>NC_081291.1:26957500-27582500 GCF_030435805.1 Mustela lutreola | reverse complement strand
TTTTTTCATTTTCTTAATGGAGATTTTTGAAATGCAAAAGTTTTAGATTTTGATGTTCAGTTTATTAATTTTTTCGTGGCCTGTGTGTATCCACATAATACACACAAAGGAATATGAAAAGAAAACCAAAGTTTGAAACATACCCCCAAGGGAGACATGTTAGACCACAAAACAAGTCTTAAAAATTCAAGAAGATTCAAACCATTCAAACTATCTTCTCTAACCACAATGAAATTAGAAATAGAAGGAAAACAGACAATCCACAAATATGTAGAAACTAAACAATGTATTCTTTTTAAATTATTACTCAAATATATATTATTCCATATAGTAACTAAAACTGTTACCTCAATAGGCATAACTAAAATCCCTCAGATTATAGTTCAAATATATTCAATTCAGTTAGTAAAACCAAATCCCTCTATGTTTAGACTCAATTGACATCAGGGAGACAAAGAAATAGCTAAGAAATAGCTAAGAAATCTTTGCCTGCCCAATGTCTCAAAGATTACTTACTATGTTTTGGTCTAAAAGTTTTATTGTTTTAGTTTATATTTAAGACTATTATTTTTATGTATAATAGGTGAAGTGAGAGTTTAAGTTCATCTTTTTGTATGTGGGTATCCAATTGTCCCAAATTCACTTGTTGAAAAGATTACAATTTCCCCCAATGAATTTCTTTGGAATATTTGTTAAAAATCAATTAATTATAAATATACAAATTTATTTCTGGACTCTCACTTGTGTTGTATGCATCTATATATCTATCCTTATGTTACTGCCACACTATCCTGATTATAAATTATAGTTGTAAGTTCTAAAATTGAGAAGTGAAAGTCCTCCAACTTTGTCTTTTTCAAAATTGTCTTGACTATTGTTGGTGTTTTGCATTTCCATATAAATTTCAGAATCTGCTTCTCAACTTATTCTCAGCCAGAATTTTCATAAGGATTATACTGAATCCATAGCTCAATTAGTGGAGAATTTCCATCTTAACCATATTGAATCTTCTAATCCATGATCACGGAATGAACTTCCATTAATCTATATCCTTACTTGTTCTCAATAAAAATTTTAAATTTTCAGTGTAATAGTCTCGTATTTCTTTTATTAAACATATTCCAAAAGTATTTTTTTTATTAAATTCAATTAGCCAACATAGTACATCACTAGTTTCAGATGTAACGTTCCAACAGTTCATCAGTTGCATATTCTTTTTGATGCTATTTTGAACAGAATAATATTTTCTGTTTTCTGGTTTATCATTGTGTAAAAATACAATTGAATTTTTCTCACCTGGCACACATAACTTTGCATTTTTTTGTTTTATAGGTATATACTTCATATGCCATAAAATCTATCCTTTTAAAATGTATAATCCTGAGGTTTTCAGTATATTCACAGAGTTGGACAATCTTCATTACCATCTAACTCCAGAATACTTTCATTACCCAGAAAAGAAACCCTGTGCCCATTAGCAGTCATTCTTCCTTTGTCCTTACCCCCAGCCTTTGGCAATCACTAACCTTTGTCTCTACAGGTTTGTCTATCCTAGGTAGACAAGATAGGTAGATAAATGGAACCATACAATATGTGGCCTTCTGTGCCTGGCTTCTTTTACTTAACATAATGTTTTCAAAGTTCATCCATGTATTGTATATCACTATTATTTGGGTTGTTTCCACTTTTTGAGTATTATAAATACTACTACTATGAACATTCATGTACAAGTTTTCATGTGGATACATGCTCTCTTGGGATACATTTCTCTTGGGAATATACCTATGAATGGAAAAACAAGGTCATATGGTAACTCTATATTTAATCTCTACAGAAACTGCCAAACTGTTTTTCAAAAGCTTCACCATTTTACATTCCCATCATCTGTATATGAGCACTGCAATTTCTCCACATCCTCACCAACATTGTCTTTTTTTTTTTTTTAATTATACCCATTTTCGTGGGTGTGAAGTGGTGTATCATCATGGGTTTGGTTTTTCTCCAGAGGCTAAGGATGTAGAACATCTTTTCATATGCATATTAGACATTTGTATATCTTATTTGGAGAAGTGTTACTCAAATCCTTTGATCACTTTTAAATTGGGTTACATATCTTTTTATTATTGATTAGTAATAGTGTTTTAAACTGCTGAATACAAGTCTTTTATCAGATAATTTGTAAATATTTTCTCATTCTTTTGATTATTAATTTCCTGATAATGTCCTTGAAGCAGAATTTTTTTATTCCATTTTGATGGTTTCATTATCTATTTCTTTCTTTTGCGGCTTATACTTTTGGTGATGTATCTAACCAACCATTGCTTGATCCAAGGTCATGATGATTTACACATAGGTTATCCTCTAAAAATTTTGTAGTTTTAGCCACTACATTTAGGTCTTTGATCCAACATGAGTTAATTTTTGAATATGGGGTGAGATAGGAATACAACTTGATTCTTTAGCATGTGGATATCTGGTAGTCCCAGAATCATTTGTTCAAAAGATTATTCTTTCCCTATTGAATGATCTTTGTACCATCATAATCAATATAATAAGTCTGAAATAATAAAACATCAAGTTCTGATGTCATCATGGTAATAGTATATCCATTTGCTTCTGATAGCTAAAAGTCTTTAAGTTATCTTTTCATATTAAAATAATACTTGACGGGCGCCTGGGTGGCTCAGTGTTTAGCCTCTGCCTTCTACTCAGGTCATGATCTCAGGGTTCTGGGATGGAGTCCCACATCAGGCTCTCTGCTCAGCAGGGAGCCTGCTTCCCCTCTATCTCTGCCTGTCTCTCTGACTACTTGTGATCTCTCTCTCTCTCTCTGTCTGTCAAATAAACAAAATCTTTAAAATAAAATAAAATACTTGAAAAGAAGTTTAGAAGGATTTTTCATTTTAGAGTATCTTGATAATCAGTTTGACACAGTTTTAGTCCAACTTGAAAAAACTTTTTTGTCAGAGTTTTATTTATTTCAGAAGAATATGATACTAGATTTTTATAAGTTAGAATGTTTTCTGCCACATGTATAGGAAACATCAATCACACGGACTTAAATAAAACTATATATCATTATCTCATATAAAAGAAGCCCAGAGATAGGGCAGGCCCCTGAGTTAGTTGATTCAGTAACACACTGAGGAAGGTAGATAGCATCTAGGGAAGGCACATTCTCCAGCGCCCTCTTCAGATATATCCAGGAAGAATGATGAAAAGGAAGGTAAGCAGACAGACATGGGGGAAAAAAGTGTACTGAGAAGCTATTCCCAGAAAGCAGAAACAGTGACCAATAAAGGGATTTTCCTCACCCCTAGGGTAAGAGGCTCTTGTGAAGCCTGTAGGATTTCAAACTATAATGACAAAACTAATGATTACTATGTCTCCCATTATTGCCCTTTCGGAGATGGAAATACTTATGGCAGTACCCATCCACGTTACATCTTTGTATTTAAGGAGAGTAGAAAATTTGCCTTTTTAGGTTCACAAGTCCCTGAAGAGGAGTCACATCAATGCTTTACAGGGAAACTATCATAATATCTTGAATTTTGAGCCTTATATTGTGATTGGATGGGACTACTGAGTTGTCTAACTTGAGTATAGAATGAGTATATTTTATATTTAAAAAGGAAGGAAAACCAAGAGGGTAAAGTATGGTAAATAATATTGTTAAAAATATTTGGTACTTCAGGACATCAGGCTTTGCCCTATGATTTCATTTGGGCAATAAAATAGAGAAGCCAGATATGCCACTTCCAAGTAGACGCTTTAAAAGCCATTGTGTGATTCTACTACATTTTTCATTTTCTTTCACCATGTGACTGTCAATGTTGCAGATAAAGGCTGTTCCCTCAGCATGGGTTCCAGAATGGAGACAACATCAAACTGAGTTCCAGCTGACCAATGGGAGATGTGTTGAAAGACTAGGAAATAAGCCTTTGTTGTTTCAAGCTTCTGAGATTTGAGAATTGTTTTTGTTATGGCAGCACAGCTTCAGCTGATGAAAACAAAGATGATTTTACAATTGTTTCAGAACTTTTGATTCATTAAATACCTCTACAGAGGCCATAATATACAAAGAAAAACTTGGTTTCTTAGACTTAATTCCAAATTCTAAAAAATTAGAAAAAAATACTTCTTTTAAGACAAGACCTGGCACAACTCTTATATGCCAATCTAAATTTACATAAATTTCTATCAACTTTCCTACTTAGTTATCTGTAAGGATCTAACATCTGAATATGATGCTATTATCCCAATATTCAACTAGAAAAGTTGCAGTTTTCAATATGCTCAAATATTTAAATTTTGTATTACAATATATAAGACTTGCATACTATACTTACTCATATTTATATAAGTGCTCCCAAAGTAAAATGATTCATTAAAGAAAAAGAGCCAAAATGCATTCATGGGGTTTCTTATATGGAAATTATTCCTAATATCACACATTGAATATTTTTTATACACCAAAGAATCTTCTAAATTAGAACCATTCAGTTCTCAGCATGTTGCAGCTAGGTTCCAACTATTTGAGGTAAAAAGAGGATACAAGTTACTTGTAACAATCTACATTTTGGTTGAAGGAAGTTCTAACACACTAGGAAATGGTTTGTTAGAGAAGTAACAGCATATTTACTGGTATATTTCAACCTGAAATAAAAAATTAAAATGTGTAAATTTTGTATTTTATTAGGCTATCCTTATGACAATACCTACATGTTCTTACATATTAAAAAGTTCACCCAAGACTATATGTTATAGTTTTAAAGAAAATCATAATTCCAACACTGGTTCTACTATCTATAAACAGGATTGCTTTCTAGCAAACTAAAATACAATTTCCAAAACAAGCAAATAAACAGAAAACAAAGCTGCTAAAATCCTTTTGCAGACTTATATTTTTCTATTTAGTGTTTACACTTTAGCTTATAGGTATTAAAAGGAATATCATTGTGAAAAATACAAGGATTGGAAAAAGCCCAAACAAGCCAAGCAAGGAGATAAACAAATGGGACAAAGAAGTGGGGAGAGAAAACTAAAAAGCTAAACCAATTCAGTAAGTATTAAGTAACTTATTTCTAATCCCGTATCAGGAGAGTACCAGATTCTCTAAGCAATATAACAAAGATTAAATTTTTGTTCTATAGAAATGAGTCTTATTTTCAATAGAACTATTTTATTATCTAAATATAGCTATAACTAATTTTAATTTAGCTAAGCGCATTATCCATGATTATCCATTTGAAAGATTATCTTTAGCAATCTGTCAGGACAACAAAGAAACTATAGGATTGGGAAGAGACCAAAGAATCTACTAAAGCAGTAGAAGGCAGAACCAATGCTTGTGCATTTCCTATAATGCATCACAGCAAATACAGTATGGCATCACTCAAACTTCTGTGGATTTGAATGACAGAATTATCTTTTAAATAATCTTGCTTTGTAATTTTAGATATACAAAATAAAGCTAGTGGATGATAGCAGTAGACAAAAAGAGATTATGATTTTGTTTGGAGTAAATATATTTTGACATTCTGCATAGTGACTGTAAATTGTACATCTTTTATTTTACAGTTTCATCCCCATGTTCATATTCACATTTACAAATTCCTCCAAGAAAAGTTAATTTATACCTCTTTTATGGTATTTTTCAGTAGAGCAGTATAGGTAGCCTAGCATGGGCTTACTCTTTATTATTAATATATAACATTATATAATACTATATTATTAATATAGTATATTATTATACTCAATATAAAGTATATTATATATACTTTATAGAGTATTATATTTTACTATAAAAATATTATACTTTTTATTACAATAAAAAAACTAATAAAAAGCACAAATTTAAAAAATTTAAAAAACAGAAAAATAAAAACTGTTTATTTCCTCTGGCTTACTCTGTTTATTTGTAAAATAGGGATTAAATTGAAACTACTTCTTAGGGGTGCCTGGGTGGCTCAGTTGGTTAAGTGTCTGGTTCAGGTCACGTTCCAGGAGCCTGCTTCTCAACCTCTCCTTCTACCTGCCACTCCCCCGCTTATGCTCTCTCTCTGTAAAATAAATAAATAAAATCTTAAAAAAAAACCCTATCCCTTAGGTTGGCTGTAAGGATTACAAGAAAGAATACACACAAAGTACTTAGACTAGGACCTGACACACATTAAGTTCTCAATTAATTTTAGCTCTTCTGATCATAGAGAAAGCAGAGGATAAACTGCATTGTTGACAGTTAGATTCCATATCTAACACAGTGCCTGGCACCTAGTAGCTCTTAACTATTTACTTTTGAATGAATAAAAATTTGGCCTTGAGAAGTACTTCTAATTAGAGAGAAAGAAGAGCCAGCAAAGAAGTTTTCAAGGCAGAAGTGAGCGGTAAGTTTGGTTTTTTGTTTTTTGGTTTTTTTTTTTAAGAATTTTTATTTATTGGACAGAGAGAGAGCACACACAAGAGCCTGCACAAGCAGGCAGAATAACTGGTAGAGGGAAAAGGAGAAGCAGGCTCCCTGTTGAGCAACGAGCCCAATGTGAGGCTTGATCCAGTAACCTGAGAAGGTGACCTGAGTCAAACGCAGACACTTAACCGACTGAGCCACCCAGGCGCCCCAGGCAAAAAGTTTTTTAAACTGAAGGACATTGGGGCGCCTGGGTGGCTCAGTGGGTTAAGCCTCTGCCTTTGGCTCTGGTCATGGTCTCAGGGTCCTGGGATCGAGCCCCAAGTCAGGCTCTGCTCAGTGGAGAACCTGCTTCCCTCCTCTCTCTCTGCCTGCCTCTCTGCCTATTTGTGAGCTCTCTCTCTCTGTCAAATAAATAAAATCTTAAAAACAAAAAACAAAAAACAACTGAAGGACATTCAAACAATGTGGAGACTAGGGGGAAAAGGAACTGGGTCCTATGGTCAGTGCATTAAGTAACTTGCTTCCGGTGGGGATTATACTAGGGATTTTATTAGGAAAATGGATGATAGTAACAAAATATAACCAGACCCCAAATCTTTGATTAAATTTGGTTAATAATTTTTAAAATAAGGAAGAGAAGCAAATTTACACAATCATAAATTATTGTGTAATAAATACAGGTGGTATATACTTTAGATATACCTGGAGATCTTTTTAAAAGTACGTTCGCAAAAAGTCTGTACAACTTTCTAGTCTTTTAAAAAAAAGTTGTCTTAACCAAAGTATTAATGAAGAAATCTTTATCTTGTGTGTTTGCTTTGAACTTTTCTGTGTTTTTTCAAGGGCTTTTCAATTGATTAAGGGGTATTTAAAGACTACCATTATGTAAAAAAAAAAAAAAGACTCATTATGTATGCATGTGTACATATGCATTATGCATGCACTATAACCGCTTAACCACCATAACCACCAATGGAAGTCTGCTAACAGTAAAAAACATCTTTTCTTTTAACTGATGACAAACATACAAAGACATTAGATATCAGAAGACCATGCAAGATGAGCACCTGGAGTCCTTTCACCCTCTTCAATCTTTGTTGTGACATTTCCTACCCCTCTGTACTCGCTGAGGCTCCATTCTAGAAGAGTAGCTTAAGTAGAATGAGTGGCTCATTCCAAATTCTATCCATGCCTCCATCCTGGTAATCATAGCAGGTCCTTATCCTGTGTTCATACAAGGGAGGGGGAAGCCCTTTCAATAGGACGTTCTAGGAGACAAATCTTTCTCTTCATAATATCAACTATATATGCATTGTTTAATTTCAATTAATATGCTATAAAAAGTATCTGACTCCTATGGGAGCAACACAGTCCTGTTAGTGAAATAAAGCTGGTAAGAGGATACCTGAGTAGAATTGGAGTCCAGATGCTTTTGTTCAGTGGAGTTAGACAACACCCCTCTTCACAATGTCAATTTGGATTAGAATTAGATGTTTGTGGGTACTGGAGCAGAATAAATTACCTTATGCATGTATCCATTTGCATTCTGTGATTTGCACTGGGGCCAAAAATATTTAAACTCTATCCACTATTGAGGTTGAGATATAACTAACTGACAGAGAACTGGGGGCCCTAATGAAAGTTAGATTTTAGGATGTGCCAGAAGAGATCCACCATAAGGGAAGAATATACAATGAGTTAAACCAGTAACAGCAGCCAAAATGGTAGCTGGATATTGGTTATAGATACAACAAATAGCCCAACTGTCCCAACCCAACCACCCCACTGGAATTAGTCTATCAGTGGGATCAGTGCAGGGTTGGGGAGAATATTTGTGTAAATTTCTAAAATTAGAGCATTTTGGCACTCAGTCAACATCATGTAGAGCCCTCCTGACCCCCAAAACCTTTTCTTACCTTGAAAAGATATCTTTACCTGGGTGAATAGATGAAGAACTCTACCAGAAAACCAGGCATCAACAGTAATAGTGACAAGCAGTTTAAGTGACTCTACTGAAATAGTTCTACTTGAAGTCTTGGTTTCAAAGTTAGGGCTTGACTAGTTTCAGCATTTGAGTAAAAACTCATCATTGCTAAACACTGAACACTAGGACCCGAGTAACCTTCTAGAAGACTCCCCTACCTTCAATCCTGGCAATCGAATGAAATTTCTACAAACTTTCTGTCTGCTCCTAAGAATGAAACACAGAGTTCTGGATTTACTGGTGTTAATTCCCAATAGCTAAAGAACATCAGAAACATAGCAGTAATTGAATAAGTTAGGTTCATCATTTTATTGCAAAAAAGGAAGAAAACACCACTGCGAAACCATGGGCATCTCAATAAGAGGATGTTGAAATTTTTTTTAGAATTTGGGCTTATGTTAGTTGATATGGGGGAAAGTTTAGGGAAGCAGGTCTTTACTTGAGATTGGATCCTGTCAGGAAGCAGGTATATTTCAACAGTTGGGAATATTAATAAATCTTATCTATACAAGGGGAGGAAGCTAGTAAAGCTTAGCTATAAGTAGTAACAAAAGAGCAGTAACTCATATTAGCCAGGATAAGGAACTGTTTGGTTATCTCCATAGTTTGGACAATGTTCATGTTTTTGTCTGGGTGCAGACATAGTTGTGGAATGGTCTTGTTTTCATATTGATCCATCACAGAGAGTAGCTCTGTCTGATATTCTGTGAAATTATTCATGCATAATGACCCACCAAGGCCTAGCTATGAGCAGTGGGCCAGCTCCTAGATGTCTCTTTCTTATGGTGACAACATTAGCTAAAGTAGTTACAGTCTAATTTCAACAGTTTCAAACATAATAGATATTCAGCGGCAATAGTGGCAACCAAGTGGAATCCTTCATAAAAATGTTGGGTCTAAGGAACAGTGCAACCAAGTACACACTTCCAAAGTGATTCCCAGATACCTAGTTTCCCCCTAAAGATCTCAGAAGACACATGATCATCTAATAACATACTAGATTTCCTGTGCCTATTCAGGAAAGGTCTTAGAGAATCTAGGAGTTAATGTGAAACCTAGAATAATTAAATGGGTAGTGGATTAAACTAATTTTGTCTGTAATCTCTACAAAATCACCACATATATGACGACACTATAATGGACATTTGCTTTTGGCTACCCAACATCTATCCTCCCCCTTTCTTATAAGAGGACCCAGAGTTTCCTTTGAAAATAATCGCTCCACATTCCCAGGCTGAGTTTGGTGGCTTCATTCTGAATCAATCATTATATCCCATTTCTTTAGCTTCAGTGATTGGCTTAAAGACACAATCTTGTCTTAAGCCAATTAAGATGCACAATTATCTGACCCACTGTGGTTGGTAGACATAGGCATATGATCCCAGTTGATGCAAATGAAGGTGACTTTAAGGACTTTGGCTCAAAATGGTCTACTTTGATTTAAGGATATAAGATTGAGAAAGCTGCAGCCATTTTGTGAGCCCACGAGAGCCAGCCTAGGGACTGAGCTACCTAGAAGAATGTAGAGAAAAAATCTGGCAATGCTTTTTGAGTTCTGGATACAGCTGGATCTACTCTGGGTAGTTAGGTTACATAAGCCAATAATCAACTACTTATTGTTTGAGCCCGTTGCCATTAGTGTTCAATCACTTTAAACAAAAAGAGAGCTGATAAAACAAATGTGCAAATTAGTAACTTCTGATTTGGGAAATGTACTCAAATTAGACAAAATTCCTATTATACAAAATAATAATATAATACTAAAATAATAATATGATCACCAAATCAGTTCAAACACATTCCAGATCTAAAACTTTGGATACCATAATCTGTTGTTTTTTTTTTTTTAACATTATGATCTGGTTCATCAGTAAAACCACCTTCATAAAAGTGTACCAATGCAATTTTCCTCTCCAATGCTAACAATGACTAAATTCTTTTTTTTTTCTTAAGATTTTATTTATTTATTGGACGGGAAGAGAGACAGAGTACAAGCAGGAGGAGCAGCAAGGGAAAGGGAGAAGCAGGTTCTCTGCCAAGCAGGGAGCACGATGAGGGGGCTCAATCCCAGGACCCTGGGATCACGACCTGAGCTAAAGGCAGATGCTTAACTGACTGAGCCACCCAGGCACCCCAGTGATTAAATTCTTATAATAAAATTAAGCCAAAATCTGTTTTATAAAACCACAAAATAGGCTATTTTATACTGTGAATGTTTAAGGTTTTTTGACAAAGCATGAAAAAGTTGAGTTTCCTAAGAGAATTTATAAATTCTATCATAAACTCAGAATTTATCCTGTCCTTTGATTTTCAGATTAACTTGCTATATAATTTTGACCCTTTGTAAGTTTTTGCACTAAGCTTTTCCTTTTTGCCTTCAACTGTAAATTTCCCTATAGTTTCATAGAACTATGTAAAAGAACATTTCTTTTAAAAATCACCGTGTAAACATTTCTATTCATAACACTTGAACAAAAAAAACCATTAGCAGTCTATATAACAGGTCTTAATACTCAACTAAACCACATTAATGTAAGGCTCTCACATACACACAAAATTATTTTGCTTTTGTTCCTACTACTGGAAAGATATACTATGATTGTAACCTTCAAAAGAGTCTGCATACTAAAATTTTATTCAAGAATATAAAACTAAATTTCAAATAATCCAGGAAAATGTAGTTAAGAGTCTACAAACTACCTTCTCTATGAATTATACATTCTCTTTCATTAAAATGAATCATACAGAGGTGCCTAGGTAGCTCAGTTAAGTGTCTAACTCTTGATTTCAGCTCAGGTTATGACCTCATAATCATGAGATCCAGCCTGGTATCATGCTCCGTGCTCAGTGGGGAGTCTAAGATAGTCTCTCTCCTCCTTCAGTCCCTCGCCATCCTGCACATTAGCTCTCTCTCCACAAAGTAAATAACTCTTAAAATAATCTTGTAGAGGTCACTGTTGATCTCCATGTTGCTTTTCAAGTCTTACCTTATTTGACACCTTAGAAGCACAGGCATTTGCTGACCTATCCCTTTCTTGAAAAATCTTTACACCACTGGCACAAGAGTCACCAGATGCATGTGGTCTTTCCCTACCTTTCTGACTTTTCCCTTTTGATCCTTTACTCATTTCTTACATGGCATTTCTGCCCAAGCTTTCTTTTCTTCTTTCTCTAGAGTCTCTCTGGTTTTTCTAATCTACTATCACAGGGTCTTTAATTACCATCTGTATTTTGATAACTCCTGATTCTATTTGTCTAGCCCAAATCTCCATCTTGGGCTTTAGAACCATACCCAACTGCCTATTTAATAGCTCAAATTATATGTCCCACAGGTACCTCAGATTTAGTCCATCTGAATTTAATTCACCCAGTTATCTGAGCAATAAATCAACAGGATCCTTAAATCCTCCCTTTTCCTTATCTCTCACATCCATTCAACCACCACTCAGGGCTTAGTAAGCCACACCTTTAACTTGACAGCATTAAGAAATCACTAAAGAGTATTTAAGCTGTGAAGGGAAAGAACATATTTGTGTAGCAGAAAGATTACGCTACCATATAATGGAGGATGGAGTGGAGTTAATCAAAGATCAGAAATTATTTTGACCTGAAATGTGGTAGAAAACATGACAGCAATGATACTTCAATTAATATGTGCCAAATAAAAAAAAAAATGTGCCAAATACAAACACACTGAGGAAGAATGTTTTTTCTTTAAACCAAGTGTTAAACTAAACATATTAAAAGTAACATATTTCTTCCTGCTACATCATCCCTTCAGAAAATCTGCTCCCTAAACAGCACAGATTGAATCAACTGAGGATATGTGACTTCCGAAAACCCTTACCACCAGGGAGCCTGGGTGACTCCGTGAGTTAAGCAGCCCAACTCTGGTTTCAGCTCAAGATCTCATGGATTGTAGGATCAAGCTCTTTGTAGCAGCTGGCTCCTCACTCATCATGGAGTCTCCTTGAAAGATTCTCTCTCTGCCCCTTCTCTCCCGACCCTCACCCCAGCTCCCCGCCTCCTGCTCTCTCTCTCTAAAAATAAAAAAACCTTTAAAAAAAAAAAAAGTACCCTAGACTGCGTTAAGCCAATTAAGACCTCCTTCCCTAGGTGCATGGGATAAGGGTAGATAATCTCTACCAGATTCTTGGACTAATGTGTTCATTCTGTTGAAACAACAGTTTTTACATTTGATGAGAAATTTTTGAGTACTATATACCTAAATAAAAATATCAGAGAGAATATAATATCAGGAAATGTGAAACAATCTAAAAAGTTACTACCTTTTAATCAAACAACTGACTTTTTGGAAATCCTACAGAAATAATTTTTAAAAATTAGGACAAAGATTCGAAAAACAACAATTGATGTTCACTACGGGGCTACTTACTAAAGCAAAAATTTTAAATAGCAAAAAGTTTGAATAACTATATGGTGACAATAAAAGATTGCTTGAGGATATACATAAAACATTAACAACATTTATTTCTGTGTAGTGAAATAACAGTGATTTTCCTTCTGCATTTTTCAAGTTTTCTGATCTAAGTATATATGCCTTTTCTAATCAGAAACATAAAAAATGGGGCGCCTGGGTGGTTCAGTGGGTTAAGCCTCTGCCTTTGACTCAGGTCATGATCTCAGGGTCGTCGGATGGAGCCCTGTATCCGGCTCTCTACTCCACAAGCAAGGAGCCTGCTTCTCCGTCTCTCTCTGCCTGCCTCTCTGCCTACTTGTGATCTCTCTCTGTCAAATAAATAAATAAAATCTTAAAAAAAAAACATAAAAAATATCAATAGAAAAATCTACTCACCATTTTAATTAACCAAATAATCTCAACATCACAATAATGGAACAAACATTTTTTTTAATCTCCAGAAGGGATGCATTATATCACTTACATAGTAATTTTTGCCCTAAATGTTTAATTTAGACATAAGAAAACAATCAGATAAACCCATATTGAGCAACAATCTACAAAACAACTGGTGTGAACTATCCAAAATACCAATTATCTTGAAATACTCCAACTGTTCTAAGTTACATTACAACTAAATTTGAAGTATGATCCTTTATTGATCCTGTGTGGGAAAAAATTGTTAGATCTGGAGAAACCTGAATATAGACCATATCAAAATACATTATTGTTCAATATTAAATTTCTTAACTGTGATAATGATCCTGAGGTATAGTATACATGTGGTGTTATGGTATAAAATGATATGTAGATCATCATCCTTCTTCTTAGGAGATACATGCTATTATGCTATGTAATTAGCAATGAAATGTTATGATACCTGAATTTTAAATAGTTCAGCATAAACAGACATGCCAGGACATGCACACGCATGTATGCAGGCACACATGTACAATTATTAATACATGCATTTCTTAAGCTGTTTCTAAGGAGCCTTTTTTAAGACATTTTTCCTTATTAGCTCCTTCCCCCCATAAATTGCTTTAATTGTGGTAAAAAAATATGAAAATTTTGTCATTTTTAAACATTTCTAAGTGCCCAGTTCAGTATCATTAAGTATATTCATCCTGTCATGCTATCAATCTCCAGAACTTTTTTATCTTGCAAAACTGAAACTCTATAATCACTTCTTACTTCTCTGTAGTCCACCCATTCCCTGGTAACCATTATTCTACTTTCTGATTCTATGATTTTGACAGCTCTATATACTTCATAGGTAGAATCATATAGTGTGTGTATGTGTGTGTGTGTGTGTGTGTGTGATTTGCTTATTTCACTTAGCATAAAATCCTCAAGGTTCATCCATGTTGTGGCATGTATCAGAATTTCCTTCTTTTTAAAGACTGAAAAATATTACATTGATTGTATATATCACATTTTGTTTATCCATTCATCCATCCATGAACATGGTTGTTTCCACTTTTGAATGTTGTGAATAAAATTGCTAAGAACATGTGTGTACAAATCTCTCTTTAAGACCTTGTTTTCAGGGCGCCTGGGTGGCTCAGTGGGTTAAGCCGCTGCCTTCGGCTCAGGTCATGATCTCAGGGTCCTGGGATCGAGTCCCGCATCGGGCTCTCTGCTCAGCAGGGAGCCTGCTTCCTCCTCTCTCTGCCTGCCTCTCTGCTTACTTGTAATTTCTCTCTGTCAAATAAATAAATAAAATCTAAAAAAAAAAAAAAAAAAAAAAAAAAAAAAGACCTTGTTTTCAATTTTTTTAGATATATACTCAGAAGTGAATCATATGGTAATTTTTTAAAAAGATTTATTTATTTATTTATTTGACAGAGAAAGATCACAAGTAGGCAGAGAGGCAGGCAGAGAGAGAGGGGGAAGAATGCTCCCCTGTTGAGCAGAGAGCCTGATGTGGGGCTCTATCCCTGGACCCTGGGATCATGACCTGAGCCGAAGACCTAGGTTTAACCCACTGAGCCACCCAGGCGCCCTGCCCATTTTTTAATTGAGTGACTTGGTTGCTGTTGTTTTTATTGAGTTGTAGATGTTCTTTGTATACGCTAAATATACACATTATCAGATGATTTGCAAATATTTCTTCCCATTCCTAGGTTGCTCATGTTGATCACGTCCTTTGCTGCATGTAAGTTTTAAATTTTGATGTTGTCTAACTTAACTTTTTTTAACTTAGTTGTCTGTAGTTTTAGCATCACATCCAAGAAATCACTGTCAAATCCAGTGACATGAAGCTCTTCCTCCACGTTTTCTTCCAAAACATAGTTTTATAATTTTAAGTTTTATGTTTAAGTCTTTGATCCATTGAGTTCTTTTCTTTTTTTTTAATGTAGAATATGGTAAGGGTCCAACCCCCCACCTTTTTTTTTTTTTTTTTTTTTTTTTGCATGTGGGTATCCATTTTTCTATAGCCATGAGTCAACACTAACTGGTTTTAGGATAGGGATGGCTATGTTAGAAAAACTTGCTACTAAGATCTAACTCAACTTTTTCTGACTAAAGAAGAGCATTTATATACTTAAAAACAAACTGGTATTAAATATCCACTCACTTCATTTAATCTTTTCAAAGATGCATTTTACAAATATTTCATTTTTCTAAATCTAAGTGCTTATTCCATAAAACTGTTTTAGTTAGAGAAGCAGTCATACCTAAACATTCAACTACTAGAATTATTTGTTTGTTTGTATTCCCCTGAAAAAATTGTCTGGTAGTAGCTACTTTTGGAAATGTCAAGTTTATACATGAATTTTGAAGTATTTGGTCATCTAAAGGTAAAGGCAGGAAAGCGTCACTTTAGGACCTCAGAAAACAGAGATGGGGGGACCATATCTACCATCAGCAAAATCCTCAAAATCTTTCCCCATACCACACCTGCCTGAGAAAAGAAGACATTGCTATTCTCAAATCAAAAGTCAAATGGATGAGTCAGGTATCACCAATTTTTCTTAATTCCTTCAAACTGTAAAATAGTCACAGTTCTTAAATAATTCTATCAACTTAGCATTAGTGCCATTCATAAAGTTATCCCATAATGTGGAAAAAAAACCCTCTGAGTATTAAGCAGATTATTGTGCAGCAAAATAAATTCTGATCATCAAACCAGTATCTTTTTTCCTTCCCATTATGCTAAGTAATTTGATTATGAACTGCAATCAAAATACAAACTACAACTATACTGTAATAAATATTGTATATTCTTAGTTCAAAAGAATACTATTTCTTGTCAAATGGATAATCATAGCCATCTAACTTGAATGACTACATTGACATACAAAGATTCCACCACTCTCAAAAAAGTAGTCTATTCCATTTTAAATATCATCCAATATCCTTTAATAACATTAATACACCACCAAATTACTTTCTTTGTAGAACAAAGACAAGTACTTTTAAAGCTCGTGAAGTGACTAATTCTTAATGTTGTCAAATTAAGTTAAGCAATTTAACACAATTACTAAATGTACTGACTTCTTTAAAAATTACAGCAATTAGAGAAAATGTTTCACTGTCTTTTATAACATACATAAATAACTGGGCTTAAACAAAATTGTTTGGGCAGGCTGGTTTTTTGTTGTTGTTGTTTGGGGGGTTTTTTTGTTTGCTCATTTATTATTTCAGTGACAGGGTTGGATTTTGGTAATTATTCTTTTTTTTAAATTTTTTATTTCTTTTCAGCATAACAGTATTCATTGTTTTTGCACCACTCCCAGTACTCTACGCCATCCGTGCCCTCTCCAATACCCACCACCTGGTTAATTATTCTTTTTTTAAGATTTATGTATGTGAGAGAGAGAGCACATGCACAGGCACAAGCATTACAAGCAGGTGAAGGGGCAGAGCAAGAGGAAGAGAGAAAATCTCAAGCAGACTCCATGCTGAGCACAGAGCCTAATGAGGGGCTCAATCTTACAACCCTGAGATCATGACCTGAGCTGAAACCAATAGTCAGATGCCATAGTCAAATCCAAGATTTTAGTCATGGCTTGCATTCATCCAAATCAAACACAAGCATTTGATATTATAAAATTGGATCTCTTGCCATCTCTGGTTTTGAGTTCATACTGTTAAAGTAGCATACATTCTTATTGTGCTTTACAGCCACCACTGACAGTGGTAAGGGTAGATTTTACCATAGACAAGGCAACTTTGATCTGAGACAGGCAGCCTTTAGAACTGCCTGCTGCCTTGAGAGGCCCTATTACACATTTGTTAGTCAAAGTCCAGTTATAAATCTCCTAAACTTGTATAGTTAGGAAATGACTCAATGACCCAATCCTTGGACAATTGAGCATTGGACAATTACTTTCTCTCAAGGAGACAGGGAGATTGAAATAAATTATCTGGTTCCTTCTAGCCTTAAATTGAATAAGCAGATGATTAAAAAAAAACCCTGAGTAATGACAATTACTGATACTATGATTAATCATTTCAACTCTATAACTAGTTTTTCCATCAATAAATTGAGATGATTAATTCACCCATTTACCTTAATCTATTTGCAATTGCTTTCTTTTTATTCTCTCAACATCAAAGCCTATGGCTGTCTTTTAAGAATATATTCATCTTTCATCTCCTCCCTTCCTCATTTACTCATTCATTCAAAGGAGGATTACTATTTTGTTATAGCAGGTACAAGGTTGTACTAGTATACCAGGCACTAGGGATGCAAAGATAAACAAAACAGGCATGGTCCCTACTTCCTTGAAATCAACAGTCCAACAGAGATGGCCAATATTATAAACACAATAAAATTTCAAATATTTCAGAACTGCTAAGGGCTAAGATGTTACAGAAACCTATAAATAGGGGGATGTGATCAAGTCAGGGATATTAGAGACGGTGTTCCTTAGAAGGGGACCCTTGATCTAAACTCTATTGTCACAGAAGTTGGCCTTAACCAAAGAAAAAAAGGTAGCAAAAGTAATCTATTCAAGAGAACATCACAAAGGCCCTACAGGGAAAGAACATATGTTGAACAGGAAGAACAAAAAGAAAACTCCATGTGACTGAAATAAAGGCGGCTGCATACCATATATTGAGCCTGGAGAGGAAGATAGGTTCTATAGTCACAAAAGGGTTAGAAGCAAGAGACTTATATGACTGGATTTGTGTATTATAAAGATGTATTTGAGGGGAGGTCAACATTGTGTATGAATTAGAAGGATATCATAGTATTCAGAGAAGAGCAAACCACAGGTAAATCAGTGTACAGACTACAGCATACAGAGCAAAGGGAAGTAGATTTTAGAGGTATTTAGACAAAACAGGTTTGGGTGATGTATTGGGCATGGGGAAAGTATCAGTTGTGATATAAAAAATCACCCTAAAACTTAACAGTTTACAATAAATATTTCATAATTTCTGTGGGTCAGGAATCAGGATACAATTTAGCTGAGTGCCTCTGACTCTGGCTTAGTCATAAGGCTGCAACCAAAGCATTGACAGGGATGCATTTACCTTGACCAGGGAAAAAATTCACTTTGAAGCCCTCATGTGACTGTTGATAGGCCTCATGTTCTCACTGACTGTTGGCCAGAGACATCAGTTCCCTGCAACATGGACCTTTCTGGGGGTACTCACAATATATAGTGACTTGCTTCCTTCAAGTAAGGACAGAGTTAGGGAGAAGAAACACTGCAAGAGAGTGAAAAGCCAAGCAAGAAGGAAATCACGGTCTTTTTGTAACCTGATGTTGGAAATGACATCTCAGCACCATATTGTATTCATGAAAGTGAGTCTCTAGGTCCAGGACACTCCACAAAGGGCAAACATACCAGAAGGTAGGGAATCAGTGGAGGTCATTTGGGAGGCTTCTGTACCACAGGGAGTGAGGATGCCGGAGGCACTGTGGTATTAATGAGATTGGGAAAGATGGAAAAGGCCAAGGTTTAGAGAAATTATGTTTTGGACATGGTGAATTTGAAAAGACAAGGTACCTTTAATTTAGTCGACAAATACATATTTATAAAACACCTACCATGTGCCAGGCACTACTCTAGTGGTTGGGATACAATGATGAACACACAAAAAACCCTTGCCCTCATTAAATTTACCTTCCGATAGCTAAAGACAAATGATAAACACATAAACAAACAAACTCAGATAATGATAAATATAGAAAAAATTAAGAGGATAAAGAATAAACTGAAGAGGATCTTCAGTTATGGTGTTAAAACATGCTTTACAGAGACCCAAGTAGATTGCTAAAAGCCTTAGGATGTCCCCTAGATTCCTTCTGCACTCCCACTGACTTTTTGCTTCTCTTACAGTATTTATCTAAAACTACTTTGTATTGGAGTCCAAGTTACCCTTTACGTTAGGCCAAAAAAATGTGACCTCCATGATGTCTACCATGCACCTTTTAGAACCTGTGAATGTTTCCTTATTTGGAAAAAGGGTCTGGCAGGTGTTACTAAGTTAAGGATCTTGCAATAAAGTGATAATCATGAATTATTCAAGTGGGCCCTAAATGCCATCACAGTAGTCCTTGTAAGAGACACTGAGAGAAGACACAGGATGAAGCAGGGTGGCCATGGAGGCAGACATCGGAGAGATGCAGTCACAAGTCAAGGAATGCCAAAAGCCACAAGAAGCTGGAAGAGGCAGAGCAGATTTTCCTCCAAAGATCCCCAAAGGAGTGTCACCATGCTGACACCCTGATTTTGGACTTCTGGCCTCCAGAACTGTGGGAGAATAAATTTGTTGTGTTAAGCCACCCCGTTTCTGGTAACTTGTTACAACAGCCACAGGAGACTAATAGACCCTTCCAGTGTTATTCCCTACCACTGGATTCATGGGATTTATCACAAGCTGTAATTATTTATTCACTTGTTTATTGTGTCCCACTCCTACTAATGTGGAAGCTCCATGAAGAGGGGGCCTTCCTTGTACATCTAGCTCTTGGCATAATGTCTAGAATATATTACATCCCTAGGAATTATTTGCTAAATGAGTGAATGCATAAATGTCCCCCAGTAGATAAGTCTTACAAGACAAGAGACCATGTCTATTGGCCATAATTCCTGAAGCCTCCAGCAAAGAGTCTAACCAAAAACTGTTGTTGAACTACCTTTGAGCTCTAGAAATCAGGGATCCTGGATATTATACTACAATTTACAGTTAAGCAACAACCTCACCTCTACCTTTGTAAACATCTGGTATTAAACTTAGTGTTCAAGTAAGTTTGTTCCTTATCAGCTTTTCTTTTCTTAGCCCTGATAAGGGCAGGTTCAGATACCATTCATTTTCTCATGATGTACATGATCCACAATGGTTGGCATATTGTAGGGGACACAAACATTTAAGACTTCTCGATGAATTCAAATATCAGGCTCAATCATAACAACACATCCTTGAGTAAATTTCTTTTTTTTTTTTTTAAGATTTTATTTATTTATTTGACAGAGAGAGATCACAAGTAGACAGAGGGGCAGGCGGAGAGAGAAGCAGACTCCCTGCTGAGCAGAGAGCCCGATGCGGGGCTCGATCCCAGGACTGTGAGATCATGACCTGAGCTGAAGGCAGCGGCTTAATCCACTGAGCCACCCAGGCGCCCCTCCTTGAGTAAATTTCTAATCAATTCTGAAATGAAATATTCTCAACTGAAAGGAGACTAATCCTTACCCTCACATGGCTGTGAACCTGTGAACCACTTGGCCTGTAGTAGGGGCTCCTTGAGTGGTACCTGGTTATTCATAACGCTGACCATTCACCTAACTCAGCCTTGAGTACAGCATTAGACAAGAGCTCTAAACCAGCTCCATCACTTATGGCCATGGGACCTTGGACAAGCTATTTTACCTTTCTGAGCCAAAAAGCAATAATAATACCTACCCTCTAAGAGTGGTTCTGACATAGAAACTACATGAAGTAACCAAATAGTTAAATTTAGGACACTGCCTGGCTCGGTAATGTATGTAGTTATTTTAAGCAAAAAAAAAAAAAAAAAAAAAAAAAAAACTTTGGATTTTGAACATGTGCAATAAATACTCCTGCTTCAGTGGGCCTTCTGAAACAAAGAATGGGACTAACTGACTCTATTATTGCCTCAACGAAACCGAGTTTGGAAAACCTTTGAACCAAAGGCCATGCGAGGGTTCCATGATTCCGTGCCTCTTTCCTTCAGCAACCTACCCGCTTTCAGTGTTTACACTGAAGAGAGACCAAACCGACGTGACAGGTTCTCCAGAAGAGTCCAGCATCTGTGGTAGCTCTTAAACCATGCTCATTTCACGCTTTTTCGCAAACAGAGGTCACGACCTTATAGAACGCGGGTCACAGGTTGAGCGGTCCAGCGTCTCCACAAGACACCTTGAGTTGCCTGGGCAACGCCGACGTCATCGCGTAGTCGCATTTGTTCGTCGGCGAGAAGCCCAAATTGCTCAAAGCGCAGGCGCCTCGTGGGAGCCAATGGGTGCGGCCCGAACGCCGGCGCCGCCGGGCCCCGCCCCTTTCCGATCGAATTCGGGGGCGGGGCGGCAGTGGGAGCGCGCCCGTCTTTCCCGGGCGACCGGGCGGTTTTCCGTGGCTCTGTGGCTGGGCGCCCCGTTACGTAGGTTACGCATACAGTCACTCCCGAAGGGCCGTCCGGAGCCCGCCCAGGTAGCTGCGCCCTCCCAGTACCCGGTCCGGTCACCCCGAAAGCGGGGGCCGCGATGGTACCGGGCGGGGGCTCGACGTGGAGCTGACTGGGGGCTGAGAAGAGTCGGGGCGACGCACGAAGCCCTTCCCTGCCGTCGGGGCTCCCGCCCGCCGATTTCCAGCCGTCAGGGTCACGCCTCTCTCTGGACACCCTGAACACCGTGTCCCCCAAGCCCCAGGCCCCCTGCGGGAATGTTCAAAAATGAGTACCAGGTAACCCGAATCGGCGCTCCAACCTATCTAAAGCATACTCCTCTTGGGTGAAGTAGTTCGTGTTGGGGGTGAGGACAAAGCTCCCTCCCCACTCCCCCTTAACACGTTTTTTTTTTTGTTGTTGTTGTTGTTCCCCCCCTCCCCCCGGGTGAGAAAGAAGCTCTGGATTAGTGGTCTTGACCCCCAAAGAAAAAAGGGGTAAGCATCCGCAGTTTGGGCGTATGATTTGGCTTTTGTTCAATCTCCAACTCAGTTCTTTTCAAGGTGTATGGATTGCCTGCAACTCTGATTAAAATGCAGATCTTAAACCCCAGCTCGGACCTTCTGGATCAGAATCGTGAGCGCAGGGCCCGTAAATCTTGAGTTTTAACAAGTTACTTGGGTACTCACCATTGATACACACTGATGTCTCAGAAGCTGTTGAGAATAGAGTGAATGAGTGAATACATGAGCGGGTTAAACCAAGAAAGAAAATAAGGATTTTGGCTACGTGCTATTTTCTTTTCCCCTAAATCTGGGGTCAGTGATTTCTCAAACACTGGGGGCACGTTAGGATCTCTTGAGGGTTCTTGTGAAAATGCAGATTTTCTGACTCTCATTCTAGTGAATAAGAGTATCTGTAAAAACTTCCCCCAGTTGATTCTGATGCACATGGTCCAAAGATCACAATGGGGAAACTGCTTCTGGGTCACCTTGAGTATCTCAGTGTCTTCAAAACATGGCTTGCTCTCCTCACCTCGCTGGACGCACTGCTCCTTTTTTCACCGTAGTCTCCTTCCCTTCCTTCCTACTTCTACCTGAGGTTACATTCTCTGTTTACAATTGTCCCCTTGCTGGCACAGCCCTCCATTGATTACCTGTTTGTGGCCTCTACCTTTTCATCAAATGCTACTTGCCTTCTTACGAGTGTCCTCCAAGTAGTCTGCTGTTTTTCTTCTACTCCCATTTGATATCATTAGTGTTAGAACAATTTAAGAGACTTTTCCTCTCAATTTTTGTTGTTACTAAAAAGTATATGCCCACAATGGAAAATTAAGAAAACAGGAGAAAGCAGAAGGAAGAGGGGGTGGATATTTCACCAGGTACAAGGATTTTTCTCTTTAAAAACAAAACAAAACAAAAACTGCCTCAAATTTAAAAATTTTATTGATATGGCCTAATCCCAGAAGCTATAGTAATTTATAGTAATTCTTAACCACACACAGTTTGCACATAATTGCACAGTTGCACATAATGTTAAAGCTCAGAAGCAAAAATATCTTTATATTATTGAGAAAAGTTAAAAGCTGGAAATTCTTTACAAAAATCAGACAGATTTGCCCATGTGTGGCTTATAATTAAAATAGGCCATAAAAGAAAATCATATTTCATCTTCATTTCAGATTCTCAATTTTTTGCAGTTAACTCTTCCTCAGAGATAATCACCTTAATTCCTTTTTTTGATAATTAAAGCTTATTGATATTCAGTAATGTGTTTAGTACTTTTATGTAAACATGGCCCTGCATGTTCTCAGGTTTACAATAGGGAACACATAGCACGTCTATACAAATGATTCTCTATTTTTCTTATTTTCTTATACAAATTTTATAGATTTCCATATCAATTTATATTAGCTATATAAAAAGATGGGAATGCTCAGAATAAGAATCATACTCCCAAACCCATTCAGTCCCAAGCTTTTTTATTAACCAGTACCAAAATACTCAATTTGCCGTTTTTTAAATTTAATCATTGCTGGCACTATTGAGTCCTTGCTATGTACAAGGTATTGTGCTTGATGGTTTATGTTTACTATCCTGTCTAATCCAACAGCCCATTTTAGAGATGGAGCATCAAGAGATTAAATAACTCTCAAGGTCAGGTAGTTAATAAATGTCAAAGCTGGTATGGGAGTTTGGGTCAGTATGACTGGGAAGCTTGTAGCCACAGATAACTTACCAGAATTTATTAACCTGGCTCTAGAGTTGAGTTTAAACGTTTTAGTCAGAGACGAATAGAATGTTTTATAAGCATGATTTATACATGGCAAGTAAACGAACCCCAGATCGAGAGACTGTAGGGTTTGTATGGCACAATTTGATGTTTATCATTCTTTAAAAAAAAAAATTTTTTTCCTTAAATCATTTATCCAAGGTGACCCAAATCAGAGTGGTTGTGGCTTAAGTACAATCAAGGTATGCTATAGGAGTTAATAACAGGGATAATGTTTCCTCCCAGATCTATTTAACAGACAGATGCCAGCAACAGTGGTTATACACTGTGTGGTGGATCACATTTCCTCTTTAGCATTGTCTTTCACTTTAATTTAAACATGTTGTTGTTTTTGTTTTCCAGGGAGGTGCATTCGTTGAAATCTTTAGTGCACAGGGCAAAAATCCTGGAGCAAAATGGAAGATCGTTGGCAGTCCGTCTGTGATTTGGAAAGTAAGTGTTTGAAGTTAGAGCCACTAAAATCTTAGAAAGAAAGGAGAATTAAGGTTATAAGAAAAAGGTTTTGCTGAGGTTTCAGAACTCTTGTTACTGTTAATTCAAAAACCCTTTCATGACCCTGTTAGCTACAGCTCTCCCAGAAACCACTCCTCTGTCATTTGAAGACTTTGGCATACATCTCTGTAGGCCAAGTTCAGCTGTTACTTTAGGGGACTTCAGTGTTTGTGAGGAAAATCTCCAGACCCTGCGCTTCTCGATTTCTTGATTTCTTCATCACTAATGACCTCTTCCACTCTCTGTCAGTCCCCATTCCCACTGTCACATCCTGTACCTTACCACAGTATACTGGAGGGCGTCTGAAATGGCTAAGTAAGACCTTGAGACATCCCTCTCTGACCCCAAGCTTCAGTTCTTAGTTTCATTGTATTTATTCTTCAGCCTAATTGAGACCTTTTAGACCACTGGCCTTTCTGCTTCCCCGGTGCTTAGTTTCATTTAGGCATGTATTTCTCTGTCTTCCTTTCCTCTCCTCTCCAGCCCAGAATCCAGAGTCTGATTTCAGTCACTTCCCAGGCAAAAGCTTGAATGCCCTTGCTCTTTGTCCTTTCATCATGCTGGCCTCGCAAAGGCCAACCGTTTCTGAATAACCAGTCCTCTGTCTTTTCTGAGCGGGGTTCTGAGCCCCTCTAACTTTGGAGAAAAAAAAAAATTGATAACCTCTTAGATTAATAATACTATAAGTTCAACCTGAACAGCCTGGAAAGTTCTCCTCTTATGTTCTCTTAGTCTCTCAAACGGTTATTTCTCCATTATCTTCAGGTTTTCAACCCCCAACTCTAACCCCACCCTCAGTCCACAACCAGGACAGGTCCTCTTACTGACTCACCAGAAGACCTTATGCCCCATTTCATGGGGAAAACTAATGCCATCAAATAGAAACTACCTCAGCCTGCTGCCACCAGACTAAAAACGTATATCTATCCCTATCCCCTTTCTCTTTCACTCCTCTCCTATTCAACTGGGAGAAAAACGCCTTTCTATGGACATTGTTTTATAGGTAACTTTTTAAAGCTACTGTTAACTGAGTGCTTACTGTTTGCCAAGCCCAGATTTAATATCTTACATATATTTATACAGTAGTTTCGTGTAATCGGTACTTTATGCCAATTTTCTGGATGCTAAAACTGAGACCATGGGGAGAGTAAACAGCTTGCTTGAAATTATACAGCTTCCTGTGAATGAGAGATCAGTGATGCTGGGAGGGTATAGAGCAGGGAGCATACTTAAGGCTTCCCCAGGGAAATGACATTGGATCTCTAAGAGCTAACTGTGCACTCTGTGGGGCTGGTGGAGGCAAGAGAGTTTTAGGCAGAAGGAAAAGCACATACAAATTCCTTGTGCAGGAGAGAGCTTAGAATTTTTAAGAACTTGAAGAAGGCTACTAAGGCCAGAATACAGAGGAAAAAAAAAAGAGAGTGCCAGGTAGGAGACTGAAGTTTGCAAAACCACATAGCAGCCAGAGTAGGTGAGGGTTTATGGACCATGTGTTTGATTTGAGTAAGCTGTTGAAAGGTTTTAAGTATATGACCAACTTGTGTATAGATGAAATAATATAGTCAGTCTGTGTGTGTTCGTTTCAAATACAGGAGAGATGCTGTTGTGATGGATATAATACAGATTTATTTGAATGCTATTTAATGCTTAGCAGTCTTAGTTACAATGTATTTCTTAACAAATACAGAAAAGAAAATTGGGAGGATCTGTGAAATATTATAATGGGTCTTTATTGGTAATTTGCTTCAAGATGAGAAAATAACCATCTATATTACCACTTTGAGTTATGTAAATCAGACTGTCACATATAAGAAGGCTTTTTATTTTCAGGTTCGGTTTTGTTCTGTTTATGTTTCTCCTACCACAGTTTTTTTTTGTTTGTTTGTCTGTTTTTTTATTTTTTTAAGATTTTATTTATTTATTTGACAGAGAGAAAGAGCGCGCGCATGCACACAAGCAGGGGGTATAGCAGAGGGAGAGGGAGAAGCATGGCTTTTGACGCAGGGCTTGATCCCAGTACCCTGAGATCATGACCTGAGCTGAAGAAAGACACTTAACCAACTGAGTCACGCAGGCGCCCCTCTCCTACAATAGTTTTTTAAAGTCATCTTAATTGTAACACTTTAATTAGTACAGATTTTCAGTAGGTGATATATCGAACTTCAGGTTGAGCACTAGGGAAATAAGGCAATGATTAATTCCATTTGAGCCATGGCCAGACACCGAGGAACTTATGAACCAGATACAACGTAGGTTAGGTGATTTTGTATACGATAATATGGAGTGGTGTTCAGCCTGTGCTGTTAGACAGGGATACGTAAAAGAGAGGAAGGGTAACTATATTCTGAAAACTCTAAATTAGTAGCTTTGGAATCCCTGAAACTAGGAAATTTCTTATTATTTGGAGGAAGAGTTTCTTGATACGATAGAGGATTTGTCAAGTGACATACAAGAGCTTCTGTATTCCAATTCCCAGCAGTTTTCAGGGTAAGAGTATCATCAAGGCCCAACTTCTAAGTCATTTGAATCTGGGACTTTTTTCCCCTGTGGATTTGCAGCTCCAGTTTTATGATAGAAGCCAAATAAAATATGTTCCAATTATCATTGTTTTTATTTTTGTTCTACAGGAGTTTGATAAAGAAGTTAAAAGTTTTGTGTTTGTCCTGGAAGGCAGCAGCCAGACAAACAAAATTCAGTTACCAAAGGAGAATAAGCAAATCCGTAAGTAAGATTTTTTTATATTGAAATTTAACATTTGACTTTTAAATTATACTTTTAGGGCTACCACACAGACATTAGTTTGACTTTTACTGGCATCTGTTAACCTAAAGTAGTAGGTCTGTTTTTAATTTAGAATCTAACCTTATGCCAGATTTCATGTATACATAAATATTATATATATATATTAAGTTACATATATATATGGGAGAGAGAATCCCAAGCTGACTCTTCATTGAGCACACAGTCCCATATGGGACTTGATCCCACAACCTTGGGACCCAATCCCACAGCCCCTGGACCATGACCCAAGTTGAAATCAAGAGTTGGAGGCTTAACTGACTGAGCTACCCAGCCACCGCTAGAAGTATTTTTAAGATTTATATTATTTGGTAGCCATTGATTATCATAGTAATGGTATTAATTGAGTAATTACTGTGTTCCTTCTGACTTCCCTAGCATTTTACATTTATTAACTCTTTTAATCCTGATAGTAGTTCTTTTGCAGTGAACACACTGAGATTGGTTCTTCATCAAGAAATCAGATAATTAAGGGTAAGCTTTGAAATAAACCCAGGACTTCCTAAGTTATAGGGAAAATCTGAGAAAAAAGTTGTGTGACATACTATAGAAGGCTCTACTTAGTGATACATCAACTTATATCTTTCAAGAATATTAATACCTAATAAATATAAATACAAATATGTGTTTCAACAAAAACTCAAAAAGAGTAGATTTTCAATTCTTTCTTTCTTTGGAAATTAGGACCATCATTTTAAAGCAGAAGGAACCTTGAAAAATCACCTGGACTTACAATCAGAAGCCCAGTTATTGGCAGAAATGAGGTTAAGATTCAAGACTCTATCACCAGATTAGGCTATGCGTAAACTGATGGCAATTGAAGATACATAATTTTTCAAAATGATTCATCCAATTTTCATCAACTTTATCCTATGTATT
Organism: Mustela lutreola; assembly: GCF_030435805.1. Classification (NCBI taxonomy): domain Eukaryota; kingdom Metazoa; phylum Chordata; class Mammalia; order Carnivora; family Mustelidae; genus Mustela; species Mustela lutreola. The sequence continues at coordinate 27,554,638 of NC_081291.1, read as the reverse complement.
AACTACAGATTTCAAGTGATTTATTAAAAATTAGCAGCCAGTTAGTTTTTATGTTGGTCATTTACTTATTTCTTCTTTTACTAATTAAGAACATTTATTGAACACATACAGCATACCCTGTACTATGAAAAGACCTGTTCTTGGTAGCTGATTTTCTCATTTTAATTCAGTTTTCTAAACTTTCACAGGCTTTGCTTTATCTCCCACTTAAAGGTACTGCATACATATTATAGATTTCTTTTTTTTTATAGTTTTAACTTTTTTTTTTTAATTTTTTATAAACATATAATTTTATCCCCAGGGATACAGGTCTGTGAATCACCAGGTTTACACACTTCACAGCACTCACCAAAGCATATACCCTCCCCAATGTCCATAATCCCACCCCCTTCTCCCAACCCCCCTCCCCCCAGCAACCCTCAGTTTGTTTTGTGAGATTAAGAGTCACTTATGGTTTGTCTCCCTCCCAAGCCCATCTTGTTTCATTGATTCTTCTCCTACCCACTTAAGCCCCCATGTTGCATCACCGCTTCCTCATATCAGGGAGAAGATTTTGTTTATTTGTCTCAGAGAGAGAGCTTGGGTGTGCACAAGCAGGGGGAGTGGCCCGCAGGGCAGGCAGAGGAAGAAGCTGGCTCCCTGCTGAGCGAGGAGCCTGGTGTGGGACTTGATCCTAAGACCCTGGGATCATAATCTAAATGGAAAGCAGGCACTTAACTCCCTGAGCCACCCAGGCATCCCCATGTTATAGATTTCTAAGATGTAAACTGAGCCATGGAGATTATAGATTGAAGATGATTACTTTTTAAATGGTTTGCCAGTGTTTCTAAAATAAGAAACAAAACCTCAAAGAGAAGGGTTACTCTTGGTTGAAATCATTATTAACTTACTACCATTTTTAAAAATGATTTCCTCATAGTTCCTTTTTTTTTTTTTTTTTTTTTTTAAGAATTTCATTTATTTATTTGACAGAGATCATGAGCAGGCAGAGAGAGGGAGAGAAGCAGTCTCCCCGCTGAGCAGAGAGCCCAATGCGGGGCTCAGTCTCAGATCATAAGATCATGACCTGAGCCGAAGGCAGAGGCTTAACCCACTGAGCCACCCAGGCCCCCCCCCTCTCATAGTTACTTTTAAACAGAGTTTTTTTTTTTTTTATTTCCACAAAAATTTGTATACTTGTAAATGAGGTGAACTAAGATGAGCCAGAGAAATGTATCTAAAATTGTAGGTTGTTCTTGTTATAGGAGACATGGTCCATCTGTTTTAAGGACATTGCCTTTGTGAGATGGATACATCTGATTTGCAGGAACGTGGCTTTGTTCTAAACCAGTGTTCTCTTGTTGGCTTATCCTTCTATGCAATGCCCTTAGCATCTATTCACATAATCAGGTTACTGATAAAATCAAGCCTTTCTCAGTTGGATTTGAGAAAGATTTCTCCTCTACCAAAGACTCGGTGACTAAAGACAAGTTCCCTTTTCCTACATTTATCTGAGTTTTTTTTAAGACATAAAATAAGCTTAATGTGTTATAATTGCTTTGTAAAAGGAAAAATGATAGTTTTAATTGGAAGAAACAGAAGAATCTTTTAATGTGTTTCTTGTACAATGCCCTGTAATTAAAAATTAATCTGGCTCTTCAGCAGCGTGTGTGGTACTGTAACAAATGAAACAGTTTATAGAGTCTGCCCTGTACTATGCCTTTAAGATTAATTATTTGTAATTTTTGATAACAGAACTTTATAGCTATTTTCACTTGTATAAAATGACCTTCTGTGTGAAGTTGTTAAATTAAATGGCATGTCTTGAGTTTTCCATTAACATTTCTTAATTTAGTTCAGTTACCATTATATATTCCTATTTAAGAGTAAACATCTACTTTTATTTATGCAAACTTAAAATGAGCTACCCCATATATATTTCCCACTATATTAGGTACTTAGGAAAAAAGCTTAATGATGAAAATAAATATTTTTAGCTTTTCATTTTAAATAATGCTATTTCTGAGTTCTATTTGAGCATCTCTAAATGTCAAGAGTTTTGTTTTTTTTCATAGCATTTAATCAAATAAAGGAAAGTGTGATATTGATAATCAGATTGTGCAATTCTCTAGTGCAAGAATCTTGCACCATCCACTCTGTACCCCTAACTTAGTATATCATATGTAGTATATCAAATAAGTTTGTTAACTTTGCCCCAGGAAGAAACTCACAATTTGGGTTATAATTTCTAATTGTAACCAGTTCGTGTTCATAACTAGATTTGAGTAAATGATTAGCCAACTAAGTAAAGAAATCTGTGATGCTCTTCATCCTGGATCGTGCTGTGGAGCTGCCTATATGAGATGCAGCAGAGTCACACACAGACATCTGTCCTTTGGTTGGTCTGCCCCAGGACTTAATCTTTTTGAGGCCCTTATTTGAAACCTTTGTTTTGTCTGGCAGTGGCATCCAAATCTTATGGTGTGTCTCTTGGGATCAGTATCCCTGAAGCCTTTTGTTTATCTAAGTTTCAGCTGATCTGGAGGATGAGGATGATGTCATCTTTATAAGGTTCCCCCCCACCAACCTACTCCCACCCCTACTTTGGTGGTATGCTTAAAATAAATGTCATTATGACTTACTTTGTTTAAAACTCTTCAGTGGTCTTGAACTCACCGCTCTATTGATAGTGCTCTTGCTAGGGTCACTAGTGATCTCTGTATTCCTGAATCCAGTGGGTAATTCTCAGCCGTCATCTTGCTTGATGTATCAGCAGCAATTGACAAGTTGACACCATCCTCCTGCGAATATTTTCTTTACTCATCTTTTTTTTTTTTTCTTTACTCATCTTCCAGGGTGTCCATTATCTGGGTTTTCTTTCCACTTCACTGGTCTTCTTTTTTAGTTTGCTTTCATGGTTCTTCCTCTCCCCAGCCCAGCTTCATGTTGCAGTGCCTGTAGACCTGACCCTTGACACTCTGTCTACCTCTAATTACTACTTTGTTTGTCAGTGCTAGTCTCATGTTGTAAAAACCATCCCTGTCTTACTCCAGCTTGAATTTATTTCCAAATCATACTTCTCCCTCAAACTCTGGACTTGTATCTTCAGTTGCTTAGATGACATTTCTGTTTGGACAGCTTTATCTTACAAATCATTCCTGTTGCTACAGATAGCCACATCTCTGTTGTTAGCAACCTGTCTTTCCAGTAGCTCTGACAAAAAAACTTCAGTCAGTCTGATTTTTTCTCTCTTCATTCAGTTCATTAGGAAGATCTTGTTGGTTCTATCTTCAGCTTTGACTTCGAGTCTGACTACGACTTTTTGTCTCCTCCAGTGGTACCATTTCTCATGCTTGGAATATCTCCTGCATTTATCTTCTCATTCCGCGCCCACCCCCATTTTTTTAACTTGTTTCCCTACCATTTGTTGTCAGTTTCACAGCTAGAGTAATACTTATACAAATGTGAGGCTCTCCACTACTGAAAATGTCCCATCTCTGAGTGAAAACCAAAGATCTGTAGGACCCTACAGTATCTGGTACTGTCTTTTTTTTTATTTTAAGATTTTATTTATTTATTTGACAGAGAGAGATCACAAGTAGGCAGAGAGGCAGGCAGAGAGAGCGGAAGAAGCAGGCTCCCTGCCGAGCAGAGAGCCTGATGTGGGACTCGATCCCAGGACGCTAAAATCATGACCTGAATGGAAGACAGAGGCTTAATCCACTGAGTCACCCAGGCACCCATCTGGTACCCTCTTAATTCTCTGACCTTATTTCTTGTTGCTCTTGCTGTTGTTCTCTCTGTTGCGACCATATGGGTCTTCTTGCTGTTTTCAAACGTAGCCTGGTGCTCTGTCACCTTTGCACCTATGCATAAGCTGGTAACCCTCTGCCCAGAACTTTCTTTTCCCTAATAGCTGCATGGCTCACCATCTCCTCTTCTTTAGGCCTTTACTACAGTGTCATCTTCTCAATGACAGCCCACCCCACCCTATAATTTATAGCACTTCCACACTCTTGATCCCTTTTACCTTTCTCTATTTTTTCCATGTACTTGCCATCATTTAACATGTTATTTGTTTCTTAGGGTTTGTTTTTTTCTATTGTTTTTTTTCTCACTATTGCTAGAGGTAAGCACCTCCAGCACAGAAATTTAGTCTATTTTGTTCACCTAGTAGTGTCTGACACATAGTAGACATTCAGTAAATCTTTGTGGAATAAGTTAATGAATGTATGAGTGGATTCCTATTGATCTTAGGATGACCTATATCCTTCGCATGGCCTTCACGGCCCTGGATGATTGAGATCTAGCTATTTGCCAGAATTACCTCCTGCTGCTTTTCCCTTTCTGTGTCTTTTACCAGCCCTTTATGTCTTTATAGATTCATCTGCTCCTCTGTGGCTTTTTTCATCACATGATGGAATATCACCTCTTCCTATAATATTTGTTCCTCCATCTCCCTCACCCACTCAACCCCTATTCTTTCTTCCCAGCTGAATTCCAGTGTTATTTCTGCCAGAAAACCCTCACTCATCATCTTCTTCCCTCCAGCGACCCAGGATTATGCACTTTCATTGCACCCTGACCTTTTCTTTCCTGGAACTAGAATATCGGTTCTAAAAGAATAGAGACAGTATTTGTGTTATTCACTACAGACACATCCACATTGAGTCTGGCATGTAGTAGATGCTCATTAAGTCTTTTGTTGAATGATAGATCTAATTTAATCCATACAAATAATCCTGTGAGGTATATATCTAATTTGTCAGCTCAGTTTTACATATGAAAGGAAAAGAGCCCAGAGAAGTCTTCTTATTTGCTCGAGGAATGTGGAATGATCCAGAATAGAGGCATGCCTGTTTCCTGCCTTCTGGGTGGAAGTGGGAGAGGTACAATTCAGTGTGCTGTTTGTGCCAGGACTGCACTAGGAACCAGGAAGTAGCTTCAGTCATGACATGGCAGAACACTTGTAAAGGATGACTGTGTTGTGTTCTTGTTCCAAACTCATGGACAATGAGACAAACACTTGTGAGGAGTACGTGTGGTATACAACTGTCACTGGCTGTAATGAAGCAAGTATAAAACCACTGTTTAAAAACCTAATGGTGTTTTACCAGTTAAATGTGTTCTAAAATATTCAAAGAAAAGAAGGACCTGACCTTTTAAAAATAGAGGTAGTTTATCTCAGCAGAGAATAGATTATGAAACTTCAGGAACCTGTATATTTCAGTAAAAAAATAAAATTTTTATGAATTTATATACTTGATGGGCATTTTTGACTAGTAGTAGTCACATTCAGCATTTCTTAGGGATTTTCAATATAATGTAGCCAAGAAGAGTCAGTTTAAATTTACTAGGCCATGGAGAAAAGTATTACTGTAGAGTTTATTTAGCATTTCTGACACATAGGATCAGTGTATGTCAAATGTTATTAAAGTACTTTTTTCTTTGTTGAATCATCACCATATGGTATTGTCATACTTCTTTTACTCTTAGAAGTGAAGCCTTTTGGACACCAAGGCTTCTGTATGTGAGAAAGTTGAATTACAAAGCTTTCTTTTTTTGAGGGCAAGTGTCTTTCATATCTAAAAATGTTCATAGGAAAATGCCCTGTATGTGTAGCATAGTTCATTGTTCTTGAAAAAAATTGGGCCGATTCAATGAGATTTGTGATACAATTTAAGGAACTTTGTAAATTCATTTATCCAGGTGCTGTCTAAGCTCTGTATTACAGAGGCCATTGTGCAATGGAAAAACGCCATAGGGCCAATCAGTGGAAGATGCGGGAGAGAGATTAATTAATGATGATGTATTCAAGTTAGCCTCATTTTGATATCTCACTTCGATTTTGTAGTCCAGAACTCAGATGCCTCGCTGGCTTTTCCCATAAATATGGTAAAATCCCGTTCCTAGGATGTTTACAAAGGTCAGAGCCTGTTATTTCTTATTTCCATTATATTACTACTCTATGTATGGCTCTCTGGAGCAGTTTGTAAGCTTAGCATTATAATTAAAAACTTATCTTTGTATGTTGGATTTAAAAGATACTGGGCAGGGGCACCTGGGTGGCTCCATGGGTTAAAACCTCTGCCTTCGGCTCAGGTCATAATCTCAGGGTTCTGGGATCAAGTCCCACATCTGGCTCTCTGCTCAGCAGGGAGCCTGCTTCCCTTCCTCTTTCTCTCTGACCTCCTCTCTGTCTGCTTGTAATCTCTGTCAAATAAATAAATAAAATCTTTAAAAATAAATAAATAAAAATAAGTAAAAGATACTGAGCAGACTCGACCAAATATGTTTATTTTGTAGGAGCTAAATTTTGGGTAAAATGTGGGAACTAATTAAGTTGTTCAGGAATATTGCAAAACAGTTTAGCAAAGGAGTTATAAACCAGAACATACATCCAGATTATCCAAACATGTGTTGTTAAAAAACACAACAAACAAACACACACACATGTATTATCGCTTTGAAATAGATAAATTTGTTAAGTCTACTGAATTGGAATAAACAAAATAATATGCCTTTTAGATGAATTGCCTTCTTTTATCCAAGTGTTGCCCCATACTGTTAGATTTCTAGGATAGATTCACAGATAAGTTAGAACATTTCTATTTCCTACAGAAGTCCCACATGAGGAATTAAGTTCCTAAAAGCCATGTTTTAGGAGGAAGTGATTCTAAAACATCCAATAGGAACATCATAATTGAGAGAGCAAGCAAAAGTTCAAAACCTAAGAGAAAAGGAATTAAGTGAATGGGTTTGAAAAGGTAATATAAAATCAATTGATTTTCAAAGCAGTTGTAGACTTCAGCCATCGAAAGTGCCATAGGGGTTGGTTTTTCTTCAAATATTTTTAATTCAGATGAAAATGGTGATGGGGAATGAAAGTGATCAGTTTGGGTTTGTGAGCACTGAACTAATTAGAAGTATGTTAAATTAACAAAAGGCATTATAAATGAAAATATGTTCCTCCATCCATCTCAACTGTGGACACATTTAAAACCATATGAACCAGATATGGCTCATCAAACCTTCAGTTGTAGTTGTCATAAATAGAATTGTTTCTCTTGATCTATTGTTTTTTATTAAGTTCTTTAGTACAATTAAAACTGTCAGCAGATAAAAATAAATGCCACATGTTTTTATGGTTGCCTTGATGTGAATCTGTAGTTCAGTTTTATAGGTTTCTATTGAATGTGTACATTCTCTTGCAACCTAATAAAAATGGTAAGTAAAAAATTACTATTTTTTAAAATTCATAAAAGTTTCACCAAGCCCACAGATGGGACCTTAAGAGGCAACATTTGTTGTTATAGTTTGATTTGGTTTTCATCAGCTTTTTTGCTTTTATAATGAAGTTGTAACTCATGGGCAGTGCTATTACAAATCTACTATATTATTGAAGTGCTAGAAGCTTCAGGTTGTTGATGGTGCGTGATTGTGTTGGTTTATATGCACATATAAGTGGTTTGGACATACGAATGTTTATTTTCCCCCTCTCATTCCAGTTGGACTGATCCAGAGGTTTCTCGTACTTCAGATTTACATACCCCTGGGACAAGACTTCTCCACTGAGTTGCTGTAAGATATACAGAACTTTTTTCAATGTTTTATGTGTATTAGACATTTGATCAATTGAAACAGTATAGACAGTCATTAATTACAAGTGGCAGTTTTTGCATTAAAGAGCAGTGACTTATCAAGTTGACATGAAGTAATTAAACTAATTTAATCGTATTTCTCAGATATCATTATAGTCTGGCATTTCCCCAGGGGAAGAAGGCAAATTTCATCTGTTTAAGAAAATACCAAAGGGTTATGGATTTGACAATAAACAGCCTATAACATGCAGAAACAAATAATCCAAAAATTTAAGATTTTTGTTCAAATGAGGGGCAGTTTTGTACTCTCTGCTATTGAAAACCACATTTGGATTAAAATTGATCAAAATACCTCATCTTAAAGTTATTTACTTTAGCTTAGAAATATCAGCTGACACATGGATGGCTTAGAATGTATTTGTTTTAAATAGCCTTGCTGTGAACAGATTGTTTAGCAAAAAATGAGAATATACAACTTTAACTCAATTGGGCTGTCTGTTGTCTGAGATGATTGTGAGAATGAAAATAAGATTTGATTTATACACTCATATAAAATGGAATCTTGCTTAAGATTTCATTAATACATTTGCACTTTTAATAACATTAGATTTAAGGTATGCTCTTTTCTCATTTTTCTTTGTAATTAATAGCTGTTCAGGGCCTAAGCTTAGTCTTTTATTTTCCCTGCTGGAATAAATGGCTTTTCCTATTAATGAAGTTAATTTTGTACTAGTCGCATTGGTGCAAACTGAGAGGAAGGAAGAACTTTCTTAGTAAAATGAGAAAAACATAAATTTGAGGTTATTCTTTTGTCTTTGTTTATATACATTAAATTATTAGTGATTAGTATGTATGTTGGGAAAAATATAAATTTAGATAATAACATGATCTTGTTTTCTTAGTTGATAAAGGATAGATGGAACAATATATACCTTCGTTTTATTCAACTTTAAACCACAGTAAACTTCCAGGGTTTTCTGGAAGTTTATCATCTGCCATGGTTATCATGAGTCTTTAAAACAGTTCTTACAGTAACAGCACCAACATGCTATTTGAAGCTCTTATGTATCTTTCCCTGGTTCTGTAGAAAAAGCATTGTCAAGACTGTAAAGGCATTCCAAAGGTGTGGAGAATACCACATAAAGCTCTATTTCCAATGTAGGGGAAAGTGGTTCCTACCAAATGAAAGGAGGCAAATTGTATTTTATTTTTAAGCTTATTAAGTTCCTTATATAGAAATCCAGTGCAGTGCCTTTCCTTCTGATCTCTACCACCTGTGCTTTGAGATTCTTCGGAAGCTGTGGCAGGGGCACTCGCAGTTGGCTTTCTGATCAAAGCTGTGCAGGACACTTGGCTTAACCTTGGAACAGACTCTCACTGAGGAGCATTCTTCGCCTATGCAAAATCAAGCTTTATTTGTGCCCCCAAATACTTGAGCTTATCACCCTAGCCTAGGCAAGATACTGTTTTAACTAAGTTAGTAATAACTAAATCTTTAATTATTGAGAAATTGACAGGTATGTTAGTATGTTAGGTTTAACTTTGTCTCAGCGAGAGAGTAGCTGCTCTAAGTAAGCCTGACTACACCTTCATTACCCTATTATTAATGAACATCTTGGCCAACTTAAGGATGGAAAAACATTTTCACGGGTGATGGGATTACTTACTAGATTTTGAATTCACTGGACTGTAATCATAGATTCTCTTCTGCTCTATGGACAAGCATTTGGATTTTTCCGGTGGCTTTAGATTTATAGTTTTAGGAAAATAAATGTCTTATGGACAGAAGATCAAAATTATTAAATAACTGGCATTCTCTGTCCTGACCTTGTGAATTTAGCAGATTATAAGGAAATATGTTGACTCTGCATTTGAATTTGCTGCTAATAGATAATCAAGATATTTTGCCATTTTAAGAAGTAATGGCAGAGACCATATTTTTACAAGAAAGAACATAGAAAAATGAGCATAGACTGTCTTTCTAACTATAGCTTTTTTTTTTTTTTCTTAAATGAAAGGACTTTCTTTCAACACCCTTAGTGTTTTACTGTATTTCTAGCAGCATAGCTCCAGGCTATTTGAAATAATACATTTCCCTAATAAGCTTGGAAAGTCTTATAGCAGAAAGATATCTGGCTTCTAAAATATTGCATTGTCAGAATGGGAGAGGCATTTTGTTTCACAAAGAAATGATAATGCATCAAGAGGTTTTCATAAGCTGAGTCTTGCCAGCTACATTATGAATGTAATCATCGTTTCTTCAGTATCTTCCCGTGTCTCTCACATCCACTAGATGGTGATACTGCTCAGGGGAGGTCATCATCTGTGGGTTCATGGATGCCTTGGTACCAGCAGCAGCCCTGCCTGAGGAATCCTCCAGTCAGTCCACAAATTACTGAATCCCTGTTCCTGTCAGGCAGCGGTTTAGGGGTGGGAGGTCAATACACATTAAACGTGTACACTTTTTCCTACTCCCACTTCTTCCCTCCTGGTCCCAGACTGCTATTGCATCGCCCCTCAGCTGCTGTTGAGCATCCCCGTGGATTTCCCAGATTCTCCTGTCTTTTTTCTTTTTTTTTTTTTTCTTTCTTTTTTTTTTTTTTTCAAAGATTTTATTTATTTATTTGACAGAGAGAAATCACAAGTAGATGGAGAGGCAGGCAGAGAGAGAGAGAGAGGGAAAGAGAGAGGGAAGCAGGCTCCCTGCTGAGCAGAGAGCCCGATGCGGGACTAGATCCCAGGACCCTGAGATCATGACCTGAGCCGAAGGCAGCGGCTTAACCCACTGAACCACCCAGGCGCCCCTCCTGTCTTTTTTCAATGCCGTCCCCACACTGTAGCTGGCGTGATCTTTCTAAAAACCAACTGGAATTCCCATTGTATCGAGGATAAACTCTCTCCAGTTCTTGATGGTCCTGTGTCTGTCCCCTCTTCCTTCTCATCTCATACCTTTCTGCCCTGAGCTCACCATTTGTCAGCCAGACTGGTGCCTTTTTGGCCTTACTGGCCTTACTGGCTTTCCCTTTCTCACATACCAGATGAAGTCTTTTCTTAGGGTCCTATGCACAAGTGGTTTATATCCCCATTTCTTTGCCTTGCGAATTCCTACTCAGTCTTCTCATCTCAGTTTATGTGTCCTTTCTTCAAAAAGGCCTTTTTGGATTTTGCCTTACTAAATGAGTTTCATCTTTTATGCTCTTTTCTAGCACCCTGTTCTTTTTCCTTCTTTATGGCTATACCAGTTTACAATTCTGTGCACTTGGTTATCTGTCTTTGGGGGTAGATTTTGAGTTCCACGAAGATGGGGACCCATGGGTTCTGGTCACATGATATGCCAGGACCAGGAACCTAACAGATGCCTGGCACAAAAGCTCTGATGTGAGTGAAGAGGCAGTGGGGACAAATGGACTGAAATGAATGAACAGGACCCAATCTGTGTCCTTACAAGAGTTTATTCAGAAAGTGAAAGATCAGTTAAAAGGCAATTTAAATACATCTTTTTTTTTTTTTAAAGATTTTATTTATTTATTTGACAGAGATCACAAGTAGGCACAGAGAGAGAGAGAGAGGGAAGAAGCAGGCTCCCCACTGAGCAGAGAGCCCGATGTGGGGCTGGATCCCAGGACCCTGGGATCATGACCTGAGCCAAAGGCAGAGGTTTTAACCCACTGAGCCACCCAGGCGCCCCTAAATATATCTCGATAAATGTTGTGATGACATAAAAGCAGGACCTGTAGGTGACATGGGAAGTATTAGGTGGAAGTAAGAGCATAATCTTGGGCCTGGACAGATCCACTGTCAAGTCCTGGTTTATCTCTCTGTGACTTTGGGCCAGTTACTTAACTCTCCTCACCCATGGGATGAGAGTTATAATATCTACTTCACAGATGCGTCATAAGAAGTAAATGAGAAAATTAACATAAAGTAACAATGGTTACTATATACTATACTATACTATATATATATATATATATATAGCATATATATATATACTATATACTGGACATTGTCCCAAACGCTTTGTTTTAGTTGAATTAATCCTCAGAATGAACGTATATAGTAGTCATAATCACTGCCTCTGTTTTACCATTAAGGAAACTCAAGTCTGGAAAGATTAAGGAATTTGCCACAGGTTATAGACCGACTAACTCTTAGAGCTAGAATTCAGGGACACCTGGGTGGCTTAGTCAGTTAAGCCTCTGCCTTCCGCTAAGGTCCTGATCCCTGGGTCCCAGAGTCTAGTCCCACATCAGGCTCCAGGGAGCCTTCTTCTCCATTTGCCTGTCACTTCCCCTGCTTGTGCTTTCTCTCTCCCTCTCTCTGACAAATAAATCATAAAAAATAAAATCTTAAAAAAAAATAGAGCTAGAATTCTGACTTAGAGTTTAAATGCGGGACCTGTGCTCTGCACTCTGCACCACCATGCCGTGCTGTCGTACTTGAAAATACCATTATTTTTCTATAGTACACATTGTTTTTCTATACAAACTGTACATACATACATATGTAGTAGGGATATTTTATTTGAATCCTGTATAAGACAAAAGTGCTAAGCTTTCTGTGTCTTCCTGTAATAAACATAGTGCTATCATTAGAGTTCTGGGAGGGGAAAGGTCTTTCATTCTAGATGTTGCTCTTTATTCAGAGCTTCATAACCTGACCAGCAATTATCCAAACACATTACATTTTGGGTGTAGAGAAAAGGCAGTGTTTACCGTGCTAATGCATAATGTATTAGCAATAAAGTAACACAGTTCTCTCTTACTTCTCTTCTGGTGTCAGCCCACAAAATAAAATCCCCTCCCTTACTTTTTAAAAAATAAACTCTTTTTGACTTACTTCTTAGCATTAGCACTTTTCATTTCCAAAGTATGTTAGTGTACCTATATCTCACTATTTAACCTGAAGTTAAATGATTTAGTAAACAACAGATTTTTGAGAATTCTTTCCTTTTGTGATCTCTTCCGTGCATGGCAGTGGGAAGCCAGCGGCTCCCTTGTGTGGGTTGTTAGGTGTTTCAGAGCCTGGGGGCAGACATCTGGTGCACGGGAGGAACACCACGAACCTGAGCTCTTGGAAAAGAACCAACTGCATCTTGAAATAGAAATCCATTTTGCTATATTTGATGCTGTCAGTCACATTAAATGATTTTGGAATATTATATTTTTTGACAGGAATTGCATTCATTTTACTGAATATTGTTGAGCTGCATTAATTCCTTTCTCTATCCTGATTTTGTCATTATTTCAATGAATTCTGAGAGGCATTTTATACTGTTAATGCCTCTAGTGAATTGACATTATTTTTCTCATTTTCACTCATCTCAACCAGTGCCTTTTCAGGAGATGGGATGAAAGCACTATGAAGTTGGTGGTGGGCATCATGTGCTATTTGGAGAGGTGGGGGATGCTTAGCCTGCAGGTCTTGGGAAATATTATTGCCAGAAGGTTTCACATTTTGAGCCTTTAGGTATTTGGAGTACTGCTTTCATTTGGAATCTCATGAGGTAAATTCTTAAAAACAACAACAACAAAATACCTGCTGATCCTTTATGATGTCTTCATTGCAGTATTCTGAATTTGAATTTATATCTGAGTAGAATTTAATGATTTTTAACCTAGAATTCCATCTGAGAATGCTCATTCCAGAATTTTTCTCTCATCCTTTTGCTGTATCCCCTAGTTATATGCCTTTGGGCCAGGCACTTAACTTCTGTCTCAATTTCCTCTTCAGTAAATGGTAATGTGAGTTTTTTTCTTTTGTTTTAATTGTCAGAGTTAATCTGTGATGTTGGTTTTTTTCCTAAGAAATACTAGGAAGTCCATGTGGATCTTAAAGTTTCCTCTTTCATTTCTGTAAAAGGGAAAATTGAAACATACCCATCCCACAAAACAAAGCTTTAGCCTCAAGGTAATTTAATAAAAGTTTTCCCTGTATCAACCTTTTCTGTATTGCTGCTAGTGAGCTAGACAAAGAAGTCAAAAGAGAAGTTTAATAGAAGTTTTAGGCCCTTCTACCCTATTGAGTTTTGTCTTGTCTCTTCTTGAGTAACATTGGGGACGGTAGACTTCTCTGAAATTTTATACCAAGTAAAGGAAATATGGTCTCCAGCCACAGACCTGTTCTTTTCACATGGCATCCGTCTTCTTCAGCCACTTTAAAGCCACCAGGGTTGAAAGAATACCTAAATTTGATACCTTTACATTAGAATGACACTGGCAAAAGCTTTTGAGATTATATCCATTTAACCAAGCACAAATAACTCTTCCTGTGGAAAATAGATGTTTTTGTTTTTTTGGTCATTTTGATCCCTTTCTTTGGAGAAAAGAACAGTTTCTATATATCTCTTTAGTAATGTGTAGAAACAATGTTATCCAAAAGCCAAGTATTCTATTATCCAATAAAATATTTTATGTCACATCTCTAAACTGTGTCTTTAGAACCTGGCAAAAATGGCCAGGTGTTGCTCTTTCTCAAACTAGTAGGAGTATCGAGTACTAAAGTGGTCATGACATTGCAGGTTTCATTAACATTTTGAATGTAGCTCATGGCTAATTCCAACTTCTATTTTTTCTTTTTAAAATCATCAGTATTTAAACCTCATTATTTTAATTATATCCAATTAAATGTACTTGCATAATCAGTATATTTTGTTACATGCATTAGTAAGGAGAGCACTTTAAGATGCTTTGCATAGTGTCTTTCATAATATATTAAATTTGCATGCCTTAAAATAGGTTCTATGTAGGAGATTTAGATAACACATGTGATAGGTATATAAATCAGATGCCATATTCCTTATCTATTAAATAAGTGTTTTTTGAGAAATCTTTTTTTTCTGGTTATTAGTTTGGTTCATTTTACTTTTCTAAATTATCTTGACAGTACTCTTTAGATAACCTAGATACATTCTGAAAGCTAAAACACAATACTAGCAAAAGAAAAATTGCACTTATGTAAATATTAGGAAGTATTCTTACACTAATTAATTTATTATGCAAAATCCTAATTAAAGGTCATATACTTGTTACAGTGCTCTGCAGTTAAATTATTGCCCTAAACACCGTCAGGGCATAAGTCAAAGTCCTGTGATGGGTCAGCTTGCAGAGTCCTGGGAGTCACTGGTTTTGCCCTGGGCAAGATGCTGAGCTGTGTCACGCCTTATTTGTACAATGGGGGAGATATTCATACCTATTTATTGAGTAATTACAAGGATTAAATTCATAATGCCAAATGGTAACTGAATAGTTAATTCATAATTTTTATATCTCTAAGTGCTAAAATATTTAATTTTTAGATTGTTCTTCTAAAACATTTTTTTAAAGATTTTTTTAAATTTATTTGAGAGAGATAGAGGGAGAAAAATGAGCTGGTGAAGGGGCAGAGGGAGAAGTGGGCTCCACATGTGGCTTGGTCCCAAAACCCTGGGATCGTAATCTGACCCGAAGGCAGACGTTTTACTGACAGAGCCACCCAGGTGAGCCACCCAGGTGCCCCAGTTCTTCTAAAACATTTTGAAACAAGTTGGGCGTGCCTCTTCTCCCTGTGAAGTTTTCATGGTACTAGTCCCTGAAGAGAGATGGGAAAGCTTTTTTTGACTACTGACTCATGCAGGTATTCCATCTGGAAGAAAGTGATCAACATGAAGATGAAAAGAAGAGTCTCCCATCTGTTGGTTATGGATGCTGGCGGTTTATTTGAAAGACAACTGCAGGAGCTCCCAGCTTAGGGCATTGGTTTGAAGGGACTTACAGGTGACCAGGCCAAGTGCAGAACCAACCACAGATAGACAGGAAGGTTCATCAGTGAATAAACAGGCCCTGGGAGACATAGATAAAGCACATAGATTTCCAGTGTTTAAGGTATAAGATGTAGGCTTTTGCTGTTTACTACAGCCTGTGTTCTCCTTCACTAACAGGGATGATTAAAGATAACTCATAGCAAATCCCATATCTTCCAAATGCTCTTACTTCTTTAATATGGCAGAGTTGGAAAGATAGGTTTCTTCAGTGCCATTGATATATAGCTCACTTTTTATTGTCAGAAGAAATGTTTCATCTGGTTTGTTTCTCTTTCCTTCTCACTATATTTTTTTTTTTTTAAAGATGTATTTATTTGAGAGAGAGAGAGAGAGAGAGAGAGCACAAGCAGGGGGAAGGGCAGAGGGAGGGGAAAAGGAAGAGAATCTCAAGCAGACTTTGCACTGAGCACAGAGCCCAA
Organism: Mustela lutreola; assembly: GCF_030435805.1. NCBI lineage: Eukaryota > Metazoa > Chordata > Mammalia > Carnivora > Mustelidae > Mustela > Mustela lutreola. The sequence continues at coordinate 27,538,838 of NC_081291.1, read as the reverse complement.
CGACGTGGCTCTTGTCTCACAGCCCAGAGGTCATGACCCTGCACCGAAATCAAGAGTTGGATGCTTAACCAATTGAGCCACCCAGGCAGTCCCCCCCTTACTATATTTTGTTTTTATTTTGGCACTTAAATATTTCAGTTATTCAAAATAAAATAATTTTAAACATCCACAAAATACTATCCAATGTGTATGTTATGGGATTTCTAGAGTCCCCATTATAAAATGTATAATGATTTAGGAATTTTCATTAATGGAGCATTCTAGAATGGAAGAAAACGTCCTTGTTAGCAATTAAAATATGTCATGAAACTATGAACTCATTTGGCTTTCATTAAGTCATCCGGTAATAATTGCAGGCCTCCCAGTGGGGAGGGCTGGTATCTCTAGGATTCCTGATTTTTGCAATTTTTTTCCTCTTAAATTGTAGAGTTTCCTACTTGGCTGTGCAGATATTTTAGAGTCTTTATTTGGACTCACAGAAATATTTGGATTGAAATATATTTTTAAATCACAAACATACCTTACAACAGTGCTTACACATAAGTCTGCTAGGGCATTTGTCACATAATGGTCCTATTACTTACGTATCACTGTAACCAACTCTGTACCCTAACTAGACCATGAGATCTTCAGGGGCTAATGCATTTCGATCCCAATGGAACTATCATCTAACTTTGAATTTCTAAGTCCCATGTGAAAAGACATTGCCCAGCTATTGCCAGTAGGCAGCCACAGACTTTATTGGACTTTGAGTTGTTCACAGAGATCTAACATAGTATCTGGCACATAGTGTACACACAGTAAATGTTCATTTCCTTCCCTGGGCAATTTCCGATTCCTTGCATTGTTGACCTCCTTTAAGTTGATCTCAGTTTGTGGTGTGGTGTACTTTTTTGGGGGGAAGAAAAGAAGGAAGAGATGGGTGCTTTAAAATTGGTAAGATGGTGGGGCACCTGGGTGGCTCAGTGGGTTAAAGCCTCTGCCTTCAGCTCGGGTCATGGTCTCAGGGTCCTGGGATCGAGCCCTACATCGGGCTCTCTGCTCAGCCAGGAGCCTGCTTCCTCCTCTCTCTCTCTCTCTCTCTGCCTGCCTCTCTGCCTCCTTGTGATCTCTCTGTCAAATAAATAAAATTGGTAAGATGGTGATACTTCCATTTAGAATTTCCATTCATAGCATTGAAGTTTTGGAGGTAGCTGGAAAGAATGTTTAAAATTTTCTAATGCACTGATTTTTATACTGTCAGTCACTTCTGTTACTTCAAACAGAACGGTATGTTCTCCCTTTTTTTTTTCAGTTTTATATATATTTTGGGATGATGATGTTTATGTGTTTTATACGAAGAGAGAATGCTGTTTTTCCCTCAGAAGGTTGAAATGCACTGAGATGGTTCGACCTTCTCTTTAAAACTGAGCAGTAATACAGAGCCAAATAAAGCTGATGTTGCAGATTTCAACTACATTTAAGTCTTCTCTTTCCGGGAACTCAACATTTGCTGTTACTTTTTAAATGATCAGTATTTGAACTTTTAAGTTTTCACTTTTGATCTTAGACATCCTAGATCCATGAAGCCCATCAGATTTGCCACAGCCCAAGCCCTACAGAGTTGGTGGTTACTGGGCACCCCTGGCCTTTTTGGATCTGACCTTAGACACCTCTTCCTCCATGACTCATTCCACTCCTTCCCCTTGCCTCAGACACTCTGGTTGCTGGACAGCCCACATGCTCTTATGCCTCTGGCTTAAGGTGTCATCCAACCTGATCCTGTCTCTTCACCTTTTGAAACCCTGATCACTCTTTAAGGTCAAACCCAAATATGTATCCACATCCTCCCCCTATTTTCCGGTTGCAGTGGTCTCTCCATTTGGAGTATTCCCCTCCTTGTATATATGATTCCTTTGGGGGTCAGGACAACTTACTCATCACTGTGGTCAGCACAGCACTTAAAAGAATTCTGTGTGCATGGTAGGTCCTCAGTAATACTTGTTGTATCATATTATACTGAAATTTGTTGATACACTATCAGGGTGGTTCTTGGATTAGGAAAAGGTACAGGAGAAATGAGAATTCGAGCAAGTGAGCAGTATCCAGCTTTCCTCTTGTCAACAATTAGTTCCTGAGCAAGTATTGACCAAGCCATAATTTAACCTTTTATTTGCTCTGCCAAGTATTAACTGCATTTCTCTTAGCTATATCTCTACTGTCAGGATAGTAACCATTTCAAAGAATGAGGAAAGGCAGAAGAACTTAGTAAGGAGAAATAAATTCTCTTGAGTTTTCTCAAAATGGTTCTGTGGGTAGGAGTATATGCAAATAAATGATCTCAAGGCTGGATTAAAACTAAGGAGCATCACACTTGGCTCTTCAATGAAAGCTCTGATTATAAGCCCCTAACAGAACTCCCAGAGAACTTTAATTAAAACCAAGTAGGAACGCATTAGTGATCTTACGTATTATATCTCTTTCATACTTAAAAAGCTATTATAATAAACTGAAACAATGACAGTGACAGAAAATCCTCAGTATAGTTGGAGGTTGGTTACGTGTGTTAGCAGTAAATAGGACCAGCTGTTCTGTTTCCTATACATAGAGAGTACCATCCCCTTTTTCCTAAGGCTAACTGCCACTGATTTATAACTTGGGAAATAAATTACTTAAAACCATATGTGATTATTGCTATACCATAAACAGTGATTTTTAATAAAATGTAAAAATTCACTATATTTTAGAAATTGATGTGTTAGAATAAACTTTTAAAACATTTTAGAAGTTCAGTTCTCTATTATTATAGGGAGTCTACAAATCTTATCCAACCCTTATGTTTTATAGAAAAAAACCTTGAGACTCAGAAAGGGGATGTGACATTGTTCAAGACACAGTTTCTTAGAGGCAAAACCAACACTAAATCCAGAACTCCTGACTCCCTAGCATCTTTGTTTGACATCTTTGCTGCCTTTTAGTGCTTGCATGGAAAAAGGTAAAGATGTAGTATGATTTTCTAATCATGGTTTCTGACACTCTGAAAGAGAGGTTATTTCTGCAAGTACTTTGGACTCTATATTGTAGAAAATGAATTCTGTTACTATAATCCAGGTTTCTATTTCTCCCTAACCCCCATCCTGTAAAAACCACCAAGAATCAGTTTAATTCTGTGTTTGGGTCAGGATTAGCAAGGTTAAAAAAAAAACCTACTTTTAAGGATCATTGGGATGTTAGGGACATTATTAAATTATGTTACGTAAAAGGAGAAGTAGAAGAACATGGAGGGATCTTATGGAACCCAACTGCACAAATGGATATAGGTCTCTTCAGAGGCGAAAGTTATCAGTAATTTCTCTCCCTCTGGCCGCTACTCTCTCATCTCTTATCCTGTAAATCTGCTCAGTTCTGTTTCATGCTGCAGACCAGCTTTCTCTGATTACTTGCCATTACATGTATGGGCAAATATGGCTCCCAATACCTCCCTCAATGTCCCTACAACTCTCATACCCGTCACTGTCTGACCACGTTCACTCGGTGTACCTTCCAGCACAAAGATATGAAAGAATAATCGGGATTACAGCCAGGCCAGTGATTGGCTTTCAGCCAGCCACTTCATCTTTGGTTTCAGCTTCAGAGACTCTAAGTGGAGTGGAGACATAGAAAATCTTACCTAAAGAGTAATAGTGAATAATTGTGAACAATTAGTGAATAATATGCACAAACACATACATGTGTTGTCTCATTCAGTTATCACAACAATCTTAAATGTGGATATGCTCCCATTGTACAATGTATTAATTTCACAATTATATATTTAGCTCCTACCATATTCTAGGCACTGCTTTTCAGTTACTAGGGGTCAGCTGAGGGTCCTCACTCTCCCATCTCTTATATTTTAACAATATGGCTTTACTTTATTTAGAGTGATGTGACTGTTAGGTCTACTCATACTTGTTGTGAAACAGTGGTTCTTAAACTTTTTGGTCTCAGGACCTCTTTACACACTTAAAAATTATTGAAGACCCCAAAGAGTTTTTGTTTATGTGAGTTATATTTGTCAGTATTTATCATATTAGAAATTAAAAATAAATTTAAAAGATAATTATTATTTAGAAATAGTAACCCCATTACCTGCTAGCTTAAGTAACTCTGAATAAGTAACATAAAATATCTGTATTTTCTAAGCAAAAATAAAATTAGCAAAGAGTGACATTGTTTTATGTTTCGGTAAATCTCTTTAATGTTTGCCTAACTAGAAGACAGGTGTATTTTCGTATTACCTTCTGTATTCACCCTCTTTTGGTATTATACATCATGTCAGCTCTGGCAAACTCCACCAAGTACTTATAAGAGAATGAATGAAAAGGACAAAGAACATCGTAGTATTGTTCTGAAAATAGTTTTGACATCACAGAGCCCCTGAAAATGTCTTGGAGACTCCCGAGGGTCCCCAAACTGCCCTTTGAGAACTAAGAGTCCCTTAACCACACTTGGAGTACTGCTATTCTAAAGCATGTTCTAAAAGCAAACACATGAATCCTCTGCATTTTCCTTAAGTGTCCCCTTTGTATTAATCTGTTTTATAAATCAGGTAGGCTGTTATAACAGATAATCTAATCTCAGTAGCTTAACACTGCTACCGGTTGTTTTCTGTTCTTGCCACAGTTCAGGCCAGTGGTAGGGGCTCTGACCACCCACAGTATTTAGAGACCCATACTCCTTCCATCTTCCATCGAGGACCTTATAGTCCTCTACTGGATCTTTTGTATCTGGACAGAATAGAGAGTCACGTGGGAGGATATTTGAGGTCACATTCCTCTGCAGGAACTCAGATACCACCCCCGTAACAGCATCCAAGTCTGGGAAATAGAGTCTGGCTGGGTGCAAAGAAGAAAAAGAAACAACAGGCTTTGGCCTAGACATACCATCATTTACCAGCTGAGTTTCTAATAAATAAGTTAAAAGAAAATTATGATTTATTGTCAGCTCTTTTGCCCTTATGAAACTTAAGTGGTAGTTAATACCTCATGCTTTGAGACAAATCGAGGAACATGCAGTCTAAAATAATTTTTAAATATTTTAAACTTTTTATTTTGAAGCAGTTTTGAACTTAAAGCTTAAGTTGCAAAAACAGTACCAAGAACTACCATGTATTTTTACCCAGATTCACCAGTTATTAATATTTTGCCACATTTGCTTTTATCTTCTGCATGTATGTGTATGCGTGTGCATGTGTGTACATACACATTTTTCCCCAAACTATTTTGGAGTGAATCAAAGAGCTCACACTCCTTCACTGAAGACTTTAATATGTACCTCCTTAAAGAACAAAGACATTCACTGACATAACTATGGTACAGTTTTCAAAATCAGATTTTTCAGTGTTAATGCAGTATTAGTATCCATGGCATAGACCTACTGTCCTTTATAGCAGTTATGGTTTTAGTCTAGGATTATACATTGCATTTGGTTTGCATTTGTCTTGAGTCTCCATTAATTTGGAATGATTCCTCAGCCTTTTTGTGTCTTTTACATCAGTGACATTTCTATAAAGTACAGCCTAGTTATTTTGTAGAATGCCCTTTCATTTGAGTTTGTCTGATGTTTTCCTTATTAGACTCAGGTTATACATTTTTGGCTTTAGAAATACTCTGAAAGAGATATTGTATCCTCAGTGAATTTTATCAAGAGGCATATGATGTCAGTTTGTTCCATTATAGGTGGTGTTCAGTTTGATCACTTGGTTAAAGTGATGTCTGCCAGGTTTCCTCTTGGCAAAGTTACAATTTTTCTCTTTAAATTAATAAGTCATTTGGGGGATATACCTTGATAGTTTGTAAACACCTTGGTCCTTATCAAGCTTTCCTTTACTAGTTTAGCATGATGATTCTTGCCTGAAACCAATTATTACTATAGTGGTTGCAAAATAAAGTGCATTTTTATTTTTTTTAATTTTTATTTATTTATTTATTTATTTTTTAATTTTTATTTATTTATTTGACAGAGCGAAATCACAAGTAGGCAGACAGGCAAGCAGAAAGAGAGAGAGGGAGGGAAGCAGGCTTCCCGCCGAGCAGAGAGCCCGATACGGGACTCGATCCCAGGACCCTGAGATCATGACCTGAGCTGAAGGCAGAGGCCCAACCCACTGAGCCACCCAGGCGCCCAATAAAGTGCATTTTTAAAATAAATTTATTTTATTTTATTTTCAAAGATTTTACTTATTTGACAGAGAGCACAAGTTGGGGAGCAGCAGGCATAGGGAGGAGGAGACTCCCCGCTGAGCAAGGAGCCCGACAAGGGGCTCCATCCCAGGTCCCCAGAATCATGACCTGAGCCAAAGGCAGACATTTGACCAACTGAGCCACACAGGTGCCCCAATAAAGTGCATTTTAAAAGTAATTTTCTAATTACACATATGAGAAACAAGTGGGATAGACATTTGTTGGCTCTCTGCCTGGCATACTTTGCCACATTTTTCTCTTCCTAAAATTTTCTGAATTTTGTTTGGATATATCCCCCTGTCTAATGGCAGCCTGTCTGCTTCTAATAAAACTGATGACAACATAGCCGCTCCTGTGGGTTTTGATTGATAGGTCAGTTAGCACATTCTATCCACGAAGCCACATTTATTCTTTTAGGAGTGGGACTCTGTCCTCCTCTAGCCCAATCAGAGTGAACTTTCGGGCTCTTGTTTCAGTTGCTGGATTAGCAGTACCATTTGCACCTGGCATCTGTTCTGTGACCATGAGGCTAGAGCTGATCCACGTGGCAGAAGGGGAGAAACAAATAAATTGGGTCATTGATGACCATTTTGAGCAGTTTAATCAGTCAACCCTGAAGCCTGCCCTACATGAGCTAATAAATTTTATTAAGTGAGCTAGCTTGAATTAGTTGTTCTGTTAACTTTTGACAGTCCTAATTGATATTCTTAGTAACAAATAAATAGTTATAGCTGTTTTACTTGATTAAGAAGAACTGGCAAGAAGGATGCCTGCATAAAACTTTTCCAACACCCAACAAAAGGAAATGGGCAGAAAGGTGTGTTTGTTTCCTCCACAGCTTGGTGATAGACCCTGGAATAGGCTACTAATAAGGATTAAAATAGCAGAATCAGCAACATTTGTCCTGTGTGTCACAGGGCCTGTGAGTTCATCTGCAGTAGTGAAATTGTTACAGTGGTGAAGAGGGGCTAGATCCATTTGACTCCTCTCAGTTAACCAAGCCAGTTGGAGTGAATTAAAACACAGTAGGGGCATCAAACACAGGTATGTTGAAGCGTCACATGAAGCCCAAGGACGGCAGTGCAGCTGGGCATGGAAGCCAGCATTAGAAAGCCTTAAGTACTCTCCATCTCTGCTATTCTGTGTTTCTGCTTCATTTCCAGTCCTACCAGGCAATTTCAAAATACCTAGAGAGAGCATATGATTGTGTTAGTTTGGGTCAGGCATTCGCTCCTGTTCAGTTCACTTGTGCTCATTGGTATAAAAATGATTTCAGAAGACCTAGCCCTGAGGGTATGGAGATTTCAAGGAGTGAGTCAGACTCCAGAGTTGGCTACTAGAGGAACATTTATGAATGCCACAGTCAGCCGAGGACATAACTGTAAGCAGGAAAAATTAATTCGTGATGCCTTTCTTCCCGTCTCCGGACTCCTGCCCCTCATTATTAGCCTGAATTTCTCTCATTTGAATTCTTGCTAAGATGTTCACAAATAAGGTCTTAGGTGTGGGCCCTGGTTATTTCCAGGATATGTTTATTTTACAAAGTCAGTGTTTTATACCAGCAGCCGCAGCAACCTGGGAATTTGAACTGCAGATTCTCAGGCCCCATTCATGAAGTGCTGAGAGAGAAGCCAGCAGTCTGTGTTTGAACATTCTCCTCTAGGTATTGCTGATGCACTTGACCTCTGAAAACCACTGCCCTAGGGAATTCCTGGAAACCCACGAGGAGGCCAGAATCTGGCCTCTGTCTTCATCCTGGCCTCTGTTCCCTGTCGAAAGATGGTCAGGTTTTCCTCAACCATTGCCTCAAAAAAGAACCCTAAGCTCTGGCCTCTCAAGAGGCAAAGACACCTGAGTGGTGGAAGGGTCGCTCTTCGGCTCAAGAGCCTCCATCTCTTCAGTTTGGACCCAAGGGCTCACGGTGCACCTAGCATTTCTGGACATTATTCTGCCAGTGCGGAGAAGTCTGAAAGCCCCTGTTCCTTCTCCCCCTCCCTGCTCTTCCTACGACTCCCCCCCCTTCTCCTCCTCTGGCTTCTTTTCTCTCTTTGCCTCCGTCTTGTTTCTTCATTCTCTTCTCTCCTTCTTCATCCTTCCTCCTCTTTGTCTTCTTTTTCTTCTCTTTGCCTTCCTTTTCCTGCCCACTTTTTTTTTTATTCTTGCCCTTTGCCCTCTGCTTCTTTTTTCTTTTTCATTATCTCTCTCTCTTTTTTTTTTCCTCCTTCCTTTTCCTTCTCTTTTCTTGTAATTTCCCACCTGTTCTTCATCCTCTCACCTGAACTCATTGGGAGGGTAAACTTGCTCAAGAAGAGAAGCTGAATGCCCAAGGGCCACAGAAAGTGGCAGATGCCATTGCTGTCATCCTACGGACATCCTTAGATCCCCCAGGGCACCTTCAGGATTATCCAGGGTCCGAGCCTGCCCACCCCTGCACCTGCTCCTGTTCAGCAAGAGCTCAACCTTATCCTCTTCAGCTCTGGGTCCCCTCAGCCTCCTAGCCCAGCCCCAACCTTGATCCCAGGAACAGCTCACAAGGTCGCATGGTGGTGCATGTTCACCAGTGAGCTCTGTAACCACACAGGTTACAGGAGGTGGGCGGGGGGGCATGGTTAGGAAGGATCCCGGATGTTTCACATTTGCTAATTTCTGTGATGTAAACATTCTCCCTATGGCTGCTTTCAAGCTACCAAACTGACATCACCGAATGAGGAGCTGGAAAGGCACGCTCACAACGGACTCGCACAAACCAGTCAAACCCACAAACACTAAGCAGGGCCTTATTAGCGGTGGCCTACATGCAGTATTACTGCCTTCCCCCATTAATGCAGGTGTTTTGGAGTTAGCCATTCATGAAAGGATTACGGTCATTTGAAACGTCAGATGTTTGTTCACTCATTATTTAACAGACTCATTTTTTTAGAATGGCCATTGGAATAATTAAAAACTGCAGTATATAATAATTGCCACAGCACCACCTTTTAGTTCAATTAAATAAAATTCAGCTGCAAATACTGCCCCCCAAATTGCGGGCTTTTCAATGATTTGTAAAAAACCCTTTTACTTATGTGTCTGAGCTCAATCAAAATATCACTATAAATTGACAGCACTTTTGGGTTATAGATATAATAAAGTCTCGGTTAATATTCAGTTAAAACACAGAATATCATTCTGTCACCCTATCTTTTTTATTTGTATTCTACAGCATCTCTGGTGGATTTTTATTGTTTTTAAGTAGCTTCACATTATGTTTTATGATACATTTCTTCCTGCAACAGTTTTGCATACAGATGGAAATGTTGGGAATCTAGTTTAAGGCTGATCTTATTTTTTTATTCTGTTATGTGATTGATCTGGTCAGTGAACAAGAAATTCTTCGAGGCCATCCATCACTCCAGGCAGCAGCTGAGCTAAACCTTCTAACTCACTGCTTCCAGTCAGTCATGCAAGATTCGGGTTATAAATATTGAATGTGCAAACAACTGTTTAAATTAGCTGTCCTATCTATTTTATGCAATTTCAGTAGAAAAGCAAGCTGATATATTGTTTAGTGGCAAGAAGTGGAAGACAGTGAATTCAGTATTATCCTTACATACGTCATGGAATTCATCCTATTGCAAATATTTAAAACAGATCAAATTAATTCTTGTGCCCTTAAGTTAAATTAGAAATAAGCCAACTGAGCATGTAATTTATGTAGCTTTTTGGGGTTTTATATTCAAACAGTAGCAAGACTGTTAATAATTGTAAATGTGGCCATCTGTCATAAATATAGTAGCCAATTGTTAAAAGCTTAGTTCTGTGAATTTTGTTACCTCTTTGCAATAACAAAAATAGCTTAATATTTGGAAAATATTTGGGCAGGAAGGAAAGTAGCAGCTGGCTTGTCCCACTATTCCTGGTAAGCATCTAGAATATTGAACATGTGCAGGTGTTTGTGCTTCTGCTACTTGGACTTGTAACAAGTGGGCATACTTTCACTAGTATTGATATACACAGTGTATAAAATTGCCAACCCTTTGTAGTGACTGCTAGGAACCTTTTGTATGTGATGAATTTAGGTAAACTTCCCAAATTGCTATCTGTGTTTGAAGTTCATCCTTCAAATTATATTATTCTGGGAACATTCTTTCAAGCAGCCCACATTCATGAACTACCTACAGAAGAGAAAAGTCTGTCTCCCTCACAGACATGCAGGGTGTTCAGCATATGTCTTTTAGCAGTTGGGTTGCAACCTAACAGGAGAGGTGGGCAAGATTTTATGTTATTCTCTGTGGTAAACACTGCTCATTACCCTCCCAAATCTATGGTTCTCTCCTTCCTTTAGCAGAATTTTGGTCAGGGTGGCAGTAAACCTAGCTACACAGATGCACCTTCTTATACCCCACACCCCCACCCATAGCTAGAGACAGCCAGTGACCTAGTTCTGGCCAATGAAATGCAAGTGGAATTCACTTGGCAGGACTCCCAGGAAAGCTTTTTAAAATGGACACACTCAGCTAACTTGTTCCTTTAGCCCTATGTCCTTTGGCACTTTAATCTTGCCTTGTTTTCTGCTCCAATGTGAATACAATGCATGGAAGCGCAGCAGCCTTCTTGAAAGTATGAATGCGAAAGCTGCATGTGAGGACAGCACGCAGGAAAATGGGGGAAATCGCTGGGTGCCTGATGGCATTATTGGGGCACTAACCTGTCCCGAGCTGCCAGTCCTTAGACTTGAGTGAGTATATGAGCCTCATTTTGTTTTTTTTTTAAACCATGATTTTTCAGCAATACGTACAGCCTAACACATCCCTGACTGATACCCTTCTTTTTCGGAGTTATCTGAGTCTTCATGAAATTATGCATTGCGTTTTTTCAAACATAGTCTACTTTGGAATTACAAAAGTCAACTTTGATGTATGTCCGTGTGTGAAAATAAGTTGAACCAGTATTGCCATATGAAAAACTTCATGATTGATAATCGTAAAAATGGTATTGTGTGATAATTTTAGTAATAAAGATCACAATTTCAGTATAAAGCTCAGGGAATTTTCTTAATGTCATCTCTCAAATCTTATTTCCTTTTGTCTTTGATCAATTCCTGTCATCTTTTCTCACCCAATGCTCATAATAAGGTAGAGGCTAATTTATAAACAGTAATAATATAGCGTTACAGGTCCTAGAAATATTTGTCACAAATGTAAATCTGATTTCATTATTTCCCTGCTTAAAAGCCTTCCATAGTCTTTGATGTGGTATTAAAGGCTTTTTCATTCTGGCTCCAGATGTCTTGTCCAATCACATCTCCTTCCTGCCTACCTCCCTTTCTCCCAACATATTCCATCAACCCTGTGCTGTTTAAAACCACTGGACTTCTGGTAGGATTCTGAAACTAGACCATACTTCCATTCTTTCATATCCTCCCTTATCCTGTCTCTTCTCCATCCGTGAGCACACCCCACTCATCCATCCGAAAGAACGTCAGTTCAGACGTCTTTCTCTTTGAAGCTTTCCCTGACTCTTCTAACTTCGTGGTCCTTGCTTTCTGCTAACATTCTTTTTATGCTTCTATGGTAGCACTTATTGGGTTGTTTTATATTTATTTATAGGTCTGTCTTTCTCGGGAGACTGTAAGCTCCATGAGAAGATGAGCTAGCTTTACTTTGTTTTGCAGCTTCACTATCTAAGTCAGGATCAGGAATGGAGTAAATATGAAGAATTTTTTTATGTTTTTAGAACAAGAGAATTTTTTTTTAAATTTCTGCACCTCTCATTGAGTGCTAGGATTGTTTACCTGTTCATTAATGTATCCCTGTGAAGGAAACGTTGCCAGTAATAGAATATTCATGAATTATATAACAAATAATCGTCCATCTCAGTCATCTGTGCATCTGCTTTCATCGAACCATGACTGACTTTCTTGTGTCTTTAATTTTTTTGGTTTCATACTGTATGTGGAGGCCGAGAAAATTAAGGCCATCCCACCTCAAGTTTAGCTGATGTGAGAAACAGAGGCAGAAGAAAATCATTAAAATTCCTCACCCACTGACAAGCCCTTGAAACAGACAGAGTGGCTTTCCCCTGGGGACTTACCTGCCCTCACCTTGAGGTTTTGCTAAGGACAATCCTAGCCTGACCTGACCCCCTATCCCAACAGGTCCGACCAGAATCCTTAAGTCTACTTTAACAATTCCTTTAGTTAACTTTATCTCTAAACCTTCAAGATAGTGTCGAGAATCATTCCCAAGTATATGGCCCACTAATATACATCTAAAGAGTCTCACGAGAAGATTTTTATTATTGGTAATAAATAACCTCTCTCCCAACAATAGCTAGCCCCTCAAGGTCCTGGAGACCTTGCTTCCGTAAGTCCTTAGAAACTTATGCCATCCCTAATCCCCTTTGTCCTCACCCACTGCGGAGTCCACCCCTACTCTGCCTATAAAAACTCTGACTGTAATCTGGTTCGGCATCCAAGTCCCTACTCTGCTGTGTTGGGTGTACTTGGGCCCAAGCTTAAGCTTGTCAAATAAACCTTCGTGTGATTGCATCGGTGTTTGGCTCCTTGGTGGTCTCTCAGACAAGAAAACTCAGGCACAACACCATACATTGTAGGTAAAGAACAGTAAAGCCTTAAATAAATAACATTCACCTCCAAAAAGTACATGCCTCTTCTTGTAGACCAGTGGGGGAAGCTAGGACTGAGTCAGTTCATGGTTGGGCGAGGGCAGGGCTTGGAAGCTTGAAGCTTCTGCATGATTCAGTTTATTACTAATCCTTTGAGGGCAAGCTCGGATCTTTCCCTTCAACAGGTCTTGAGCTCTGACCACTGGCAAGATTTCGCAGGTTCATAGACACAGGACTTTTTGAAGTGTGAGAGATCTCGCTCTCCTTTGTAGTCTAGATGGCAAGTCTTTGGGCCCCTAGGGAGTTCTTTTTGTTCTCAGTCCTGCCCCTGGTTTTCTATGCCTGATCCAGGCCTACCGAGGAAGGTGGCCTTTACACCCTGTGGACGCCAAGAATTCCTTGGAGAGTTCTCTCTGAGCTGCCCTGGTCACCCACAGCCTCTAGAAACTGAAATTTCAGAGAGCCTTAGGTGAATTTCCCTTCATTCTCTAGTTCTACATTGTACACTCAATAAACGACCCCCGCCCTTGGTGAAGACCCATGGGAAAAGGTTGGCAGACAGGCAGAGGCTTGCTTTATGAGGGGTTGAGGGGACTATCAGCATTCTGATCTATCACTCAGCCTACATGCAGCTGTGACAAGCCAGGCTGAGTCCTCCTTATCTCCATCCATGGCTGATTCTTTGTCTTCCTTCTGACATTCTCCAAATAAGAAGTGCCGCTGGCCCTTGGTTTCTCCTTTCCTATGAAGGATTCATTCACTTCTGCAGTTTGGTTCATATCCATCTCTGTGCATCCCCAGCTCTCTGATGGGTTTCTAAAAACTATGATTTCATAGTTTATCAGGCTTATTTTGGTTGTTGGGGTGAGAGTTAACAGTCTTTAGCCTCTTTTTTTTTTTTTAAAGATTTTATTTATTTATTTGACAGAGAGAAATGACAAGTAGATGGAGAGGCAGGCAGAGAGAGAGAGAGGGAAGCAGGCTCCCTGCTGAGCAGAGAGCCCGATGCGGGCCTCGATCCCAGGACCCTGAGATCATGACCTGAGCCGAAGGCAGCGGCTTAACCCACTGAGCCACCCAGGTGCCCCAGTCTTTAGCCTCTTTCTACATCCTCACTTCTCTCCTCCCCTTCCTTCCATCCATTCATCCATGCTTTGTGTGTGTATATATACACAAATGTATATTAATACTTTCCATTGATGAGTAACACTGTATCTTGTGTATCATTTCCCTTCCTCTACATCCCCAAATTATCAAAAGCTATATATCCTTATTGTATTCTTTACATGTAGAAGGAAATAATATCAGCTTTCTTAAAGGAAAAAGAAAAGATTCTTTTCACTGAAAGTCACATTTTTTTTTTACCTATTTCAGTGTGTCTAGGATATTTTGCAAATAACAGTTTACAAATTCATATTGTCTTTTAGGCTTTATCAAATAAAGAAATGAGAATAATCAATTAAATTTGATTAGTTCACAAGTAATGTAGTCGCTATTGACCGCAAGATGATGAGGAATTAGATGATGAAAACATGCAGTTACATTAGTATATTGAATTTTGAGGACCATAAGAGCTAATGATAGTTCTGTAGTACTTATCGCCTGCCAAGGAAATAGAGTGGTGGCATCTTAAACATGATATCAGTATTTCATATCAATTGAGTAGTATCTAAACTGGGTAAAGTGGTATAAAATGACTGAAAACAAACATGAAGTTTTATTTATATAAAAATTACATAAGACAAGGGGCGCCTGGGTGGCTCAGTGGGTTAAGCCACTGCCTTCAGCTCAGGTCATGATCCCAGAGTCCTGGGATCGAGTCCCACATCAGGCTCTCTGCTCAGCGGGGAGCCTGCTTCCTCCTCTCTCTCTCTGCCTGCCTCTCTGCCTATTTGTGATCTTTCTCTGTCAAATAAATAAATAAATTCTTTAAAAAAATTACATAAGAGCAAAATTTGAAAATTATTTGAGAACAAAATTCATACATGATCTACTTTGAGTATGTTACAGTCTCTCAATAGAGTGGTATTGACCACAGAACACAATAGGGGATAAGAGGACTTGACCCCAGTTCACTTTTTTTGCATAACAATCCACTCTAAGATTCAGTGGCTTAAAAGTATTATGTCTTATTTCTCATGCATCTAAGGGGTGGGTTGGAGTTGACCAGTGATGGCTGGGTTTGTCTAGGCAGCTGTGCTTGAGGCTATAGGGGGCAGTTGGCCTATATACACCCTTATGCTTTAGCACAAGGACCCTGTCATTCTGCTGAGAGGGACAGATCAAGTTGAGAAAGCTGGCCCAGTGCCATACGGCATACATTTTTAAGCAAAAAGAAGAAGAGCACACACTGAGTTTGAAACTGGGAAAGGTATTCCCACACAAGGAGGGTAAGTCCAGCACAGACTGTGGGGACTCCCTTTATTTCTTGATAAGGAGGTGTTCCAGGCCCAAGGCCTGTTCTTAGTTGACAAGTGGTTGAAGGACTACACATGTGAGTCTGCCCTGTCCATCAGTGATTTCCAAAGAGTGTCAGTTAATCCAGTGGTTTGTTAAGAGAATTTCCCTTGTATTTAAGCAAAAACCAATTTTGAAAAAAGCCCTTAGTAATATGGGGCAATGTAAGGGAAGTTAGAAAATCTTTAACCTATTGTATGTTTTAATTACAGGCTCCTCTGCTTTCTTTCTGCATGTTGGTTTCACACTTCTCTGGAATGCTCTACAGAGGCAAAATTAGGATTGACCTGTTTTTACCATCATCAGGCATAGACTGTCACTTAGATACATTGACTGCTCCACTTTCATATCATGTCTGGAAAATAGAAACAGATGTTTTCAGACTTGCCCCACTAACATGAGATTTCATCTGTCTGTGTCTAGACGTATTGCCATCGCCAGCACTGTGTCTCTGATACTCCTAACTTGGATCTTTTATGGGGATATTTATGGGTTGCTTTGGCATATATGTGACTGTTGGTTTAGAAAGATATAGAATAGTACCGTAATTATAACCCAACTATGAAAGCAGCCTATAGTTTGCCTATTGTGAAATGGGTCCAGCTCTCCGAGTGTTAACTCTTTTTCTGAATCTTTTGAGTAGATGAGGTTACATAACACCTTTAAGTCTCACATAAACACCAATAAGTTTCTGGCTAAAAGATCTGGGTAGCAAATCTTCATTTCCTTCTCTCCTATTCAGAACTTCTGTTAGAACTGTGACACCTGCTTGCCCTGCCTGCATCCACCCATTCTAGCTGTTGTTTTGGGGCGGGGGATGGTGGGGGAGAAATAAAAAACTAGGTTGTTATAATGCATAGAAATCAGTATCTTGTTTTAGATGACTGAGAATCTTATATACAGCATTTCATAATTCTTTAAACTTTTCCATTTCTTCCCCTCCCTTTTGTGCTGCATTTTTAGTATGGATAATCAATACTTTTTCCCACCCCCTCCATACTCTGGTAGCTCTTTTGATTCATCATGTAACCACAGGAAAAGAACATGGGATTTTTCCAACAGAAATCCTGGATGTCTTATAGCTTTGTCATTAAAAAGACCTTTGGGCAAGTGATTTCATTTTTTTAGGAGCCCCAGTTTAGTTTAGTTTTTTTTTTTTTTAATATGTAAAAGGAGTAAATGCCTACTTAATGTGAGGATTACGTGTAATGATAAAAAGAAAGTGGTTTTTAAGCTGTGCAAATGTTAGTTTTGTTAAAAGAAGGTCACAGGTGCCTTCCTTTTCATACAAACTTTAAGTATCATCCCTGAGCGATGAAGAAAAATAGAACTAATCCCAGTTGATAAGCTCAAAAATGTTGATTTGCCATCACTCACTACACCTGGAGACCACACCAAGTAGATCAGATTTGTGGCTGAGAGTAGGAATAATAGAATGTAAAATTCAGCAGTACTCTCTATGTTAATTTGTCAATAACTTGCCCTGTTGTTTTTTCCCCCTCAAGGTGTCCAGAATGCACTTCAGTATTTCTTAAAATCAACGTTGTAGCATTATCAGTGATAGTCCTTAAAGCATAAATTACTAGGTAGATGTTTTTTAGAATCTGAATTTTGATTAAGATTTTAATTAGTATTATGTAGTGCCTAGCACATAACAGTTACTCAACAAAATGTATTGAATGAGTGAGTGAATGACATCCCATTTAAAAATACTTCCAACCCTTCTCACATAACACCATTTTAGTTATGGTGAATATAAGGGACAGTGTTAAGAAACATTCATTTTTTTTTCCCAATGACTTTTGTTAGAAGTTGGAGATGTGAGCTATGGGTTGGGACCATGTAGCCCTTACAAAGGGAGCTCATGTTTATTCAATACATGTGTGTGACAGGTGCTCCTATCAGCATCATCTCAACCACTCTGGAGTAGATGAGGAAACTGAGATTCTAAGATTGTCTTTCCCAAGGCTTCTCAGCAAGTTAGGAAGTGGGATCCCAATCAGTTATGCTTTTAATGGCATTGTTCTGTCTCCTAGGCAATGGTTAAGATGGTGGCCGAGCACATGACATTTCAGTACACTATAGGTACCTGAAAATGCCAAAAATCCTAGCCTTGTTTTGTAGTTTTCTGTTTAGAATGTTCTCAGTTCTGGAATCCTGTCTTTACCACAAGTAAAGCCACACTACTCAGCAGAGGGCCTGGGGAGCCCCTGACTCCTAGGAGACCAGACATAACATCAGAAGCTTCTCTTTCCTCCCTGAGGCCACTCCTCAGAGGAAGTGCTGCCTGGCTGGTTCCCTGCTCTTGATAGATTAGAGGAAGACTTTTCTTTAGAGGCCAAACTGCTAGTCGTCAGGGTTATTATCCCTTCTTTTCTTGTTGATCCACATTGTCCTATAGAAGCTGAGTACAGGGCCCTATCTTCATTGTGATATCATAGAGTCTTTATGTACAAAGCGACCAGATTAAGTATGTAAATTATAACTTACTGTACTGTGTTATTTTAACATTGATTTGGCCTTTCTAGATCCTCTCTTTTCTTTTCTTCTGTTTCCATTCAGCAGGCCTCTAACTGCTAACTTTCTAACTCTTATTTCTTTGATTCCAATATGCAACCTAGTTGTAGTAACATTTAATGTTTTAAGCCTCTTGGGATTAATAGAGGATTTCTTCCTTTTCATCCTCTAATTTAAATCCAGATTTCTTTATTGTTCTCCAGCACGTTCCCATCATCCAGTTTACCTGTCTTCATGGGTGACACTCATGGCTGAGTTTCTAGTCAGTATGCTAAGTTTTAGTTCAAAGCGGTGGTGTTTTCCATAAATTAATCCCCTGTGCCCCATCCCACCTGGTGCGTCTTGAACTCTGTTCCAGGAGCTCCCCAAATGGGCCTTCCTTTTTGGAGGGATCCAGCACTGCTCTGCTCTCTGGAAACAGAACCTCTAATACAGTTCTTCACATTCTGCCTACCCTCCAGTTTGCCTTCCGTTCTGTCTCTTTCTGTCAGTCTGCATCCCCACATCTCTTACATCCCTCCTGGATTCTCCTGGGTCCTGCTGTCTCATAAACCAACAGGCCCTGATAACTCAATACTTTTCCAGTTTCCTCCATCAGTGTTCCCAAATCTCCTCACAGGCACCACAGCCCCTCCCTGCCTACTTGATAATGGTTTATTTCCAGAGCTTATCATCAGGTCATTGTTTCCTGTCCTGAAAAAATTAACACAGGCATCATTGTCATTACCATTATCACGGCTCTGTTTCTCTGACTCCAGCCTAATTAGTTTGCTAAAAATCTTGACTGGCATTTGAAGCCAAAACATTTCTTCTTCACCCTGTACCTTTACCTTAAGCTTTATCTACACCCTATCCCGGTCATCACAGGGAACTCATGCAAATGAAGAGCAATGCAGCAATAAGGAGCATATGGTACAAAAGGGCAAAGGGGAAAATTCAGCTGTGGTAGTTCTATGTTAAATTACAGAATTGAGACTGGATTTTCTGGTGTTTCAAATAACAAATACCACTAGCCCTGATAAGACCAATGAAAACCTTTTCTGAGGTAGCTCTCATGACTGGCCACGGTATGGTCCTTTCTTGGGAACAATCCAGTGAGAAAAATCAGAGGGCCAAGGGTCCATATAAATATGCATTGTGGCATTTAGAATCTGTTTGTCCTTCTCTCCCTCTTTCTAAGAAGTGTGAGTGGATATGGGATTTTTGCACATCCAAATAATCACTAACCGTCTCCTGGCTTGTCCCCTCTGTTGATACAGCCAGTACTCCTACGCTAACCTAGGTCTCTGTCTCAAGCCTGGAGTAGCCTCCTTACTCAGTCTCTTGTTCATGTCTTTTAAGACTGTTCAGCTTCTTATTAGTCTTAGAGCATTTTCTCTGGTCCCCCAAACGACAGTGGATTCTAATTTTTCACCACATGAAGCCTACATTCTACTGACCTTGTTCACCTCTGCCATAATCTGTGTTCACGCTCACATCCACTCTTACCATATGTACAGATCTTGCTTCTCTTCATCAGACGTGCTTCCGTTCTGCTTTCTTCTCTACCTCTGGCCATCATTATGTCTCCCTCCCAGGCCTGGCTGCTAAGAATCCTCCCCTGGTGTCCGAGTCCTCTTCAGTAATGGTGGGAGTGTAACAGGCCCAGAGGCAGTGAGCAGTGGTTTAGAACTGGACTGCCCACCCACTGTGTGAGTTTGTATAAATTAACGACTTTGTGCCCCAATTTTCTTCTCTGCAAATGAGGATATTAAAAGTACTAAATGATCCCCAGCTCTCCGTGGCTGTGACAAGACACATTGATCTCTTGCTCAGGGCACAAGGAAGCTACGAGTATGCTGCAGCTGTGCTCTGTCAGCCTTTTTCATTCCAGGATGGGGATTGACATGCCAGCATCAGGGTCAGTATTGTGGTGGCATCTCTGTCTGCCTCTTGGACTTCTGCTAGATGGGTCACATCTGCCCAGTTCCATTGGTAGAGGCTATCACAGAGCTGACCCTAGAATCACTGGGGTAGAGATGTATTCTCCCACAGGGAAAGGAGTAGGGGATATATGTCCGTAATAATGCAGTCCACCATGCTGCCTCATAGACTTATTGTGAGGTCTAAATAAGTTAATAGGTATGCGAGTTTAGAAGGGTGCCTTACATATAATCAGGACCTAGTAAATGTCAGCTGTTATTTTTATCATTTAATCTTGTGTCAGGTTTCTATGCTAAGCATCTCACATGTATCTTAATGTTTACTTCTCAAAATTGATATTCCCATTTTGCAAATGAATAAACTAAAGTTTACAGAGGATAGGCACATTGTTCACAGTCACACTGTTTGCAAGGGACAGAATGGGCATTTAAACCAGGCCTGCCAGACTTCAAAGTCTTTGATCCTAACCTTCTACTAGTCCAGTGAACATGTATTGGGAAAATTCTTCCTAATTTTATGAGCCTGTTTCATTGTGACTACTGCAGTCTTCACCACCCCTGTACCCTGATGTGAACTTGAAGGACTTGCCCATGCAAAGACACACAGCTGCCAGACTTTCAAGACTGATTCTAATGACCTTCAGATTTCAGTTTTTGTCATTGATTCCTTTATTTAAACAATATTGTGGTTGATTCAATGGAAGACTGCGTGTGTTGGTACCTGGATTTTCTCAATCACATATTTGGAGAGCTGAATTTATATACCACCCCAGCCTTGCCTTCTATGGGATTATACTTGTCTAATTCCTTGCTGGGTCTTACATGTCTTTCCCCCAAGGCACAAGCTACAGTCCACACAGAGTCTGTCTAGACATTGTCATTCAAAAGGTTACCTATTGGTTCCTCTCTGGTATCTCGTGGGTGGGCAATATGTCAAATAAATCACGTGGGCATTTACAGTTCTGTGAGGTTAGACCTGTCTGTATACCTTCAAGACTTGGGGTTTGGAGTGTTTCCTTAAATGAACTTATTGGTCCTCTTGTTCACTCTTCTGAGCCCAGGGCAGGGAAGCCCTTCCACCTCATACTTGGTTCACTTATTCAAAGTATTTCCTCCATGAGGACATGAGCTTCACGAGTATAGAGACCATGTTTCATGACCCTCCCACATTTTCCCCACAATACCTACAAGCTCGGGGGCATCCTTAGAGGCTACCAGAGACAGCATGGAGCTATGAATTAGGTACAGACCCTCCTGGACCAGCACACATGTAGGAGAGCACTGTCTCTTAGCTCTAAAATGGAGACCCTTAACGTCTGCCTAATTGAAGTGAGGATTCACATTTGAGGAGAGGCAGTGTGTTGAAGTGGTAGCAGCATGCCCTAGAGCCCAGACTGCCATGTTTATATCCCAGCCCGCTCTTTCCTGTCTGAAAACTTAACGCATCATTTTTCTCATCTGTAGGATAGGAATAATAATAGTACTTATTTTACAAGGTTCTTGTGAGGATTAAATGTTAGTGTAGCTGCTTGCCATAATTCAAGAAATCTTATCTAATGTAAGTAGCAAAATAACACATATGAAAGCATCTAGAATTGCCTAGAACAATACTACTCAAAGTGACCATCTTTAGTGAGATAAGGAACTTAATGCCATGATGTTAATCAACACTCTTCTTCCTTCTTTGCAAGATTCTTGTTGGGAAAAAATTGCATGTTGGGTGAGAAAGCTGATTTGCATTCTGGCTCTGGCTGATTGTCTTCTCTGTGCATAGTACTGAAAGGTCCACAGATCATACCTCTTGTTCCCCTGACCTACTACATGGTAGGCAGTCAGTAACTTTGTTTAATTATTTATCCTGGAAAAAAACAGTTTAAGATGTCTTATTAAGATAAATAAATACAATGAATTTTGTAGATTTGAAGTTCCATTATACTTATAGTCTTTGTATATCTTCAAAGTTACAAATAGAATGCACAGTCATTTTTTTGGTAAAAGTTGTGAATCTTTTTCTAGGAGGGAGAGGATAAAGGTAGCCTTGTGGGTCATCATGGGAAGTCTAGAATGAGCTTTTTCAGATAGCAGGAAGACATAGGGGAGATGCCCTCATTATCCTTCGTCAGCACTGTTAACATTTATTTACAGACTCAAATGTAAAAAGACAAAGCACAGTTTTTATAAGGGAGATTTATTTATATAAATAAGTTTAGAAACTATGTCTATTTACCAAAAAAAAAAAAAAAGAAGAAGAAGAAAGAAAGAAAAAAGAAAAAACCAAGTATGTGGTATTACCTAAGAAATTAATATTTTATGTCAACACTTTTTTTTGCCTCATTTATATCAAAGCCAAAGTAACTTAAGAGGGAAGTTATAATTGTATTAGTCTAGCTTCTCCAGAGAATCAAAACATATATATTTGTTTTTATAGTTAATATATTATACATTATATATATATATATATATATATATGGTATGTATATGAAAAGATTTATTATAAGGAATTGGTTCATATGGTTATGGAGGCTGAGAAGTCCCACAGTCTCCAGTTGTCAAGATGGAGATTAAGGAGAACCCGTGGTATAATTCCAGTCTGAGTCTAGAGACCTGAGAACCAGCACATGGAAAAAGCTCCAGTCCTGGTCTAAGTCCAAGTCCAAAGGCAAAAGGAGAGGAGTGTCCCAGCTCAAAGTCATTCACAGAGAGAGAATTAATTCTTCCCTCTGCCTTTTCTTCAACTCAGGCCTCCAACAAATTACATGAGACCACCCACACTGAGGAGGGCAATCTGCTTTGTACTCTCTACCATTCTATCTATTATATCTTATTTTTTTAAAGATTTTATTTATTTATTTGACAGATCACAAGTAGGCAGAGAGGCAGGCAGAGAGAGAGAGGGGGAAGCAGGCTCCCCGCCGAGCAGAGAGCCCGACATGGGGCTCAATTCCAGAACCCCAGGATCATGACCTGAGCTGAAAGCAGAGGCTTTAACCCACTGAGCCACCCAGGTGCCCCTATTATATCTTATTTAAATGTTCTTCTCATCCAGAGACACCCAGAATAATGTTTAGTCCGGTATCTTGGCATCCTGTGGCCCAGTCAGACACATAAAATTAACCATTATTGTAATATTAGACACAGTGTCCCATAAAGGTGGACTTTTTTGATTCCTGTGTACTTTTTTAAAAAAGATTTTATTTATTTATTTGAGAAAGAGAAACATAGAGAGATTGAGAGAACAAGTAGAAAGAGGGGCAGAGGGAGAAGCAGACTCCCCACAGAGCAGGGAGCCCGGCGTGGGACTCAACCCCAGAATCCTGGGATTATGACCAGAGCCGGAGCCAAAGGCAAGATGCTTAACCACTGGAGCCACCCAGGTGCCCCCTATATACTTTCTAATGAATTTTTATGCTACTTAAGATATATTACTTAGCTTAGTTTTGGATTTTAATTTCTTATTTTTGAATAAGATTTGTTTTATTTTCTTTTTAATTTCTACAAGTAGCATGTTTTTATGAGGGATTGTCTACATCCATATCTGCTGCATTTTAAGTGAACATTTAAAAGACATATGCCAGTGGTGGTTCTGGCAAATTTTCAGTTGCAGGAAAATCCTGTTTCTGAGCTAAAAAATAGATTTGGGAGATTATAGAGGAAACCTTTTGAGTGATAGAGCAGAGGAAGGTAGGCTGCTTTGTGCAACTGTATCTCCTAATATCCTCTTGAAAATGGCATCATGAGGATGTACAGTGAAGGTGGTAACCTTCTGTCGTTCCAGAAAAGAAATAGGATATAGGTAGAAATAGGATATAGGTAGAACCTGAAGGTTCTCAGGACATGGAGGAAAAATGTTTCAAAAACAGAAAAGTACTATTTGAAAATGCAAAAGAAAATGGATATCCTAGGAACGAATTGGATTATTTTTCATGATAGCCTTCCTGTAACCCTAACGAATAGTACCATAGCTCCACCTACTGCATAAAGAGGCAAAGAGGCAAAACACTCCATCAAAAAGAACCTTCTTCTCCCACCCCGGGATTTTTTTTTTTTTTTTTTTTAATCTTTTGGTTCTTTACCCAAGCAAAGTCATTGAAACTGTTATTTTTTGCTTCCAATCATCCTTTCTCTCCTCTTCCTACTAATTTCATGTTTGAAAGATTTATAGGTATCATTTCAAAAGCTGACATTTCAAAGAAAACATAATAGGAAATTATAATCTAATGATTTGGTTGAGGTGTCTGGTAGTGAGTATACATAAAGTATAATTTAGATACATATCACACTTGAATAAAATATGTGTGAGAAAGATTGGAAGAGAGGAAAGGCAATATTTTTATCTGATGAGGAGAAGAGCAGGGGTTTTAAAGACCTGAATTCTCTGGCACTAATTTGTTTGGTGCCTTGGGCAAGTTACTTAACTTTTCTTTGTGTGCTGTTTCTCCATTAAAAAAAAAAAAAAATGAGGATAATGGCATATGCCTTTTCTCTGCCTCATAGAATTCTTATCAGGATGATAGAAGATCAAGTAATACCCCACTTCTCCAGCCATCATGCTTCCAGCCGCAGCCATCTGTAATGAATCTCAGAAGCAGGCAGAAAAGGCCTGTGAGCCACGAGAGCACTGCATGCTTTGACAAAGGCACATGGCATTGACTTGGAATTGTGTGTAAAGTAAGCTCAGAGATTGTGCATGTGTGTGCGGGCTGTCTCTCATGTTGTTTCTCCACTGTAGTTCTTCCCTGTCTGTAGCTACCTAGCAAAACAAATTGTAAAAATGAAAAGCTAGGAAAGGAAGGTGGAGGCAAGTGCACGTGTCTCATTAGAAATTCACCAGGAAGATCCCTGGACAGGACATCCCAGGAGCCCAGCAGCATTTTAACGCCAGAATCAGAAGTAAACAGTTTTTCTGTATCTCGATTAGGCACACTGTATTGGGTCTCTCTTTCAGAGCTGACAGACCTTAGCAAAAGTTGTCTGAATCATGTCTAGAATGCGCTTTTGCAAAGAAGTTTGTGCCACGTTTTAGGGAGAGTTCTATTAAAAGGAAAAATGTCTTTTAAGGAATATGCATCATTGATGTTGATAATCACTATATATCAATATACCATTTTTTCCTCCATGGTGGTAGAGATACTCAATATCATATTATTTTAGACATATTTTTGTTTTCCTCAGTCAAATGGAAAATTACTGCCCTAAATTTCCTTCCTTCTGACTTCTGATCTAATTTAAATTCCTTTCCAAATTATTTAAAATCTAGTATAATGAGTTAGATTCTGGAAAACTGATCTTGCAGGGTAGGGGGGTGGATGTCTCACAAAATATAAGTGTAAATTAAGTATTTTTCATTGTATTTAGCATTGTATAAAGGTTTTCAGTAGGACTGAAAACTTAAAGTACCGGATGGATGTTTAGGTATATTTTTATATGCACATAAATTACTAGGCATTATATTTTCATGCAGTAAGGGCCACAAATTATCCATATATTTCATATTGAAATGCTTTTATTTAACATTTTCATTAAAATACATAGTAAATTTATAAATGCAAACTTGAATGAATCCCAGAACTCTTTCTATATTTCTTGTCTGATGGAGTCAGGCAAAAAGTGATACCCACCATTCTTTCCCATTTGAGATGGGATAATCTGAGAATTCAAATGAGGTCAGCATAGATAAGGGCTTCACAGACAATTGAAAGTACCAGATGTTTTGTTATTGTTTTTGTTGTTTACTTTCCTGTTTGTCTAAGACCGTCATATTATTTGACTAAGTATGCATAGTACCAGTTAGGGCCAGATGCTGTTCATGTGCCTTTGACAACTCCTAGCGTGGTCTATACCCTGTCCAACTAGATGTGTCCAGTGATCACATACTTGGATGTCATAACAATGTCAGATTGCTATATAAGTTTCTGAATATTTACTCTCAGTTTGGGTTCTTGACTGGTCATGGACTGGTAACAGTGTGTTTGCAGGCAAATTCCTTAAGAGTGGCACTGGATAGATAAGTGATTAAGAGCACACATCTAGAGCCAGACTGCCTGGTTTGAATCCCGGCTTCGCCATTTGCTGGGTGTGAGACACCAGCATGTCCTTTAACCTCTGTGTGCCTCAGGTTCCTTATTGGTAGAATAGGGATAGCAATACTTAACCCATTTCATAGGGTGTTACAACAGGCATTACATGACTTCCAGTAAACCTGATCACTTAGTTTACTTACTATGTATTTAGCAGCAGGAGTGTTACTAAGTCAGCCAAGCTGAATTTTGAACCTACTTGAAATTTCTATATATTTTTTCAATTTTTTATTTAAATCCAGTTTAACTGAATTAAATTGGGTGGCTCAGTTGGTTAAACATATACTATCTCAGGTCATGATTCCAGTGTCCTGGGATCAAGCCCCACTTTGGGCTCCCTGCTCAGTACAGGGCCTGCTTCTCCTCCTCATCTCTCCTCATACTGGCTATCTCTGGCTATCTCTGTCTCTCTCTCTCTCAAATAAATAAAAATATTTAAAATAAATAAATAAATTCAATTTAATTAACATATATTATTAGTTTCAGAGGTAGAATTTAGTGATTCATCAGTTGCATGTAACCCCCAGTGCTCATTAAATCAAATGTTCACCCAGTTCACCCACTTCCCAGGACCCTGGGATCATGACCCGAGCTATCCAGGAGTCCCGCTTTCATTAATTTTGAGTTTAATGTTGTGTATGGTGTAAGACAATGGCCCAGTTTCATTCTTCTGCATGTGGCTGTCCACTTTTCCCAACACCACTTGTTGAAGAGACTGTCTTTTTTCCACTATACATTCTTTTGTGCTTTGTCAAAGATTAGTTTACCATAGAGTTGAGGGTCCATTTCTGGATTCTCTATTCTGTTCCATTGATCCGTGTGTCTGTTTTTGTGCCACTACCATACTGTCTTGATGATTACAGCTTTGTAATAGAGCTTGACATCTGGAATTGTGATGCTTCCAGCTTTGGTTTTCTTTTTCAACATTCCTTTTGCTATTTGGGGTCTTTTCCGGTTCTGTACAAATGTTAGGATTATTTGTTCCAATTTTGTGAAAAATGCTGTTATTTTGATATGGATTGTGTTGAATATGTATATAACTTTGGGGAGCATAGACATTTTAACACTATTTGTTCTTCCAATCCATGAGCATGGAATGTTTTTCCATTTCTTTGTGTCTTCCTTTCTTTCCTAAGTGTTCTTAGGAAATTTCCATATTTTGCCAATGTGTCTAGGATAAGTGTGTCAACACCTTCTTTATTTGTAAGGCATGTATTTTAAGGAAACATAGATCATGAAAGTAAGTAATCTAAGTCCAGAATATTATTCTGGGGGATTTTGATTTATTCATTTAATAAGAATGAATGATTCAAATATTACAGAATATTTAATATTCAGTGAATAAGTATTGATCATACCTTTTCATATGCAGCCTTTAGAGGACATCATGAGGTTCCTAGGAAGTAAGCAGTCAGTGAGCCTCTGTCAGAGGTCACAGTTAAAAGAGGTCTGGCCCAGGGCACCTAGGTGGCTCAGAGGGTTAAAGCCTCTGCCTTCCTCTCAAGTCATGATCCAAAGATCCTGGGATCGAGCCCCGCATCGGGCTCTCTACTTGGTGGCGAGCCTGCTTCCTCCTCTCTCTCTCTGCCTGCCTCTCTGCCTACTTGTGATCTCTCTCTGTCAAATAGATAAATAAAACATTTAAGAAGAAGAAGAAGAAGTCTGGCTGGAGATGGTTATATCTGTTTTCTTAGTCACAAAGATGTCATTGTCACCTCTTTAGCTTGAACTGTTTTACTCACCCTCTATAACATTTAAGTTGGCATGCTTGGAAGAGCAGATGCTAGTCTGTTTGGGTTATCCATAATGAAATACCAGTAATATTTCTGCATTAGTGATACACTGTTGCCAATGTTGAGTTCTCAGCTTTTGTAAGTAACCATTGATACTTCTTCTGGGAGAATTGATGAGTATTTGTTTCTTATGGAAATGACTATAAATTGTTGAGAGTGTGGGACACACACAGACTTTATAAAGTATAGGCCAAAAGATAAGGAAAATATTACAAATGCCTTCCTTTGAAAAGAGACTCCATTCATTCATTCATGATTGTGTACCCAGAAAATATATTTTTTAGTGTTTTTATTCACTGATTGATGTAATATTTATTAGTGCTCACTATGTGATAAGAATGGTTCTAGGTACTGAGAATATTTTCAGTGATCTAGGCAGATAAAATCCCTGCCCTCCTGAAGTTTACATTCCCATAGGGAGGCAAGAAAGTAAACTGTGTTTAAAAAAATTAAATTAAAAAGTAGATGTTTATGGGGTAAATACCGAGCAATAAGAAGGCACACAGAAAGGTCTGTTTTAGGGAAAGTGGTCAGGATGAGCACCCGTAAGGAAGAAACATTTGAACAGAGACCCACAGGAAAAGAACAGGCGAGCCCCTTGAGGGGCTGAGAAGAGCATTCTGGCAGGTGGGAAGCTGTTATGCCCTCTGTGTAGTACCTTGGACCAGACATTTCAAAGAACTCATCAAGAGTGATAAGTGCTATGTCTTTTCTCAAGCTGTCTATAACCTGTAGTGAAAGAATACAGAAATGACTACCCCACAAAACCGTCATTTCTAGTTTAATTTACTATGCCAGTCTTTCTGCTTCTTCAGAGCTGCTAATTTCTTCATAAACTACCACATCCTCGCAGGACCTCTCTGATCAGGGCTGCAGTTCAGAGTTCCCAAGGCATTGTCAGAGCACAAAATGCGTTCCATTTGCTCCTGACTTTATTACATGCTATCCATCAGCTCACTGCAGGCATCTCTCAGGCATTTAATTCCACCGAGAGTTTTTCTTGATACAAATTACTTTCATTTACTGTAATTTTTTATACATTATCCACATGATTAGCTAGTTTTGAAACTCTTGACTAACACCTTTCTCAGAGGTCATAATTCTTTCTATTTCTGCTATATCTCATGCTTTGCCTTGTGCTTTGTAATAATGAATCAATAAGCTCATTTCTTATCCTCGCCCCAGTGAAGCCATATATGGTAACCATTAATTAAAAATTTTTTTCTTGGCCCCCAAATCCTGCTGCTTCTTGAAAATTTTATGTAAACTATGGAAATGAATTTACTTCCAGTATTGAAAAGAGATCATCTTTTTGTGAAGTGAAAACTAAGTTCTAGTTAGTTTTATTTTATTTTTATTATTTTTTTAAGGATTTTATTTATTTATTTGACAGAGAGAGAGAGACCACAAATAGGCAGACAGACAGACAGAGAGAGAGAGATGAGGAGAAGCAGGCTCCCCGCTGAGCAGAGAGCTCCATGCGGGACTCGATCCCAGGCCCCTGGGATCATGACCTGAGCCGAAGGCAGCGGCCCAACCCACTGAGCCACCCAGGCGCCCCTCTAGTTAGTTTTATTAAAAGTAGTATGCAAGTCAAACAGGTTTTTTGTTTTGTTTTGTTTTTAAGTTAATAGTTATAGATTTATGATGGAATAGAGATATATATTATAAAATTTTATAGTCCTTGAGTAGAGTGAGAAATGTCTAGAAAAATTCATTAATGAATCTTGAAAACTTTGGTCATGAACTACTTACACTGTCCTCTTTCCATATTTCAGTGATACTGAATACCTCTTAAAGACAGGATATGAGTAATGCTGTATCTAGTGAAACTCTAGGAAGAATTTAAAATGTAATCATCATTAGCAAAAATTCTAAAAACAGCATGTTCTTACTCAGTACTTTGGCTTCCTTGCTATCTTAATTCTATATGCTTGTTTTCTTTACATAAGATGTGCTACTCTTAGTATTACAGATCTAGAGCCAATTATGGTAGAATGACCTGGATTCTGTGTGTCTTACATATCATCAGCTAGATTTTTTTTTTTAACTAGTCTCAATTTTAGTAACAGTAAACCTATAAAGTGAAAAAATAAACATGATATAAATTTTAATTTTTTATTGACTTGGGTGATGAAAAACTGAAAATGTTCATTGACCTTCCATTTGTAATTTTCCTTTATTGTGCAGTTTATCGTTAATTTTATATTTAGTCTTCTTGAAATGTAAAATACTAATTTCACCTCCTGTTATCTAAGTAGGGAAAAAAATTTTTTTTTAAAAAGAACAGGATGAAATATTTTAGGAATAATTTCTGTCTGAAAAGTTTACTACAGCTTCTGGCATATGTCAAAATAACATTTGGACATTTGGAACCATGGCTATTGATGTTCTTGGCAAATTATTATTTTTTCTTCAGGTTTCTATTTGCAAAATAATAAAAAGTGTCTTAATAAAAATGGGAAGTATTTTTTAAATGACTAATAATGATTTGGAAGAAGAAAAGGAAGACTATTAAGTGATGATATCAAGCTAAATATTGTACCATTTTATTTTCCTTTTAAGACCAACTGAAAGTACAGAAATACAGTAGTTAATAGTTGAATGCAATAGTTCTCTAACTCTAGTATATATAATAATCATCTACCAAGCTTTTAATTTGCTTGTTGGGGGTAGGGGTATATGTGACAGTCTCAGATTCTCCAACATCAACAAGGTACCCTGCAGTCAAATTCAGTTCTGACACAAGCTCCCGGAGTTAGTGTTAGACAGTATAGGTTAAGGACTCAGTCCCACAAGACCTCCCACACTTTGGACACCCATTATAATAAAGTGCCCAGGCTACCCATAATTCCAATCAACAGCTATGAATTGGGGGTTTCTATGACCCCCCCCCCCAAACTCTCCATGACCCTCAAGTTCAGTAATTGCTAAAATGACTCGGAACTCAGGACAGAAAGCATTTGACTTACTACTGCTGGTTTTATTATAAAGGATACAATTCAGGAACAGCCAAATGGAAGAGCTGCATAGGTCAAGGTATAGGATAATTGGGTGTCAAGCTTCCACACCCTCTCAGAGTACATATCCTCCTTGTACCTTGATGTGTTCACCAACCCAGAAACTCTCCTAACCCCATTGTTTAGGGGTTATATGAAGGTTCCTAATTAAGTAGGCACACTTGATTAAATCATTAGCTATTGGTGGATGAAAGTTCCAGCTCTTTATTAAAATTTTTTTTTAGATAACTGATTTTTCCCCATTTTGATTAACATATAATGTATCATTGGTTTCAGAGGTAGAGGTCAGTTATTCATCAGACTTACATAATACCCAGTGTTCATTACATCATGTGCCCTCCTTAATGTCCATCACCTAGTTACCTCATCCCTGCACCTCCCTCCCTTCCAGCAACCCTGTTTGTTTCATTTGACTAAGAGTATCTTATTGTTGTCTCCCTCTCTGGTTTCATCTTGTTTTATTTCTTCCTCTCTTCCCCTATGTTCCTCTGTTTTGTTTCTTAAATTCCACATATGAGATTATATGATAATTGTCTTTTTCTTTGTGACTTAGGTCGCTTGGCATAATACCCTCTAGTTCCATGCACATCATTGCAAATAGCAAGAATTCTTTCTCTCTCTCTTTTTTTTTTTTTGATGGCTGAGCAGTATTACAAGTTCCAACCTTTTAATCACATGATTGCTTTCTCTGGCAACCAGTGCCTAGTCTGAAGTATCTAGGGGCCCACCGAGAGCCACCTTATTAGGATAAACTCAGGTAAGGTTGAAAGTGTGTTATGAATTAAAAAAAAAAAAAATGCTTCTTTCACTTCTGTCAGGAGGTTACAAGGGTTTGAGGAGCCCTGTATCAGCAATCAAGGACAAGGGCTAAATATATATTTCATACTATAGCCAGGGTAGTCACTGGGATTGTTTCCAAATATTACAGTTTTCCTTCCCAACATATGGTAGAATTTCACTTTCTCACCCCTTTTATTAGGTTGGACATACGACTTGTTTTAGCCAATAAAGATGAACAAAAGTGCCATGGTCACTTAAGGAGGAAGGTTTAGAGCTTTAGAAATTATTGTACCAGTCACCATGTTCACATCTCAGTGACCTGGTGGTTATGAAAGAATGTACCATCCTGGGTACCTGAGTTACTAGACTAAGCAGAGCCTCTTGTTTCCTCCATGGGACTTGTGGTGTGAACAAAATATAATCTTTTGCAGTTACATTAAGCTTCTGAGATTTAGGGGTTAATTACTATAGCCTAGCCCACCTTGACTGATACAAGGCTTAAAAATATAAATCACAGATTAAAGTGTTTATTTTTCTAGTTTGCCAAGGCTTGTTATCAATAATGAGTGAAAATTTTATTGAATGCTTTTGTTTCTCCATCTGTTGAATTGATTATATTTTTCATCTTAATCTGATAGTTATGGATTTCATCACAGATACTTTCTTATTGAAACATCTTTCTATTCTTGAGTTAACTTACCCTGTTGATCTCTTATATGGTATTTTGATATATTCATAGATTCAGTTCTCTATTTTTTAAGAACTTTTAAATGTATGTTCATCACTTAGATTGTAATTTTTTTCTTTCCGTCCTTGTATAAGGTTTTAGTAACAAATGTCAGATTTAATAAATTAAGTTGGGGAGCTTTTGCTTTTTCTTCTCATCTCCATCTCTATTGAGTTCCTTAGTTGTTTGATAGAACTGGTCTTTAAAACATCTGGACTTGGTGCTTCTTTGTGGTTAGATTTATGACCTTCAATACCAGTTGTTTAATGGTTATAGGCATTTTTAGCCTTCCTATTTTTTTCTTGAGTCAATGTTTGTATTTTATTATTTTATTATTTATAGTATATTGTTTTTTTTTCCCTTGGGTCAGTATTATTCTAGAAAATTGTCACTTTGTCTTAAATTTAATATCAAAGGGTTATAAAAGTTATATAAGTTTTATAGAGAGATACATAGATAGTATATATGTAGCTTTTTATTCTCTACCATATACATATAAAATTATTATATTTTTATTTCTAATATTGTATACTTTTTTAATTTTTAATTTTTTCAGCGTAACAGTATTCATTATTTTTGCACCACACCCAGTGCTCCATGCAATCTGTGCCCTCTCCAGTACCCACCACCTGGTTCCCCCAACCTCCCACCCCCCGCCCCTTCAAAACCCTCAGATTGTTTTTCAGAGTCCATAATTATTGTATACTTTTCTTAACCAACCTTTCCAGAAGTTTTCTGTTAGACTCTTCAAAGAATCAAATTTTTGCTTTAGTTGATACTCTGAAGTTTCTATTTTAGTTATTCTCTTAATTTTTACCTTCCTTCCACTTTGTCAGTTTATTATTTTTCTAACTTCTTGTGTTTACTGTTTAACTCAAGAAGCTTAATCTTACCTTTTTAAATTAGTAGTTTACGGCTATCCACTTAGATCCAAATCCAGTTTTTATATGTAGTACATGTTGTTTAACCTTGGCTAGTTTGGAAGTTATACATTCCATTTCTATTCTTTTGGGGGGTTACCTTTACATTTATAAATTTGTAATCTTCATACTTACCTTAACAAAGTTGAAAATCGCTAGCTCATCCCCTTACAAAGCAAGCACTTTATATATCTTTTTAACTCCAGTTCACCCCACCCATCTCATTTTTTTCCTCTTTTATCTCTCCATTTTGGGTAATTTCCTCAGATCACTAATTCTTTAGCTAAATCTAACATGTTGTTCTGTCCTTTTTTTTTCTTAATGAAATAAAACTTTTTAAAGTTTTGGAATCCTACTTGTTTCTTTTTCAAATCTGTTGTTTATTGAATTCCAATATTTTATGGTGGTTTTAAACATAATTTTTTAGTGGTTTTCAGATTGCTCTATTATCTCAATTTCTAAAGAAGCTATTCTTTCTATTTGTTACATCTGCTGACTCTCCCTCATGGTGTATCATTTCCTCACATTAGTGAGTAACTAGGTTGTGTGTTTGTCTTCACTGAGGGGTGTTTTACCTGTGGGGTTAACTGTAGCACAGATTGCTGAAGCGTCCCTCTGGAAAAGCATTGCATTTTCTTCTGGCTACCCCAACCAAGGCTTTTGGCTTTTGGCTTCTGGCTCTTTTACTGATATAGGACCAGTTTTTAAATGCCTTTTTTAACTTGGAATTACCTTGCCATAAATGTAGTTTAAAGTCTGACTAAATTTACATACATGGCTTTGAGTCTGGGGTCTTGATTTTTCACAGTAGACTTTTCCTCAGCCCAGAGCCTGGCTAGAGAAAAACTTTTTTATTACTTGGATCAGTGAGCAGAGTGTCTCACCTGTCTCACAGAGGGGAATAATCCTTTCAGGGTTTGGCTTTATTCAGGAGTCTCAGTTTTAGCTTGTCAACTTAAGTAAACTCAAGTCCACACCTACTGCCCCCACATAGGCATTATAGTCCTGGGACCTCTATCCATAATTTTATATGCACACACACACACATATTGGTATCTGATCTTGTATTTATTTAGGGCAGATATCCTGTTCCCTCTCCTACCCAACACACTTTGGCATCAACTCATAGCTGATCAGCCTTGGCATTTATTTCCTTTTTGTTTGACACCTCAACATACTCCTTCATCATGTAAACTTCACTTTTTTCAGACTTTGTGTTTGTAGCAGGCAGAGAATATTCATTAGCTCAGTTCACCACATTGATAGAATCCTTTTCTTTCTATTAAAATACTGAAATGTAATAATAACTAATGGCTGACAAGCCAAATCAGGGATGAGAGGAACTAATTGGGGAAAGCTGCCTGGATATTCTTTCATTTAATATCTATTCAACAAGTACTATGTGAGATTCCAGATACTGCTGTAGACCCTGGAGATACAAAGACAAGTAAGATACAGTGTCTTTCCTTCAGGAGTTCATAGTCTATAGAGAAGAAGAATATAGAACAAACAGAGAATGCAGTGACACAGATGCTAATTTCTGTGGAGCCTGTAAGTAAAATCATGTGTAATTTCTGTGGAGCCTGTAAGTAAAATCCAGTTCTCTCTCCTCTTTGCCTTTTAGAGTCAGAGATACTTGATAGAGTAAATGATATTTCTAATAGTTGTTACAGAACAAGTGAGAACCCCCAAAAGGTAGGGAAGACATTTTAGGAGAGCAGACCCTTGGAAGGCCAGCCCAACAGTAGTACTTTGGTTTGCCTGGAGAATTAGGAGGAAGTAAAGAACTGGTGGCAGAGGAAGCCAGAGAAATAGACAAAGGTTTTCAGACTTGATTCTGTAGCAAGGGATTCATCATGTTAGTCAGGGAGGTAGCTCTGGTGGATGTCTTTCTACGGGTGTGTTAAGATGCTGAGAAGAAAGCTACAAGGCGTGAGCCAAGTTCGGAGGCTGTTGTAGTCAGGCCAGTGATGACAGATTTTGTAAAGCATGAGTAGAGGTAAAGAGGAAGGAGGAGTGGATTTCAGAAATGGAGACTCTCAGAGATTTCAGAGTTAGTGGAAACAGAGAACAGAGGGTGATAAGTAAACCAAAATTTATTGAGCAGTGACATATGCCAGGCATTTTACCAAATTCCCTTAGCTCACACAACTCCCTAAGACAAGTGATAATTTATAGATGAGAATACAGACACAGAGAAGTTCATGAATAGTCCAGCATCACACCTGTGGGGCTGTAACCCAGGGCTGCTTGGTTCCCAAGCTTATTCTTTCCACTCAGTTTATTGCCTCTCTGTAGAGAATTTTTTTATTATTCTAATCATTTTTTCCATGGAAGTCTGCCTCATATTGTAGTTTTATAAAGTGAAATGATGAGCAATTCAAGAGTCTCTAAATAACTATAATTTGAAGCTTCAAATTACTTCTCAACTGTAAGCTAATTAAATCTTGCAAGGCCGGCCCCTCTAAAGTTGAAAACGATTTGGCATCTCTTTCCATGTCATTAGGCTACATCTATCTTCACAGTGTGACGACTCTGCACCCTGCATTTTCTGTTGGTCGACATGTGGTTTGTGGGGCGGTGGGGCAAAGGGTAATAATTACTCCCATCCCCTCTGGTGAAATTTATCAGAAACTAATTCAGAAGCTGTGCTCTCATCACTAAGCTAGTTCACAGTTCAAAAAACAGTGATCGCTCAGGGATGTCTGACTAATACGGTGTCACCATAAATTGAAGAAATAGGAGACTAGTAGCAACTACTGTTGGTTTATTTCAAGAGTTCTTTTGGGCTTTTCAGAAGGAAGGTTTTATATAAGTAGAAAAGATCTGATTATAAGGAAGATGGAATCCTATCACCAGCTTTTCCTAACAAGTGGGTTCTTTCTTTCCTACCAACCAATACCCGAGCATTGTTTCCTTTTTTTTTTTCCCCCTTAAACACTAATCATGAGGACTAATGGGACACTGAGAGGCAACCCTGAAGTTCAGAAATAGCCCACACTCACCACTCCTGTGTTGCCTTACACAGGGTGTTAAATCGGATTTCCGGGCCAAGGTGAGGACAGTACACATCCTAATGATTTAGAGGACAGATGCTAGAGCCAGATTGCCTAGAGTTGAATCCTGGTTCTGACACTCACTGGCCATGTGACTCTAGACAAGTTGCTTACTGTCCTTGTGCCTCAGTTTCTTCATCAATAAGGTGGTAGTTAAAAGACCCATCCCACGAGGTTATTTGAAGATTACAATAAAACGTAAAGAACTTAGAACAGTGGCTGGCATAGCATAAACCTTTGTAAGAGTTTATTACTAGTACTATCATTCTTGAGGTTTATAAGCAATAACTTCTATTTCAGTGTCTTATGGTGATTGTTATTAAGCTTAGATAATAAAATATTTGATTTCTTATTTCCAGTAAGCAAATTTTTGAGTTGAATAAGAACAGACTGCCTCTTTTATGCTTCCCCATTATGGTGTTTTGCTCTGATTTTCTTGTGTAAATCTTTCAAATAGAAAAGATTTAAAACTGAACCATAAGTTCCAAAACTGGTATCTAAATTGAATATGGCTTTTGTGCTTTTAAAACGTATATTTTCTTTGTTCAATTGGAAACAATTTAGTGCATCCACATTCCTTCTGGTTAAGCAATCTATAGAAAATTAAAATGACTACAAAGGTAGGATTAACCAGATTTATGATTGGCAAAGGAAAGTCACAAACTGCTTCCGTGTAGCAGGTGTAGCTATTTTAATGGATGTTCCAGACTGGTCCATAAACCCACCCAGTTGCTGCACTATTCCACAGATGGCCACTTAAACAATTTAATGTCACTAAAATTGTTCTGGTAAGGAATTCTTTAAAACAAACTGCAATGATTTATCATTTCGAGCTGCCTGAAATACCATCATTACCCTAATGGCCCATGGTCGGAACATTTTTCTTCATATTTTTTTTTTTTTTTTCCTCCCACTGGCTCTCCTTCTTCTGTTCCAAACCCTCTTTTTCTCATCTGTGTGTGTTTGTTTGTTTCAAGTTTGTATTTGCTTTCTAGTTAGTTAACATATAGTTAATATTAGTTTCAGGAGAAGAATTTAGTGATTCATCACTTATATACAACACCCAGTGCTCATCACAACAGGTGCCCTCCTTAATGCCCACCACCCCTCCAGCCACCCTCAATTTGTTCTCTTTATTTAAGAGTCTCTTATGGTTTGTTAATACCACTAATGAGCTTCCGTTTCATTCACGGTATCTAGCCCCCATTAGATTTCCTTGCCCTGCTCTGTTGTCCTTAATTCGAGAAACATTCATTCTGTCTTCAAACCTTACCCATTGTGAGTCAGTTTTGGTAACAAGTAGGTAACCTTTTCTTCCAAGTTCTGAGGGCTGTTTGCTTGGGAGAGTAGGGCAGCTTGACAGAGGGCATGACAATACAGAGGCTCAATGGTGAGAGGCCTCTGGCACTGAATTTCAGAAGGGATGCGTGACATGAGCAGGTCCTTATATAAGGTGTAGCACATTGTACAATGTGCCACGCCCTCACCTGTGGCAGTGGGAGCGTGGCTAAATACATCACAAAGGCTCCCCACTTCCTGGCTGACGTCCAGGAACATCCGTGGGGCAGACAGTGCTCATCGATCGTGGCAACTTTGCTGTCCTTCTTAATGGAGCACTCCAGTCACTACCAGTCATTTGACGTTGGCACTTAAGATGAAACCTATTTGCCATCTGGGATAGGAATTTTGCAAGACATAAAGTTTCTTCAAGTGGATTTTTCTTATATTGATTCTCCATAAGAAAAGAAAGAAAAAAAAACCTGAGGACAAAACATTAAATTTCAACTTTGTGAAGGCGTTTCTTTAGGGGGGTATATAATATGGTTCAGAATATCAGACATCTCAAGCAAGCCTTTGGCAAGTACTAGATTAAGTCAGTTCATAGCTGAATTTTTTTTGACAAGTGCCTGAAGTGCTGAGACTCAGTGCTGGTGCTTAAGGTGAGATCAATATAGTGTACATTCTAAGACTGAGTTGACATTCTGTTATAGAAGTTCAGAACCTGAATTTCATTCTTGTCATACTGAGAGCCATCGTCTTCTTGAGCAAAGGTGGATTAACAGGAGTGGCTCATTTCTCAGGAGCTTTGATTATGCTCAAACACTTGGCTAAATGCTTTGTTATAACCTCAGAATTCTAGAATATGAACAAAACCTAGTTAACAGCCGACACAGAAAGCGCAGAAATGGCTTATTTAGACTATGCTAAGCATTTTCCATTCATTATCACATTTGATCCCCGATCCCCATAGCAATTCTACATGGTAGAGCCTAATTTTATTTGTAGGTTAAAGATTAGGAAATGGAGAAGAGGGAGCCCCAACTTACTGTATCTAATAAGTGGGAGAACTGTGATTTGTGTTCAGATAGTCTGTTCTCTTAACTTCCTCACTGCCTTTTCTTCACTTGAATTGCAGGCTTTATAATTCTCTTTGTCTGAACATTCATATCATCCAGTCCTGCCTCTCACTCCGAAGAAGCAAGGGGCTTATTGAGTAGTAACTTCTAAAGCTTGGGACCTTATCGAGTAGTAACTTCTAAAGCTTGAACCTTGGAGGAAGGTACCTGATAAACCACAGCCTCACCACCATCACCACGATAATAAAGATCCCCAGTTAAGATTAAGCTTGATGAATATAGCAAAAAAATGCATTTGGGGTACCCAGTGCAATAGGGATAGCCAAGAAAAGGTAGGGATTGATAAGAATTGAAAGCCCGAGGAGTGCTTTTCCACGGAAGCCAACCATGATTCTCAAAGTGTGGTCATTGAAACACCTGCATTAGAAGTGTTAGGAAGTCCCAAGTTCAGAAATATCTTCCACATATTGCTTTATTTAATTTTACAAAATAAGATTTTTCTTAACACTCATACATCTGGTGAGCTATCAAGTATGTGGCCATTAGATTGCTTTCAGTTGAGATTTGCAACCCAACAAAACAGGAACAGGGAAAAGCCTTTGCCTTCTGGAGCATGAAGGTCAAGGATGGGAGAATATTAGAATGCAAGGGAGCGGGGAAGTCAGAAGGTGGGTGGTGTAAGGACCTTGAGAACCTGAAGGGTTGGAAGGCAGCTGTAAGGGTCCTGACAGATCTGCCTTGTGTTCCTCTTTGTTTTGGGTGTTTTGTTTTTGTTTTTATTTTTGGTCTCGCCCTACTCCACCCCAGAACAAAGAGTGGGGCCAGCTCGCTCTCACCTATTTCCAGACCCTTTCCTTTTGGGCTGCATTAATTCCAGGAACCCCCATGCCTTTCCCCATGAAGGTCCCTGAGAGGAGGGGCTGGGGTTTCCTGCAGGAAAAACTGCTCTTAAGGAACAGGCCCCTCTCCTCTCCTTGTACCCACCTCCCCCCACCTTGTGCAGGTTTCCAGCTGGCCATGGCAGCAGGGTGGAGTAAGGAGAGATGGAAAACAAAATCATGACGCAGCTTGTCCTTGCCAAGGGGAGCTAGTGTGATACTGTCGCCGCTGGTTTTCAAATCTGCTGCCTCATGTCATCCCACTTCCCTTTTTTTGTTCATCACCCCAAATATCTGTCAAGAAGCTATAGAACTTTTACCAGGGAATAAACAATGTCCAGAATTTTGCCATCCCCGAAGTTCTGTCATATGGTCATTATTTGTGATACACAGGATAGCCCCAAGGCCAATGTGCCACCTACAAGCACGGCGTAGTTTCCTGGTGCCAGTCAGGGCTGACCCCAGTGCTTGCCAGGAGGGCTGGTATCATCTTTTAGAAGTTATTCCTGTTCAGTGATTACTGTTGCTTATGAAAAGCATTTGCTTCCCCTGTTTCACCTCTTTGAATTCTGACTGCAGGTCTTCATACATGCACAGGGGAGTTTTTTTTTTTTTTAAAGATTTTTATTTATTTACTTGATAGACAGAGAGAGATCACAAGTAGGCAGAGAGGCAGGCAGAGAGAGAGGGGGAAGCAGGCTCCCCGCTGAGCAGAGAGTCCGATGTGGGGCTCCATCCCAGGACCCTGAGATCGTGACCTAAGCTGAAGGCAGAGGCTTAAACCACTAAGCCACCCAGGCGCCCCCACAGGGGAGTTTCTATTTGAGAAAGACTAATTCAGGTATTTTCATCCAATTTAAGTATCAGACAGTATTTTCACAAGAACCTTGCAGTTTAGGTTCTTAGAACCATTTTACAGACAAAGCAACTAATGCTTTAAGAATCCATTACTTGCTGAAGTCTCACAGATAGTAAGTGGTAGAACCAGGATTTAAAGCCAACTCGGCCTGCTTCCATGGCCTGCGCTCACTCCACTTGCTCTTTTGGGATGTCAGGTGGTGACAGTAATGGCCCCTGTGACAGGGACAGCTCTCTTCTGACAACGCTGCTGCTCTCCTCCCACAAGAAGGATGGCAGTGTCATCAGGCCTGGTAGCAACGATCAGAACGTGGGCAACGTCCTTTCTCAACCACCATTACCCTTCCCTGTTCCTTGATCCTCCTCTATTTCCTTGTGTACTTTTACTTCCACTGTTACCTTCTTCCAGAATTAGGGATTTCCCGACTTACTTTCTCCTGCCAGTGCTCACGGTTACTTTGAATCTCTGTTCACTGCTTAGATGTTGAGGTGCACCTTGTTGAATGAATCTTAAGTAGAGATTGCGCATTATAAATGCAGTTGCTTTGAAAAATAACGTGTTATAGAAGTGAAGCCAAAGGTTGCTTTTTATAGACGTTTTGCAAAAGCAAATAGGCCCGCGTCATTCATAATGAAGGTTAAAATGCCCTGAAATTTAGGATCAGCTGATGCTCCTCTTTCAAAGGAGGTAAGAGAAACATTTGGATATTTAAATGTACAATCATGTAGAAGTGTTGTCACCACTGTAGAGACTGTGATTTGCAATTGCCATCTTATTACATCTAAACTATGTTAGCTACAGCCAAGTGTTGCTACATTCAAAGCTACTCCCTGTTTCTTTGTTCCCTTTCTTCAATTAAGAGAAAAAAGAAGAAAAGATGTTGAAATGACTAATAATCTAGTACCAAGATCGTCACAGACCAAAACAGGTGATTTTATGCTATTGCTATAGAAACAGTAGTTTAATCTTAACAGCAGTTAAGATTCAGTTATTTTCTTTTAAACCATTGGTGCCATAATAGACATTCTCCTCTTAAGTAAACAAGGAATAGAGCATTTATTAATGCAGATTTTACATGACATAAAGATTTTTTTTTTTAAAGCTAAATCCATGCCTAATAGAAAAATAAAAATTAAGTGTGTTTTCCTCAGTGCTGCCTCGGTTTAGAATTCATGGAGATGTTTCTGGAGCTCCACTGTCTCTAGACGCAGACTTAGGATTTTGCTATATAATTTGGCCAAAAATTCAGTTAATATTTACTAAGCACCTATTGTATGGCAGGCATCTGCTAAACACGTTGCCACTTCCCTCATAAGCTGGAGGAGAAGGCAGAGAAATGCAAGTACATAAAATATTTACATATTTTAGAAGGTACTCTGAAGAAAACAGGTAAAGGATTAACCAGTGAGGTGCCTGCTCTTAGATAGGGCAATAAGGATATTTAAATGTTAAGACTTGGGGCGCCTGGGTGGCTCAGTGGGTTAAAACCTTTGCCTTCGGCTCACGTTGTGACCTTGGGGTCCTGGGATCAAGCCCCGCATCGGGTTCTCTGCTCAGTGGGGAGCCTGCTTCCCCCCTCTGCCTTCCTCTCTGCCTACTTGTGATCTCTCTTTCTCTCTGTCAAATAAATAACTAAAATCTTTTAAAAAATAAATAAAAAATAAGTGTTAAGACTTGAAAGAGGATGAATAATTAGCCATAGGAAGAGTAGAAGGAAAAGGGTACCCAGAGAAAGAAAAAGGCTGTGTGAATTCCTGTTACAAGAACATACCAAGTGTGAAGCTGCAGAGTAAGGAAAGGGGACAATAGCATGAATGAGGGTGGCATGTCCATCCCTCCCTTTCACCCGTCCATATCCATGCACTGCCTTTTCTCATGTGCTCTGTGTCCTGGGAGGTAGGTCCCTTCTGTTCTTCCACATCATATCATATTAATCACCCGGACTCCTTTGATCTCAAGGCTTCTCAGTCAATGGGAAGTACCAGCAGGAGATCAGAGGACAGCAAGAGAGAATTCAGGGTATTTCTTCCCTTTCTGTTTGCAGGACCCCTCCTATGAAGATCCAGTTTCTCTGGCTCTAGTGGTAATGGCTGCCCACTGTTGTTATCTTTCAGTGTCTGACCATCCCTTGTTTGTTCCCTCAACCCTGCCTGTACCTCTCTAAAGAGTTGTTTCATGAGTCTCTCCATTTAACCATGTAGAGTGACCTTTATTTCCTTTGAATTCCTGGACTATAGGGATGCCTGGGTGGCTCAGTTGGTTGGACGACTGCCTTCGGCTTAGGTTATGATCCCGGAGTCCTGGGATCAAGCTCCCAGCTCCATGGGGAGTCTGCTTCGCTCTCTGACCTTCTCCTCGCTCGTGCTCTCTCTCACTGTCTCTCTCTCAAATAAATAAATAAAATCTTTAAAAAAAAAATCCTGGATTATAGAGAATGAGACCTATAGTGAGGCTGGATAATTTATAGACCTTGTGAGTTAGGACTTTAGATTTTGTTTTCAGAGTAGCACGAAGTTACTGAAATAAGACAGGATAAGTGTTCCCCATTTAAGATGTTCACTGTAGCTGCTCTCAAGGGTCTTGACTGGGGGATTGAGGAAAAGAATGGAATCAGGGAGACCAGCTGGAAGGCTGGTGGGTAAGACCCATGGTGCTTGGACCAGAAGGACAGTATAGGAGTTAGAGAAATGAGTGAATCCAACATAGAATTGATAAACTTGCAGAGAGGAAATACAGGTCAAGAATGACTTTAGGTTTCTAGTTTGAGCCCCTGCTAGGTAGTGGCGAGGATGGAGAATTAGGGCTTGCTTTCTTTTATATTTTTTTCCTTTTTATTCAAATTCCAGTTAGTCAACATACAATATAATACTAGTTTCAGGTGTATAATGCAGTGATTCGACAATTTCATATGTTACCTAGTGCTTATCACAAGTGCTCCTTAATCCCCACCACCTACATGACCTCCCTCTGCTAACCACTAGTTTATTCTTTATAAGAGCTTGTTTCTTGGTTTGCCTCTTGATGGGTTTCATTTACAGTGTCTGTGGAATATCTAGGAAAAAAGTTTCAAGTAAGCAGTTTGGAGCTCAAGGAATGAGTCAGGGCTAGAGATGCAGATTGAATTGTCAACACAGAGATTACATTTAAAATCAGAGCAGGGAGGGGAAAATTGTTCCCATAGAAAAGAATGTTTAACACAGAGAGAAAGAAGAGAACCCAGAAGCTTCCAGATTTAAGTCTATAGGAGCTATTTGAATTCACATTTTAATTCTTTCCCAAATATTAAATAAGATATAAATCTAGCTTTAGGGAAAGTAAAAATGGAAATAGGGTTTCAGAAATCAGATATGAAAATGTTAGGTATTATCTTCTCTCCATAAAGTAATCTTGATATCTAATTGAATATATTTTTTAAAAGAGCAATAGTTTTGTGCCTTCTGGGAACATTGCCTTACTTCTGCTTTGGAAATTGGCCCATGAATAGCTCATGTGACCACTTTAGTCTTGTGCTAGAAGCTCGTGAATTGACTGTAGAATGGAAGGAGTTAATTTGCTGCTCATTTCTAACCAACAGGATTCAGGTGATGAATTCTATGTGTTGTCTAACTTAATTGGGAAATGTGTTTACACTGATAAGCTCCCAGCCTAATTCATACGAAGGAAAGCTTTCTAATTTCACCTTTCATTTACCAAATTTTTTTAAGATAGAAGAATGAATAAAAGTGGCACCAATGTGTTAGCACTAATGCAATCTGTAATAACCAAATCTGTTTGCTTTTTACTGCAAAGCAATCATCAGGCCCTACAAGGAGACATTTCTTGGTGGTTTTCTTTAGTTCCTCTACAAATGATCATCCCCTGACTCCAGGGACCTATACATTTTCGTGTATGGCCTTCC
This sequence comes from Mustela lutreola, assembly GCF_030435805.1. Lineage (NCBI taxonomy): Eukaryota > Metazoa > Chordata > Mammalia > Carnivora > Mustelidae > Mustela > Mustela lutreola. Next base: position 27,494,768 of record NC_081291.1, on the reverse strand, counting down.
AGTGTGTATATTATAGCGCCGAACTGTCATCCATAGCATCCATTAGAATGTTATTGACCAAATGTCCACTCGCATTGAGCTAAGCACTCGATAAACCACTATAAGTAAATTGTTGTGCTCTTACCTCAAAGGATGGTCTATTGATTCCCCATACGAGTATGGGCCTAGCAGCACGACCCTAGCTACAATTCCCTGTGGTACCTGTAAAATGTTGCATAATGTCTTTTTTGAGCTCCCCAGAAGTAAAGAATTCTTTGAAACATTTCTTTTTTATATACTGTTGCCTGTACAGATTATGTTTTTTATTTCACATAGTAAACTTCTAATCATTGCTTTGTCCTTGTGGGCTAAAACTCTTCCATTTATAAATTATATTACATAATAAAAGCAATCCCTGCCCATAGTAAGGAACTTTGGACTCATTCTCCAAATATAACTACATCTAATAATTTTTTTTGTACTTTCAGAGGTTAACTGTGTGTGTGTGTATCTGTGTGTGTGTGTGATATTATAATAGTGTTTTTTTCTAAAGGAGAATCATACCATTTATACTTCTTGGAAGTTGGCTTGGTGTGGTGACAGCAGGTTTTCTACTTTTATCTGTCTTGGGAATCTTCTCATGTTGTTGCATATTAATCTGCCTCATTCTTTTTAATAACTGCTCTGTTTCTATTTTTTTTTCTTTTTTTAAGATTTTATTTATTTACTTGACAGACAGAGATCCCAAGTAGGCAGAGAGGCAGGCAGAGAGAGAGGGGGAAGCAGGCTCCCTGCTGAGCAGAGAGCCCAATGTGGTGCTCGATCCCAGGACCCCAAGATCATGACCTGAGCCGAAGAGGCTTTAACCCACTGAGCCACCCAGGCACCCCAACTGCTCTGTTTCCTTGCGTGTGTTTAGCAGAACATATTTATCCAAAATTTCCTTGTTTATTTTTCGCTCCATGTTATAATGAGCTTCCATTTAAGTGTATCTTTACATACTTGTAAAATTTGCTCCATTTAAAGACATGAGATTTAAGAGAATATGTACATTACCTAAGAGGTCACAGTCTTCTACAGCTATAGTGATACATTCAGAAAAGCAGAGGTGAAGAGGGAGAGAAAATCTGGAGCTGTTCAAGGACATTTGACAGATTTCCCCCCTTGTTGGATACTGTCAAATTTCCAAACTTACAGCAAAATTTGTAAAAAGTGGGGGCGCCTGAGTGGCTCAGTGGGTTAAAGCCTCTGCCTTCAGCTTAGGTCATGATCCCAGAGTCCTGGGATCGAGCCCCGCATCGGGCTCTCTGCTCGGCGGGGAGCTTGCTTCCCCCACTCTCTCTGCTTGCCTCTCTGCCTACTTGTGAATTCTGTCTGTTCAATAAATAAATAAATAAAAATCTTGAAAAAAAATTTGTAAAAAGGTTTTTTCAAGACTGTAAATAATCAGAAATCCCCAATAATCCATTTATGTAGTATTTTATATTGATAATTGAGACTCTAACTGGTCTACAGTCTGTGAAAAATGTACTTTAGTGCCAAGTATCTTCTTATAGTGGTCTTCAAAAAGTGATCATTTACGATGGTACCATTCTTTTCAACAGAATAGTCAATTATGGAACTAGCAATGCCCTAACCCTATGTATTAAAAAAAGGCTACAGTGTGTTAGTGCTATATTTCGTAAAATGTAAGCGAGTTCATTGACAGTTTATGGCAAGGTGTATTTGGGGGTGTTAGGTGAGTGGGAGGTATGAGAGTTCCATAATTTGACTTCTGACTTTTATGTTAGAGAACTCTAGTACCCAGGCCATGGCTTTTCTAAGGAAGGTGAATTTTGCTTGAAAAAAAGAGAACCCAGTAAATTTAGAGCTGACAAATCAATTATAAGAGTACACCTGGAGGAATAATATCCTATATTTATAAAGTACTTCACAGTTTCTGAAGTGTTTTCATGATATTTTTCTCAGCACAATGAAGGGACAGATGTTATTATCCCCAATTATAGATGAAGGAATTGAGACTCCAAAAGGTTGACTCTATTTCCTGGAACTCTTTGTCTTTAGTTAATAAAGATATAAATATTAGTGTAGTAGTTTCCTAGGGTTGCCATAACAAATTACTACAAACTGGGTGGATTAAAACAACATAAATGTATTGTCTCACAGTTCTGGAGGCTACAAGTCCCAAATCAAGGTGCCAGCAAGGTTAGTTCCTTCTGAAAGCACTGGATGAGAGTCTGTACTATGCCCCTCTCTGATACCTTTCCTGATGGTGTCGGGCAATCTTTGGCATTTTTTGGCTTGTAGATGCATCATTCCAATTTCTCCCTTTGTTGTCACATGGCACCCTCTCTGTTAGTCCAAATTCCCTCTTCTTTTTTTGGGGGGGGAGAGGGAGGGAGGAAGAACGAACAAGTGGGGAGGAGGGTCAAACAGAGAGAGCAAGGGAAAAAACAGAGTCTGCTGAGCAGGCAATCTAATGTGGGGCTCGATCCCCGTGAGATCACAACCTGAGCCCAAGACAGATTTCTTAACCGACTAAGCCACCCAGGCACCCCCAAATTCCCTCTTATAAGGATGCCAATCCTTGAATTACAGCTCACTCTAACACAGCATGACTTTATTTTAATTTGATTATATCTGCAAAGACTCCATTCTAAATAAGGTCACATTCACAGGTACCAGGGATTAAGTCTTGAACAGATCTTTCTGGGGGACACAGTTCAACTCACAACGACTGTGGGTCATTGAATGAATGTCTTCCAGGAGCACAAGAGCATCACCAAAAACGTGATGCTTACCATTTTCTGTACCTTTCTATTATATTTCCACTTACCCAAAGTCCCATCACCAATTAGTGATTGAACTACTAACAGCTTTTTGCGGGGGGGAGGATATAATTCACATACCATAAAATTCTCCCTTTCAGGTGTATTATTCAGTGGTTTTTAGCATATTTCGCAGAGTTGTAGAACCATCGCCACTATGTAATTACAGAATGCTTCATCACTCCCAAAGTGCCTGAATTCATTAGTAGTTGCTCCCTGCTACCTCTAGCCCTTTGTTTCCATCTCTAGGAATTTGCTTATTTTGAACATTTCATATAAATGGAACCATACAATATGTAGTCTTTTGTGTTTAACTTCTTTCACTTACCATGTTTCCAACATTTGTCTGTGTTGTAGCATGTCTTTGTTCCTTTTTTGCCTGAATAATAATCCATTGTATGGATCTACTGTATTTTGTTTATTCACCTATCAGTTGATGGACATTTGAGTTGTTTCTACTTTTTGACTATTATTAATAATGCTGCTATGAACATTCATGTGCAAATTTTTGTGTGGTCATATGTTTTCAGTCTTCTTGTATATACACAGGAGTGAAATTGCTGGGTCATACGGAACTCTACATTTAGCTTTTAAAGAACTGACAAACTGTTTTCAAAGTGGCTGTACCACTTTGCACTCCACCGTCAATGCAATTTCCCTGTTATTATTTGTCTTTTTTATTATACCCATCCTGTGGTTATGAAATAGTATCTCATGGTTTTGGTTTTCATTTCTCTATTGGCTAATAATGTTGAGCATATTTCATCTACTTATTGACCATTTATATATCTTCTTTGGAGAAATACCTATTCAAATTCTTTGCTAATTTTTAAACGTGATTATTTCTTTTTATTGAGTTGTATGAATTCTTTACACTAGACTTATCAGATATATGATTTGTAAAAATTTTCCCCTATTCTAGAGCTCTTCTTACTTTCTTGGTAGTATCCTTTGAAAGGCAAAGTTTCTGATGTTTAGAAATGTAGTTTATCTATTTTTTATTTTGTTGCTTGTGCTTTAAATGTCATATCAAAGAAAGCATTAGTTAATTGAAGGGCATGAAGATTTTCACCTATGTTTTCTTCTAAGAGATCTTTGGGTTTAACTTTTATATCTAAGTCTTTGATCCGTTTTGAGTTAATGTTAAAAAAAAAAACTCAACACAAACTAAGATAAGAAGGGAATTTCTTCAATCTAATGAAGGACATCTATGAAAACATATAGCTTATCATACTTAATGGTGGTGAGACTAAATGCTTTCCCCTGAGGGATCAGAAACAAGACAAAGCTGTCTTCTTTCATCATTTCTATTCATCATTGTTTTGGAGATTCTAGTCAATTCAATAAGGCAAGAACAAGAAATAAAGAATATAATGTGTCCATATTGAAAAGGAAAAAAGCTAAACTCCTTATTTGCAATCAACATAAATGTAGAAAATAAATAAATGAGTTTGGCAAGCTTGAAGAATATGAAAATCAGTATACAAAAGTCAGTTGCATCTCTATATACTAGATAGAGTAATCTGAAAATGAAGTTAAGGAAACCGTTCCACTCACAGTATCATCAAAAAGAATAAAATGCTTAGTAATAACTTTAACAAAATTAGTGCAATATTTGCCAACTGACTATTTTAAAATACTGCTGACAGAAATTAAAGATATAAATAAATGGAGAGCCATTCTGTTGGGAGATTTAATTTTTTTTTTTTTTTTGGTAATTCTCCCCCGATTTATCTAAAGATTCACCAGCAGGTGATTGGTTTTTGTTTGTTTGTTTGTTTTTGGTTTTTTGTAGGCTTTTTTGTAGAAATTGTTGAATTGACCCTAAAATGTATATGGAAATTCAAAGGTGAATAATAGAACAGTTTTGTGAAAGAGCAAATGTGGAGGACTTAAACTTACTGATTTCAGAATTTACTATAAAGCTATAGTGATCAAGGCAGTATGGTACTGGTATAAAGAAGATAGATCAATGAAGCAGTATACAAAAATAAAACCTTACATTTATGGTCAGTTGATTTGTTTATAAATTTGCTAAGGCAATTCACTTCAGTAAAAGAATAGTATTTTCAGCAAACGATTCTGGAACATTTGGGTATCCACATGCAAAAAAATTAATTTAGAACCTTACCTCATACCATATAGAAAAATGAGCTCAAAATGGATTGAAAACATAAATATAAGAATTAAAAGTATAAAACTTACAGAAGAAAACAGTAGGAATTCTTCATGACCCTAGGTGTGACAAAGCATTTTTTGATATGACACCAGAACACAGATAATAAAAGAAAAGATAACAAACTGGACTTCATAAAATTTAAGTTTTGCATTCAGAAGGCACCATTAAGTAAATGAAGACAGGCCTCAGACTGGTGAAAATATTCACAAATTGTATATATGGTAAAGTTCTTGTCTCCAGAATATAAAAAGAACTCTCACTGTTTGTTAATAAGGAAACATCTCACCCAGTGTAAAACTTGGTAACAGATTTGAATAGGCATTTCATAAAAGCACATAGATAAATGGCTAAAAAGCACAGGATAATATTCTCAATAAGGAAATGTAAATTAAAACCATAACAACTATTTCCATAATTTGGATATCATAGATAATGCTGCTATAAACAGCAGCATGTATGTATCCCTTTGAGTTAGTAGTATTTTTGTGTTCTTTGGGTAAATACCTCGTGGTGCAATTACTGGATCTTAGGGTAGTTCTATTTTTAACATTTTCTTAACTGTAGAGAACTGATGGTTACCAGGGGGTAAGAGCACTGGGGGATGGGTTAATTAGGTGATAAGAAATGAGTGTACTGGGCACCTGGGTGGCTCAGTGGGTTAAGCCGCTGCCTTCGGCTCAGGTCATGATCTCAGGGTCCTGGGATCGAGGCCCGCATCAGGCTCTCTGCTCAGCAGGAGCCTGCTTCCCCCTCTCTCTCTCTCTCCCTGCCTCTGTCTGCTTGTGATCTCTCTCTGTCAAATAAATAAATAAAATCTTTAAAAAAAAAAAAAAAAGAAAGAAATGAGTGTACTTGTTGTGATGAGCACTGAGTGTTCTATGTTGAATCACTGTATTGTACACCTGAAACTAATATTTCACTGTATGTTAACTAACTGGAATTTAAATTAAAACTTAAAAACAAATTATTTTTAAAGAAAACCAAAATAAGATACCACCTCATACCCACCACAATGGCTGTCTTCCTGGATATATGCCTAAGAAACGAAAATATTATGACCACACACAGAGCTCAACATGAATGTTCTTAGTACTATTATTCAGTTTGGCCAAACCTGGACTACAATTCCATCAACTTCGTTGGTGAATGGGTAAGCAAAATGTGGCATATCCATATATATATATCAGTACTGTTCTGCAGTAATGATAAAGTAATGATACAGGCTACAGTATGGATGGATGTCAAAAACATTGTGCTCTGGGCACCTGGGTGGCTCAGTGGGTTAAAGCCTCTGTCTTTGGCTCAGGTCATGAGCCAGGGTCCTGCGATCCAGCCCCGTGGGCTCTCTGCTCAGCGGGGAGCCTGCTTCCCTTCCTCTCTCTCTGCCTGCTTGTGATCTGTCTGTCAAATAAACAAAATCTTTAAAAACAAAACAAAACATTGTGCTCAATGAAAGACGTCACATGCAAAAAATTTTATATTTTATATTCCATTTATATGAAATATCCGGAGAAGGCAAATGTTTGCAGACCCAAACCAGATTCTTAGTAGCCTGGGGATGGGGATGAGACTGGGTATTGACCGCAAACAGATGGTAGGATCTATTTGGGTGATGGGAATATTTGACAACCTAATTCTGATGATGGTTGTGTAACTCCTTAAATATACTAAAAATGTACACTAAAAAAGGTGAATTTTTTACCATGTAAGTTGTACCTCGATAAAGCTGTTTTTTAAAAGGGGATCAAATGACATTCAGAGAAAGATTCAGAGAGCTCCAGTTCTTGATTTAAAGCCATACATGTGAATTGTGCATTGTAATGAATGCTAATTATAAAAAAGAGGCCTACCTTGTGTTTTAATAAGTATATGAAAGCATCTTAGGTTCAGAATTCTGAATTTTTCTATAAAGGACAAAAGAATCCTCAGGGAATTTAAACTTAAGCAGAAAGGACCCAGAAAAAATTGATATAATAAAATTCCCATGGTGATCAAGAAGTATAGGAGTGAATGCGTAAGGGAGGCCTTCTGCATGGTGCCATCTTCTATATGGCTTTAAATTTCAGTGCACAACCATATTAACTATATACCCAAACATCATGGCACACATTTACATATACTATTTTGCAAACTCACTCTTCTCTTGTAACTTATACTTAGAGCTATTTGGCAGCATCACTGAAGGTGTGCATTCAGATTTGGTGATTTTTAGCTCATGATAAGAAAAATAAATACCATTTTTACTTTAAGAACAAATAATTCTAATAAACGAATCTAATCATCAGAAGCCTGACATCAGCTATGCAAGTTCACCCTAACCTGGAGTGAAAATTCATTGGTTGTAAATGATAGTACCTATGGAAGAAAAGTGAATAGGTAATCTAAATAGACAAGTTTATCTACACTATTGGATGGTTGCTACCATTTACTCAAATACTCACTGAGGTGCCATTGTTAAAAAAAAATTGTCAATCAAAGATGAAGATATAAAAGCAAATTGGAAATTGAATTGAAAAGTAATTTTACTTTCAAATGGTTTGCAAATGTAGATGTTAAGTTTGGAATGAATGTCGCTAATGACCATAGCTGAGAGAGTTATACACCTGCTGATCACTAGAATATTATAATAAATGAGGTTGATTTTCCTGTTGACTACCCCATTTTTTCTCAACATGGTCTCATTACTTTTTCTATCACATTGCTGACCCTTAGCTATGAATGCTCACTTACAGATATAAAAATGTATTAACTCATATATGTTTTTTTAAATAAAAAATGTCTTTAAGAGCAGCAATGCCAATGTTGCTTGTCTTTTTCTGCTTCGTTAGGTCACAGGAGGTTTTAGATGGTGAAAATCAAGCCTGTATTACAACTGAAGAGCTGTTTTACAAGCAGTCTTCCTTACAGCAACTAAATTGTCCCCAAAAAAGCACATGAACACATGAGCATAATGAAGCTTTTAAGCAGGCACACATATGCGTTTATATTCTCTCTCATGAATGACTAATTTTAATTTTTTTAAAGTAGCAATTCAGCTTGCTTTCAAAGCCATTTAAGCTTAGCACATGATTTTGTTTTCCCTCCAAAACTAACTATTCTTGATTATGAGATAGGGAAGGTTTGCATATTTATTTTTGCAAAGACAGTAGAATAAATTCTCATCAGTATATGAGTGGCTTAGTCTTAATACCTCTGTCCTAAACTGGGCACATGAGCATTTACAAGTTTTTCTGAGACCAAAGCCATGATGGTTAGATTTAACTGAGAACTATCTTGTGCAGACCAAAACCTAACCTCCACAAGGGCAAAATCAGGCCCTGTACCCCCTGTGTGTTTCTTATCAGGTGCTACAGCCCATGGGGGCATACCTTTCTTAATAAATAATTTAGTTAGTAGATAAATAAAGGCTAAAAATATGTAGCCACCTAAGATGATGGTTAATACTTAGGTAGTTTTCTGTATGCCAGACATTGTTCTAAGCATTTTTCTTATAATCACTTAATGTATGCAGTCTCCACATCAATTCTATAAATACTCTTATTTTCTACATTTTATTAATAAAGAAACTGAAGTACAGAAGGTTAAATAACTTGGGTAAGCTAGAAATGGTGAAGCCAGAATTTGAATACAGAAAATATGGCTTTGAAATTATTGCTTTTAACCATTATGCCTTATTTCCACACTTGATAATTAGTCTAAAATAATAACAATTTGGGGCACCTGGGTAGCTCAGTCAGTTAAGCATCCAGCTCTTGATTTTGGCTCAGAACATGATCTCGGAGTCATGAGATTGAACCTCATGTCGGGCTCTGTGTTCAGTGTGGAGTCTGATTGAGATTCTTTCTCTCTCCCTTTGCCTCTGCCCCCATCCCTGCTCACATTCTCTCTCCTTCTCTCTCTCTCTCTCTAAAATAAATAAATAAAAATCTTTAAAATAATAACAATCACTAAAAAAAAGTAGCAGTACTCAAAAACTACAGTCAACTCTAGACAACACTGATGATGAATTTGAATAAATTGTCCTTCCCCCAAACTGCAGAAATCTCATCTCTTGTGTTTATACATCTGCATACTAGGAACTTTTACAAATTATCAATCATTTCAGGGCAGTCAGATTTCTTTGTGGAGTTTAGAATGAGAGGCTTCTTGAAACTCTAAAATGGGCTTTGGAATTCCGAGTTCTAGTAACCTTTTAAAACTCAATTAGATGTTACTAGCAAGTGGTAAAGCTGAAATATATAGGACCACATGTTATTCACCCATGAAAACAAAGGAAAAGATTTGCATATTTGCATGAGATTATGGCCCATAAAGTGGGCTATAGTTACTGACCTAGAACACCAAAGGGGAATGAAAGAAATTCAATAATAGAAGTTGAAAAACATGCTGTGGTAAGTCAAAAATGGTGTAATTATTTTTAATTTGGAGATCTGAGATGTTTTCCAGGAGGATGTGGGATTTCAACCCAAACTGTGATGGATGAATATAATTTCAGTTGGCAGAATGAGAGAAGGGGCTTTCCAAGGGAAATGCATAAGCAAAGGCATGGAAATATGAAAGGATGGAGTATGTTTAAATAGCAAACATGCTGGTGTTGTCATTGTGGCAGCCCACTCCACTGTTCCATGTCACATCCTGTGGGTCCACCTCTGATATCAGCTGTGGCTGCAGTGGGTGGTGTGGAGCAGTTTGCTTGGATAGTATCCCATATCAAGTACCATCTGGGATCTTCTTTGATGCTGTGGGAGCCTACTGCTCTACCCACAGACAGGCATAGCCTGGAAATACTAGGGTGGTAGGCCCTCTGAGGGAACCCTTAACCACTCAGTGTTAGGAGTTAGTGGATATAGGTTCCCACCTCCTACTCTACTCTTCGAGTGGACAGTTCTGGGAGGCATTCTGTACATGTCTCCATGGATATTCTAGTGAAATGGAACCCCTGTGGTCTATAGCAGTGTTGTTGACAGTGTATTCTTATCTTGGCTTTTCCCGTTTTGTTGTTTTACTCTCCCTCTTCTTCACTCCTGTGTCATGAAATCACTTGTCCAATAAACCACTTGCAACTGTGTTCTTTTCTCAGCTTCTGCTTTTGAAGGTGTGCTTCCTAAAGAGGTTGCACAGCTCAACCAGGTATATGAGATAGTGCAAAGGCTTTGATTATCAAACAGACTCAAAAGAATCAGAGATCTTAGCCAGTGCTGATAGGTGAAACAAGAGATCTGGAACAACCATTGCAGCTCTCCAGTTCTTTCTAAATGCACTTTGGCCCAGGTTGAACAGATGACTTCTCTAAACAGTATTTGAGAGGACACCACCTGAAAATATTGCTCACCCGAAGGGAGCTCTTACACTTTTAGCCTATGTGACATTTTCCAAAGAACCATGCCCCGTAAGTGCATGGATCCAAGTTTGTTAACCAAAAACAATCTTAGAAAGATCAGGTACATCCTGAAAAAGGAAAAAAATAAAATACCTTCTATTAAGGATTTCCCCTCTAATAAACACCACTGATGTATTTGTCAGAGGTCAGTCATGTTTACAAGGAGCTTTGGCTCGTTACCTTTCTCTTGGAATGAATGCCCTTTAGTAAAGGGGTTGAATGGATTGTAGGCCAGTTACTCAACTCTTCCTTCCTAGTAAGCAGGAAACCTTTCAAAAACACTAAACCATGCACTGCCATCCTTTAGAATTGTCAGATAGAATTGTAAATAATGTACTTTTTTTCCTCTGGCTTTATCTTTTTAGATAGATTACTGACTCTGCCACATACTATCTCCGAGACCATGAACAAATGGCTTAATGTCTCTAAACCTCTCACTATATTGGTAATAATCACTACATATGATTATTAATTTCTATCAGAAGAATTGTTGTAAAGAATAAATGAGATAATATTGGTAAAATTGAGTGGAGGTTCTGGCAAATGGGATTTAGATGTTTCTCTTCCATTTTCCATCTTCTTCTGTTTATTAAGTATAGCCTTGATATCTGCCCCATCAAGCTCTTCTTGATATCTCATATTTAAGACTCCTCAAAACTAACCCTGGCTTTATTCTGCAATTTCACTCCTTGCTGATGTTCTCACCTGGTTTCTCTGCAACCCCCTGGTTTCAGTCTTGAACTCCTTCTTAAATGAAGTCTGACATGAGCAGAGAGTACATTGAGGAATGTGGTGAAAAATGATAATGGAGTAGTGACTAAGGGTCAGATTTTGGAGGTCCTATAATCTAAGGCTTTAGTTCTTAGATTATAGGATGCCAAAGAAATTAGAGCCAAGGGGTGACATTCAGTCCCCATGGCTGGTCCACATGAAGAATGGACTAAGAGACAAAAGTATGGAGGCAGAGAGACTAGTGTATTGAAAGCAACAAATGACTGAGAATTGTGGCTACAGAAAACCAAAGAAAAAATAGACATGAAACTACTAGAAAGATGACTATGATAGGATCTGACAGCTAATTGGAACAGTGAAGCTCAAATGTTCAAAACATGAACAATCAGTGATTCACAGAGGTCCTCACTAATAACTGATAGGACTGTGAGTGCGTGTATGAGGCCTCTGGTGGGACAGTGAAGTAATCTACAAGAACATAGAAATAAAGAAAGCAAGATTAGCCTATGAGCTTTTAATTGTAAGATCAGAGTTCCTGGATCATAGATGGTGGTTATTGTTGTTGTTGCTGTTGTTTACAAATTTTTAAGGAAGACTTTGTCAACAGAACATGTGTATACATGGGCACACACACGAAGACAAACATAGGCTCTGTCCATCCAAACACAGTAAAGGATAGGAGTCTTATCTACAAGATATTAAATATTGTGTTCCCAGGAGCAAAGATTATTCTACTGTGGATGTGTTTTTAGGCACTATCTGCCGAAAAGAAAGTCAGCATGTAGTTAAGAATGTAGGTATTAGGATCATTTAGATCTGAGTTTAAATCTGGATTCTGCTAGATGTGTAACTTCGGGAACTAAAGCTTTAGTTTCCTCATCTGTTAAGTAGAGGTAATAATAGTAGGCATCTTGTAAGATTTGTGGGAGCATTAAGTGAGATAATGCATACAGAATACTTAGTACAGTGTTGGCATATAGAAACTGTTCAATAAGTAATTAATATTTAATAAAAATATTGCTACCTTTCCTTTGGGGAATGCATACATCAAGCACTGAAGCATAAATCACTCGTTCTGATAAGTAAAAAAATTCTGATGCTTGATAGATTTTTTTTTCCTTTAGATAAATTACCACATTCTAGCTGAGTACATTCATCTTGCTAGCTTTCATCATCCTTTCAGGAGGCTTTACATGGGTCATGGTTGTAAGACACATGTTTGTGACCTATTGAGTAACTGGACCCGACAGGAATCCAGAATTGAGTGGGAAATGGTATTTAAAAGAGTGAGAAGGGGAGAAGAGAAGGGCTAATGGTTTACATCAGATGAGCAAGTATTGTTTTGGAAGTGTTTAGCTGTGGTTCTCTGAAGATGGACATCAAGGCACTCTTGTCAGTGCTGGCATAGCATGGAGCAAATAGTGGCCATTCAGCATAAACCATTCAGCATAAACGAATGAAAGAAATTCAGCCTGTAATGGTAATGACCATACTGTCATATCATTGAAATGACAGTGGATTTTGAAGAGATAAGTTTTAACACTCCGTTACCACTAGCTGTATTTACATAGACTAGTAGCTTCCTAAATTTCTGGAGTCTAGTTTCCCCATCTACAAAATGGATAATGAATATACTGCCTTAAGTGGAAGATTTTTGTGAGACTTAGTAAGATAATGTCTATGAAATGTGCTAAAAACTGCTACTTAATAATGGTTATTTTGGGGATGCCTGGGTGGCTCAGTTGGTTAAGCAGCTGCCTTCAGCTCAGGTCATGATCCCAGCATCCTGGGATCGAGTCCCACATCAAGCTCCTTGCTTGGCAGGGAGCCTGCTTCTCCCTCTGCCTCTGCCTGCCATTCTGTCTGCCTGTGCTCGCTCTAGCTCCTCTCTCTCTGACAAATAAATTTAAATCTTAAAAAAAAAAAAAGAATGGTTATTTTTACCCCCTCTAAAATAATGTGTTGTGCTACTGAGGCATGGACTGAATGCTGGTAAAATGAATTAATGAAATTAGGAAGACCTAATAGGAGACCTTAAATAGGAGACCCTAAATAGGAGACCTTAAAGTTAGAATAAATGTGTTAGTTATCATAGTGAAATAGGTTTTGTTTTAAATTAAATTTTGCTCTCTAGGTAGATAAAGTTACCCAGAATGGTGGCAGAAGAAAATTGTGATCTAGGTGCCAGAACTGCCCAGAAATATGAAAGAGTGCCCTAAAGAGAAATAGATGATAGATCAGTATGGAGTAGACTTAGGGAAAGCAGTTCTTAACTTTTTAAAGTGCATGTAGACCATTCAGTCATATGCTGAATCATACAATGTCTTATTACCTTTTTTTTTTTTTTAGAAAAAAAAACTTTATAAAGTATGTTCTCTGACCACAATGGAATGAAATTAAAAACCAATAGTAATACAATATATAGAAAAGACTGTACTGTTTGGAAATTAAATAGCACACATCTAAGTAGCACAAGATTCAAAGAAGAAATCATACGGGAAATTAGGAAATATTTCAAACCAAGTGAAAATTATAATACAATATACCAGAATTTGTGGGAGACAGTTAACATAATGCTGAGTGGAGGGAAAGCTTATAAGCTTTATATGTTTGTATGAGGGAAAAAAAAGTTTAAAATTAATTATCTAACCTGTCCATGCTAAGAAGCTGGGGGAAAAAATAACAAATTAAACCCAAGTAAGTAAAGAAAAGAAATAAAAATAGAACCAGGAATCAATAAAATTGAAAACAAAGAATAGAGAAATTTTATGCAGCCAAGAGTTGTTTCTTTAAAAAGATAAGCTTAATAAACCAAAGCAGATTGATTAATAAAAAGAGAGAAATCACAAGTTTCTAATGTCAGGAATGAGAGAAGGAATATGACTATAGGTGCTACTGATGTTAAAATGATAATAAAGGGAGGGAGGGGGGTCTGGAGAGTGGTGGGGTTATGGACATTGGGGAGGGTATGTGCTATGGTGAGTGTGTGAAGTGTGTAAACCTGGCAATTCACAGACCTGTACCCTGGTGCTAATAATACATTATATGTTTATAAAAAAATTTTTTAAAAAGATAATAAAGGGAATAATATGAACAACTTTATGGCAGTAAAGTCACAATTTATCAAAACTAAAACAACAAAAAATAGAAATCTGAATAACCTACTAATCTATTGAATTGAATGTATAGCCAAAATCTTCCCACAAGAAAACTTCAGACGTAGATTAATTCTATTAACATTTAAACTAGCACCATTTTAAACATTCTCTGGCAATATAGGAGGAAGAAATATTTCCCAAATCACTTTGTAGGATAAGCTTAACTCTGTTATCAAAACTTGACATAGATATTATGAGAAAATTACAAACCAGTGTCCCTCATGAACATAGATTTAAAAATCTTCAACAAAATGCTAGCACAATTGAAATTTATACCAAGAGTACCAGGTTGATTTCACATTTGAAAATCAATTTGTATAATTCAAAATATGGACAGAATAAAGGAACAATAGAATCTGAATTGTTGCAGAAAAAAGACATTGACAAAATTCCACACCCTTACATGACTAAAAAAAAAAAAAAAGAAAGAAAAAACTTTAAAAATTAGAAATAGAAAAGAATATATTAAATCTGATAAAGGAAACTTACATCTTAACATCACATTTAATAAAAACATAGTGAACATAGCAGAGTTTTCTGTGCTCATCACTTCAGTTTAGTATATGCTGGAGGTTCTATTCAGTGTGGTAATACAAGAAAAAGAAATAGAAGTTATAAAGATTGAGAAGAGCAGAAGTAAAAGTCTTTATTCACTGAAGACATGCTTGTTTATATATAAAATCCTTGATTGTTTATATATAAAATCCTCTGGAATCTACAACTACTAAAACTAATATTTGAATTAAACAAGTTCACAGAAATAATTACATACAAAAATCACTGGAATTTCTATATACTAGTAGCATTTGGCTGGTGAATTTTTTAAAATTCATTTTCAATCATGTCAAAAAACAAAATATTTAGGAATACATTTAATAAAAGATGTGCAAGATTTCTAAGATGAAATCTATAAAACATTGTGAAAGAAATTAAACAAGGCCTAAATAAGTGCAGAAGCTATATATGTAAGTGAATTGGATGACTCAATATTGTGCTCCCCAAATTGATCTGTAGATTCAACACAATCCAAAACGCGGAACATTTTTATAGAGAACGATAAGTGGTCCTAAAATCTGTGGAAAACAAGGGCCAAACAAACCTGAACAAAACCAAGTTGAATAGTTTCTTTGACTAGTTTCAAAACCTAATACAAATCCACAATGACTGAGGCAGTGTGACATTGGTAGATGAATGGATAAATGAAACAAATGGATCAGTGGAAAGCCCAGAAATAGATCCATACTCATGCATAGATATTCAACTGGTTTTCAACAAAATATCACAGCATTTCAGTTTGGAAAGGAGAATCTTTAACAAATAGTGCTGGGACAACTGAATAAACATACAGAAAGAACCACACCTACTTCCTCACACAGTACTGAAATTAATCTTGGACAGATCATAGAATGTAAAACCTAAAACTATGAAGATCCAGAAGAAAATGTTGGAAAGTATCTTCTTTGCAACTTTGGGCTAGGCAGAAATTTTTTAGGACATAGAAAATACTAGTATAAATATTGATAAACTGGACTTCCTGAAATTAAAAACTTCTGCTAATCAAAAGGTATCATTAAGCTAATTTAGACAAGTGTATATGAGTCTGTGTGCACTATTTTTTTTGTAGATTTTATTTATTTATTAGACAGAGATTACAAGTAGGCAGAGAGAGAGGAAGGGAAGCAGGCTCCCTGCTGAGCAGAGAGCCAGATGCAGGACTTGATCCCAGGACCCCAGAATCATGACCTGAGCCAAAGGCAGAGGGTTTAACACACTGAGCCACCCAGGTGCCCCACTGTGCGCTATTCTTGATACCTTTCTGTGAGAAATTATTTCCAAATAAAAGGTTAACAAAAGATATCATTGTGATAATAGGGAAGAATATAATCACAATGCATATATCTGACAAAAGATGTTTATCTAAAATATATAAAGAACTCTTAGAATTATAATAAGAAAACAGCCCAATAAAAATTGAACAAATGACTTAATGGACATTTCACAAGGCATACCAGTAAATACATGTAAAAGTGGTCAGTGTCATTAGTCATAAAACAAATGCAAATAAAATCACAATGATATCAATTCATACCAACTAGAATTGGATAACATTGAAGTCTGATAGTACCAGGGTGCCTGGGTGGCTGTCAGTTCAGCATCCAACTCAGTTTCAGCTCAGGTCATGATTTTGGGGTCATGAGATCAAGCCCTGAATAGGACTCCATACAGTGCAGAGTCAGCTTGGGATTCTCTCTCTTCCTGCCCCTCCCCCCTCCTCTCTTTCTCTCTCTCTCTCTCTCTCTCTCTCTCCCTCCCCCCAAAACAAAACAAAACTTAAAGTCCAATAATACCAAAAGTTGGTGAGAATGTGGTATGATTGCAACCACTTTGGAGAATTATTTCTATCAAGTTATAACTGTATATCCCCCAATTACCCAGTAATCCCATTCCTAGTTATCAAGAGAATGAAACACCTGTCCACAAGAAGACTCTATGAGCATATTTATGAGAAACCAATACTGGAAACAAATGCCCATCAATAACAAAATGGAGGGTGCCTGGGTGGCTCAGTGGGTTAAGCCGCTGCCTTCGGCTCAGGTCATGATCTCAGGATCCTGGGATCGAGTCCCGCATCGGGCTCTCTGCTCGGCAGGGAGCCTGCTTCCTCCTCTCTCTCTCTGCCTGCCTCTCTGCCTACTTGTGATCTCTCTCTGTCAAGTAAATAAATAAAATATTTTAAAAAAAATAACAGAATGGATAGATAAATGTATAGCCATGTATGACTCAGCAGTTAAAGAAGGGTACTATTGGTGTGTGCTACAACATGGATGAATCTCAAAAATGTCATGTTAAGTGAAAGAAGCCAGTCACAAAAGAGTATATGCTACACCATTTCATTTACAAGAAGTTCAGGAACACACAACACTTATCCATGTTAATAGAAATAAAGAGTGAGGATTGACTAGAAGGCTCCAGAAGAGTACTTTCTAAGGTGATGGAAATGTTCAATACTTTGTTTGGAGTGGTGATCAAATCAGTGTATACATTTATCAAAGCACATGAGATTGTTCTCTAAAATCCATGTCACAGTTATGCATATTTTACCCCAATAAAGAAATAAAAGAGACTATATTTGTTTTTTAAAAATATCCATTCATCATGCAAGGTAGAATGTTGGCTCTCTAATACCTTCCTTTTATAAACAATAAATTTATAAAACCCCTTACCTTGGCTAAAGACCATGAATGATTTGTCTCTTGTCTACTACCCTTTCTACTTCATTTTCTTTTTCTACCTACCAGATAGATCCTACCTAACTCTGCTGGCTTTATTGTTCAAAGTAGGTTATTTTTTTTTTCTAGTTCAGTCTTTTATTTGTTATCTTCATTGCACTTTAGATAGTTTGCATTTATTTTGTCTCTTTCTCCTTTTTTATCTTGCTTTTTTCACCATCATGTTCCCCAGTGTATTACCAGGGTATTTCCTGGATCAGTGAGAATTTGTTGAACATGTGAATGAGTGAATGAATGAATGTACATTCCTTTCATTTTATATGTTGATAAGGTTGTTGTCTACTAAAACATTCCTCTATTTGGAGTTTGATCCATACCAATTTGAATAAAAATGATATTGTCTAATCTCTATAAGCAAAGCAAACACTTAATAAAACAGTTTTTGGTTGATGCAACCAAACTTTTAGTATAATGCAAGGGAGTTTTTCTTCCCTTTCCCTTTCCAAAATCCCTATGTAGTCTTTCCTTCTCTTCCCTAATCAGAATGTCTTACACAAGAGGCTTTGATAACATAACAATTCTTCCCAAATATATTTGAACCTGTACCCTATTGGTAAAATGTTTGAGCACACTAACCACATAAGTACATTCATTTATTTAAAAAACAGGAATATGTTGCTGTGCTACTATATAATGAAATATGCACAAAATATAGCATTTTTAAAGGGCAGGATAAAAGATAGAACAGTTTCCTTCTGTACTTCAGCAGATGATTGTGTACCACCCCACCACCTCATGTGCTCATCTCACTTTGAAGACACTGCCTTGGGGCAAAAATCAGGCTACATTTACTTACACATCTAAATATAAAACTATGGTAGACTTAATCCTTTTGCATCTTAAACTTACCTTTGACTCTGGTTTGAAAGGATTTATTGCTTTTTAAATGAAATTATGGGGGGGTTTTTTGTGTGTGTAGGTGTAGTAGTATTTTTGGGTCTGGGACATACTCTGAAATCATCTCATCTAATTTTTACTGTACTTAATCTTAACATTGTTCAATAATAGTTTTTCTATAGAATATGTATTTTAGAAAGAAGAAATAATAAAAATAGAAAAGTAGGAAGGGGAGATAAGAAAGAGGTATGGAAGAAGCTTTGTTGACTTTTCAAATAGTTAATTACATAATAAATATTGGTAGCAATTCATTTGAGTGAAATGTTGTCACCTTGAGGGATTACTAACTGTAGAAAATTAGCAGTTTGTACATCTAGATAAAGTTTCTAAAAATGGGGGAAATCACTATTCTCTGATTAAAAAGACAGTCTTTAATAAGCATCAACTCTACCATATAGCAGCCTGAGACAGGTTTAGAGATTTTAAGCCTGCTGTGTTACCTCTGAGACCTAAAGGAAGCAGAACATAAAAATGAGCCTCTATCAGTTTGAAGCAAACCTAATCTTTATGATCATGGCTGTGGTCTAAATCCATTAAAGATGTTCAAATTCAGTGTCCTTGGTATGACTATGACTTGACCTGAATAGTGAGCAATAAACTTGTGTATTATAATTCCGGTTTGAATATATGTGCTTCGGAAGTGAAACCGACAGTCAGTGTTTTGTGTCTGTCTGCAAGCAGACTAAGAGCCTATATAAAATGACAGGTGCATTTTTAGGGAAAGAAACCCATAATGTTTTCCTATTTAGTAGGTGACAGTATGTCCCAAGATAACACAAGCTTAAGGGGTTGGAACAGGCATGGTTATTAAAGGCTAGCAGTTTCTCAGTTCATACAAATTGAATTTTTTCGTAGGCTAGAAGACTGTAGAAATCTAGTGTAGAGTACTGAAATAAATTAGCATATTAAGTGAATTTATACATTCAAGCTTGTGAGCACTTTGAATTTAAGGAAGAAATTTTATTACTTCTTGAGAGAAGAAAGGCAGTTCTTAAATTCTTTGTTTGATCTCCCTATTGCAAAGGGCCTATGTGATAAATTATATCATTTTGATGATTATTCAAAGTAGTAGTTATTATATTAATGGGAATCTTACTCTCTTCTTTCTTTTTTCAGAATTACTGATCTAGGGAACATTAAAAGAAGATTGTATTTATCAACGGTTCATAAGGAACTGTCCTCAACTCCTCTTCATGCAAAAATCCCACTCTTCATGATCAAGCGCAAAATTGTAAGTGCCACATGAATGCTGCTTAAAATATTAAATTCATTTCAGCAAATACTAATTATGGGCCTACTCTGTTTATAAAGTACTTTTTTAAGTACCATGGTCCTATAAAAAATGAATAAAATTCATACTCTTCCTTTCTCTCCCATGAGAGAGCTTAAAAAAATCTGTCATTACCTTGCTTTTGTGAGTTCAGTCACCTTTGCCAGTTGAAGTTCTAAATATTTGTTAAAATCTGAACTGATCATTCTGTACATGGATATCATCGACACACACATAGTAG
This sequence comes from Mustela lutreola, assembly GCF_030435805.1. Lineage (NCBI taxonomy): Eukaryota > Metazoa > Chordata > Mammalia > Carnivora > Mustelidae > Mustela > Mustela lutreola. Next base: position 27,474,814 of record NC_081291.1, on the reverse strand, counting down.
TATGCTTGTCATGTAGTGACCTTTGTAGGAATACAGTATTTGAAAATAAAATATTCCCTTTCTTTACAAACCTTGTGAGATAGAAAGTAAACTTGACTGACCTATATTTCCTATATAATAAATGAGTCAGATGACTATGTGCCAGTGGCCCCAGTTATCTAATGTCTTAAGAAATGTACTACTTAAACTAAAAAAATAAAAATAAATTAAAAAGTGTAATAGGTCCTGTGGGACAGTGTTCTGTAACTCATCTACCTCAACTTCCCACCCTCTAGTCAGATGACTCAATGGAGAATAGTTATATGTAGTTTTAAATCCTGGTGTGAAGAAAGCAAACAGGTCATTATTTTAGGTAACTTGAGCTTATGCTAAATTTCAAAAGGCAAAACAGTTATAACATCTAGAATTTTTTTTCTGAGTGTGGCCAATTTCAGAAAGAATTGCTTACATACATTTGAGACAGTCCTAAGCAAAAAGCAAATAAAGGTATTTTTTTCTATACTGACCGCATTCCAGTAAAATCACCAAGTCATACCTACTTGTAATATGTTCTAATATATATATAGGGCTTAAGAGCATGGTATCTGAATTCTGACACTTATTAGTTATGTGACCCTGTACCAGTTCCTGTATTCATTCTCTTCATCTATAAAATGCAGATAATATGAGATATACTTCCTATTAAAGTTGTTGGAAGTTTAATGCAAGTAAATAAACATACTGACTTTTAGAACAATGCCTTGCACAGTCTCAGTCCTAGGTAAGGATTATAGCTCCGATTTGCTCTTTGTTGCTACGTCTTCCAGGAATGCCTCCATGATTTCCCCTCTGTGGAATAGCTATTTAGGTTACAGTTCACCATTGCTATTCACTACTTCATAATCCTTGTAACACTTCTTCACCCTGTGCTTGAATCATGTTTGCTTGTCTATCTCCCCACCTTTAGACTACAAGCATGTTTTATGTGACTTTTATCCCTAGTCCCATTAAGAACATGGCACATGATAAGTGCTCAATAAATACATGTTGAACAAATAGGCAATTCTTACTGTGCCTCCTGATGTGGGAAATAAAACAAATGAGTTTGTCATGGATGTCTCTAAATGCACTTGATGATTCCAGAAATATTCTGTATTGTTCAAGCAGGTATTAAGAAAGTCAAATCTAAAACTTGTACTCCTTTCCCCTCAGTTTCCTCCCAATCGAAGAGATGCTACAGTAGCAAAGGGTCTTTCATTTCCACTGTTAATCTAATCTATTCCCGTTGAGCCCTTATCAAATCAAAGCTGATTTTAGGGGAAATCATTTTAGGGGAATTTTCTATGGAGAGAAGCAAGGTAAGAGAGAACACTCCACCCATTCAAAATGCCATCCTTAGGGCCCTCCTTGGTGCTGCTGTGGTGTTGCTCTAGTTCTTTCCTCTTTTGCCAAAACTTTCTTCAGTTCTACTTTTTAGGAACTATAGATAGTTTGGGGGTAAACCTTGAACACAGTATTTTTAAAGTTTTCAGCTAACATTTATAAATCAGAAGTTATCAATATTGTCTCTTGTGCAGTGAGCAGTCAGTTGGAGCTGAGAGGCAACCACATGCTTTTAACAGAGCTTTAAGCTCTGCTGTAAAGTTTAGTTTTTCCACTCATATAAGGAATGCAGGTGCACTCAGATGATTCCTGCTTCATTCATTTAAGTTATCTGCCTAGGCCCTCTAGAGATAGAGTTTGTAACCCCAGTTTAGAGGATAATTGCCAAATGGTCCACTTTGCCTTGGTTCTTTAGCTAAAACCTTTACATAGCCAAAGGCAACAAATATTCTTAGACCACACCAATATGAATATTTATGTATAGGCCATTTATTATTCCAGTTACCATTAAATGTTCAACTTTTCAATTAAAAAAATTTATTTTTCGTGTTCTTAATTTTGAAGAATTCACTTTAATATTTAAATTGCAACAATTTATAGTTTTAACTGAGGTTTTCAATGGCAAGAACAGTTTGAAAATTTAATAACCATCAGATTAAACAATGGAGGTAGCCACTTAGTCAAGACTCACTGAAATCAATCTTACTTCTTCTTCAATATAATTTTAATTAGTTGGTGATAGTATCAGATGAACATCAATGTCTTGCTACCAAAGTATATATTAATGTACAGTAAATTTAATTGTATTTGAATAGGAAGTTCAGGTATGAAATATCATTGAGAATGAATCATTCATTGGAGATATAATGAAATGGTATGATAAATTACAATGCCAAAATCTTTTAGTATCCTTTACCACTCATATACCCAGTGTTTGTCATTTAAATGGATAAAATTACTCTTTAGGAGTTGTGCTTTCTTGACCATGACTCTGATGGAATATGTTATAGCTTTTATTACAGACTGAAAGTGTGGCATAATGTTTTTAAAATTTCCCCTCAAAGATCATTTTCCCAGTAAAGTCAGTGATTTAGAAATTTTTGATTTTTATTAGTATTTAATTTCTCGAATGTTACTGAATGAGACGGGAGTGGAGGAAACAGGTTTATTCAGACCAAGGTCATTTAGATACATATTTAATATGCTAGAGAATGTCCCTTAATGAAACCATTCCAACCTAGAATGCTTCTGGTACTTATTTGAAGGTTTGCAAATGTTTTCATCTCCTCCATGAGAATATCATTTAAAAATATTTGTTTTTTTCTCTCTACTCACCTGTCTAATATAGATGTTTAAGAAATTTAGGGAAAGAAAAGTAGTTCCATGTCTTCCTCTGAAGTCCCTGAATACTTATGTGAGGTGGGAACAACCACATAAAAATAAGTTTGTTCTGGAAAACAGATGATTACCCCATTTTTAAATCACATGAACAGACAGGAGGATATTGTTAGAGTTGAAGTGTGGCCTCTAGAGCTAGCTTGTAGTGGTTCAAATTCTAGTCGTCACTTCCTATCTGGGCCCTTATCCGAGTCAGTTAATCTCTCTCTGCTTCATTTTCTCATCAGTTAGGTGGAAAAAATAATAGAACCTGCTTCCTGGAGGAGTTGTTAGGATTTTAAGAGTTATTACCTAGAATAGTGCCAAGCTTTTATAAGTGATCGATTAACGTTAGTTGATACTGTTATTATTTTACTATTTTCTCTTGACATAATTCCATGTTTACTAGGAATATAGTGTCACAATAAACTTCTGAACTTAAAATTCATTTCAGTTGGCAAATATTTTTTGAGCTCCTACTATAGGCCAAGGTTTGTGACAAATGATAGGAATCCACAGGTGAATATAATATGGCAGAGGAGGCAGACACATAAACAATTAATTATAATGGTCTCTGGTAAACACCAGACTAGTCTTAGGAACCAGATGCTGCTAAAGGAAATTATCAAACTTGCCTAGCCAAGTTGGGGATTATTATGTGGAGGTATTTATGCTAAATTATAAATACACACAAACAATAGTATGAAAATTTATGTCAGTTGGTCCATTAACTGACTCAAATGCATGGAATTACACTGCTAGAAAAGAAGACTAGACAAAACCATGAAGGGCTTTGAAAGTCATGTTGAGAAATATGAATTTTAGTCCATTAGAAATTTTTTTTTAAAGATTTTATTTATTTATTTATTTATTTGACAGAGATCACAAGTAGGCAGAGAGGCAGGCAGAGAGAGAGAGAGGAGGAAGCAGGCTCCCTGCTGAGCAGAGAGCCCGCCAATGTGGGGCTCGATCCCAGGACCACAGGATCATGACCTGAGCTGAAGGCAGCGGCTTTAACCCACGAGCCACCCAGGCGCCCCTCCATTAGAAATTTTTAAAGCAATTTTTAACATGGAGAAATTTCACAATATGATCTGCATTCTAGAAAATAAGTATGATATCAGAATGGAGAGCTAGAGGAAGAGACCAATTAAGAGGCAATGCACAGACGTCTAGGTGAGACATATAAGCCTGCATTAGTGTAGTAGCAAAGAAGTAGAAGAGGAGGACAGATATGAAATATACTTAAAGAGGTAAAGCAAATTAAAAAAAACAAAAACAAAAACAGAGAAAATGGCACCGAGATTCACTGGATGGACTTGACACCAACTTAAATACCGGAGATATCAGTAAAATTGACCCAGGAATGTAGAAGCTATTCAAACAAAGGACAGTGCAGGGGGGACCTCAAAAAAAAGATGAGTACAGTCTGAATGGCTTGAGAAACAATATCAACCAATCTAATATGTGTGTAATTGACGTAGTAACAGGAGAACAGAGAGATTGAGCATGAGAAAATTTATAGAAATGATGTCTGAAATTTTTCAAAATTTGAAAAATACACTCACAGATCCAATAGGCTCAACAAATTAAGGGCTGGAGATCTCTCAAAAACAGTACCAACCCACACAATGGTATATCGTAACTTAAAAAACAAAAAACACTGCAAAATCATGCCATGGTATGTCATAACTAAATTGCTGAAAATCAGTGATAAAGAGAAAATCTTAAAAAGTAGGCAGAAGAAAAAATGACATTATTCACTAGAGAACATTGATAAAATATATCACAAGCTTCCCCTCAGAAGCAATGAAATAAAGAAGACAATGGAATGATGCTAAGGTAAAAAAATAATAATAATTTTTAACCTGTCAACCTAGAATTCTGTATCTAGTGAAACTATTCGTCAAAAATTGGAGCAAAATTGGGGCGCCTGGGTGGCTCAGTGGGTTAAAGCCTCTGCTTTCGGCTCAGGTCATGATCCCAGGGTCCTGGGATCGAGCCCCACATCGGGCTCTGCTCAATAGGGAGCCTGCTTCCTCCTCTCTCTCTGCCTGCCTCTCTGCCTACTTGTGATCTCTGTCTGTCAAATAAATAAATAAATCTTTAAAAAAAAAAAAAAAATTGGAGCAAAATAAAAACACTGAAACTAAAAAGTGCTAGAGAATTCATTGCTAGCAACTTGCACTAGAAAAAATATCGAAGGAAGTTCTTCAGACTGAAAAAAATATGTACCAGATGAAAATGTGGATCTAAATGAGAGAAGAGTACCAGTAGTGATAAATATGTAGCTGAATCTGGGGGTGCCTGGGTGGCTTAGTGGCTTGAGTGTCCACCTCTTGATTTTGGCTCAGGTCGTAATCTCAGTATTGTGATCTCAGGGTCGTGATATCAAGCACCTCATCAGGCTCCAAGCTCAGCAGGGAGTCTGCTTCTCTCTTTCTCTCTCCCTCGCCTTCTGTCCCTTCTCCCATTTGCTCTCTCTCTCTCTCAAATAAATAAATAAATCTTTAAAAAGTACATAGATGAATCTAAAAGATTCTTTATTCATATCATAATTTCTTTAAAAGTATTTGTTGAGAGCAAAAATACTAACAGTATAGAAGTAAAGTATATGACTAACACAAAGAATGGTAAAAACATCAGTATGCTTTTTTAACATTCTTACACATGAGATATTCTAATATTACTCAAAGTTAGATTGTGATAAGTTAATGATTTCTATTCCAGACTAATACAGTGATTGAAAAAATAAAAGAGTATAAGTAATCAGCCAATTGATGAGATTAATGGGACACTAAAAAGATACTCACTCAATCCAAAAGAATATAGGAAAGAACTAAACAAAGAAGAGATGAGACAAATCGAAAACAAACAGCAAGATGGTAGTCTTAAACTCATACATAGGAATAATTTCATTAAGTAGAAATGGGCTAAACTCTCCAACTAAAAGAGATTATTAGATCAATTAAAATCAAGACACAATTGTATATGGTTTATAAGAGATGCATATTAAATCTAAAGACACAAGTGAAAAAATTAAAAAGGAAAAAGGTTATACTATACATGCACTAACCATAAGAAAGCTGGAGTGGCTATATTGATATCAAAGTAGACTTCAGGAAAAGGAATATTATGTACAGAGGCACATTTCGTAATGATGAGGGAGTTTAATCATGTAGAGGATATAACAAACCTAAATATATACACAACTAGTAACAATGCTTGGAAATGCATGAAGCAAAAACTCAGAGAACCAAAGAGAGAAACATAAATTCACAATTTTATATGAAGATTTTAACACTTCCCTCTTAGATATTGAGAGAAAATCGGTAAACTTGAAAAATGCTATCAATCAACCAGACCTGTTTGACATTTTTAGAACACACCATCTTACAACTGCCTAATACATACTACATTCAGGTGCACTCTGGTTTATCCAAGGTGTATGATATGTTAGGCTTTATTAATCTCAATAAACCTAAAAAAGACTGAAATCATACAGAGTATGTTCTGTGAATACAAGGGAATTAAATTAGGAATTAATAACAAAAATATAATTGGACAGTCCCTAAGTAGTTAGAAATAAAGCAGCATACTTCCAAGTAACTTGTAAGTAAAAAAAAAAAAAAAAAATTATGGGAGATATTAGAAAACATTTCTAACTGTTATTTTAACTAATTTCAAATGGTAATGAAAATAAAGCATACCAAAATTTGTGGGATGCATCTGAATCATGTAAAATGTGGAGAAAGAAATAATCAAGAGAATATATAAATGAAATAAAAACTGGACAGTGGAGAAAATCAATAAAACCAAAGTTTGTTCTTTGAAAAGATTTAGCAGGTGATAAGCTGTTAGCTACTTTAATCAAGAAAAGAAGGACACTCACATTACTAAAATCAAGAGTGAAAATGGGGAAAAGGGAAAATAGGGGAATACTATAAACAATATTTTGCCAGTAAGTTTCACAATTTAGATGAAGTGGGAAATTTCTGCTAAAGACACAAATTACTAAAACTGATACTAACAGAAATTAAAAGTTAAAATAGCCATATATCTATTTTTAGAAATTGAATTTGTAATGTACAACATTCCTGCAAATAAAATACAGGTCCAGAAAATTCACATCCAGGCTTTACATATAATTCTACCAAACATTTAAAGAAAAAAAAAATACCAATTTTAGACACTGTCTTTCAGATAATTAAAGAGAAGGAACATTTCCCAAATCATTGAATAAAATGAGGTCAGCATAATGTTGATAACAAAGCAAGCTAAGATATTATAATTCCCAAAAAAGAACTATAAATCAGTATCAATCATGAACATAAACACATGAATCCTTAACACCGTGACTAGGTGTTTATTCCAGGAATTTAAGGTTAGTCTTATATTTGAAAAACAGTTACTGTAATCTTTCACATTAATGGAATAATAGGGGGAAAAATCATAAGGTAATCTCAATAAGCATAGAAAAATCATTTAACAAAAGTTCATTAGTCATTCATGGTTAAAGCTTACATCAAAGTAGAAAAGAAAGAAACTTTCTTAATCTAATAAAGGAGTTCTATTTAAAAAACAAAAAACAAAAACCTACAACTAAATCATACTTAGTGGTGAAATACTGACTACTTATCCACTAAGATAGGGAACAAGGCAAAGACATCCACTCTACTTCTATTAAGCATTATATTGGAGGTCCCAGTAAGTGCAGTAAGATAATAAAGAGAAATAAAACACATACAGATTAGAAAAAAAGAAGGAAAAGGTTCTCTCTATGCAGATAACATAATCATCTAAGACAATTGTAAGGAATCTGCTAAAACCAAACAAAACCTTCTAGATTAAGTGAGTTTTGTAGGGTCACAGAGTATAAAATCAATAACCAAAGTCAGCTATATTTCTATATATTTCTATATAAATTGTTTATAGCAATAAACAATTGAAGTTTTAAAAATTTTTTAATTTAAATACTTGTATTAAATTTTTTATTTTAATTCCAGTACAGTCAACATATAGTGTTGTATTAGTTTCAGGTATACAGTATGGTGATTAAACAATTACAGGGTTTTTTTTAAATTTTTTTATTATTTTTTTAAGATTTTATTTATTTATTTGACAGAGAGAGATCACAAGTAGGCAGAGAGGCAGGCAGAGAGAGAGAGAGAGGAGGAAGCAGGCTCCCTGCTGAGCAGAGAGCCCAATGCGGGACTCGATCCCAGGACCCTAAGATCATGACCTGAGCCGAAGGCAGCGAGTTAACCCACTGAGCCACCCAGGTGCCCAACAATTACAGTTTTAATTTTTAATTTTAAAAGTATTTAAGTTGCATCAAAAGTACATAATACTCAGGAATAAATTTAATAAAACATATGCTAAACCTTTACACTGCAAGCTATAAAACATTGCTGAGAGAAATTGAAGAAGACCTAAATAAATGGAGACATGTTGGTTTTGGATCCAAATATAGTATATTCAGTCCAATCCCACTCAGAATCCCAACAGGCTTTTTTAAAAAATATTTTTTGCAAAATTTATAAACAAATTCTAAGATATATATGGGAACTCAAAAGACAGAATACAACACAATTTTCAAAATATAAAAATTATACCTCATGATTTCACAACATGTTATAAAGCTACAGTAATTAGGGCAATGTGTTCTTGGCAAAGATACCAGTAAAAAGTTTACAAATAGACACATGCATGTATAGTCAGTTGATCTTCAACCAAATCACCAGAGCAATTCAATAGCGATAGGAACATCTTTTTTCAGACCCAGAACTTCTCTGAGTATCCATATGGGAGAAAAAAATGAACCTCAACCCATATTTCACATCATTCACAAAAAACTACTTCGATATAAAGCAGTTATCATACATTTCTAACATCCAAATATAAATGCTAAAAACATAAATAACTATAAGAGATTTCTTAAGACCCAGAAAACATTAACCCTAATAAAGAATAAGTTGACAAAATGGGCTTCACCAAAATTTAAAACTGCTCTGGGCGCCTGGATGGCTTAGTCCATTAAGCCTCTGCCTTCGACTCAGGTCGTGATCCCAAGTCTTGGGATCAAGCCCCGTGTTGGGCTCCCCGTTGTTGCTCAGCAGGGAGTCGTCTTCTCCCTCTTCCTTTGCCCTTCCCCGCCAATCATGCTCACTTGTTCTCTCTTTCTTTCTCAAATAAATAAAATCTTTTAAAAAAATTAAAACTGCTCATCAAGACAGTTTTAAGAAAATGAATAAGCAACCCACAGAGAAAATATTCATAATATATATGTGACAAAAAGTTTCTATCCAGAACATATTCTCCAACTGTATAATTAAAAAAAGAACTTTTTTAAGGCAAAAACAATTGAACAAGTACTTCACCAAGATTATACAAACAAGCATGTGAAGAGCTCCATACTATCAGGGGAATTCAAATGAAAAACACAGTTGCTACTACTTCAACCACTATAATAGCAAAAATAGACAGGAAATACTAAATGTTGGTTCGATTTAAAGCAGTTATCATACATTTCTAACATACATGGAGAATTTCCACCGTAACCACTTTGGAAACACCTTTGGAAGTTTATGATAAAGTTAAACGTTTACCCATTGATACAAAAGCTCCGCTTCTTGGTGTCTATCCACGAAAATGTAAGTACATATATAAAAAAAAAAAACTCAGCTGGGAATTTCACAACAGCTTTATTTATAAAAGCCAAAAACTTGAAATAAACTTATATGCCTCACAACAGAAGACTGAACCATTAAATTGTGGTATATTCACAGAGTGAGTTACTACTCAACAAAACAAGAATGGATTACTGATCCATGCAACAACATTGATGAACCTCAAGTATTAATGCCAAGTGAAAGAAGCCACTTACTGTGACCCCATTTATATAAATTAATAGAACAAACTAAGGTGAAAGAAATTAGTGGTTGCCCTTGAGAGAGATAAGTCTGAGATTGGGAAACAGCACAAAAGATCTTTCTGGTGTGATTGAAATGCCATATAACTTGATGAGCTATGGTATGCTGGTGAATGAAATGGTCAAAATCATCAAATTGTATCCTTAAAGTCTGGGTATTTTGTGGTATGAAGTCAAAAAAGATGGTGTGGTTAACATATATTAAGCACATATATGTTAGGCACTATTACAAGTGCTTCCATGTTTTTAAACATTTAATCCTAACAACTCTGAAACATGTATTATTACCACCATTTTACAAATGAGGAAAGCGAAGCCCAGAGAGGTTAAGTAACTGTGAAATTACCCAGCTAGTAGATGCTGGAGCTGGAATGCAAATTCAGGCAGATGGGCTGCAGAGCCCACACTCTTGCATCCTTAGGAGGAATGTATTTCAAAGGAGTTGCCAGTAGAGTATAACTGGAAGGGATTTCCAGACAGGCTAAAGAATAGAATACTATAATTAGATAATAGAAAATAATTTCTTATTCCAAATCTTAAAAGTTAAGTGTTTCAAAGAAAGGAAGTTAAATGTCAGGATGTAGTCATGTGAGTGGGTTACTGTATAAAGTGGAGGAGGCTTTTGAAGGAAAGAAGGTTAAGAGACTCAGGGTATTGGACAGTGTTGGAAGGTAAGGTGAATCTGGACCCACAGGTTTTCAGGAATGTGTAGATAGGCTGATGAAGGTGTGTCTGCAGAAGCAGGAGTGACCAGGAAGTGATTTGAAGATCAGAAAAGCTAAGAGTGGAAGCAATTCCTCCAGCTTCAAAGAAGATAGGATTCCCAGTCAGAAGTGTGAGCCCGCTCCCAGTGCCACCTAACCACGTGGCCTCAAAACTGGAGGCTGTAGAAACACATATGAAGCTTCCTTAGTGAGCTTTAACTCGAGTTGAAGGGAAAGTAATATCTCAGAAAAGCCTGGTTTCAATTAAGTAAGGTATGTAGGACCCTTAGAAAAATACAGAGTAGTAAGTACTTCTCAGTGTAAGGATTTCAGAGGGCACAGTGAAAGGTGACTTGAGAATTAGCAAGAGAAAGATTGGCTGCTATTTCAAGAAGAGACTGCTCACTCATGCTAGTAGGAATGGGAGGTGGAGGTCATTTGCTAAATAGGTATCATAAAGATATTATATAAGGAACTTGCCTTTCTGTGGTTCAACCAGGAGCTACAGCCCTGACAGCCCAACCTCTCCTAAACTCCCCTCCCTCCATCTAGGGACTTGTCATGATTTGCTTTTCCTGAGGAAATTGTTTTTTAATACAGTAGTAATAGGTAATTGCTTCTCCTGACCGTGCGGATATAAAATTACTATTTCGATCTCTGCTTACACCGTTTAATAAACAAGATGATGGTGATTGAGATGAATAAGGTCATTGTAAGCAATTTTTGTAAGAGATTTTCTTCTGAGATATTCAAGCTAACATGTGAAAAATTATTATAAAAGACACAAGAATAAACATTTAAAAACCCCATTCTTATCATTTTAGGAGGACAGAAACAGAATGAGGTTCTAAAATTGTGAGAAGAGATGTGCTTTACGATTGCTGGGTTATGAAATTGTGGTTTCTTGTTTGTGATTTCCTCTTAGAAAGGAAAGTGATTTCCTCTAGAAAGCGCTAGCTAGAGCTGTGCACTGTCCATGCATGACTCAGGCTCTTTCTGTACTGGCAAAATGAATCCAATTATCTTCACATCTTTCCTGCAGTAATGGCAAGGAAAATCAAAAAGTGCTAGACGACCAAGAACTTGTTATTGCATGCATCTGAGTGGTCTGTGTGTGTGTGTGTTTGTGTTCACACAGTCTACTGGCCTTTTACCAGTATAATAAAGCCATATGGGGGCCCCTGGGCGGTTCGGTCAGTTAAGCAGCTGCCTCGGGCTCAGGTCATGATCTCCGGGTCCTGGGATGGAGCCCCATGTCAGGCTTCCTGCTCAGTGAGGAGTCTGCTTCTCCCTCTCCCTCTGCCCTTCCCCACCCCTTCCCCATGCACATGCATACAAGTGTGCTTTCTCTCACTCGCTCTCTCTCTCTCCTCCCCTCTCTTACTCTCAAATAAATCTATAAAACTCTTTAAAAATACTTAAAATTAAAACTAAAGCCATATGGCCAAAATATTAGTCAGTAAAAACTAGAAATTCATGCTTTGCATCATTCTTTTACCCTTTGCCTGCCAGTTCCTTTATGCAGAATTTCATGCTGGAACTAAATAGTATGAACTCTCTTCTCTTTTTATTTATTTATTTGACATATAGTGTATCACTTGCTTCAGGGGTACAGGTCTGTGATTCATCAGTCTTACACAATTCACAGCACGCACCATAGCACATAGCCTCCCCAATGTCCATAACCCAGACACCCTGTCCCTCCCTGACCACCTCCCAGCAACCCTTAATTTGTTTCCTGAGATTAAGAGTCTGTTATGGTATAAACTCTCTTATTAATCCAAGCAACAAACTAAGCAATACTGTCTTTTTTCTGTCAGTTTGCTATTTTCCTGATACATAATTCTCAAACCCATAATTAGGAATATTTTAAATCAAGAGTTCTTCCCTGCTAGACTAGAATTACATGTAGGTATAAAGTGATCAGAGATGAAGAAAACTCAAAAAAAAAGGATTTGAAGAATGATTGATCACCAAGAGTAATGAAAATAATATTTTATAAAAATCAACTAATTCAGGTAATCCACATGTTGAGAGTAGACAGTTCATACTCTTTTCTGAAACTTTGGAAAAGTATGACACAGCATTTATATGAATAATGAGTTATTTGTTGAAGCCTATGAAAAGTGGAACCTTTATAAATACCAACTAAACAAAAAAATAATTTCATTTCCTCTAGCCAAGGGAGATTTTTGAAAGTTATTCCCATCTTTCTCAGGAAATACTCCCATCTGCACTTGTAAGAAGTGAATTCACCAAAGTTATCAGTTACCACACATTTATGGGGCTAGTTGAGTGATTATAAAATGAAAGATTGAGAATTTTGCTTGAGGGGGAACTTGGGAAGATGGCAGAGCAGGAGGACCCTGAGGTCACCCCATCCCACGTTTTTGGTTTGTTTTTTTCCCTAAGGATTCTATTTATTCATTGGAGACAGAGAGAGGGAGAGGGAGAATCAGACTCCCCACTGAGCTGTGATCCTGACAGGGGGCTTGATTCCAGGACCCAGAGATAATGACCTGAAGTGAAGGCAGAGGCTCAATCATCTGAGCCACCCAGGTAGCCCCCATCCCAGGTTTTCAACTAGATATCATCCACATCCAAGTCAACAAACAAGAATGCAGTCTAAAGAATGGAAGAACAAACGCCACAACTAAATACAGAGATGAAGCTGCAGCTGAAAGTTTACGAAGGCCAGAAAGGCAGAAAGGAAGGCTGCCTGCAGCAGAGAGGGAACTATATGTGGAGAAAGCAAGGCAGAGAAATGGGCCCTCACCTTAGGGAGCTCATAAGGGGAGACTAATCCCCATAACATTTGGCTTTAAAAACCAGAGGGGCTAGGACACCTAGCTGGCTCACTTGCTATAGAGCATACAACTCTTGATCTCAGGGTTCTGAATTTGAGCCCCACGTTGGGTATAGAATTTACTTAAAAAACAAACTAACTAAAAAACAGAGGGACCGAATTCCATGAGTTTATGAAACCAGTGGTTGTTGGAACCTAGAGCTTTAAAAGTCCCTGAAAAACAACCGGAGGGTTTTGAAGGGGCAGGGGGTGGGAGGTTGGGGGAACAAGGTGGTGGGTATTGGGGAGGGCACATATTGCATGGAGCACTGGGTGTGGTGCAAAAACAATGAATACTGTTACGCTAAAAAGAAATTTAAAAAATAAAATAATTAATTTTTTAAAAAAGTCAACTTATTCAGCATTAGGCAAGCTGGGAGGATGAGTAATAGCTGGGTTGCTACCCTTAAAGAGACAGCAGTCTGCATGGAGGGACAACCAAAAAATAGCAGCTTGCACAACCATAAGGACAAACAGGAGATAGATCTCTTCATCCCGATTTCAGAGCATACTGGGGGACTTCTCCAAAAGCAAGGGAGCTGGCAGGTGCCAATTTCCTCCCCTACCTCCCAGCATAAACACAGAGCCACCTTCGAGAGGTGATGCTACACAGACACTTGCTGCCTGACTCACTGGCAAGTGTGCCGTGCCCATAAGTTTTCTTAAGGACTAGCACACTCCAAGTCTGCTGGCTTTGGCCCTGAACTCAGGACAAATTCTGTTAAAGCCACTGGCCACCCCAGTGTGCTGCACACATCTGCTGTGCTGCACCCTGCCGGGCACCCTCAGGCACTATAATGCACAACACCCACCACCAGGTGCACAGCTGCCACTGAGCACCATGCCTAGTCACCCCACCAGCCCTAGCCACTGCACAGTACCAACCACATGCCCCCAGCACCCTCATGTGCTGGGCCATGTTTGCTCTCCATGCCGAGCCTCATGCAGCCCCCAACCACCACAACATTTTGGAGTGGCCCAATGCAAATTTTGCTAATACTGCTACCCCTTCTTCCAAGTCTTGTGGCAGGCACACCCGCTCAGAGCTGGCCTGCCTTGGCCCCACTGACACCACAGAGAGTAAGTACATCCCACAACAGAGTCAGTGCAGAGAGTCAGGCAGACAAATGCACTGAAGGGAAAAGTGACTCAGATACAACAATAGGTATAATCATCACACACAAGATGCTCTCCTGAAATGCCAGGTTCTGGTGAACAGGGGACATGGCCCTGCAGGTTACCCCAGGACTACTTCATAAAGTCGCTACTTGCAAGAGCAGAAAATAGAGCAGACCTTATTAATATATATAGAAACAAACATTAAAAAGAGGCAGAAATGTATCACAAATTAAAGAACAGGACAAGGCCAAAGCCAGAGATCTAAGCAAAACAGATAAATAACATGTCTGATAGAGAATTTTATTTTTTATTTATTTTACTTATTTATTTGACAGAGAGAGATCACAAGTAGACAGAGAGGCAGGCAGAGAGAGAGAGGAGGAAGCAGGCTCCCTACTGAGCAGAGAGCCCGATGCAGGACTCCATCCCAGGACCCTAAGATCATGACCTGAGCCAAAGGCAGAGGCCTAACCCACTGAGCCACCCAGGTGGTGATAGAGAATTTTAAACCATGATCATAAGGATAGTCACTGGATTTGAGAAAAGAATGGAAGACATGAATAAGATCCTTAACACAGATATGAGGAATAACATAGCAGAGATAAAGGATTCAGTAAACAAAATGAGAAACACGCTTAATAAAATGCGTAACAGGATGGAAGAAGCAGAGGAATGAATTAGTGATGTAGAAGACAGAGTAATGGAAAATAATAAAGCTGAACAAGAGAGAGAAAAAATAATTCCTCAAAACTAGAACAGATTTTGGGAACTCAGTGACTCCATCAAATGTAATCACATTTGTATCATAGGATTCCCAGGAGAAGAAAAGAGAGAAAGGGGAGAAGAACATTTATTTGAAGAAATAATATCCAAAAACTTCCCTAATCTGGGGAAGGAAACAGATTTCCTGATCCAGGAAGCACAGAGAACTCCCATCAAAATCAACAAAAGCAGACCAACACCATGACATATTGTAATTAAACTTGGAAAATACAGTGATAAAGAAAAGAATTTTAAAAGCAGCAAGACAAGAGAAATTATTAACTTACCAGGAAAATCACATAAGGCAAGCAGGAAATTTTTCTACAGAAACTTTGAAAGCCAGAAGGAAGTGTCATGATGTATCCAAAGTGCTGAGTGGGAAAAATCTACACTCAAGAATACTCTATCCAGCAAGGCTATCATTCACAATAGAAAGAAAGATAGTTTCCTAGACAAACAAAAACTAAGGAGTTTGTGACCACTAAGCCAGCCCTATGAGAAATATTAAAAGGGACTCTGACTGGAGAGAACAAAAGTTGACAGTATAAAGGTAGGAAATACAAAAGCAGTAAAAACTAATTATTTCTGTAAAAAATCAGCCAAGGAACTCAAAAAAAGGATATAAAATATAATAACATATGCCTAAAAAGTAGAGAAGAGAGTAATGGGTTCATATTTAAATAACCATCAACTTAATGTAGACTGCTATATGTAGAAGAGGTTATCTAAAAACCTAGTGGTAATCGTGTATCAAAAACCACTAATAAACATGCAAAGAATAAAGAGATAGAAATCCAAATACATCACCAAATAAAATCAGCAAAACATGAAAGAAAGTCAAGAAAGGATCAGAGAAAATCTCCAGAAACAACCACAAAACGAGTAATAGAATAAGATAAATACATATCAATCGGTAATTACTTTGAATGTAAATGGACTAACTGCTCCAATCAAAAGACGTAGGGTGACAGAATGGATTAAAAAAAAAATACCCATCAATATGCTGCCTACCAGAGACTTATTTTAGACCTAAAGACACCTGCACATTGAAGGGGGGAATAGAGAAACATTTATCATTCAAATGGATGTCAAAAGAAAGCTGGAGTGGTAATACTTCTAGCAGACAAACTAGACTTTAAAACAAAGACTGTAATAAAAGACAAAAAAGGGCATTATGTCATAATAAAAAGGACAGTCCAACAAGAAGATCTAATAATTTTAAATATTTATATATCCAACATGAGAGCCCCCAAATATATAAAAGAGTTAATAACAAATAACAAATATAAAGGAACTAATTGAGAATACAATAATAGTAGGGGACTTTCACTTACATCAATGGGCAGATCACCTAAACAGAAAATCAAGGAAACAATGGCTTTGTGTGACAGACCGGACCAAATGGTCTTAACCAATCTATTCAGAACATTGCATCTGAAAACAGCAAAATACACATTCTTTTCAAGTGCACATGAAATATTTTCTGGAATAAATCTCATATTAAGCCACATCATAAGCTTCAACAAATACAAGAAGACTGAAGTCAGTTCATGCATCTTTTCTAACCACAACACTATGAAACTAGAAGTGAAGCACAAGAAGAAATCTGGAAAGTGCACTAATACATGGAGGTCAAAGAATATGCTACTAAACAATGAATAGGTCAACCAGGAAATAAAAGAGTACATGGAAACAAATGAAAATGAAAACACAAGAGTCCAAAACCTTTGGGATGCAGGGAAATGGGTCCTAAGAGGGAAGTATATAGCAACATAGGCCTATCTCAAGAAGCGGGAAAAATCTCAAGAATCTCAAATCTCAAACCACCTAACCTTACACCTAAAGGAGCCAGAAAAAGAACAATAAACAAAACCTAAAGCCAGCAGAAGAGTGGCTCCCAACAAACCAAAGTCCAGGAGCAGATGGCTTCACAGGTGAACTCTACCAATCATTTAAGAAGAGTTAATACTCATTCTCAAACCATTCCAAAAAATCAAAAATGGAAGGAAAACTGCCAAATTCATTGTATGATGCCAGCATTACTCTGATACCAAAGCTAGATAAAGACACCCCAAGAAAAGAGAACTACAGGCCATTATCTCTGATGAACATAGATGCAGAAAATCCTCAATAAAATACTAGCAAACTGAATTCAACAATATATTTTAAAAACTCATTCACCATGATCAAGTGGGATTTATTTCTGGGTTGCAAGTGTAGTTTAATATTTGCAAATCAATCAATATGATATATCACACTAATAAAAAAAGAAAGGATAAGACTTTAAAATAAAAACTGTAACAAGAGACAAAGAAAGGCACTATATAATAATAAAAGGGACAATCCAACAAGAAGATTTAACAATTATAAATATAATCATTTCAATAGATGCAGAAAAAGCATTTGACAAAGTACAACATCCATTCAGATAAAAACCTTCAACAAAGGTTTAGAGGGAACATATCCCAATATAATAAAGGCCAAATATTAAAAACCCATAGCCAATATTATCCTAAATGGGGAAAAGTTGAGCGCTTTTTCTCTCCAGTCAGGAACAAGGTAGGAAAATCCACTTTCACCAGTTTGATTCAATGTAGTACTAGAAGTCCTAGCCATAGGAATCAGACAACAAAAAGAGCATTCAGATCAGCAAGGAAAAAGATTTGCAGATGCCGTGATTCTGTATAAAGAAAATCCAAAAGACCCCACCAAAACACTAATTCAGCAAAGGTAAATGAATTCAGTAATGTGGCAGGATATAAAGTCAACATACGAAAATCTATTGCAGTTCTATATACCAATATTGGAGCATCAGAAAGAGAAATTAAGGAATCAATCTCACTGTACAAAAAGCAATAAAATACTTAGGAATAAACCTAAGCGAAGAGGTGAAAGACCTGTACTCTGAAAACTACAAAATACTGATGAAAGAAATTAAAGATGACACAAAGAAATGGAAAGACATTCTATGCTCATGGTTTGGAAAAACAAATATTGTTAAAATGTCTATACTACCCCAAATAATCTACACGTAATGCAATCCCTATAAAAATACCAATAGCACTTTCACAGAACTAGAACAAAGAATATTAAAATTTGTATGGAATTACAAGAGACCCCAATAGCCAAAACAGTCTTGAAAAAGAAAACCAAAGCTGGGCCATCACAAGTCTGGACTTCAAGTTATTTTTGCAAAGCTGTAGTAATCAAAATAGTGTGGTTCTGGCACAAAAATAGACACATAGATCAACAGAACAGATTAGAAAACCCAGAAATGAAACCACAATTCTACGGTCAATTAATCTTCAACAAAGCAGGAAAGAATATTCAATGGGAAAAAATCTCTTCAACAAAGGTGTTGGGAATACTGGACAGCAACATACAAAAGAATGAAACTGGATCACTTTCTTACACCATACACAAAAATAAATTCAAAAATGGATTAAAGACCTGAATGTGAAACCTGAAACCATCAAAATCCTAAACGAGAACACAGTAACTTCTTTGGCATCAGCCATAGCAGCTTCTTTCTAGGTATGTCTTCTGAGGTAAGGGAAATAAAAGCAAAAATAAACTAGTGGGACTACATCAAAATAAAAAGCTTCTGCTGAGCAAAGAAGACAATCAATAAAACTAAAAGCCAGCCTACAGATGGAAGAAGGTATTTGGAAATGATATACCAATAAAGACTTAGTATCCAAAACATATAAAGAAATTATACAACTCAACACCCAAAAACCCAAGTAATCCAATTAAAGAATGGGCAGAAGACATGAATAGACATTTTTCCAAGGAAGACACGCAGATGGCCAACAGACACATGAAAAAAAATGTTTAACATCACTTATCAGGGAAGTGCAAATCAAAACTGCAATGAGATACCACTTTGGTGAGGTTGTGGAGAAACGGGAACACTCTTACACCATTGGTGAGAATACAAACAGGTGTAGCCACTCTGGAAAAGAGTATGGAGATTCCTCAAAAAAACTTTTTTAAATACCCTACAATCCAGCAGTTGCACTACTAGGTATTTACCCAGAGAATATAAAAATACTTCAAAATAATTCAGAGAGATACATACACCCCAATGTTTATAGCAGCACTGTCTACAATAGTCAAATTATGGAAACAGCCCAAGTGTCTATCGACTAATGCATAGAGAAATAATAATGGGTAAATATACAAATGAATATTACTGAGCCATAAAAAAATAATGAAGTCTTGCCATTTATAATGACCTGGATGAAGCTAGAGAGTATAATGCTAACCAAAATTAAGTCAGAGAAAGACAAATACCATATGACTTCACTCATATATGGAATTTAAGAAACAAAATTAAGCAAAGGGAAAAAGAGAGAGAGAGGCAAACCAAGAAACAGACTCCTAATTTTAGAGAACAAATGGATGGTTACCAGAGAGGAGGTGGGGGGGTGGGTAGCTTAAATAGGTGATGGGGATCAAGCAGTGCACTGGTCCTGATGAGCACCGGGTGATGTATGGAAGTGTTGAATCACTATAGTGTACATCTGAAGCTAAAATAATACTGTATGTTAACTAACTGGAGTCAAAATTAAAACTTAAGAAAATAAAAGATTGGAAGTATGTGTATTGGCATGTGTGTGTAAGAATGTCTTCATACATCATACATTTGCACTTGGGGATCATTATTTGTTGAGCACTTTCCATGGTGCACGAGTCTGGGCAGAGGGAATAACAACAGCTTGACTATGATGAATAAGAAAGGTGTGTAGTAGGTAAGGACCAGGTTTCCTGGGACTCGAGAGTTTTTGAAGGAAGAGGACACCAATTCCCAAGCCAGTTGATTGGAGTGCGAAGAGGCATAGAGGTATAGCTGTCTGGAGGGTTCATCTAAGTAGGGAATAAAGGGCAGGGCCCTGAGAAGAAATGCCCCAGCATGTTCCCATGTCTCCCTGGATTTGGAAAGTATTAGTTTAAAACCAAACTCATGTCACCTCTAACCCTTTCCTAAATATAGGAAAACTTGAATTCAAATACTATAATGCAGATCATTTTAAAAACAATCATTAACTCTAGAAATATAAAGAAGTTGTATAACAATAGGTAATCCTAGAGCATCACTTAACTCAGTTGTGTACAATATTCACATAGTCACAGTGAGGAAAACACAGAATATGGATTTTGAGGAAAAGGTAAAAGGAACAAATGGAAGACAATTATCCAGGGAGGATGAAGAGGAGGAACTAGGGTGTGTAAGTGAACTACTGGTCTTACCTACCATAATAGGAAGACAATAGATAATGTCTAAAATTGATAAAAGTTATTCTTTAAAAATATAGACAGAAGAAAAGTTAAAGAGTTGACAGTATGATTAGAGGAGTGGAGAAGTGATAGCAATATTTTGTGTAAAATTTGGCATGTTTGGGCCTACATTGCATATAATATCATGGCATATAAAAAAATTTTTTTGAAGAAGCCTTTCTTGAACTTCCGCATCCTCCCACCATGAGTCCCCTCTGCACTAGCAGTATAAAACAGATGCTACATGTCTGCCTCCAGCCTCCCTTCTCAGACTGGAAGGACTTTCTTATTCCTTGCTATACATCGGAGTCATGCGCAGTATTTAACACCTGTGGTGAAGAATGGATGAATACGGTTACTTTGGGGGCAAACCAGCTGAATAATTGCAGTAGAGACATAATCAAGTCTTTTAGGAATAGGAACCACAGAACAATGATAATGATGCTAATATAATAATAATATTAACAATTACTATTGGATTGCTAGAAATCCCAATAACTCCATCCCCTGTAACCTGGATTTTACCAAGTCCTGCTGTTTCATTCGCCCTAGGATATGCCTGTCGGGTTTATTCCTTATATCCCACCTCCTATACTAGTCCTCTACCAGACCCTCCTCACTTCATGCTTAAATGACTGACTGACTGACTGGTCTTTCCGTGCCTCAGTCTGTCTCTCCTCTACGTCAGCCTTCCTCCCACCCCCAAATATTGGTTCAGACTTCCCAGCACTCTACTCTTGTCACATTCTCCTTCAAGAATCAAAGTGACACCTTACCCTCTGGAGTCCAAATGTTCTCCTGATCTTCCAATGTCCAGAACCTGGCCTTCCTGGCCCATCCCACATTACCTCTGGCCTCCCCAGAGCTCGCCATCCTGCAGGGCAAGCCAGTCTCATTACTGCATCACACTCAGTCTTCCTTCCCACCTTTTAGTACACCAGCCTTCTTTTCACCCAAAATATCAGAGCATCCCCATGGCCTGAGAATATAATTTTACTGTTTGGACACCTACAAATAATCTTCATGTGTTTAATTAATAACTTACTGCAATCTCTTTTATTTTTCTATAGTGGAAACCGCCTCAGGTTTTCCTTCCTAATAAAATCAACATTTCTAAACATTTCTAACATCATTATTTCCTTTATCAATAAATACAACTTTCAATTTTGACAGATTAATAAAATTAACCTTATGTAAATTGTTCTTCTAATCAAATAATGGAAGAGCCTGATATTTTAAAAGAAGTACAGACAACCTTAAATATCACTTTTATTTTAATTTCAAAAATTCTTTTCCCTGTTGTTGTCTTGCAATCCTCGGTATATCTTAATTTCTTACTAAATGATTATTTTCTCCTTTTCTTTAACTCAGACCATTTAGAGAATTCATTTGATGAAGTATTGAGGAGCCTAATTGTTTAAAGGGCAGAAATTAGTCCCTGCAAGAGTACTTTTAAAAACTGGCAAATACCAGGCATAATTACAGATTCTTTGGAAGAATCTATTTCTGTACAATAGGTTAATTGGTTATAAGTAGACAGCACTGGCCACAATTTAAACCCGGCTTCTAATTTCATCCATGATTTTTTTAACAAATATAAGTGACTAATTATGATCAAATTAGTCCCCTTGAAGGAACAATTGTCTACTTATCCCTGATTTTCAAGATTTAAGTGGTCTAATGCACCTGCAGTTAGCTTCCCACTAGCATACTGCCTACTTCCAGAGTTATTTCCCAAAGTTGTCAAAATCTTCCCTCATCATGAGAACTCTACAGCCTGACCAATGTCTGGTTTAGATTATGATGACTTCTTTGGAAGAATCTGGGCAATTTTTAAGAAAACTGAAGCCAAAATAGAGGTTTGCCTAAGGAAGGATATTGGTTTGAGGCTGGTTGATCCGGACAATTGCCTCAATTCTCTGCACCATCCACATATAGATGATTTGTTCACCTCTTTGATTATAGAAAGGACTTACTCCTCTTTTCTTTATTTTAGTGGTGCAATCTATGCATAGACTTGGTAGCATTTACCAGTGAAATATTCAAGGGAGCAGTTTTCCAGTCCTTGGATGGAATTATTGTCTCAGCTAACTGTAAGCTGCGGAAGATCTTCACTTTAAAATGCAAGCCTCAAGACACTGCAGATAAAGACGGTATGTTCAAGTTGCTACTATGAAGATTTTTTAATTCTCCAATGTGTTTAAAGTTAGACATACCTTTGGGGCCGCCTGGGTGGCTCAGGTCATGATCCCGGGATCCTGGGATCGAGCCCCGCATCGGGCTCTCTTCTCAGTGGGGAGCCTGCTTCCCCCTCTCTCTCTGCCTGCCTCTCTGCCTACTTGTGATTTCTCTTTTTGTCAAATAAATAAAATCTTTTAAAAAAATTAGCATACCTCTGGATAGTATGAGTATAGAGTAGTGGTTTTTCTAAATTTATCTTATTTTACTGTGGAAAAAACACTTTTTTAACATGAGATCTGTCCTCTTAATAAATTTTTAAGCTACTGCATGTTTTGGTGACAGTAGGTGCAATGCTTTGCAGCAGATCTCTAGAGTTTGCTCATTTTGATCAAAACCCTATTTCCCTTCACCTCAACCATTGGCAACAACCATTCCACTCTGATTCTCCTTGAATCTATTTTAGATACCTTAAGTAAGTAAAAGCATATAGTATTTGTTTGTCTGTAGTTGGCATATTTCACTTAGCAGAAGTCCTTATGGTTCATTCATGTTGTAGCATATGTCATTCTTTACTCTGAATCACGTTTATTTTTACTGTAGCTGTATGTCAAAGATATCTTTTTTATTTTTGTGATTTTTCTTCCTTTTTTGTTTTTGATAGCACTTACCATGTGAATTAGTCAGGGTTTTTATTTGCAAACAGTGTAATCCTCTCTAGGTAGTTGAAACAGAAAAGAGAATTTATTTAAGGTAATTAGCCACTTCATAGAATCTCAAGGATGCCCAGAAAGTCAGGCTTCCAGGCTATAGCCAAGAACAAACACACCCTCCACCACAAGACTGCTCCTAGGAAGACCCCTGATAGCTACTGAAACTGGACAGACTCCGTAATTCACAGCACAATGCTTGGCTCCAGGTTCCAGAATTTCTGTTACTGCTGCCCTGGAAAACTGAATGTCTTCTTCCTCACCACCCTCGCCAGAAGCAGACTTCTTCATTTTTCTCTGCTGAACAAAGGCAGAGACTCTATTTGTGTCTGATCTAGATCACATGATGCAAGGGTAGCTAACAAAGCCAGTATCTGAGTCCTGGGACTCATTGTGTAGCAAAGTAACCAAATTCACAAGGGTGTTCAAAAGGTATCACCATTCAGAGTGCCTGGGTGACTCAGTGGGTTGAGCATCTGCCTTTGGCTCAGGGTGTAATCCAGGGGTTCTTGGATCGAGCCCTGAGTTGGGCTCCCTGCTCAGTGGGGAGCCTGCTTCTCCCTCTTTTTCTGCCTCTCCCTCTGCTCACACACTCCCTCTCTCATGAGTAAATAAAATCTTTAAAAAAAAAAAAATGTCACCATTCAAAAAGCTCTGCCATTGTCTGGTGTATACTATTTCATTATTCTGTACATTTCATGAAGTCATATGAGAGACATTACATGTATAAATTTTCTGATTATCATATTAGAAAAATGAGTTATTCCTAGAAAGACAGGAAAATACACATTTACTATTTATTGTGTGATTAATAAATATACTCTGCAGATAACTGAACCATCTAGAATTTATAAGATGACACAAATTCTCCTGCTAAGATAGTCTTAAACAACTGAAAGTATTGAGAGAATACTGATGCTTCCTTTTGATTTTTGTCTGGGATTATTTTTAACAAAATCAATTTTTCTAGAAGCCCAGGAAACAGGGCAGCACATAAGACGGCAAAGGTGATTTCTTAGAAGTTTGTATAAAGTAGACTTCGGACTTATGCTCTGTCTGGATGAGCGTCTGAGAAATCCTTGTGTAGTTCACTCTGTGGAACAGGACACTGTGCCTATAAATTTCATTTGATAATAAAACACAGCAGTGCATTAACAGCTCCCCAGAGAGATCACAAGTCAGGAAGTGCAGCCACTCATCTTATGTACCATTTAAATGCTATACAAGAAAGTGAAAGCCTTCATTAAAAAAAATATATCACCCAACTAATAAGAAACCTCAAAATTTGTAGAAATATATGTGCATTCTAGAATTAGCAGATGAGAGGAGGTGAATCATAACCTGATTAGTATTTTTAAATAAATGTAAGGGAAAAAGTAAATCAAAATATGCCATATTAAATGCAAGTTTTTATCTCTGATCCTTCCTGAAGCCCCACTAAAATTACAAGAATTAAAATGGTAATAAACCCACCAGGAAGAAGAGGATGGGAGAGTAGGAAACAATAAGGAAAGTGTGGTCCTAAATTTTGTAAGATCGAGGAGTGATAACTAACTTAGAAGAGCAGAGAAAGCTGAAACTATTGGGTTTACAGAGAGGTTTGTCAATGAGAGTCATAATATAGAACCTCAGAGGAACTCCAGAATTGACAGCCCTAGGTACTGCCAAAGGCAAGGGGGTGTGGCTAAAGACAAGGAGATTAGTTAAAATTCTATATGGGTTGCTATAGAATCCCAGATCCCCCTTCCAACTACAAATAAGTAGAAAACAGGATATTTATTCTTTGGAGAAACTGGACCAGAGAACTTCTCAACTCAGATACATTGCATATGTGGTAGATAGACACTGAAACTAACAGGAAGAAAGAAAGAAATAAGGAATAGATCTATGTTTTTTTCGGTTAAGAAAATACACTGCATCTATAAAATAGGAGTAGTTTGTTCTTGCTGTATTTCAGTAAGCATTTTGTTAGAGTTTACTATATTATAAGCTTTTTATATAATTTAGAAACATTTACAGATCATAGGTGTGCAGCTTTAGGAATTAACACAAAGTGAACACATTTCTGTAACCAGCACCCAGATCAAGAAATAGAACTTTACAAACATCTCAGAAACCCTACTTAAAATCTCCTCCTAATCATGACCATCTCTCTTCTTCCCAGATATAACACTCTCCTGACTTCTAACACTACAAGTTAATTTTACCTATTTTTGAAGTTTATTTAAATAAAATCATATAATACATATTCTTTCATATATACATTCTTTAACAAAACCTTGGGTTTGTAAGAGTCATCTATATTGCTTATTTAATTACTATACAGTATGCCATTGTGTGAACTCACCACAGTTTGTCTATTGTAGGCAACTATGAATAGTACTGCTGGACTCAGTCTACATTTCTCTTGGAGCATGTAGGTAGGCTTTCTTTGGATATTTATCAAGGAGCTGAATGAACACATATTTCAGCATTCCTAATTTCAGTTATTATATTTTTTGATGCTAGAATTTCCATTAGATTCTTTCTTACAGTTTCCATTCTTCAGCTGAAATTCTCTATCTCACTATCGAATTTTTCAAATAGGTTAATCAAAGTTATTTCAAAAGCCTTGGCTCACAATTCCACTATGTGTCTCAATTCCAATATCTGTTTTTATTTTCTGTTTTTCTCTTATCCTTGTATCCTGATATGTCTAATAAGCTTGAATGAATACTGGACATTTCGACTCAGAAACTATACACTATTTTGAGACTCTGTATTGTATTTTCTTGTTCCGGGGACTTAAAATTTAAAAAAAAAATTAAAAAGAAGCCCAAAAGACTGAAAACAGGATCAAAATGTTAAGAATATTAGAAGTTAGTCCAAGTGGACCACCAGCAGAGTAATAAGATTCTAAGATGAGAGACTAGAGAAAACAGGAAGGATGATATGTAGGAAGATTTCCCAAAATTAAAGGCCAAGTGTTTTCACATTGACAGAGCTCATCAAAAACAAAAAATGAAAAAGAAAAAGAAAGAAAGGAAAATAAGAGCCACCGTTGTATAATTTAATAATAAGAGGGAAAAAGAGAAAAGATTATTTAAGCTTCAAGAATTTTTTAAAAATTCAAGTTGCATGCAAAGGAGTAGGAATGAGAATAATGATGTCTGACTTCACACCACATTAGATGGCACAAGACCTTAAAACTATACCTTCAAAAGTCTAAAGAAAAATGATTTCCAACGTAGAATTCTGTACCCATCCAATTATTTTTCTTTTCCAAATATTTATTTAAATTCTAGTTAGTTAACATATAGCATAATATTGGTTTCATGAGTAGAATTTAGTGATTCACCCCTTACATAGAACACCCAGTGCTCATCATAACAAGTGCATTCCTTAATATGCATCACCCCATTAGCCCATCCCTCTCCCACTTCTTTCCATCAACCTCAGTTCGTTCTCTATCATTAGGAGTCTCTTAATGGTTTGTCTCCTCCTCTCTCTTTCTCTCTTTTTCTTTTCCCTTCCCACGTGTTCATCTGTTTTTTCCCTAAATTACATATATGAGTGAAATCATATGGTATTTTTCTTTCTCTGACTGACTTTTTGACTTATTTCACTTAGCATGATACACTCTAGCCTCCTTCACATCACTGCAAATGGCAAGATTTCATTCTTTTTGATGGCTCTTCATGACTACAGTAATATAGTCATAGTTTGGTTATTGTTAATAATGCTGTTATAAACATTGGGGTGCATGAACCCCTTCAAATCTATATTTTGGTGTCCTTTGGGTAACTACCTCAATGTGCAATTGCTGAATTGTAGGGTGGTTCTATTTTTAACTTTTTGAGGAACCACCATACCATTTTCCAGAGTGGCTGCACCAGCTTGTATTCCCACCAGCAGTGTAAGAGGGCTCCCCTTTCTCTGCATCCTCACCAACATCTGTTGTTTCCTGTGTTGTTAATTTTATCTATTCTGACAGGTGTGAGGTGATATCTCATTATGGTTTTGATTTATATTTCCATGATAATGAGTGATATTGAGCATTGTTTCATGGGTCTGTTAGCCATCTGGATGTCTTCTTTGAAAAATGTTTATTCATGTCTTCTGCCCTTTCTTAATGGGGTTATTTGGGTTTGGGGTGTTGAATTTGATAAGTTCTTTACAGACTTTGGATACTAACTCTTTATCAGATAGTCATTTGCAGATACGTTTTTCCATTCCATAGGATGCCTTTTAGACTGTTGATTTCCTTCATTCTGAAGAAGATTATTATCTTGATGTAGTCCCAATAGTTCATTTTTATTTTGTTTCCTTTGCCTCTGGTAAGAAGGCAAGGAAGAAGTTGTTATGGCTGACATGACAGAGGTTGCTGCCTGTGTTCTCCTCAAGGATTTTGAAGGGATTTTCCTGTTTCACATTTAGGTCTTTCATCCATTTTGAATTTATTTTTGTGTGTGGTGTAAGAAAGTGGTTCAATTTCATTCTTCTGCATGCTGCTGTCCAGTTTTCCCAACACCATTTGTTGAAGAGACAGTCTTTTTTCCATCAGACATTCTTTCCTGCTTTGTTGAAGATTACCATATAGTTGTGGACCCATTTCTGGGCTCTTTATTCTGTTCCATTAATCTATGAGTCTGTTTTTGTGTCAGTGCCATACTGTCTTGATGACTACAGTAATATAGTTTGAAGTCCAGAATTGTGAGGCTCCTGCGTTGCTTTTATTTTTCAGGATTGCTTGGGCTAATCAGGTCTTTTGTGGTTCAATATTTTTTCCAAAATACAAGTCAGAGATAATACCTAAAGCACAAGTTCAGAAATGTCAATATAAGGCTGCAATTATATATTAAACACAGAAGTACGTGCCAGAAGATTTAGAAGCTATTGCTGAAAGGCTTGAGACTAGGCCATGTGTGAGGTAGGAGGGTAGCAGTTAGGGAATAATGCCTTTTTCTCGTAATTGTAGTGCCATTTGTATTTTTGAACAATATACATATATTTTGTTTTATAATTAATTTTTTAATAGTGAATGGAATAATCTAAAAAATTCCAAGAACAAATATTGGCATGATTTCTTTTAGGTTTTCAAAAGGCCTGGAAAAAAGGCTAATGAATGTGGCAACTCAGATTGCCTAAAATGTTCTGAATAGACTTGGGGAAGCATGGTGTGGTTCTGGGTGCTGTGGAATATAACCCTCTATTCCTCATTTAGCTTCCAGGACTTAACCTTGCACAAGTGCTCACCCCATCTCTATATGCTTCAGTTTCTATGTCAGTAAAATGAGGATAATTGTTCCCTGGTTAAGTAAAATACTATTACATTCCCACTAAAAGCATAACATGTGTAAACTGAGTACATCTTGGAGAAGTTAAATTGATACTGTAGCAACTAAAGGCACAGATTAATGGTCTCTGAACATTATTTCCTCATTAGTTATTATAAGGTTGTTTTGAAGATCCACTAAAACAAATATATATATATATATATATATATATGAAAAGATATAAACTGTAATTCATTGTGTAGATGCTAACCATTTATCTAGCTCCTACAGTCAGGCACTGAGATGACACAACCCCTGCTTCAAGGAGCTTGGAATCTCTCAGGGAAATTTATATGTACATATTGATTGTTATACCTGGAGGAAGCTTCCCTAATGGGCTTAACAAGCACTGGGAGGAGAATTTGAGGCACTTAACTCTAACTTGAAAGAGCCACTTGGAGAGGTACTTGGATTTCACAGACCTACCAAGTTATGAAAAACTTGACTAACATAAGGTTGCCAACTTTTAAATTCACCAAATCAGAGCATTAGAACAGACAAACAAGAAAAACTACAATTATTCTAATCACTTAATTAATTGGAAAGATTTAAACACTCACATATTAGGAAGGTATTAATTTCAAAATAAAGGCTGATATTTTCACCACAGACCAGTGAAAATGACTTAATGGTTCAGTATCTATCCATAGAGCAGTGTTAGGTGTGAACTCACATGAAGAAACAAATTATCCAAACTATATCCTGAAGGATAAATAATAATTTCTCAACTAATGAAGTAATTTTCAGGTAATGAAAGTTGACAACAAGAAAGGAAAGCATTTCAGGAAAAGGAAGAGTGATATGTATAAAGACATGGCATTATGAGTAGATCTGATCCATTGAAGGAACAGGGAGTTCATTATGGCATATGGCAGAGGTGGAAGGAATGATTTAATATACTATTTTTTACTAGGTTGCATACTTTGACACAAAGAGCTAGAGCAGTTTTCCTGTCCTCAGAGTTCTCTGTGTAATTGTGAACACCAGAAAAGTAAACACTGCAAGAGTTCATTGTCAAGACAATTTGATAAAAGAGAACAAAGGATAACACAGCATGGGGCAAATTGAGTGTCCCTGGTCAAGGAAGTTGGCAGCAGAAATGATAACAATGATGGTGGTGCTAATAGAAACAGTAGGTGTTCTAACACTTTATATATATGAATTTAATGCTATACAAACTCTATAAAGTAGGTATTATTATCATCTCCATTTTATAGATAGGGAAGTTTAGGCACAGAGAAGTCAGATAATGTGCCAGTGTCACAAAATTGTTAAGTAGTAGAGGCAGGTTTTGAACCCTGACAGTAGGACTCGAGTTTTTACTCCTACTTACTATAGTGTACTGCCTTCCTTGGGAGAATGAAAAGGAGGGGAAATTTTAAAAAGAAAAGAGAGAGAGAGAAAAGACATCAAGGAATAAGAATGCCAAAAGATGGTGACTAGCTGTGTTAAGTGTGTCTGTATTCAATAAGTAATGGATGTCCCTTTGCCTTCCATACTGAAGATGGGAGTGGGGGGGACATCTTCTGCAGAGACAGTTCTATTAGTCACGAGGTTGAGACTTTTATCATAGGAAACTCTTTTCCCTGTTTCTTACATTTCATTCTGAGGTTCAATTTAAAGATAGTGTATTAAAATGCTTGCTTAAACTCAGTACCTGTTTCCCTTAGTTTATTTAAGCTGCTACATTTCACCCTAGAACTCTTAAACTCACCCAAGCTAGGAAATGTTGCCTAATTCCATTGCTGTTCTCTGTTTACACAGTGGAATATAATAGAAAGTGAATTATTGGGACCCTAAAACAAGAAATTAACCAGGTTTTCACTTGGCCAGAGGAATGGCTGATGCTGGACAAGTAGTAAAGCATGCTGATTCAATTGAATTTATGACTTATGGTTCCTGAGGGAACATGGGCTAGCACTTTTAGGCATTTGTATGACTGAATTATTGACTAACTCATATCATTCTGCGTCTAAAAAAATGAACAATATATGTACAGATGTTAGATAAGAGAAAAACAAGAGGAGAGCCAAGAGAAGAAACGAAAGAGCACAATTATCCACTAGGTAAGGATTTATGTTCTACTGGTGATGATTTTACAGGTCTCCTGACACCAGAGTTCATTGCTTTCTAAAATATCAGCACTTGGGCATATGTGTTCTGTGTTAAGGAATGCAAGAAGAGGAGAATAATTAAAAGTATGATTTCAGGGGCGCCTGGGTGGCTCAGTGGGTTGAGCCTCTGCCTTTGGCTCAGGTCATGATCCCAGGGGCCTGGGATCGAGTCCCGCATTGGGCTCTCTGCTCAGCAGGGAGCCTGCTTCTCCTCATCTCTCTCTCTGTCTGTCTCTCTGCCTATTTGTGATCTCTCTCTCTGTCAAATAAATAAATAAAATCTTTAAAAAAAAAAAAAAGTATGATTTCAGACTGAGAGTCCCTTTGAAGGCATAGGTTAAGTCTCCATATTTTTACCTCTAGCACATGACCTGGCACTGGTAATCTGTCATACATATATGAAGAATTGATGAAGTAAGAGTTGGCTAATTGTTTGTTCAATTATTCATTCAGTCATTCTCTCTATTCAGTAAGCCTTCTGAATGTCAAGCAATGTGAAGAAAATTATCCCTTCAAAAGCCACAGAAAAAACTAGAAATACTAATGTAGTGCCTTAATAGACTCATTGAGCAGGGACGGGCCATAGAGATAATGTAATCCAGTATCCTAATTATACAGAGAGGAAATAAGACCCATGGAAATCAAGGCATCTTGTGCTAAGGTCACAGGAGGTAGAACTCTAGGTCAGGCCTCTGACTGTTCCTTCCTCAGCAGTATACTTATTTACCTTCCTCAATAACTGGAACTCCTTAGTGTTTTTAATAATCAGCATTGTTGAGTGTTTTCCTGCCCCTCTCTCTCCAGGTCAGGTGATACACATCATATTCAGATCTCTTCAGTTTAAGGCTGCATTCCCACTCCTTCTTGCAGCAGAGTCGAACTCAGATTACCCTTGCCTAGAAAACCACCTCAGGGCAAGGAAAAAGGGGTAAGATCTCTGCATAGCAGAGGTTTCCAGCCAATAGTAGATCTCACAAAAATGGATTATGTATATCTATATATCAAAGACACAGATGTATATTGATAAACATATCAATTGTTTTTTATAAGTAGGCATTATCAATATTTATAATAGAACTTCATATCTTAAAAACTCTAAGGATAACAATTCCATTTATAATGTCATCCCAAATAATTAAATACCTAGAAATAAATTTAATCAAGGAAATGAAAAACTTCTTCACTGAAAACTATAAAACATTGTTAAAGGAAGTTAAAGAAGACCTAAGTGAATAGAAATAAATACACCCAACAGGTATGGATTGAAAGACTTGATATTGTTAAGATGTCGGTATGACCCAAAGAGATCTAGAGATTCAGTGCAATCTCTCAGTATTTCAATGGCCTTTTTTGCAGAAATGAAAAAGCTGATCCTCAAATTCATATGGAATTGCAAGGGGGCCAAAATATCCAAAAACAATTTGAAAAAGAAGAACAAAGTCGGAGGATTCACACTTCCCAATTTCAAAACTTAATTCAAGAGTTGCAGTAATCAAAACAGGCTGGTATAGTTAGAATGGACATATACACCAATGGAATAGAATTGAGTCCAGAAATGAATCTGTCTAATTTTGACAGGGAGACCAAGAACATTCAATGAGGAAAAAGGAGACTTCAACAAATGGTTCTGGGACAATTCGATATCCACACACAAAATAATGAGTATATAAAAACTAACTCAAATGGATCAGCGACCTAAATATAAGAACTAAATAAAACTCTTAGGAAAAAAATAGAGCTTAATCTTCATGACCTTAGGTTAACCCCAAAGCACAGCGTCAAAATTTTAAAAATAAATAAATTGGACATTAAAATTTAATGCCTTTGTATATCAAAGGACACTTAAGAAATTGAAAAGACTACCTGCAGAGTGGGAGAAAATATTTGCAAATCATATATTTTATAGAATAAATATTCTGATTCTACATATATATATAGAGAGAGAGAGGGAGAGAGGGTGTGTGTGTGTGTATGGATATATATATATATATATATGGAATATTCTGATATCTTCCAGTATCTAGACTACATAAAGGACTCTTTTAACTCGACAACAGAAAGAGACACAACCCAATAAAAAATGTCTGAAGGACTAAACTGCTGTAGATATATCTCTGAAAAAGATATACAAATAATTGATAAACATGAAAAACTGCTCAGCATTAGTTATTAGGGAAATGCAAATCAAAACCACAGTGAGATACCACTGCACGCTCACTAGGATGACTATAATTTTTTTTAATAGAAAACAAGTGTTGGTAAGGGTGTAGAGAAATTGGAATTCTTGTACATTGTTAATGGGAACGCAAAATGGTTCACCCACTATAGAAGACAGTTTGGCAGTTCCTGAAAATGTTAAACACATAATTACCATATGCATCTGCAGTGCCACTCCTTGGTATATACCCAAAAGAATGGAAAACAGATACATGTACATGTTTGTTCACTGCAGTGTTATTCACAATAACCAAAATGTGGAAACAGCCCAAATGTTCATCACCAGATGAATGGATAAACAAAACATGGTATGTGTTTAACACATAGTCACATATTGCATGATTCCATTTATATGAGATTTCGATAAATCCATAAAGAAAGAATGCAGGTTTGTTGTTGCCAGGGAGTGGGAGTTGGAGAGAATGGACAGAAGCTGGCTAATGGATAAGGAATTCTGCTTTGGAATGATGGAAGTGTTTTAGAGCTATATAGAGGTGGTGGTTGCAGAACACTCTGAATGTACTATGTACGGATGAATTGTTCATTTTAAAATGTTTAATTTTTACTGATACATTAATGTGAATTTCCCCTAAATAAAATATAAAAAAAAAAAAAACTAAAGGCATGATTCATTTCAGGATAGCCAAGTGTTTGGTGTAGTTCAGACTTATTTACCCCTTTAAATATCAGCACCCTTTATTATAAAAAACACATGCTAAAGCACTGTGGTTTTGTCTCCCTTATAATGAAATAGTTGACATAAGTATTTGTCTGTTATTAATAATAAACAGTTACATAATAATTCCTATGTACCAGGCCCTGTTCTTAGGCCCTTACAAACATTAACTTATTTAATCATCATAATAACCCTATACAGTATTATTTTCTAATCCATATTTTACAGATAAGATGACCCAGGGCACAGAGAGGTAACTTACCTTGCCAAGATAACACAGCTAATAAGTGATGTTTTGGTTTGTTTGGTTTTTTTATTTATTTGTTGTTCAGTTATAAGTGATTTTTTTATTAACATATAATGTATTATTTGCTTCAGGGGTACAGGTCTGTAAATCATCAGTCTTACACAATTCACAGCACTCACCATAGCACATGTTTTAATGCATAAAGAGCATTTGTATGTGTTAAAATTGGTGACTTAATTTTTTTTTTTAAGATTAATTTCTTTGAGAGAGAACATGTGCCTTCCTGCAAGCAATGGGAGGGACAGAGAGGGAGAGAGAGAATGTCCAGTGAAATCCCTGCTGAGTACAGAGCCCGAAGCAGGACTTGATTTCACAACCCTCAGATCATGACCTGAGCCAAAATTGAGTGGGATGCTTACCCAGCTAAGCCCCCCAGACACCCAGTGACTTAATTTTTAAAGCTAGTTAAGATCTTCATCAGAGATCTACAACACCTACAGAATGGTTCACATTATGTGGCATTATAGACAAAGCCAAACAGGATTACAAAATCACTCAAAACATTCTAATATACTAACTCATACTGGGAACAAAGACAGCAAAAAAAAAAAAAAACCACCATGTGGTTGTGGTTCGATGCTACATGAGCAAATCTGTTAGTTCTCTCTTAGCCTTCTCCTTTCGTTTTGGCATTCTGAGCTGACCATTCCAGCCAACATTGTGTCCTTTCAGATTTGTTAGCAAAAGCACCTTAAATCAACTGTGTCATTTTCCAGTGTTAATCAAGCAGTCTGCTTGTTTCCATACACATCTCTTACAGAAAATAGAACTTGTCTGGAAGAACAATTCAGATAGGCCTTGGTCCCTTAGTATCTGATTACCACTTTGACTTGTTATTTGCCATCTGGGGAGAAAGATATGATATCCAAATAAAATGTGTGTGGAACACTTCTCAGGAAATAGCTGAGCAAAGAACAACCAAAGAAGAAAAGTGGAAAACTTGGCCGCTGCTTTTAATCTAGGTCAGCTCTTATTAAGGGGCCTTCATCTGGAGGTGGGCTCCAAGATGGCAAAGAAGTAGGAGACCTAAATTTCATCTGGTCCCAGGAATTCAGCTAGATAGTTACCAAACCATTCTGAACACCTATGAACTCCACGGGATAGCAGCAACTCCATGAACAGAAAAGCGACCACTTTCTGGAAGGTAGGACATGTGGAGAAGTGAATCAAAGGCGATATCTGGGAAAATAGACCGCAGGGGGTGGGGGGAAGAAGCCTCTGTCAGTCAGCTCCCAGCAAGTGGTAGAGCAACAGAGCACAAAATCAGAACTCTTGGAAGTCTGCTCGCCTGAGGGACATCACTCTGGTTGCTAAGCAGGGAATAGAACCTCACTGGGACAGTGTGGTCTCAGGACCCCTCAGGGTCACGAAAGACCTGGGGTTCCGGAGTGCTGCAGAGGTCCCATGTATCAGAGCACGGAAACCGGCTGTGGAGATGGAGCTGAGGAGTGTGCTTTCAGCTCAGGGTTGCCCTAAACCTTGATCTGCAGCACAGTCAGACCTCCTGGAAGAGCAGAGGCCCAACAAGCAACAGATCCAGAGAGACCCCCTCACTTCCTCCCCTGGGAGGAGTGGCACAGGAGCACACTGCAGGAATCTACTGGGGTTGGAGAATCCAAATGGGTCTGTGAGCCAGAGATAGAAATGCCCACTCACAGGCTGGGTGAGAATGGAGTGTGGCTGGGTGATTGACTGCTTTTCTCTGAGGACTCACTCAGGAGTGGGACCCTGAGTTCATGGCCTCCTCCAGGGCTAGAGACCAAAATATACCCCAAATCTAGTACATGCTTTGTTCTATTCACCTCCCTGATCAAATTCTTTTTTTTTTTTTAATTATCCTTCTTTCTTTTTTCAGCCAATTTCTTTATTACTTCCTTTTTTAAAACTTTTTTTTTTTAAAGATTTTATTTTATTTTATTTGACAGACAGAGATTACAAGCAGGCAGAGAGGCAGGCAGAGAGAGAGAGAGGAGGAAGCAGGCTCCCTGCTGAGCAGAGAGCCCGATGCGGGGCTCGATCCCAGAACCCTGGGATCATGACCCGAGCTGAAGGCAGAGGCTTTAACCCACTGAGCCACCCAGGCGCCCCTTTAAAACTTTTTAATTTTCATTTTTACAATCATATACTATCCTTACATTGTATTTACCCTTGTTTTTGCATATATATGTTTTTCTTTCCTTAAAATTTTGAGAGGCAGTTTCTTCTAACAGACCAAATTACACCCAAAAAAACGGAGCCAAAAGTCTGTGGCTCTGTTCTGTTTACCAGCCTGATCATATTCTTTTTTTTTTCCCTTTCTTCCCCCACCCCCCACCCTGGTTTTGGATCTCTTCTGATTTGTTTAATGTATATTTTATGGGGTCATTTTTACCCTTGTAGCATTTTGTTCTCTTGTTCATCTATTCCTCTACAGACAAAATTACAAAATGGAAAATCTCACCTAAAAAAAAAAAAAAGAATAAGAGGCAATACTACAGACTGCCTGCCAGGGAGCTAATCAACATGGACATTAGTAAGTTGTCAGAACTATAGTTCAGAATGACAATTGTAAAGATGCTGACTGGGCTTGAAAAAAGCATGGAAGATACTAGAAAGTCCTTTTCTGGAGAAATAAAATCTAACCAAGTCAAAATAAAAAGGCTATTAATGAGGTGCAATAAGAAATGGAGGCTCTAAACACTAGGACAAATAAGGCAGAAGAGAGAATTGGTGATCTAAAAGACCAAATGATGAAGAATAAAGAAGCTGAGAGAAAGAGAGAGAAACAATTACTGGACCACAAGGTGAGAATTCAAGAGGTAAGTGATACCATAAAATGAAACAACACTAGAATAATTGAGATCCCAGAAGAAGGAGGAGAGGGGTAGAACGTATATTGGAGCAAATTATAGCAGAGAATTTCCACAATTTGGGGAAGGACACAGGCATCAAAATCCAGGAAGCATAGACAGCCCCCCCTTAAAATAAAAAATAGGTCAACATCCAACTATCTAATAGGAAAATGTACAAATCTCAGAGACAAAGAGAAAATCCCGAAAGCAGCTTGGGACAGAGGAGGTAGGTCTACAGTGTTAGAAGCATTATGTTGGCAACAGACCTATCTACAGAGACCTGGCAGTTTTCTCATTTACTTCAGAGCACTAAACAAAATTATGCAGCCAAGAATACTATATCCAGCTAGGCTGTCATTGAAAATAGAAGGAAAGATAAAAAGCTCCCAGGACAAACAAAAAGATTTGTGATCACCAAACCAGCCATACAAGAAATTTTGAAAGAGGTCCTCTAAGCAAAGAGAGAACATGAAAGTAACAGACCAGGAAGGAAGAGAGACAATATACAGTAACAGTCACCTTATAGGCAATACAATTAATATCTTTCAGTAGTTAACCTGAATGTAATGAGCTAATGTTCAAAAGAAACAGGGTATCAGAATGGATTTTTTTAAAAAGAGCCATTGATATTCTACCTACAATAAACTCATTTGAGACCCAAAGACCCATCCAGACTTAAAGTGAGTGGGTGGAAGACAATTTACCATGATAATGGACATCAAAAGAAAGCTGGGGTGGCAATCCTTATATCAGACAAATTAGATTTTAAGCCAAAGACTGTAATAAGAGATGAGGAAGGACACTATATCATGCTTAAAGGATCTATCCAACAAGAAGATCTAACAATTTAAAATATCTATGCCCCTAACATGGGAGCAGCCAATTATATAAGCCAATTAATAGCAAAATCAAAGAAACACATTGACAATAATATAATAATAGCAGGGAACTTTAACACCCCCCCTTACTGAAATGGACAGATCATCTAAGCAGAAGAACAAGGAAACAAGGGCTTTAAATGACACACTGGACTAGATGGACTTCACAGATATAGTCAGAACATTTCACCCCAAAACAACAGAATAAACATTCTTCTCTAGTGCACATGGAACATTATCCAGAATAGATCACATCCTGGGTCACAAATCAGATCTCAACCAGTACCAAAAGACTGGGATCATTCCCTGCATATTTTTAGACCACAGTGCTCTGAAACTAAAACTCAATCACAAGAGGAAAGTTGGAAAGAACTCAAATACATGGAGGTTAAAGAGCATTCTACTAAAGAACGAATGGGTCAACCAGGAAATTAAAGAAGAATTTAAAAAATTCATGGAAACAAATGAAAATGAAAACACGACTGTTCAAAACTTTGGGACACAGCCAAGGCGGTCCCGAGAGGAATGTATATAGCAATACAATCCTTTCTCATGAAACAAGAAAGTTCTCAAGTACACAACCTAACCCTACACCTAAAGGAGCTGGAGAAATAACAGCAAAGAAAGCCTAAACCCAGCAGGAGAAGAGAATTATTAATACCAGAGCAGAAATCAATGAAACAGAAACCTAAAGAACAGTAGAACAAATCAACGAAAGTAGGAGCTGGTTCTTCAAAAGAATTAATAAGATTGATAAACACCTGGCCAGACTTATCAAAAAGAAAAGAGAAAGGACCCAAATGAATAAAATCATGAATGAAAGAGGAGAGACCACAACTAACACCAAAGAAATACAAACAATTATAAGAACACATTATAAGCAACCATACCCCAGCAAATTTTGACAATCCAGAAGAAATGGATGCATTCCTAGAGACATATAAACTACCAAAACTGAACGAGGAAGAAAGAGAAAACTTGAAAGAGAAAACCCATAACCAGTGAGGGGATTGAAGCAGTCATCAAAAATCTCCCAATGAACAAGAGCCCCGGGCCAGATGGAATTCTCAGAATTCTCCCAAGCATATAAAGAAGAATTAATACCTGAAACTCTTTCTCCTGAAACTGTTAAAAAAAAAAAAAAAGAGAGA
Organism: Mustela lutreola; assembly: GCF_030435805.1. Classification (NCBI taxonomy): domain Eukaryota; kingdom Metazoa; phylum Chordata; class Mammalia; order Carnivora; family Mustelidae; genus Mustela; species Mustela lutreola. The sequence goes on along the minus strand of NC_081291.1, from coordinate 27,436,057 downwards.
GAGAGAGAAAGAAATGGAAGGAAAACTTTCAAACTCATTTTATGAGGCCAGAATTACCTTGATCCCAAAACCAGAAAAAGACCCCATCAAAAAGGAGAATTACAGACCAATATCCTTCATGAATACGGATGCAAAAATCCTCACCAAAATACTAGCCAATAGGATCCAACAGTACATTAAAAGGATTATTCACCACAACCAAGTGGGGTTTATTCCTGGGCCGCAAGGTTGGTTTCAGTATTCACAAATCAATCAATGTCATACACTACATTAATCAAGGAAAGGACAAGAACCATATGATTCTCTCAATTGATGCAGAAAAAGCATTTGACAAAGCATCCCTTGATTAAAACTCCTCACAGTATAGGGGTAGAGGGTACATACCTCAACATCATAAAAGCCATCTATGAAAAACCCATAGCAAATATCATTCTCAAAGGGGAAAAACTGAGAGCTTTTCCCCTAAGGTCAGGTAGGTACATGGCAGAGATATCCACTATCGGCACTACTAATCATCATAGTACTGAATGTCCTAGCCTCAACAACAGACAACAAAAAGAAATAAAAGGCATCTGAATTGGCAAAGAAGTCAAATTCTCACTCTTTGTAGATGTTATGGTATTTTATGTGGAAAACCCAAAGACTCCACCCCAGAACTTCTGGAACTCACACAGGAATTCAGTAAATGGCAGCATATAAAATGAATGCATAGAATGCATTTCTATACACCAACAACAAGACTGAAGAAAGAGAAATTAAGGAGTAGATACCATTTACAATTGCACCAAAAACCATAAGATACCTAGGAATAAATCCAACCAAAGAGACAAAGGATCTGCACTCAGAAAACTATAGACTACTCATGAAAGAAATTCAGGAAGACACAAAGAAATGGAAAAATGTTCCATGCTCATGGGTTAGAAGGAAAAATAGTGTTAAAATGTCTATGCTGCATAGAGCAATCTACACATTTAATGCAATTTCTATCAAAATACTATCAACTTTTTTCACTGAGCTGGAAAAAGTAATCCTAAAATTTGTATGAAACCAAAAAAGACCCCAAATAGAGGAATGTTGAAAAAGAACAGCAAAGTTGATGGCATCACAATTCCAGACTTGAAGCTCTATTCCAAAGCTGTAATCATCAATATAGTATGCTACTGGCACAAAACAGACACATAGATCAATGGAACGGAGCAGAGAACCCAGAAATGGACTCCCAACTCCATGGCCAACTAATCTTTGACAAAGCAGTAAAGAATGTCCAATGGAAAAATTAGTCTCATCAACAAATGGTGTTGGGAAAATTGGATGGCCACATGCAGAAGAATGAACCTGGACCATTTCCTTACACCACACACAAAAATAGACTTAAAATGGGTGAAAGACCTGAGTGTGAGGCAGGAATCCATCAAAATCTTGAGGAGAACACAGACTGTACCTCTTCGACCTCAGCCGCAGCAACTTCTTCCTAAACACATCACCAAAGGCAAGGGAAGAAAGGGCAAAAATGAACTATTGGGACTTCATTGAGATCAAAAGCTCTTGCAAAACAAAAGAAACAATCAACAAAACCAAAAGACAAATGACAGAACGGGAGAAAATATTTGCAAATGACATATCAGATAAAGAGCTAGTATTCAAAATCCATAAAGAACTTATCAAACTCAGCACCCAGAGAACAAAGAATCCAGTCTAGAAATGGGCAGAAGATATGAACATTTTGGCAAAGAAGACATTCGGATGGCCAACAGACACATGAAAAAGTGCTCAACGTCACTTGGCATCAGGGAAATACAAATCAAAACCACAGTGAGATACCACCTCACACCAGTCAGAATTACTAAAATTAACAGGTCAGGAAACAACAGATGTTAGTGAGGATGTAGAGAAAGGGGAACCCTCCTACACTGTTAGAGGGAATGCAAGCTGAAGCAGACACTCTGGAAAACCATATGGAGGTTCCTCAAAAAGTTGAAAATATAGCTACACTATGACCCAGCAATTGCCCTACTGGGTATTTTACCCCAAAATACAAATGTAGTGATCCAAAGGAGTTCATGTACCCCAATGTTTATAGCAGCAATGTCCACAGTAGCCAAACTATGGAAAGAGCCTAAAAGTCCATCAGCAGAAAAATGGGATATATATATATATATATATATATATATATATATATATATATACACACACACAAAATGGAATACTATGCAGCCATCAAAAGAAACGAAATCTTCCATTTGCAATGATGTGGATGGAACTAGAGGGTATTATGCTGAGCGAAATAAGTCAACAAGAGGAAGACAATTATCATATGATCTTGCTGATATGTGGAATTTGAGAAAAAAGGCAGAGGATCATGAGGGAAGGGAGGAAAAAATGAAATGGGATGAAACCAGAGAGGGAAACAAACCATAAGAGACTCTTCATCTCAGGAAACAAACTGAGGGTTGCTGGAGTGGAGGGGGTGTGAGGCATGGGGCATGGGGTGGCTGGCTGATGGACACTGGGGAGGGTATATGCTATGGTGAGTGCTATGAATTGTGTAAGACTGATGAATCACAGACCTGTACCCCTGAAACAAATAATATATCATATGTTTTATATATATATACATACATATATATCCTTCATCCATGACCATTTATTGAGTATTCCCTGTGAACCAGATGCTGTAGTAAATATATCATTGGGATTCTCTCACCATTCTGTCCCACACTAGCAGCACTTTGGCAGAATTGTCTTCTTTCACTTCCTAGAATACACCAGAGTTCTTCCACCTTCAGAGGCTTCAAATGCTCTGTTCCCTACACCTGAATGATCCCTCCGATCCATTTCACCAGGGGACCTTCTGCTTATCTTTTATGTCTCAGCTTAAATGTCTCTTTATCAGGGGTTCCTGAGGACTCAGTTGTTAAACGACTGCCTTCGGCTCAGGTGATGATCCTGGGCTCCCAGTATCGAGTCCAGCATCAGGTTCCCTGCTCTCTCTCTCATTCTCTCTCTAAAATAAATAAATAAAATCTTTTTAAAAAGAAAAGATAAATAAATTTCTCTTTATCAGGAAAGACTTTCCCTGCCACCCTTTACCTCTTTCATTACATCTTGAACTTTTCCTTCAGAGCACTTAATAAAATTATAATTAAGTAGTTATTTATAATATAATTTGTTTCATATTCTCTGTTAAGTGTAAGCTTCAGAAAGACAGGACAGAGTCCCTCTGTCTCTCCACGCAATTCCCTGGCATACAGTAGAAACTCAAAAAGTATTTGCTGAATGATAAAATGAGTAAACGAATGAGTGAGGGCAGACCATGCCCTGTATGTACTCACAGTTTAGCACTATTTATTTTCTATGTAGAATCCATGCTGTGTTCAGAATTCTTTTTTTTTTTTTTAATTTATTCGAGAGAGCATAAGCGAGAAACAGCACGAGCAGGGGTGGAGGGGCAGAGCAGAGGGAGAAGCAGGCTCCCTGCAGAGCAGAGAGCATGCAGGACACAGGGCTGGATCCCAGGACCCTGAGAGCATGACCTGAGCCAAAGACAGACACTTAACTGAATAGGCACCCAGGTGCCCGTGAAATTCTTATTTTTTAATTAAGCCATGAATGCTAAAAATTAAAATAAAATGGCCTAGTAATTGAATATGGAGAAGGGAGTATTTATTGGTGAGGTGGGTGGTGGGGAGCTGAGTTAACTTCCACTTTGGTTTATCAAAACATTCAACTACCAGGTCAGTAAAGCTCTTTCATAGTTTGGTTTCACAAAAATGAGACTAAAGATCCTGTCCGTGTATACCTCCACCAAGTTTGACAGTGAGTAGTTGCTAAATGGGCTTAATAATTCGCCTTTATTTTAAAAAGTAGTGAACTGGTAGTTTTTTCTTTGATTCCTCCTTTTATTTCAGGTTTTATACTGCTCGCACTCTCCCTTGATGAATAATGAGTAGTGCGACAGTTGTGGCTGCAAAACAAGAGTAGATGTATAAAAAGGAAAAGTGACACAGAAGGGATTTATCCTTTTACTGTGGAATCTGATTTGCATGTCAACCATGATCCTGTTAAAGTCAAACTGGAGTTTTGTAATAGTCTCTGCCTTGGATTTTGGGTTACCAGGAATTTTCAGCTATCTCTTGTTAGATGGAAACTCGGGTTTTGTTTTTGTATGCATTTCAAACTTTGTATGGCAATGTACCCTGTACCATCCACAGAGTCCCTATAAGCTAACATTTCCATGACTTGTCTTTATGTGATTGAGAATACAGCATTTTATTTCAGGGTCTTAGAGCCTACAGAATTCTCTGCCTCTTTTTAATAAAAAATCTAATTTATCAATATTGGCATTGATTTGGAAATTATCTTGTTCTACCTCAGAAGAGTTTGAAATGATATGTCAAATATATATCTGGAGTTAGTTTACTTATTTTTCCAAATGTTTTCTATTTTGAGAGTTTATCTACTCAGCTACTTTATATTGATTTTCTAAATGTGGATGACAAATAAGAAATGGACCAACAAACAACACCTGAAAACTAAGATTTGTAAATCTACTGCATTTTTAAAGACTGGAACATTAAGACACTTAGAAACCATTACATTGCTGATGAGTATTCAAGTTTTTAGTTAAATGATTCATTTCCTTTTCAAGATTAGGACATTAGGGTCTAATTAGGAAACTGCCATGACTTGGGTGCATATAAACCTAACATCATTTGCCTTTATAAACGTGGTTAGAGTTTATACTTACATAGGATGTTTTTTGAGGGATGATTGGTTGAATTTTTGTTACTACTCATATTCACATATACACACACACATTTTTTCCACTAGATTCTAAAATTAGATATTTTACTTATAAAAATTAAAAACATAGACACTTTTATGTAGAAGAAAATAAAGCCTACACTTAAGCTAACTATCAAAAGCTATTTTACATCTCAGTATATTTCATTTTAGTCTTTTTACCATGCCCACATTTTACTCATTGATTTTCTACAGTTAGAGTTTTTTATATATTACTTTCATGTAACTTCCTATCATGAATTTTTCCCACATCATTAAGCCATCTTCATAAGTAGAATTTCTTGTGGCTCTTCACTGGTAATTCAAGTTTTTTGTTTATGAGAAATTATAAACCTATTTATATAGATCTTTTCATCTGAGTTTCTGTTTGTTTGTTTGTTTGTTTGTTTGTTTGTTTTCTTTAGAAAAGACTCAGGGACACCTGGGTGGTGTAGTCAGTTAAGCAGGCAGCTCTTGTTTCAGCTCAGGTCATGATCTCAATGTCATCAAATCAAGCCTCAAATCCTGTGTGGGGCTCCAAGCTCAGAACAGAGTCTGCCTACGACTGTCTCTCCCTGTCCCTCCTCCTCTTCCCACCCCATGAGCATGTGCGTGTACGTTCTCTCTCTCCCTCTCTCTCTCAAATTAAAAAAAAAAAAAAATCCTTAAAAAAAAAAGAAAAGATTCACAAAGTGAAATTATGGAGTAAATTGGCAGGTACATTTTTAAGGCTGTTGATACATATAGGAAAATTGCTTTTTGGAATGCTAATACCAGTTTAATTCCTACTTAATATGTATGACAAGACTTAATATCTTTGCTGTAAGAGAGGTCATACAAATGAAAATAATGTTCTAATACTGGAATGGGTTAAGAACATGAACACAAAATTTACTAAACTGGAAATTTATATATCCATATAAATATATATGAATGATACCAAATCTCATTAGGAATACAAATTATAATAATAAAACTACTATTTTAATTATAATATACTGTTCTTTCTTTGAAAGTATTCACAAGTAAGATGTTAACATTAGGGGAAACTGGGTAAAATGTATTAGGAACTCTACTATTTTTGTAAATTTTCTGTAGATCTATAATTATTTCAAAATAAAAAGTTAAAAAATAACTTTACTCATATAATGTCTCTAGGTGCTTATTCAACTATATCTTTGTGTATATTGATATTGTATATTTGTGTATATATGATTTGTGTATATTGTGATATATTGTGTATATTTATTTGTGTATATTTTTTAAAGGGTTAAAAAAAATCCCAGTGTAAATGAGCCACTGTACTTGGAGCACACCTAACTAGCTCTTTTCTTGAGTTATATTCTAGTACTAAAAAATAAGTATAAAATGAATGCTGTCATTTATTGCACAAGTCTCTGAACTTACTCTCTATGTCATACACTTTATCTCATTTAATAGTTCCTACAGCCCTACGAAATAAGCAGTAAAATTACAACATTCGTTTTACAGATGAGAAAGGCGAGGCCATAAGATTAAGTAATTCATTCAAAGTCATATTCTAAAATGTTTTACTTTAGGGGCGCCTAGGTGGCTCAGTCGTTAAACATCTGCCTTCTGCTCAGGTCATGCGTGATCCCAGGGTCCTGGGAGTCTGGTGCCCTGCTCAGTGGGGAGACTGCTTCTCCCTCTCCTCTCCCCCTGCTTGTGTTCCCTCTCTCACTATCTCTGTCAAATAAATAAATAAAATTTTAAAAATAATTAAAAATAAATAAAAAGTTTTACTTTAATTGGTTTCATTTATAAGATATGTCCATTTGGCAGAAATGACTTACATTTGAGGAATGAATGTTTGTCTTTACTTTCAGCTGGATATGGTGTTCCCTTTCCAACAGATGAACCTACAGACATTATTCCACGAAGCTGCCAACTAACGACAGATGTTCCACAAGTCACACAGCTGCTAAACATGACTAAACTCCGCCAAACTGAAATAAAATTTGGAGGTCATCCTCTAAGTTCAGCAGAATCAGGTATGCATCAGGCATCTAAATTTATAAGCATATTTATTTGAAAGACCAAAAAAAGGGTTAAAAAAAAATCCCAGTACTGCAATGATGCTTTATAGCTTGAAGTTAAAATATTAAGTCACTGTGACATTGACTCCTATCTGTGGTAAATCATTTTAAATTTCTCTTTAGCCACTAAAATATTTTCTGGGTTTTTACATACCAAATCAAAACATCCTTGATTAGTCCTCTCCCTTTCCTGTATGTTTTCAGGCCCAGCCAATTATACTTCCAAAAGATCTCTGGAATCTCTCTGCTCCTCTTCTGTTGCTGCTGTCATTGATCTGGTCGCTCACCTTAGCCTCCCAGTTAATCTCCACGTTGCTGTTGGAACTATCCTTCTGATAATAGAATTAGAAATGTGAGGGGCTCCTGGGTGGCTCAGTGGGTTAAAACCTCTGCCTTCCTCTCGGGTCATGATCCCAGGATCCTGGGATGGAGCCCCACATCAGGCTCTCTGCTCTCTGCTCAGCAGGGAGCCTGCTTCCTCTTCTCTCTGTCTGCCTACTTGTGATCTCTATCTGTCAGATAAATAAATAAAATCTTTTTTAAAAAATCTATAGATTTAAAAAAGAAATGTGATCATGTCTCTCTTCAGTTAAAGACCTTGAATCCCTTTCCCACTATCTTAGAAAACCAAATGAAAAAACCATTGGGAACTCACACAAAACCAACCTCCCCTATCCCAGCCTCCTTCAGAGTTTCATCTCTCATTACCCACATACAATTTTCTGACCGCTCCGTGGGCTTCCACATGTTCATATTTGGGAATTGCTGTTTCTTGGCCTAAAACACCTTCTTCATCTTTCTGCCCAGAAACACTCCCAATTCATTTTTCTAGATCCAACTCAAACGCTACCTCTTCTGTGCAGTCTTTCCTAATTCTAACAAGCACTGTTCCCTTCTTTCCCTGACACTTTTTTCCCTTTCTTTTTTTTTTTTTTTTACAGTATTTTTTGGTATGTCTGCATTTCCCAATAAATTGTGATTTCCTCCAAAACAAACACTGTACTTCATTGTTCTATATCCCTACCATCTAACACAGTGTTTGCCACAGGGTTTGCAGCCCAGGGCTGCAAACTCAAATTACTATGGAGGCCAGCATAAATGAAGTGGGCTAGATGCCTAGATATTTGATACATAAAAACATTTTTTACTAAACAGTGAGCCTTATTGGGAGCAGAGAGGGTCCTTAGGGCGAAGGAGTCAGGTAGGGCTTCAAAGCATTGTTCTCTACTGTTAAATAAGGAACATGAACAATTATGCAAATGATAGAATAAATGGTAGTACTCAGCCCCTGTAAGGGAGCAATAGGGAGTGGTGAGGACTGTAGGAATCTAGAAGCTCATTCTCCCTCTAGAAGGGATACTGCAGTTCCATTCTAGCCAAGTGATGCCTTGCAATAATTCATGCACAGTCTCACCAGATCTTCCTTTTTTTATTTTTTTCCAAGAGGACCTAGGTAGCTCAATGTTTATAATAAATCTTCCGATTTTAAAATATTGTCTAAAGGCTAAAATTGTTTTGAAAACACTCAATGAGGGGCACCTGGGTGGCTCAGTGGCTTAAGCCTCTGCCTTTGGCTCAGGTCATGGTCTCAGGGTCCCGGGATCGAGCCCCGCACCAGGCTCTCTGTTCAGCAGGGAGTCTGCTTCCCCTCTCTCTCTGCCTGCCTCTCTGCCTACTTGTGATCTCTGTCTGTCAAATAAATAAATAAAATCTTAAAAAAAAAAAAGAAAGAAAGAAAAGAAAACACCCTATGAGCCTAACAAACCATGCCAGGGCTACCAGTTTTGTACCTCTATAATAAATACCTATAGCTCTTGACCAAATGAATGAATAGTACATATAAATCAAGAAACCTAATATTTGGATGAGTGGATCTCAACTTCCTGTTTGCTAGAATCACCTGGGACATTCTATAAATAATTCATATAAAAAATTTTTTTCCTACTGTCTATGCTTCATCTCCAGAGATTCTGATTTAATTGTCCTTGGATGGATATTTTTTAAATGCCTTCAGTGATTCCAACGGGCAGCCTGGGTTGAGAACCACTGGATCACTTATCCAAATAAAAGTCCTGTGGCTCAGATGACACTCAAAAACACAGAAGTAACCCAAAGGAAGATAAAATGATGGTCATAATAAGGAACTTATGGAGAAAGAAGTAGGTCTTGAAAGTATTCAGTAAATACTTGCACAAGTTTTTATTATAAATAAGTATAAGATTTATGGAAGTGTAAGGTCCTGCAGAAGACCGAGCAAATGCAAAGAGACAGCAAAATGCATGGATGAGTTTTCTGAGGAATGGCCTCAGTGGGCAGAATGGCCAGGCCAGAAGAATATGAGAAGAATGTGCCTCCTGCTCCTAAAGTAGAGACACAATAATGCCTTTATTAGGAAGATGAATTTGACATCAGGATTCAAGATGAATTTTTAAATCAAGTGAGACCAGAGATTAAGGATTACAGCTCAGATGTCTTTGCAGCCAACTGGGCATAAAATGTCAGTGGCTCTGGGCGCCTGGGTGGCTCAGTGGGTTAAGCCGCTGCCTTCAGCTCAGGTCACGATCTCAGGGTCCTGGGATCGAGTCCCGCATCGGGCTCTCTGCTCAGCAGGGAGCCTGCTTCCCTTCCTCTCTCTCTGCCTGCCTCTCTGCCTACTTGTGATCTTGCTCTGTCAAATAAATAAATCAAATCTTTAAAAAAAAAAAAAAATGTCAGTGGCTCTGAGGTAAGTGATGAGCCTGAGAGACTCTGCAGGGGAAACACAGGCAGGACTTGTGGATTCTCAGATAACTGACGGGGAAGAGAGCAGGGTCAGAGTTTGAGAGAGGTCAAAGTAGAAGCTGGAGAAAAGAAATAGCTATGAGAAAATGAGTGAGTCATAGCTATCTCTTTTCTCTGAACTGTTTTGCTCTCTCTATTTATCTTATATCATTTATTCTTGATGTATTTTTTATTTTATTTATTTGAGAGAGAGCGAGTGTGCACACACATACACACCCACGTGAGTGGGGAGAGATGAAGAGGGAGAGAATCTTAAGCAGACTCCCCACTGAGCATGGAGCCCGAGGCAGAGCTCGATCTCACAACCCTGAGATCACAATGTGAGCCAAAACCAAGAGTCAGATGCTTAACACACTGAGCAACCTAGGCGTCCCTCTTGGTGTATTTTTTTATGTCAATCCTCATCAGCATTACATGTCCTAAATTGTATATTCCTGGAGTTTGTAAATTCTTCCATGTAAACCCTGGCCAGGTACTATGATGTATAAGTAGACACTGTAATTCTAAACTATTATGAAATTCCAAACTTCCAAAAAAATAGAAGACATAATAAACACCCATGTCCCCATCACCTATTTCCACAGTTGCCAACTTCAGGCAGGACATTTTGGTCACACAGGGCACCGGTAATGAGAATTTGTATATTTATTATATACACTATCTTTAGAAAGAGAGAATATATATAGCCCATGTTCATTAAAGAACCTTTAGAAAATATATAGAACAATGAAAAAGATCTCACTCTCCTGAGAGGCACTGCAAACACCTCAGTCACAAATCAATCTAATGGAAGATTCACCACAGAATGAAAGGAACAAGCATGTTTTTGATAACCAAACACTCCATCTGTATCTAATAGTCTGTGAATGCTTTCAGTAACAGAAATGATTGAGCTTATAAAGCCTATCAGATAACTTAGAGAGCAATTGTGAATGCTCTTTTCTTCTTTTATCTCTCCAGCTTAATGTTTTAAGAATTATGTCTTTAAATGGAAATGCAAGTCTATATCCATATATTTTAAGTGTCTTTTTTAATTTAAAGTTCAAGGACACATATGATGCTTGAGATTAGAGAGGAATTTGAATAAATATTAATTGCATCATTAACTTAATATTATAATAAACAGAAACTTTTCATAGGCCATATTTGGTCCCAACTTGTAGAAGAGGATATGAGTATGTGTTTTGCAAATCCCATAAATGAGATCTTAATACATAATGATAGTCAACTTAAGTCACATACACAGAAAATTAATAATCAGGAGTGCTTGGGTAGTTCAGTCAGTTAACCATTTGACTCTTGATTTCAGCTCAGGTCTTAATCTCAGGTTCACAAGTTCAAGCCCTATGTTGGGCTCCACGCTAGGCATGGAGCCTACTTAGAAAGAAAGAGAGAGAGGAAGGAAGGGAGGGAGGGAGAAAGGGGGAAGGTGAGGAGAGGAAGAGAAAGAAAGGAAGGAAGGGGAGGAAGAAAGAAAGAAAAAAAAATTAATAATCATCACCTAATAGCATATTTCTTCTATGCTGTGAATCCCAATTATATTTCTGTTCCTTTATAGCCATCAAGTTTCTCTCTTAAAAAAAAAAGCTCATTGCACATACATGACAGCTAAGATTACATGAACATACAGCAGTCCTCCCTTACCTGAGGTTTCAGTTACTTGTGGTAAAGTGTGGTTCAGGAGTAGATGATCCTCCTTGTGATGTATCATCAGAAATTCAATAGTAGCCCAACACTAGGTCACACACCTACATCATTCACCTCACTTCATCTTCTCACGTAGAAATTTTATCATCTCACACCATCAGAACAGTGAGCCACAGCACAATAAGATATTTTGAGAAAGACACATTCACATAACTTATTACAGTATATTTTTATAATTGTTCTATTTTATTACTAGTTCTTATTAATCTGTTACTGTGCCTAATTTATAAATTAATCAGAGTTATGTATAGGAAAGAATGGAATATATATGGTTTGGTCCTGTCTAGTTTTGGGCATCCATTGGGGGTCTTAGAGCATATCCCCCAGGGATGGGAGGGGGGTACTGTACGTTGAACTTCATGTTTTTCTTTCTACAAATACTTTTCAATTGCTAATTTTGTCATTTGTAGGCTTTGAAAGTTACTATAAATGAATGTAATAATAACAGTTGTTCTCTGTATAAGATATTTTATTTGAAAGGTATAGCTAATGAATTATGCCCAAGGGCAGACTTTCTAATCTTGAAAAAGCCAGGAGATATTTCTTCATTTCAACTGTTTGTTTTTGTGTCTGTCTGAAAAATGGACTCCCCATGATGAGATTTTTGAATTGAATGAGAAAATGACTGTGTGCTCTTATAACTGACTGTACAGTATTCATGTAAATTGTGGTACTTTATTACAAATGCACACACTGAGATCCCAGTGAAGCTGCCACAGAAAATAGTCGTAGCTTCCTATGGATGCTTTCTAGTATGTTCACTCTAACAAAAAAGGAAACCTTAAAACTTTCATTTTAAAGTGCATTTTGTCGAATGTCATGTAATTTGATCAAGAGCATTTAATGAAATTAATAAGATAATTGTGTTTCCAAAAAGCCAGAGTAACCACACTTCTCCACTATTCACTTTGTCAGTTCCCAGGGCACGTTAGCTAATGACTGTTAGTCTGCAGAGAACTGTGGGGTCTCTGATGATCTTATTTTCATTAATGGAACCCCAGTTTAATTGAACCAGAGATTCGGGTCTAGTTATTGAAGTTGAGCATACAACTACTAATGGCAAGATGCAATGGTCCACTAAGCACAAATCAAAACCAGTGATTTGCTTAAAAATTAGGAGGCAGTTTTCCCAAGTGCCCTCTTTTCCACAATAGCAGTCTTAATTGGTCTTCTACTCCTATTTAAATGAGAAAAGACTAGCATCTCTGTTTCCTAGCAAAGTTGCAAATAGGTAAGTTGATGCATTTAGCAAAACCATGAAGTAATCATCCAACTACAGTTGGCACTGGTGAGATCTTATTAGAATTTCTTTGGGTTTCAATTTATGAAAGCAAAATTCAAATCAAGTAACAAAATCCACTGTAAGGGACAACTAAAAAAAAGATTTAGATTGTGACTTCAGGAAAAAAACCAAACATTTTACTTCTTTTTTTTTTAGAGAGAAAGAGAGAGCAAGCGGGCGGGGTGGGGGGGTGGCGGGCAGGCAGGCACAGAGGGAGAGGGAGAGAGAAATAATCTTAAGCAGGCTCCTCCTCAGCTGGGAGCCTGATGTGGGGCTCAATCTCACAACCCTGAGATCATGACCTTAGCCAAAATTAAGAGTTGGACACTTAATTGACTGAGCCAAACAGGATCCTCAACAAAACACTTTTCTAAACTCACACTTTAGTAAAGACTTGTCTTAAGATTGTTGGTTTAAAGAGATGTCAGTTTATGCGTCCAGTGTCTGATACTAAGTCAGAGTGAACTCAGCTGTCTCTTACATTTGAATTATACACTCTCTTTCCCTATCTTTAGTAAAAATAAGTCTTACCTGGTCACATTCCTTTAAAAAAATTTTTTTTTATGTAAAAGGAATTTAGTGTGGGTATTGATGAGTATCTGTGAAATTTGTTACAGCAAAATGCCACAAATCATATATAGAATGAATTTGAATTTTTCTGAGATAATTCTACCAACTATTGAAGAAACTTTGATATATAAATATTAATATAATAGCAAAATGAAAACCACATCTAATTTGTTACGTAGTTGTGCTACTTTTGCAGGATTGACTTGCTCCAACCTTTACATTTCTCCTTTAGATGTCTATTACAGCATGGATTATAATGACAAAACTAGAGACGAATTACTTGTGCATAGTCGGGAGTTGATTAAATACCCACAAATAAGATATTCTGGATGCAGCTATCCAACCGACCTGATCTGCTTGTGATGATCTGGACAGGTCTCAGAGCTGTGTATGTCTATCAGTGACACATGGAAAGCTAGGATGTTTTCTCTGTATGAGCCCACTGATGTAGTAAATGAATAATATAGCTACATAGGGATACTGGTATAGGTGTACTTTAAGGAAACACACAAAAATTAATAATAACCTTTAGGAACAGGGATGGTAGAGGAAGGGGCAGGAAAATAAGACTTACTTCAAATATCTTCCTGTTAGAGAATTGTAACTTTCTAAATATGTTCATTACTCGTGATATCAATAGAGATATATTATGTTAGAGCAACTATAAGACATGTTTAGTTTCTTAGGTATACCTTTCTGTCTTTTGAAAAGCCCAAAGAATTGCTATAAAATTAAAATATATTTCTTGGGGCACCTGGATGGCTCAGTGGGTTAAACCTCCGCCTTTGGCTCAGGTCATGATGCCAGGGTCCTAGAATCAAGCCCTGCATCGGGCTCTCTGCTCAGCAGGAAGCCTGCTTCCCCACCTCTCTGCCTGCCTCTCTGCCTACTTGTGATCTCTCTCTTTCTGTCAGATAAATAAATAAAATTTAAAAATTAAAAAATAAAATATATTTCTTTCCTTAATGTCAGTACTCTTATTTAAAATATATAAGGGGAAGGATGGAGTACATGGGTGGCTCAGTGAGTTAAAGCCTCTGCCTTCTCTCAGGTCACAGTCCTGGGATCGAGCTCCACATTGGGCTCTCTGCTTGGCGTGGAGCCTGCTTTTCCCTCTGCCTGCCATGCCCCCCACTTGTGCTCTCTCTCTCAAATAAATAAATAAAATCTTTTTAAAAATTTAAATAAATAAATATATATATAAATATATATATATTTATATATATATATATATATATATATATATGGAAGGAAATCCAAAATTAATGACAAAAGAAAATGTTTTAAATACATAGTTGTATATTAAACTTGTTTATTTATGATGTAATAGGGGAATATCTGTGACAATCTATACAGTATTAGTATCAATTATGCTCATGTACATTTTAATACATAGTTCACATAGTGGTGAACATGAGGCCATAATCATCCAGTAAGCCCCAAGACACCCTCTCTTTAACATCACCCTGCTTTTATTTCCATCACAGCACTTATCCTTACCTGTATTTTTTTTTTACTTAATTCTTTGTTTGTTTATTGCTGTCTCCTGAAGGGGAATGTGAGCATCAAAACTGCAGGGGTCCTGTTTATTGTTGTATCCCTAGCATCTAACTCACTCTTTAACCCTTACCAGGAACTCAGTAGATATTTGTTAATTAAGTGATCAAGGAGTGAATGAAATGCTGGCCATAGAATTTGAGAAGATGAGTATATTAAGCAGCAAATCATCATCATCATCACTACTAATGTTTAGTGACTTTTTGCTGTATCCTTTGCGTAGTGTACCAGTCAAGTTCAACAGAGAAACAGAACACTCACATATATACAACTTACATACCATATAGGCCTTGATAATTTCCATCATTTGGTTTTAGAATATATATATATGGAGAGGGAGAGAGAGACCCATCTATCGTAAGGAATTGGGTCACACAGTTATGGGGACTGAGAAGTCCTAGGATCTGCAGTGGTCAGGGTGGGAGACCAGAAGAGCCAATGGTAGAGTTTCTGTCTAAGTCCAGGAGATCCAATAGTGAAAAATGCCAATCTGAGCATGGCTGAAGACCAATGTCCTAATTAAGGGGTCAGGCAGAGAGATCAAATTCTCACTTCCTCTACCTTTTTGGTATATTCAGGCCTCCTTGGATTGGGTGATGAGGCCCACCTATGTTGGGGTAGATTTTATCGATTCAGATGTTCATTTCATCCAGAAATGCCCTCACAGTCATACTCAGAGCAGTGTTTAATCTGGGCACTCAGTGGTCCAGTCAAGTTGATACATAAAATTAGCCATCACACATCATTTATTCCATGTAATCCTCTCATATATCTTTTTGTATAGAAACCATCATAATTATCATTTTGTAGGTAAGGAAACTGAGGCTCACAGACAAAGTAATTAGTGAGTGGGAGACTTAGGATGTGACCAGGCAGTCTGGTTTCTAAGAAGCATTTTTTTTTTTAAAGATTTAATTTATTTATTTAACAGAGAGAGAGAAAGAGAGATTACAAGTAGGCAGAACAGCAGGCAAGGAGGGGAGGAATCAGACTCCCTGATGAGCAGAGAGCCCGATGTGGGGCTCAATCCCAGGATACTGAGATCATGACCTGAGCCAAAGGCAGAGGCTTAACCCACTGAGCCACCCAGGCACCCCTCTAAGAAGCATTCTTAACTGCTTACTCCCATTAAGCAATTTCTCACTACTTGTTTTAAGGATTTTCTTCTGAGGAGCCTTCTCATGTTATAGGAAACTGTTGTTTCCAAAACCAAATGATGGAAACTATCTACCAAGGCCTATATTATCTTTAAGCTCCATTCTATGAAAAATGGAAAGTTTTCTTGAGATAATAAAATTGTTTCCCTGAAAAGTTTTCTTTACTCATTAATTTTAAAGACCAAAAGCTAGACTATTGATAGCTTTTTAATAAATTAAGAGTTTGTGAAGAAAAGTAATATCTTGTACTTTATTATCTTGTTGCCATATCCTAACTTTACTCACAGATGACATTGTCTAAGTTCCTACTGAAGTTTAGAAAAAGAGATATTCTAATTTTAGTTTCTAATGTGTTTTATTGCCTTTCAAATATGTCTTAAACTTTTTAAAATTAACATATAATGTATTATTTGCCCCAGAGGTATAGGTCTGTGAGTCATAAGGCTTACACATTTCACAGCACTCACCATAGCACATACCCTCCCCAGTATCTATAACCCAACCACCCTATCCCTGCTCTCCCACCTCCCAGCAACTCTCGTTTTGTTTCGTGAGATTAAGAGTCTCTTATGGTTTGTCTGCCTCCTGATCCCATCTTGTTTCATTTTTTCCCACCCTACCCCAACTATCCCCCACCCTGCTTCTCAAATTCCACATATCAGAGAGATCATATGATAATTTTCTTTCTCTGATTGACTTATTTCGCTTAGCGTAATACCCTCTAGTTCCATCCACATCGTTGCAAATGGCAAGCTTTCATTTCTTTTGATGGCTGTATAGTATTCCTATATATATATATAGGAATATATATATATATATATATATATATATATATATATGCCACATCTTCTTTATCCATTTATCCATTCATCTGTTGATGGGCATCTAGGTTCTTTCCATAGTTTGGCTGTTATGGACATTGATGCTATAAACATTCAGGTACACATGCCCCAACAGATCACTACATTTGTATCCTTAGGATAAATACCAAGTAGTGTGATTGCTGGGTCATAGGATAGCTCTATTTTCAACTTTTTGAGGACCTTCCATGCTGTTTTCAAGAGCGGCTGCATCAGCTTGCATTCCCACCAACAGTGTAGGAGGGTTCCCCTTCTCCGCATCCTCGCCAACATCTGTCGTTTCCTGACTAATTTTAACCATTCTGACTGGTGTGAGGTGGTCTCTCACTATGGTTTTGATTTGTATTTCCCTGATGCCAAGTGATGTTGAGTACTTTTTCATGTGTCTATTGGCCATCTGATGTCTTCTTTGCCGAAATGTCTGTTCATATCTTCTGCCCATTTCCTGATTGGATTCTTTGTTCTCTGGGTGTTGAGTTTGGTAAGTTCTTTATGGATTTTGAATACTAGCTCTTTATCTGATATGTCATTTGCAAATATCTTCTCCCATTCTGTCGTTTGTCCTTTGGTTTTGTTGATTGTTTCCTTTGTTTTGCAAGAGCTTTTGATCTCAATGAAGTCCCAGTAGTTAATTTTTGCCCTTTATTCCCTTGCCTTTGGTGATGTGTTTAGGAAGAGGTTGCTGCGGCTGAGGTCGAAGAGGTACAGTCTGTGTTCTCCTCAAGGATTTTGGTGGATTCCTGCCTCACACTCAGGTCTTTCACCCATTTTAAGTCTATTTTTGTGTGTGGTGTAAGGAAATGATCCAGGTTCATTCTTCTGCATGTGGCCATCCAATTTTCCCAACACCATTTGTTGAAGAGACTAATTTTTCCATTGGACATTCTTTACTGCTTTGTCAAAGATTAGTTGACCATAAAGTTGAGAGTCCATTTCTGGGTTCTCTGCTCTGTTCCATTGATCTATGTGTCTGTTTTTGTGCCAGTATTATACTGTATTGATGATTACAGGTTTGGAATAGAGCTTGAAGTCAGAAATTTTGATGCCACCAATTTTGCTTTTCTTTTTCAACATTTCTCTGGCTATTCAGGGTTTTTCCTGATTCCATATAAATTTTAGGATTATTTATTCCACTTCTTTGAAAAAAAATTGATGGTATTTTGTTAGGGATTGCGTTAAATGTGTAGATTGCTTTAGGTAGCGTAGACATTTTCACAATATTGGTTCTTCTAATCGATAAGCATGGAAGGATTTTTTCATTTCTTTGTATCTTCCTCAATTTCTTCATGAGTACTTTATAGTTTTCTGAGTACAGTTTCTTTGCCCTTTTGGTTAGGTTTATTCCTAGGTATCTTGGGGCTTTGGGTGCAATTGTAAATGGGATCGACTCCTTAATTTCTCTTTCTTCTATCTTGCTGTTGGTTTATAGAAATGCAACTGATTTCTGTGCAGTGATTTTATAACCTGACACTTTACTGACTTCCTGTATGATTTCTAGCAGTTTTGGGATGGAGTCTTTGGGTTTTCCCCCTAAAGTATCATATCGTCTACAAAGAGTGAGAGTTTGACTTCTTTTCTGATTCGGATGCTTTTTATTTCTTTTTGTTGCCTGATTGCTGAGGCTAGGACATTCAGTACTATGTTGAATAGCAGTGGTGATAGAGTACATCCCTGCCATATTCCTGGCCTTAGGGGAAAAGCTCTCAGTTTTTCCCCATTGAGAATGATATTCACTATGGGTTTTTCATAGAGGGCTTTTATGATGTTGAGGTATATACCCTCTCTGCCTACATTCAGGAGAAACAGTTTCAGATATTAATTCTTCTTTAAATGTTCGGTAGAATTCCTCTGGGAAGCCATCTGGCCCAGGGCTCTTGTTCATTGGGAGATTTTTGATGACTGCTTCCGTCTCCTGACTGGTTATGGGTCTGTTCAGATTTTCTCTTTCTTCCTCGTTAATTTTGGTAGTTCATATGTCTCTAGGAATGCATCCATTTCTTCCAGATTGTCGAATTTGCTGGCATATGGTTGCTCATAATGCATTCTTTAATTGTTTGTATTTCTTTGGTGTTAGTTGTGATCTTTCCTCATTCATTCATGATTTTATTCATTTGGGTCCTTTCTCTTTTCTTTTTGTAAGTCTGGCCAGGTGTTTATCAATCTTATGAATTCTTCCAAAGAACCAGCTTCTAGTTTCGTTGATTTGTTCTACTGTTCTTTAGGTTTCTGTTTCATTGATTTCTGCTCTGATATTAATAATTCTCTTCTCCTGCTGGGTTAAGGCTTTCTTTGCTGTTATTTCTTCAGCTCCTTTAGGTGTAGGGTTAGGTTGTGTACTTGAGAACTTTCTTGTTTCATGAGAAAAGTTTGTATTGCTATATACATTCCTCTCGGGACCGCTTTGGCTGCGTTCCAAAGTTTTGAACAGTTGTGTTTTCATTTTCATTTGTTTCCATGAATTTTTAAATTCTTCTTTAATTTCCTGGTTGACCCATTCGTTCTTTAGTAGAATGCTCTTTAACCTCCATGTATTTGAGTTCTTTCCAACTTTCCTCTTGTGATTGAATTTTAGTTTCAGAGCACTGTGGTCTGAAAATATGCAGGGAATGATCCCAATCTTTTGGTACTGTTTGAGACCTGATTTGTGACCCTGGATGTGATCTATTCTGGAGCATGTTCCATGTGCACTAGAGAAGAATGTTTATTCTGTTGTTTTGGGATGAAATGCTCTGACTATATTTGTGAAGTCCATCTAGTCTAGTCCATTTAAAGCCCTTGTTTCTTTGTTCTTCTGCTTAGATGATCTGTCCATTTCAGTAAGGGGGGGTGTTAAAGTCCTCTACTATTATTGTATTATTGTCAATGTGTTTCTTTGATTTTGCTATTAATTGGCTTATATAATTGGCTGCTCCCATGTTAGGGGCTTGGATATTTAAAATTATTAGATCTTCTTGTTGGATAGATCCTTTAAGTATGATATAGTGTCCTTCCTCATCTCTTATTATAGTTTTTGGCTTAAAATCTAATTTATCTGATATAAGGATTGCCACCCTAGCTTTCTTTTGATGTCTGTTAGCATGCTAAATTGTTTTCTACCCCCTCACTTTAAATCTGGTTGGGTCTTGGGTCTAAAATGAGTTTATTGTAGACAGCATATCAGTGAGTCTTGTTTCTTTATCCAATCTGATACCCTGTGTCTTTTGATTGTGGGATTTAGCCCATTTACATTCAGGGTAACTATTGAAAGGTATTAATTTAGTGCCATTGTATTGCCTATAAGGTGACTATTACTGTATATTGTCTCGGTTCCTTTCTGGTCTATTACTTTTAGGCTCTCTCTTTGCTTTGAGGACCCTTTCAATATTTCCTGTAGCAAATATTAAATTCTTTTAATTTTTGTTTGTCCTGGGAGCTTTTTATCTCTCCTTCTATGTCAGTGACAGCCTAGCTGGATATAGTATTCTTGGCTCCATATCTTTCTCATTTAGTGCTCTGAATATATCATGCCAGTCCTTTCTGGCCTGCCAGATCTCTGTGGATAGGTCTGTGGCCAATCTAATATTTCTACCGTTGTATATTACAAACCTCTTGTCCCATACTGCTTTCAAGATTTTCTCTTTGTCACTAAGACTTGTAAGTTTTTACTATTAGATGATGGGGCATGGACCTATTTTTATTGATTTTTTAAAAATTTATTTATTTGACAGAGAGAGAGAGCTCACAAGTAGGCAGAGAGGCAGGCAGAGAGAAAGGGGGAAGCAGTCTCCCTGCTGAGTAGAGAGCTTGATTCGAGGCTCAATCCCAGGACCCTGAGATCACGACCTGAGCCGAAGGCAGAGGCTTAACCCACTGTGCCACCTAGGTGCCCCCTATTTTTACTAATTTTGAGGAGGGTTCTCTGTGCCTCCTGGATTTGATGCTTGTTCCCTTCACCAAATTATGGAAATTCTCTACTATAATTTGCTCCAATATACCTTCTGCCCCTCTCTGTCTTTCTTCTTCTTCTGGGATCCCAATGATTCTAATATTGTTTCATCTCTTGGTATCATTTATCTCTCAAATTCCCCCCTTGTGATCCAGTAGTTGTTTGTCTCTCTTTTGCTCAGCTTCTTTAGTCTCCATCATTTGGTCTTTTATATCACTAATTCTTTCTTCTGTCTCATTTATCCTAGCATTAAGAACTCCATGATTTATTGCACCTCCTTAATGGCTCTTTTTATTTCAACTTGGTTAGATTTTAGTTCTTTTATTTCTCCAGAAAGGAATTTTATTTCTCCAGAAAGGGATTCTCTTTTATCTTTCATGCTTTTTTCAAGCCCAGCTAGCACTTGATAATTCTCATTCTGAACTGTAGTTCTGACATATTACTAATGTCCGTATTGATTAAGTACCTAGCTGTCAGTATTACCTCTTATTCTTTTTTTTTTTTTTGTGGTGAGTTTTTCCACTTTGTCATTTTATCCAGATAAGAATAGATAAATGAGTGAACAAAATACTAAAAGGGTAACAACAACCCCAGAAAAATACACACTAATGAAATCAGAGGAGACCTAAAAACCAGGGGAGAAGAAAGCAGAGAAAAAGAAAAAAATATATATATATCTTTATATAGATGTATATATATATTTAAAATATATATATTTAATTTTAATTTTAATTTTTTTTATTTTTAATTTTATTAGATTCATATATATATTTTTATATATTAGATATAGATATATAGATATTATACTGGTGAATAGAGCAGAGTCACATACTTGATTTTGGGTATATTTTGGTCTGTTAGAAGAAACTACCTCCCAAAATTTTAAAGAAAGAAAAATATATATACAAAAATAAGGGTAAACATGATGAAGGGATGGAGTATGACTATAAAGATAAAAATTTAAAAATATTCTAAAAAAGGAATTGATAAGATAAGAAGTTGATTGAAGAAAGATTAAAAAAAAAAGAGGAAAGCATGTGATCAGGCTGGAGATTAGAACAAAGCCATGCACTAGATTTAGGGTATATTTTGATCTCTTAGAAGAAATTTTATCCCAAAATTTTAAAGAAAAAAACCTATATGTATATAAAAAATAAGGTTAAATACATTGAAGGGATAATATATGACTATAACAATGAAAATTTTAAAATATCTTTAAAAAGGTATTGATAAGGTAAAATAGTTTTAAAATGTTAAAATAGGAAAAAGGAAAAATTTTTTAAATAGAATAAAATAAAATTTTAAAAATTTAACTTAAAAGACTAAAGGATTATGGGGAAAAGGCCATGAATTCTATGTGCTGCTTTCCCCTAGCTCTGGAGTTCCACAGATCTCATTGATTGGTGAACTTCGTCTTGGCTGGATGTTCTTGCTTATCTTCTGGGGGAGGGGCCTGTTGTAGTGATTCTCAAATGTCTTTGCTGGAGATGGAATTGCACTGCCCTTGCCAGGGGCCAAGTAATCTGCTCAGGTTCGCTCTCCTAGCTTTTGTTCCCTGAACGCTTTCCATACAGCTTTGGAGGACAGAAATGAAGATGGCGGCCTCCCAGTCTCTACCCCTTAGGAGCCAAGAGTTCAGGGCCCCACTGCTCAGTGTCCCCTCAGAGAAAAGCAGTCAATCCCTTCCATCTCTCTGGTCTCTAGCCACACTCCGTGCTCACCCAGCCTGTGATCTAGCATTTCTATCTGTGGTGCACGCCCCCATTTGGAGTCTCCAAACCCAGCCAATTACTGCAGCACACTCCCCTGCCACTCCTCCCATAGGAGGAAGGAGGGAGTCTTCCCATATCTGCTGCTTATGGGGTCCCTACTCAAAGAGCAGTTGCTTGACTGTACCTTGGATCATGGTTTAAGGTAATCCTCAGCTGAGAGCCCATGCCTCAGCTCCATCTCTGCAGCTGGCTTTCCCACTCCAATACCAGGAGCTGGGCCACACTCAGACAGCCCAGGTCTTTCTGTGACCCTGTGGGTCCTGAGACCTTACTATCCCAGTAAGGGCCCCCTACTGCTTAACCTCTGGAGCAATATCCCTCAGTGGAGCAGACTTCTAAAAATTCCAATTATGTGCTCTGCTACTCTACTGCTTGCCAAGAGCCGCCCCCTCCTGCCACGGTCTATCTTCCCATCACTACAGATTTACTTCTCTGCACATCCTACCTTCCAGAAAGTGGTCAATATTCTGTTCCTAGAATTACTGCTCTTCTTCTCTTCTATCTCCTGTTGAGTTTATAGGTATTCAGAATGGTTTGATAAATATCTAGCTGAACTCCTGGGACCTGATGATATTTCAGTCTCCTACTCCTCTGCCATCTTGCTCCTCCCCCCTTAAACTTTTTATTAATGAGATACAACTACTCACACCTGGTGCCCAGTCACTACTGAAAGGATGGATGAATGAAGGAATAAGTGATTATGAATGGACTTTGTAAAGTGTTAAATGCTATTCAAGATGGAAGATATGAGTAACATATTAATTAAGCATTTAGTCCCTATTGAGCACAATATTTGGCATGTTACATACATTGTTTCATACAATCTAACAAAAACACCATGACTTAAATACTATTATTATCCTACTCTTATGAAAAGGAAGTGGGGCTTAGAAAGGCTAAGTACCTTGTCTAAAATAATATTGCTTTCCTAGATCAGCTTTTTTTGTAATTTTGACATTCTTTTACAGTGCACATATAATAAAACAAAAATTAATCTAATTCAAGGTCTGGATTTTGGTAGCAAGTTTAATTCTGATTTGATTGCCAGATAATAGATGTAAGTCTTGAGCGTGACCCTTCAGTGATTAGTGTTGAAAATTCAGCAGGTTTTTCTGGTTAAGCTTTGAAAACCTTGCAAACTTAAATGACTATAATAATTAGAACATTGTATCTTGAGACAAAAATGAATGTTTATTTTTCTAAAAGAGAATTAGAGAGTAGACCCTCAGGTTTTATATTCTAACTACAAAGGCATGTACCCCTCATAAAATAACAAAATAATTAACGGTAACATCTCTGACCTACACCAAGTTCATTTTCCACAAACTCAAGAAAATGAAACGCCTAGAGCATGACTTTAATCTAATCTTGATTTTTAACCTTATATTGTGCATATTGATATCAGCTCTTAAAAGAGCTCCCATTAGAATTCAAAAGGCATGCATTTCTGCTTATAGTTTTCTTTTATTAAGGTTTTTCTCATTATAGAAACTTTGTTCTTTTACTTTTTATTTTAGAAACCAAAAGTCTAAATTACTTTTCCTTTTAGGTTTTAATTTGGATTCTCTCATAGTAGATAAATAGCATGATACATGTTTATAGAGATAATTGTGACAATTAATGATTATAAATAGAATTACCAAAATGAAACAGCCTTTAAGAATGGGTATATGTTAATTATACCAAGAAATTTTTTAAAAATCTGCTAATTATAGAAATACTTAATGGGTAGAGTACTGGTATGCTTTCGCTTGTAAAAAAAGTATACTAACATTTGTAAATTTAAAAAAATAATAAACTTAAGTTTATTATTTAAGTAGTAGGTTACTCTAAAGAAATTCTGTAGTAGAACTTCTTATAAAATATAGTCATATCTAATTTTCTGTTATTTAGAAGATTATATTATATGAGGTTTTCATGTATCTTTAATGGTCACTGAATATCCACTGCTAGGTAAAATTCCTCTAAAAAATTCAAGGTATTTAGGAATTTTAATTTTTTAAATGGCTGCAAACTAGTTTATGTATAAATTTTGTTGGAATTAGAGCTAGAACTCTGTCAGTATGATTTTTTTAATATTCCCTCCCCTAAAAAATCTTCCTTTTAATCTTTAATACTATTTAACAATTGTGATGAACTTTATCCATTGTCTGCCATGTACTATCCTAAGCTCCACAGTTGGAGATACATACGGTACCAAATAAATGGTCTTTCTACTCAAAGGAGCTTAAATTAGTTGTGGGGGAACCTTCGTGTGTATAAAAAGAATTTGAAAAAACATTAAGGAAATCACCCCATAAGATGTTTGAAAGGTGTGCAAAAGATATGCCCATAGCCTAATGGTTCCCATGGCTAAAAGTTAGGGTAAGTTCCTATTCTGATACTAAAAATTCCCGTGTAGCCCCAAGACAAATTCCATGCCCTTCAGGACCTTCAATGGCTCTTTCTGGGAAAATCCAAGTTTGAGAACAAAATCAGTAGGCTAGAATTTGTTCTGCTTGATCACAGATGGTACAAATGATGATAGATTCTATGATAAATTTTTCTGATTAGCCTGGGATTTGTGTCATTTCTTTCTGTTATTGATCCTGAGAGACCAATGATGTTTCATTAACTCCAAATGGGGATATTTATAATGACTAAAAAAAACACAGATGCACACACAGCCAAGTCTACATGCTAACACTAGAACAATTCACATGTAACCTGAGGAGGCATCTGATTGTGGTGCTGTATAGCATTACTGATGTTGAAAGCCATACCACTCATGTGGTAATTCTCAATTATCAATGTCCTGGTCATTGTTGAGCCTTCTCTCTCTCTCATCCCCCATAATCTTGGCAGTTGTCCAGTCCTGCCCAGTCTTCCTCCATTCACATAAAACCTGCAGATAGAATTTTCTTAAAATGAGAAATGAAATTCTTTCCATAATTAGAAATATTTGGTCATTTAATCCAACATCCCATTTGACTCATTACATTTAATGACTCATTCATTTTGCTCAGCAAGGATCTATCATTCCATGTCAGGTATCAGGCTAGTAATTCAGGGGTGACAAAATAGGCTACTGAATTTATATCTACTGAGCATACATTATCAGAGAATCCCACAAACACATGTAAAAGTACAATTTTAAAAGAATGAAATCTTGCCATTTGCAATGATGTGAATGGAACCAGAGGGTATTATGCTAAGGGAAATAAGTCAATCAAAGACAAATACCATGTGATTTCACTCATGTGTAGAATTTAAAAGACAAAACAGATGAACACAGGGGAAGGGAAGGAAAAATAAAGTAAGATAAAAACAGAGAGGGAGGCAAACCAGAAAAGACTCTTAACTCTAGGACACAAAGTGAGGGTTGCTGGAGGGGAGGTGGATGGGGGGATGTGATAATTCAGTGATGGGCATTAAGGAGGACACTTGCTATAATGAGCACTGGGTGTTACATGTTATGTTATATATACCGATGAATCACTAAATTCTGTCCCTGCAACTAATTATACACTATATGTTAACTGAATTTTTTAAAATTAAGTGCAATTTTAACAAGTTATAAGAAGGGAGGGTTACGGGAGTATCTATACTGGAAAAGCCTTCTAGCTATGGAGAACAGCACAAACAAATTAGATGGTGGGAAGGAAGAACTGAGGAAGCCAGTCTGTGGAGGGAGCAGAAAACGAGGGGTGAGAGGTGTGAACCGAAGTCAAACATGTAGGTTTTTGCAGCCACTGTAAGGATTCTTCTTAATCCTAAATGCAACAGGGAAGACATTGAAAAGTTTTAAGTGAGGGAAAGGAATGACTTGATCAGATGTATGTTTGCCTAAGACCACTCTGGCTACATTTTGGAGAGGACCTAGGACAGGAACCCAGCATCGACATGGGGAATCCTTTGAGAGGCTCTGTGATCATCTAGGAGAGGGATGCGGACTGCAGTGCTGACAGAGGAGATGGAGAGAAGTAGACATGGGTTGGCTGTGGAGAAGCTGAAGAGTGGAGTCAGGGATGACACCTGGATCCTAACTCTTCAAACTCCGTGGACTGTGGTGCCAGTCATTGGACCACGTTTTCCATTTGTAGCATCTTTGAGACCTGGAAGAGGAACTGAGAAAGAAAGCCACTAGATACAGGCATGGAGCTCAGAAGAGAGGACTAGGCCAGAAATAGAAAGCAGGAAGCCCTCTGGTGTCTGAATGTGCTTTACAACAGCCAGAATAACTTCCCAGACTTCTGCTTGGACATCTTCAAAGTGACAGAACATTCTCCACCACAATGACCACGCATGCTTAATTAAAGAAAATTGTTCCTTATGTTGGACTAAAACCTTCAAGTCAGTTCTTCTCACTAGTTCTGATTTGGCCCTTTGGACAAATGGGATTTCTCTTCTATCTACCAGGGCTTCAAGAATTTGAAGAAAACTGAAACAGTGTGTCTCCTCACCACTTTGCCATCCCACCGCGTTAGATCTTCTTTCCAGCAAACATTCTTGCAGATCATGTCAGCAGTCTGGCCCTTGCCCATCTCTTCATCTTCATCTATTGCAGACATAAAACCAGACCCAGAAAACACCCATTTACCCACACATATTACTTCTACTCAGATCTAAACAAGTGGAGCTTTCTAAGCATGGTATGTTTTCACAAACTTTGGTGACTTTTCTCATGCCGTTGCAGAAAAGTTGTTTCTAACTCCACATGTAAAGTTATAGTTCTTTAGCAGAGGCTAAGGAGACCACCTAGCTAACTACAGGATTTTTTTCTGGAGAAAAGGTTAGACAGAAGTGGCCAGTAGCTCATCTATATCCAGGACTGTAGGACAAATATGGACTTACTCAGAGCCAACATCATATGATTCAAGTTGGTTCTGTCTTGCAGGGGGGAACAGCAGACTTTCTAGGTTGCAGGCAGTTTTTTGAATTAAGAGCCATTACCCTCACCTGCAGTCACAAAGAGCCCCACAGCCTTGTCCAATCAGGAGTTCCTTGGGCAGCCTTCCATAAGATCATTCAGAGACCCAGACTCCTTTCACCCAGGGGTTCCTCTCCAGGCCTTAAAGCCCTCCCCTGAATCTTCTGCATCTTGTCAAGAGATGCAGGAAGAGAGAGTATGGGGGATTATGTGGGAGGTTTTAGGGGCCAGGAAGTAGCTCACCCTTCTCACATTTCACTTCTCAGGTCTCATTAATAAGATATCAGTCACATGACCCATATAACTGCAGGGAAGGCTCAGAAATGTAATATAGCTGTGTGCCCAGAAGGGAAAAGCAGTAAGGTTTGGTAAAGCATACCTGCCTTATCCTGAAGGTGCTACCAGTTTGTTCTCTTTCTCCCCCCAAATTTTCAGTGATACCCTATCATCTGTCAAATTTAGAATAGGCTCCTAACAGTTTAAGGTTGTTTTCATTGTGACCCAAACCCATCCTTCCAGCTAAACTGGCAATTTTATTTTTCCCCCCAAGTATACCCTACCAGTTCACTCTTTCTTTTCTCTGTGTACCCTACATCTTTTATCCCTGAAATATCATCAGTCATTCGGTCCATTCAAGAAGTCACTTACTCTTTTCTTTTTTTTTTTTTTCCCCATCATGGTAAGTGTACTCCCTACCCCCTATTTCACCCTTCCTGCCACCTGCCTCTCATCTGGTAACCATGAGTTTGTTCTAGAGTTAAGAGTCTGTTTCTTGGTTGTCCCTCTCTCTTTTTTTGTTTTGCCTCTTAAATTCCATGAGATGAATAAGATCATACTTGTTTCTGACTTGTTTCATTTCATATTATACTCCCTAGCTCCATCCATGTCCTTGCTAATGGCAAGATTTCATTCTTTTTATGGCTAAATATTCCATTATATATATGTACCACTTCTTCTTCATCTGTTCATCTATCACTGAACACTTGGGCTGCTCCCATAGTTTGGCTATTGTAAATAGTGCTGCAATAAACATAGAAGTACATGGAATGCTTTCCAATTAGTGTTTTTGTATTTTAGAGGTAAATATCCAGTAGTGTGATTACTGGATTATAGGGTAATTCTATTTTTAATTTTTTGAGGAACAAGAGGTCACTTTTCTGAATTTCCACTGCTCTGCTTTATGTTATGATTACCTGTTTACTTTTACTATCCCCTCCTTTGAGGACAAGTGATCTATCTTACCAATTTTGTGTCACTAAAAACTTCTAGGAAATGCTTAAGAGTGATCAACCACATGTTTGTTAATTGAGTTAAATATTTTTTTTTAATTATTTCCTTAAAGAGAAAATAAGATGTATTTTTTAGTAGCTTTTCTTTCTTTTCTTTTCTCTCTCTCTGAGGAAGAATATTTGTGGCATTTGTGTTTCTCAAATGATAGCATAAGAACCATTAAGGGGAATTTGTTAAAATTATAGATTACTATTGCACTTTCCCAAGATTCTAATTCTACGGACCTAGTAGATCTGATACTGGGCTCCAGTATCTGAATTTTTTCTAGGTGCCCTGTAGTGGAGAAGGAGGATTCAGATCACAGGATACCTGTATTGTACTTTCAGAAACATTGCAACATGGTGTTTTTCATGATGTCCATTAATGGACTATTATTTCCTTTTTGAACAAAACAGATCAGTTCATTAACAAGGGAACAGGTAATGTGCGCAACAGTAAAAATCAAGATGTTTGTCATATCGCCTTTGGATCCAGAGTTCTGGGACCACCTCCACTCTCTGGAAGAAGGAATAACATGAGAATATCCACTGAGGTAAGAGCAAGGTCTGAAGAGCTTGTCTCAGCATGAGGGGCATGGGAGAAGGGTTTTTTTTTTTCACAGTGCACCGGAAGGGGGTGGGGGTGGGGGGGATATGCCCAAAGCAGAAGACTTGAATAAATTTGGAACAGAGATTCTGGATTTTAAAAGAACTCAAACTGTTCTATTCTTGTCATGTCAACACAGTTAACATTTCTGAGTATTCTTTTGATCAAATATGTTAACAAAACTTAAAGGCAAATATATGTGAACACATTTTGTGGTCTCTGTCAAAGAGTTAGATCAGGGTCCCTGAGTGGCTCATTTGGTTAAGCAGCTGCCTTTGGATCAGGTCATGATCCCAGGGTGCTGGGATCCCAAGTCCCACATCAAGCTCCCTGCAGGGAGCCTACTTTTCCCTCTGCCCCTGCCTCTCATGAATAAATAAAATATTTTTAAAAAAGAAAAATAAAAAAGGAGTCAGATCTTTACCAGATACCTTACAACAAACAGATTCTCAAATGTTATATTTTTATTTTTAATTTCCTCTGAATGTCTGACACATGATTTTCAGTTTTAACTCCTACCTACTAAAGATGGAGTATAAGCACATTTTAATTTATGTGTCTAGAAGACTTGTTTGTCTTCTGTTTTGTCTCACATTATATTTCTCCTTCCATTTCTTTCTAATTTTCTGATATAATGTCCCTCTCGACCAACTTTCTAACCTTCTCATTTCCTCTAGTTTCTTTTCTCACTTTTTATTTGTCCAAATATTATTAGTATCTGTAAATTCTACAGAAAATAAGTGCAATTCCTGTATTATAAGATGTGCAGATTAATTCCTCTCCCTTACAGACCGTAAGATCCATTGGGTCCAAAAATAACCGATCAGGCCAACAGTCTGTGGCCGAGGACTGTGTCAGCAGTGCAGAGATGTCAGCCTCACTGATGCCGGAGTCTGAGGAGCAAGCAGATAAAGAAAATATTCACCAAATAAAGCAGACCATACCTGTTCGTGGTAAGACTCATGCATAAGTGCCAACAGCTAGAGGAAAATAGAAATGTTCCTGTGAAGATAACTTTGAAGTCTAATTCTTGATTAGATCTTCACATCCATAGAATTATCATTTAAAAATGAATAAGATGGTGGATATTGAAATCTGTTTAAAATTCTTATACATATATTCTGTTCTGGAACCTATCGTTCTCTCTCTCTTTTTTTAATACTTTATTTCTTTGTTTGTTTATTGTAGGCTATGTGGGGCTTGAACTCACGACCCTGAGATCAAGACCTGAGCTAAGATCAAGAGTTGAATGCTTAACCTGACCAAGCCACTCAGGCGCCCCAACTTTCAATTCTCTTTATAGTCTCTTTATTCCATTATTTCAAATTGCCATAGTATCCTGCATTTTTATTTTATGATGACTGGTGAGGAACTAACATAGCATTCTATAATTAACTAGATTTGGGGAACTTTACGTGTGTTTTAAATTTTCTTAATTTTATCTTTTAGTTAATCTCTTCCACCTTGTAAAGTGCTTTTTATTTTCTCCTATTGATGCACAGAGAACCCTGTTGGTGAGGAAGAGATTTTTATTCCATTTTGTAGATTGAGGGTTCATGGCTAACAGAGAGGTAAAGTGATTTGCAATTTGCAATCACTGGAAAGAATTGAGACCAGTACCAAAGTCTTACCACTCACTGTAATTTTTCCATCCTTGCATGTCTGACTTTCGTGAGAGTTGGGTTCATTTTATTTGATTTAGAGATTAATGATAACTACAGACTATATTTCTCATATAGCACAAAACTGAGAGAAGTATGTAAATGCCACAGATGTTCAGTCCCAGCTCTATCACCATCTGTAAGACTTGATCAAAATTCCTAAACCCTGTGGGCCTCAGTTTCCTCATCTGTAAAATGTGGATAAAATTGCTACTGGCCCTAGTAGTAGTAATAAACAGTGATTGCTTCAAAGGGTCATTGTGAGGATTCAACAAGAAAAACCAGTCAAGCACATCATATTGTGCCAAGAAGTAAAGCATTACATAAATATTAGATGCTGCTATGAATGCTGTTAATTATTATGATGATTATTATGCAGTTAAAGTACATTTAAGAATTCTTTTCCAGGTGTGATCACAGTTCTCCAGGATTCTTTTGGAAACTACCTTCCAAGCTGTTTATGAATTATACTTGCCAACTTTCTCTTTCAAATGAAGCAATTATTTTTCTGTATTAGTGATCAGTTTCATTTTTTTGTATTTCTTAATATAGTGTATGTATAATTAACCATATTACCTGTTGCTCTCTGTAAGGTTAGATTACATGCATAAAATGTCTCAGTAATTTCAAAAGATATGATCCCAATAATGGAATAGGAATAATTACCTATTTCCCGTGAAAGAATAAGTTGTGATTTTGATACAGATTTATGTGATGCCACAATGATACCTGAACATTCTCATTATAGCTACAATTATATTTACTGAGTTATTTCAGACCATATAGTACTTTTTGTTTTTGCCTTTTGTTCATTGATATGAAATGTACCAGCCGATCTACATGTTATGCATCCACATCCCCCTCAAGAACCATCAGCAGATAAGAATAATAACAGGAGAAGATTACGGTTAAAAAGCACCAGCAGAGAAAGGACAGAGGCACACAGCGGTATGGCACTAATTCAATACTATCTTATATCTGTATATTATTCAGAGCAATGGAATCTCTCTCTGCAGGTTGTAAATTTCAAAGGATTACAAACCAATTCATTTAAAATATAAATGTCTTTTCTACAGGGATTATGGAAGTCAAATTTTCTGCAAAAGAATTGCTCTAGAGCCCTAACAGAGACTTGCTGGATTAAACAGACAGCACCTCAGAAGTAAAGGACTTCCCTACTTCTCCTCTCAAAGGCTGAATAAGCTTAAATTATTGTTTTTTAGAAACAGCCCAAATTTGATAGAGGAGGTTCCTGCCTGCAGACTTCACTAAAATTGAACTTAACTCATAATTTTTCATGTTTCATATGTATCTCCTTTTTAAACTGGGCCCTTTTCAAATATTTCAAATATATTTCAGATATATTTATCTGAGATATATATATCTGAGATATAGGGGAGGGTGTGTGTGTGTGTGTTTAACATTTGCTGTCTCTCCCTTTAGACTCCATGCTAATAGAGTGTAGGTTAAAATTTCAAGTATTCACAACCAATAAAGCATTAGTTTTATAATTAAAAATTACTTTTATTATAGTTATCCCTTTGAATATTGGATTTGAGGCATTTAAGTATAGATCTGTCTGCACATTCATTAATCTATCCTGAGTCAAGCCCAAAGTATATCATGTACGCATCTGTTAACATAATTTCTCAAAAATGTAGGGTTCTTAGGCTGAAATTCAGTTTGTTAGGATTCATGTTATTTTCATAAAATAATAGAAAAGTTAATTCTGTGTCCATTTTCTTAAAATGCTTAAGGAAAGTGCTTGGTTTAAAATTTTGAGTCAGGTTATGTAAGAACTGTAATGTAAAGAAAACACATTCTGTTTTATGTGGAACCAAAGGGAAAATAATATGGGTGATAGAATTCCTTTTATTGCATATTGTAAAACTTAAATCTAAAATGCCCCCATGCAAATATCAAGGAATTCAAAGATGACCCTCTACAAAAATGCAGCTGAGTTCATCTTTGAAACATTCTAGTGGAAAAGAAAAGAACTGCAGATAGTCTATATTACGACCTTTAAGGTATTCTTCAATAATCATGTAGAAAAGCACACCATGTTATTAGCATTCTTCCAAATGAATAAAAATCAAAAGAAATAACATCGTGGAAAATATTTATCCCAATAAAGGCAGTTCTTCAGGAAATAAGAGGAATGAAGATAAAGCAACAGTTGCCCTCAACAGCGGGTCCCAACAAAGCACAGAGATGAACCCCAGCTCTCCAGCACTGCAGTCTCCCGATCAAACAGGTTGGCACCTTCAGTGCACTTTAATTGTTAATAATTGATGAAATATCAATATGTTTAGCACTTCAAACCCAGTCATTTTGAGAAGTTGTGATACAGTCATTTGCTAATATCTATCATTTTGTGATAAATCTCCTTTTAACCCCAGTTGCATCTCAGACTTTAATGGATGAAAGGGCATTTTTATTTCCAAGTTTCAATGCACCAGTTATCATGCAGAAGGAAAGTTGAAAATGAAGTTTTCACAGGACATTGTCACCATCCCCAAAGATAACCTATTGTTGCAAGTCTCCAGTCCTCTTTATAATGGAGATGGTTGGAGCGTAGAGTAGAGCATTGAGCCCATCAACGTATCTTCCCTAGCAGGTGTGTGGTACTTTTACAAAGGCGAATTGTTTTTGAGCAAGAGAAAAAGGAAAATAAATGAAAATTGTTTGTAGTTTGTCAGTCTTATTTATGCAATGTTGAAACCTTCATTAAAATGTTAGGCGCAATTAGTGTCTCTAGCATAAATCTGACTGTGTAGAAAAACTAATTAGATGTTTAGGTGATCATTCTTGCATTTATCTTGTTTGCTGCAATATTGTGATTACACAGTAATTTACATATTTTCCTAAGAAAACATACCAAATTATTCATTACAATTGATATGGAAATACTTGAGGTAAAACTACGAATTCCAAAAAAGCATGTGGTGGTGAGATAATTAGAGTTGATTTGGTGTAGAAACACTCCTTTTACCTTGACTTTTTGACAGTTAATAATAGGTTTGACCATAGGTCATACAAGTTGTTGAATTGCAAAATGAAGATTCCCAGTATCTTTTCCTCCAATTTTCTTTCTAAATCCATGTAGGTAATGCAGCCCATTGGTTTTTATAATCTTTTTCAACATTTATTTATTGATAAAGCATATACTGTGTTTACAAAACACCTGCTCTATGCTTAGCACCATGCAATAGGATTTGCTGTCCAAAAGAGGACAGCCCATTGAATCTGTTTATTTCACCCGCTAATGGTACACTGACTCCGGACCTTCCACAGTTGAATGTGGTCCAATGATGTAGATTCAGCCAGCTGTAGGCCACTTACCTACAGAAAATGTGAAAGCCTTGTCCCTTTCAGATTTTCCCTAAGAAATGTACATTTGTTACCCTTTTTATAAGCAAGTTCTATTATATAATGGTAGTCTTTAGAAACAAATACATTATGATGAATACGATTTTATTTGTGCCATTAATATTATTTTTATTAAAGGTCTTTTTGTTTGTTGCTTTGGTACTGGAGGTTTTAGAGTTTCAAGTCAGCAAATCTTAGATGTCTCTTGGTTACTTTTCTTGTGAAGTTAAATAGAGCAGGATTCAAGAGTCAGAGTAAAATTACCATGTCCACTTTGGTTCTCCTGAACACAGATTTTTTGTAAGATTTTCACCATTGTCATAGTGCTCAAAAAAAGTAAATTTTAAGGAAAATAGACTAAGTTGAGAAAGTGCAACCTTTTCCTGCTGTCATTCTAAAGAAAATAAGCATGCTTTTAATGACAATCATTTTAATATTTGTCTGCTACATTTGCCTGGATCGTAGTTATAAAAATCTATCTCAATGTTGTATGAAAGATTAAAATCTTTTTACTGTGTTGTACATCTGAAACTAACAAAACGTGTGTCAACTAAATTTCAAAAAATTTTTAAAGTTCAGAATTTTTTTATAGTTTTGGTTAAAATATATCCCAGGGGTAGTTTAGAGTATTTTTAACCAAAACAAATAATATACAAAAAGATTTATATATCAAAACATTCTCTGCTATAATTAAAGATCTTTTTCACCCATCACATTAACAAATATTTCTGTGGATTTTCTATTACTGGAAAAGTCTGTTCAGTTAAGTCTATGAACTGTCCTGTTTCAGTCAGTGAAATGGAGAGGAAAACCCTGTTAACCTTTTCATGGTTTCCTCTCCTCCATGATTTGTAACCCAAACAATGCCCAGTTATTTTATTTAAAGAAACTTGTTAAATATTCCGCCCTCGT
Source organism: Mustela lutreola (assembly GCF_030435805.1). Classification (NCBI taxonomy): domain Eukaryota; kingdom Metazoa; phylum Chordata; class Mammalia; order Carnivora; family Mustelidae; genus Mustela; species Mustela lutreola. The sequence goes on along the minus strand of NC_081291.1, from coordinate 27,400,881 downwards.
GCAGTTAAAAGAAGATATTAGTAACTCAAACCCTTTTAAACTTGGAAGATTTCCTCCCCCCATGGAATGTCAAATTAATGAGACTGCTACGAAGAACTTGCTGCAAGACAGGTGATAATTATTTCAGACTTATAAATTTCCTGGCCAGTGTTTCAACTCAGACCGAGAAGTGCAAATGAGTTGCCCGTAGCTTTAGGCACTGATCTATGAGTTAAATGTTCAGCAGGTTACAAGATGGTGGATAAATTGCATTCGTTGGCTTCTGCATTATTTGATAAATCTCAGTTGCAACCCAAGAAATTTTAACCTAACTACCTGCCTTAATAGAACACTGATGGAACACTCCTCTAATTTTTGTCATCTTTCCCCAATGTCAGCAGATGAGTGGATATTTCCTGAAAATGATGATCGCATTTCCCATTTGGCATCCAGCAGACAGTCTCTCCTGGATGAAGACTCCTGCCACGCTTCACACATGTGGCTGGAGGCCAGCAAGGAAAGTGAACATGGCCAACTGGCAGAGGAAACCCAGGTTGTCCCGAAGGACATTTTCACCTTTTCATCAAGACCACGATCAGCGCCTCATGGAAAAACTCAGAACACGTCCCCAGAGGGGTGCCCATTTATTCTGGATCTAAAAGAGGATACCAGCCTGACAAGGAGAGACACTGAATCGGAGGAGGATTTTTACGGCCGTGACAGCAGCGAAGAGGTACACTGCTTGATGAGTGAAGTCGTTTTATAGCACAGTTGTTCCATTAGCTCCGATGAGCACTAAAACTAGTTGAGACGAAAGAGGGGGAATCAGCTGCTATTTATAAAAAGGCAGCAGATTGCATGTCAGTCGACAGTTGCCGCAGGTTGTTATGGAAACTCCATATTGCTGCCTTTTTTATTAACAGTCAGCCAATTTCATTTTTAAAAATTTCATTTTTAATTGAAAACCAGTTTTGAGGTTGTTTTTGTTTTCTCATTTTATTTTTTGTTTCATAGAGTGAGAGAAATAACATGCGGTTTAGTAATATGATGTAGAGACCAGTAAAACACTGAGAACACATTGTTCTAGCTCTCTGGGGAGACTGCCACAGTGGCTAAGCACTCTGAATTGACGGCTTTCTGGCTTTCTCACTCCCCTGCCATCCCTCCACCTTAGACCTATTAGGACTCATTATTTTCCATATGGTCCCGGAATTTCAAGAGTTGTGCCAATTAAAGTTTAGATAATGAATCATGGATTAGTGCTGGGACTTGTCTTACCCTAGGTTTTCTGTTCACAATTATTTAGAATACAAATATAGTTTATAAACTAGTAAATTCACATAAAGTTTAAAGAAAAACTTGTTATGAACCAAACAGAAAGTAGTTCTGAGACGTTTGTTTTAAACTTGATGTATTAGGAGGACTCTTTTCCCTCATACAAAATGAATTTATTTGTGAAATTCGTTCAGCTTTGTTCTTTAATGATAGGCATCCCTATATTCTGTGGAAAATAGTTATCTTAAAAGCAGATTATAGTCAAGTTATGGTTTTGTAAAATTATACAAACCATTTATATGTCAAAATTAAATTATAAATTACTTATAGGTAATAAATATAAATATAGCAAATTATATACTAATTTAATTATTATGTAATAATAATTAGAATAACTTTTTGTATATACTTACAAAAAAATTTTTTAATAATTATAACTGATCAAGGATCCCCCTTGGACAGCAGGATATAGATAAGGTTCATTGCTCCTACCTTCAGAGACAGTTGAGAATATGATGAAATTGTTCAGGCAGTAATTATGGTTTTTTGCAACTTTTAATGAGTTTCCATAGCAAGGTGCATGGGGAAATCCTTCTTTTTATAATATCTTTGCCTTCTGAGCGTAGTGAAACTATTAGTCGTAACAAACATAAACCTACTACACATCCCTTTATGCCTAAGTAGTACTTTCAATGCCAACATTTTAAATGTTGCTCTGGACATCTTCATCCCTTTCACCCTGAATGACATTAAGATATAAAAACTAAAATAGACATTTGCCTTCAGCATCTACTACTGCCTCCATCCCAGCTGTCAATTCTTCTACAGTGTGAATAGGCTAATCTGATAAATTAATTCATACCATTTCATTAATGGGATAGTCCATCCCCTTCCCATATGCATTGCACCATCTTTCAGACCTAAACCAAAAGCATTCCTTTAATGGTGGAAATTTCAAGGCAAGTGGGAAATGTTAGTTCCTTCCCTGGAAAAGTTTGAGGAAACTTTTTACGAGAAACTGCCCTTTAAATATCATGACATGAGGAACTTGACAAGAAACAATAGAGCTTCATGGGAAAATAAAGAATACTATTCTGAATATTTTAATTTGTTATCACTTGGTGTGCTGTCTTCTGCTACCAGCTACTCTACTTCTGACATCCTTCGCCATTTATTATGCAGACAAATTCTAATTACCAACTACATGAAATTGAAAATAAATATACCATGTATTACCCAAATTCTGAGTGGCATAGCTATCTGGGCACCCGTGAGCCAAGACCACCAAAATGACTAGTAGCATAGGGCTAGAGTCTATACTGGGACCATCTCATGGCTAACACCTGTCCTGGCCCACCTTTAGCTGGATGGAGCCCGCTAAGAGTGGCAGCCAGAGAGAAGGGCAGAAGCCTTGCCATTTGGGGTTTATTGTTAGAGGCAAAAACAATATACAAACTATGAAACAGAAAACAGACCAACAAAAAATGTTGGGTTTCACTTAAAGAAGTTCTAGAATTTATGGTGATCAAATTAGTCTTTAGGGAGCTTTTTTAGTAATTTCTTCTCCTTAGGATTACTTATTTCATTTATTAATTGTGTAAGTCAATGGGAAATCAGATTAGCTATTTAAATGTTTATTTACATACAGTCTTTGAAGAAAAATCAGTTTAGTTAATTTAGGCATCCTTACTCTTGGTTGCGTTATTTTAGAATGTTATATCCTTAGAGTAGCAGAATTATACTTAAGGAAAACAATGTCATGTCAAAAATAATGGTGGACGAACAAGGATAATTACATTACTTACTATGCTTGAAGTTTTAACTTGTAGTGAAAGACTTCATTTGATGGCCAACCATTGAGTATTTTTAAAGGGAAATTAGATATATTCTATAGCCTGTAATCTATGAAAAATCAAATGTTATCGTGATAGCTAGAGGAAAAGTATACATAAAATAGTAAAAGCTAATTAAAATAAGCTTTCAGTGATACATTGATTTTGAAATTTAAGTTCCTCATCATTAATTCACATCTGAGCTCTTCATAGTATGAGAGCCTCAAAAGTATGAGTTTTCTTTTTTTTTTTCGCATTTGCTCTTGTCTTAGTCTTTGCTTTACTATATATTTTATTCCCTAGGCAGCCATGTATACTAATATTCCTGATACTCAATTAATTTTTAGTTTTTACTTCTTATTTGAAAAGCACACTATGGAAATATATAGCTATAAACTCAAGACTACCAGGTAAAATGAATTATCCTAGGAAAGCTATTAAAACAAAGTGCCTTTCCCATGATTCCAGCATCTGAAAGGAAAAAAAAAGCCTCTTTCTATTATCTCTATTTTGTATTTTATGCCGTTATTCCCAACATGGCTTTGAGTATATGCCTGGTTTACAACTTGAAATAGTTAGCTTTATATTAATATTTTATTACTCCTCTAATTTAATTTTTCATCTAGAAATACTATATCATTTTTTCCCCAAAGCTCTGGCTGTGTATCACATACTAAAGTACATATTTGCAAGGCCAGATAATTTGTCCTGTATCACAATCCAGATTGGAACATTAAGCCAAAAAATTATCCATAGTTGGACATGAATTATGTGGACTGACTACTCAGATCAAATTAGCTAGGACACTTCCAGATCTTCTCTCCATCTAATAACTCCTTGGAGGGCTGCAGAAGAGAAATTTATCAACAACAAAGTAAAAAGGACCCTTTTAATACTCCTCTTCAGTTTTCCCTGCATTGTTGCTTTGAAGGCGTTTTGTTTTGTTTTTCTGGCACTCAGCAGTTTAGCTGTTTCATAGCATTTTTTCCCACACATAGTTTATATTTCTGGGTTAGTCTATAAACCATTCACCCCATATACTTGACTAGTGAATTTGAATTACTTTCTCACACACATGTACATGCACACAATAGAAAGACTATTTACTCCTCTTGAGGCTGCTTATATTTCTGTGTAGCCTTTTAAAAATTTTAAATGTCAATAACTGTGTTAGAAAAAAATGGAAGGACTCTTATTTTTAATATATTGCCTTGCAGTTTTGTTTCTATATGTAATGAATTACAACATAACATCCTCTAAACCTATCAGGCAGATTTAATATTTATTCTGGGTGAGAAATTTTTTAAGGCTGTTCACAGCTCTATATCTTTATTACTATCTTGTGAAGCTCTGTTCCTCTCTGCAAACATCACAGGCCCCTTGGTTCTTGTGACTTGGCTCTTCGTTGTTATATGCAGGTAAAGAAGATTTTAAAACTCCTGTCTGCTTAGAATATCATTCTGCAGCTTCTGCTAGTAGATAAACATCTTGTGGATAAATATTTGGTTATGGATAGGAGTTTCCACAAGAAATCTTTAAAGTGTTATCAGCTAAAAGAGTATGAAGTCTTAAAGAAAAATATGTTTCTGTCTTAAACAATTAAGAATGTCATCATTTTCCCCAAATAGTCATGTGATGGTGTTTGCCCACCCCATAGAGTCCTTCTAACTTCTGCTATTCATCTGTCTGTAGAGCATCACTGACTAGAAGTAAAAATATTTACAAAATAATTTGTCCAACCCCTTTAATATCAAGCCTGCTGCAGGTTAGTTACTTGTCAGAAGCAGTTACATCTTCCTTTCTCATTTTCTTTCTTTATAAACTAGTAAAATGCATTATATGATACCACTATCAACTATCTTTGTCATCCAGAAAGAACTGTATTACTTTAATAGTTTCCTATAAAATTCAAGAGGTGGAAGTAGAAATACTTCTTGGGAATGGTTGTTAGGGAAGCCCTTTAAGATACATTTGAGTGGTCAATCTTGTTATCCTCAAAGAAGAAATGATTTTTTTCATTCTGTTATGACCAGCGTCTTTAGCCAAGTCTATGCAAATAATTGTGCCTTTTAGTTGACAGTGGAAGTATATACCTCTAATCATCTCTTTGGTCCCCTAGTGCCCATGTCCAGCTAAACGATGCTGTCAGTGCATGCATTTAGTCACTAAAACATTGGACAATAGTAAAGACTCCTGCTGACTCAATCTCAATTACAGATTCAAAACTGCCATCAAAAGTATGTTTGAATTATTACAGACATTTTTTTCCCCACAGAACTTTTAAGAATGTTCTACAAGACTTCTTTTCACAGTGGACTGAATTAAAAAATCAATTGAAATATAAATAAATAGAATCATCCACTTTTACAAAGGCTAAAACAGAGCTCTACCCTGACTCGCTCAACATTAAAGTTGTGGTACAAAGAGCCTGGGTCCCATCTGCTCCAAGTAGGTGGCCCTCAAGAGTCATTAAAATTATCTTTTTAAAATTACACTCAGCAAGAGCAATCCGTTTTATGCATCCAGAAATTATTGTCCAAATGCCCATCTGCATGTCGTTTTAAGAAACGTAGTTCAACAGAGGAAGTGCTGGCTCCTTAGGGAAATCATTCTCATCTTCAGCGTACATATGCTGTGCTACAGTTAATCAGGCAAACTCTATTGATGTTCCCGGCACTTGGGCGTGATTGAATATTTAACAAACAAATGCCTCTGTGCCCAGAAGACAAACGGTTTAAGAGATTTGGGACTTTTAAAAAAATATATCAAGTTAAATCAAAAGCATTTTGTGTTTGTTCTTCTGAGAAACAGATGAACAGACGATCGGAACGTGAAAATGGCATGACAATTTCTTTACCACTCTGACAAATTATATTCAATTGCTATACAGGTTTCCAGTAGTTAAATGATAAACCAGAAGGGGAAATGTGGTTGTTTTTCAATCAGGTCATAGTAAGCTTACTTTTAATGCATATAACAAATGCATATATTATATAAGAAAAAATTAAGCCAAGAGCATGTTGAGCCCAAAAATGTTACACATGTGGAATCAATAAACATCATCTATACATATATCATCTACTTTAGTAAGTCAAGAGTGTTGCTAAAGAAAGGAATAGAGTCTGCCACTGTACCACGCCTAGAGAGTACAATACTAGGTTTCATTCTCTATTTCTTTCCTCTCCAAAAGAGAAGCCGTTCCAACTTAAGTCATAATATTGGTCTCGTTTATCTCTTGCCTTTCTCATTTATCCTAATTCTCCTTTTAGAATCTGGGATAAACCAGAATTGGTTCTGGGGCAGCCAAAGTAAACGAGCCTTTTATACTCTGTCCAGATTCTCCAGTTACTTATCTTTTCTTACTTTAAGTAGTAGCATAGAAACATATTACCTAGAAATGCAGTACAACCAAGAGAATGCTCACCAGGGAACACAGCTAAATCTGTCCTTCTCGGCTCATCTCCAGACCAGGGTATATCTTAGGAAAAATGTGAGATGAATGGCCATATACATCTCATGAATATTTCTTTGTGTATAATCATTGTTCATGCCAAGCAAAAAGAAATCATTTTACACCTGAGTAAACTACTGGAAGGAAAAAAAGGCTGTACTCTGACCTACCCAGAGATACAAAAAATAGACTTCATATAAAATAATTTGATTTTTAAGGTGTTTATAAGATGATATAGCAAACATAGGTATCCCTCTAACTGTACATCTGAAACTTTTGAAATAATATTTGCTACCTTCTACCTTATGAAATTTTTACTTTTGTAGGTATCTATCTCTCGGCTTTATGCCTTTGCCTTCAAGATTTTGTGCCTCTCGAGGCCAGTGCCCATGTTCTTCCAACCTGTATTTCTTCTGTAGTGCCTAGAAAATGCCTTACACCTAGCAGGAGCTTAGTAAATATTTACTGAACTCATTTTTATTGCAAAAGCTCCCAATTTCTGCCTATGTCATATACAAAATAGAATCCCAGAGGGATCCAAAGATTCTGGCCCAAAGATGCATAATTATACTGTTTCTGCATAACCAACCTATTTTTAGGGCCTGTTTTAAATACATAGGACACGTTTATTTTTTATATGCAAATTGATGGAAATGGATGAGCAGAGGGTCTTTTTTGGTCACAGAAAACGCACTGCCCAATGTATATAACCAGTATAGAAAATTAAACGAGAGTTTTTTGAAAGCTGGAGAAAAGATAGCACCAGCAAGCAGCCAGACTGAATTAACAAGAAATCCATCCTACTTCCACCAGTACCTTCTCAGAACTAGGGTTTGGGGAATATTTGCTATATTCTCGGTTTACTTTCTCTAAGACAAGGCTACACTTTTATCCTCGTTTCATCTCTGTACAACAAAAATTGCAAACGCCACCACCCCATTCCTTAGTAATTTAGGACAGTAGGCATCTTTCAGGTCCCTGGCATTCTTTCCGGTTTTCTGCCTGAGGACAGGGTTCTTCAACCATGTGAACAGCTTAAGGGCTCTCAGAGTGGTGGTGAAGGATTAGCTTACTCAGTAAATGATGTACAGCAGAGAGAGTTGCCCAGTACCTGCAGATGCAGCCAACGTAGTACTGTTGCAAGGGTGGAAATATCCCAACCTTCTTATTTGTTCACATGGAATGTAAAGTAAGTGCCCGTGGATTGACATCCAATCACCATCTTTTCTTGACTCTATCTGGGGCTCTGGAAAATATATTTCCCCATCATTTATAAAGAAATATATGTATGAGAAGATCAAGCCAGCATAGACAAAGCAAGTTGAGGCCCAGGATGAATACCAAGAAGATCTTTAGACACTCTGCAGTTCTCATCCTTTATTACAGATAGGCAAGCTGTTTCTTGGGAGACATTCTAAGACCCGAGTGTTCTAAGACCTTTCTTGAGATTACAGTTACTTTCTGCAGGAAGTACTTTCCACTACTTTTGAACACTTTCCACAAGGAAGGAAAATCATTTTATAACAGGATTAGTGATTGCAGACTCCCTTTAAGAGATTTCCAGAGTCGGTGCGCGTGGGTGGCTCAGTGGGTTAAAGCCTCTCTGCCTTCGGCTCAGGTCATGATCCCAGGGTCCTGGGATGGAGCCCCACACTGGGCTCTCTGCTTGGCGGGGAGCCTGCTTCCTCCTCTCTCTCTGCCTGCCTCTCTACCTACTTGTGATCTCTGTCTGTCAAATAAATAAATAAAATCTTTAGAAAAAAAAAAAGAGAGAGAGATTTCCAGAGTCTCTAAATAGAGCATATCTTGCCTTCTACAGAACTCTCATATCAGCCCAGCCTCTCCATCACCACTACCACTGCTTCAGCCCAGCCACACTAGCACCTCTAATCATGACCATTGGACAGTCTCCTAATTGGCCTCCCTCTCAGTAATCTCCACAGATGCTGCAGACACCATACAAACTCACACCCATGCCTTCTATCATGGGCCATCACTGATTCTCCTGCGTCACATCACCCAAGGACCCCTCAAAGGCCCTGCATGGCAGAGATTTAGTTCTGAACTACCATTGTATGCCCATCATCTACAGTGCCTATGGCAATAGCCCTAGATATGATGAGGAAGAAATGAAAAGAGGCAGAACTATGACAGACACACAGATAGATCCCTTCTCATTAAAAGGCATGATAAATCCCTCTTCTGGGGATGCCTGGGTGGCTCAGCCAGTTAAGTGTCTGCCTTTGACTTGGGTCAGGATCTCAGGGTCTTAGGATCAAGCCCTGAATTGCATCGGGCTCCCTGTTCATCAGGGAGTCTGTTTCTCCTTCTCTTTCTGCCCATTTCCCCTGCTTGTGCTCTCTCTCAAGTGCTCTCTCTCTCTCAAATAAATAAAATCTTAAAGAAAAACATCCTCTTCTGGCCTGTGTATAACCTAGAACAGGCTTTCTCACCTTTACACATTCTTCACTTCTACTGAAAGGGAAATCTCACCTCAGATAGTAATCTGTATGTTCAGCATGATGATGACCAAACACTGAGCAAGAAGCTCACAGTTCAATCAGCCTCTCAAATATTTTGTTTAAAAATTCCAAATCTGAGGGGGGAATGCCTGGGTGATTCAGTTCATTAGGCATCCAGTTCTTGATTTCAGCTCAGGTCATGACCTTGAGGTCTTGAAATCAAGCCCCCTGTCAGGCTGCATGCTGAGGGTGGAGTCTGCTCAAGATTCTCTCTTTCCCTCTCCTTCTGCCCTGCCCCCACTCCTGCATGCAGTCTTTCTTGATTGCTCTAAAAAAAAATTAAAAATAAAAAACCAAATTTGGGGAGTAACTAGATGTTTGGTTCTGTGTGGCTACAAATTGAAAGGGTAAGCAATAGCTTTCTGAAATTGAATGTAAGAGATACATTCTTAGATAGCAAATAATGTCTTTAAAATATAATCTGCTTTTGGGGGATACCTGGGTGACTCAGTTGGTTAAACATCTGACTTGATTTTGGCTCAGGTCATGATCTTAGAGTCATGAGATCTAGCGCTGCGTCAGGCTGTACACTCAGTGGGAGTCTGCTTGTCCCTCTCTCTCCGCCTCTGTTACCTCCCCTGGCTTGCACATGTGTTCACTCTTTCTCTCTGTCTCTCAAATAAATAAATACATAAAATCTTTAAATGTATATAGAGATAGATATATACTCTGCTTTTATTGATTTTTGTTTCTGTCCTAAGTTTATCATTTTGATGTCCACTTAGTTTTTACATATTTAAGTAAATAAGACAAATTGGAAAAATCTACCTTGGCAGGTATAAGCAATGATCAGGTTAGTTTGTTCTTCCAGGTTCTTATTTTATAGCAGAAAAATCCAACTGAAAAAACACTGTAGTTCTCATTTCCATTATTTACTTTCACAGCCATTGATTTTAAGTTTGTAGCTCCTCCTTTCTCAGATTTAAAAATGAAAATTTTTGCTTTCCTAGGGATAATCTCAGAACTAGGTATTTATAAAACTCATGTAGCTTTACAAATAATTCTGTTTCATCACGTTCATGTCTTACGGGAAAAAAAATACTTTCTATAATTGAAATTTTCATGTAAGAAAAGTATTTCACAGAACATGTCTATTATCTATTGCTCTTGAACGATAAGACTTCCCTACAATAATTTAAAACAAATACACTTTGATAGCCCAGCTTATTTTTAGAGTAGCATCTCTATGCTTAAATAAGCTAAATACTTTAAGTTCTAGCTGTTCCTCTTCTCATAGAGTCAGCTCATTAGGAAGTCAAAGTGTGCTATGCTTATGTAACTTCCGGTGGATCCTCTTCTTTCACATGCTTTTTTGAAATGACTGTATTTTTAGTGAATGGCTGTCTTGTAACCCAGAGGTCAAAAAAATATATATATGCCTTACCAAGACCAGATAGATACCACATAGCAGGGCATCTCACCAAACGGTTTAAATCTATTGCACTGCTGTTTTTAGTTACTCATCTTTTTATTGCAAAATAAAATAGGTATATATATATTAAGTATAGGTATATATATATATATATATATCATATATAGGTATATTATATGTATACTTTGGCTTTTATTCGGAGAATAAATGAACTTTTTAAGAACTGTTCTCAGTAGCTTCTTCACCACCGATTTTGGCTCAATGTGGTTTCACTTTGTTCCCCCATGTAGGGTAACGACAGTATCCAGGGTTCCCTGAGCCCAACAACTAGTCCTTCAGGGTTAACTCAGCTAACATTAGAGAACACGTTGGGGAAGGCTGCAATGTGGACAGATAAAGGACCTCTAAAAAGTGCCTACACAGAAGCAGGAGCATCAGAAAGCCAGAATTCCTTGGCAAAGCAGATAGATAGAAAAGACTTTCGAACAAGTGTGGTGCCTACACCATGCCTTTCTCCCCCTGGAAGAAGTGAAGCCTCTCAGAAAACTCCAGATCCTGTTATCAAAGCAAAGGACCGACCAGCCCATCAAGTACCAGCTTCAATAAACAAAACCTCCCTAAAGGAGATCTCAGAGGGAAAGTTGAGGCCGATTCCTGAAGTATCTGTAAGTGGCTTTGCTCTGGTTTGCATAGGCGGGCAGCACGTCCTGCTGTGTTCTGTTCTGTCCCACTTCACACGGGTTTTCAGCAGGACCTATTTTTCATCATTTGGGTGATCAGTAATGTATTCGCCTTCCAGTTCCAATGTGTTTTAGCTCAGTAGCAACAGCTGTTAAAGAGTATATTGCCCATCCCAGTGATAATAGAATGCCTCGTGTTTTTAATGAGAAAGATAATTATCATTATAGTAATTTTTTTATTTCCCAGTTACTTCTCATAATTTTAGTTATCACTGCCTGCAAATTATAAATGAAGATCTTATTTTTGAGCCAAAGGCTTGCCAGTGAAATTGACAGATTTTCAATAACAATCTACATTAGGAGCCATAAAAACATCATTATTCTCTTCACTTTCTGGTCTCTTTGCAGCAGTTTCCCAAATAATAAATGGCATGAGTGAAGGTTAATAGTAAAGTAGTGTCACTGAATAAATCCCTAGGCTAGTTTGGTGGCTATATTCATGTCCATTGGGTTGATTTTCCTCCTTCCTGTGTTAGTCCCTCTCTTCCTTCAGTCCCTCCACGCTGCACTTAGAAACCAGAGAACAGATGAAGTTATGCAGAACAAATAAACTTATATTCCATTTTTTTAAAACACAGTAAAGGTTTTCTTTATTTTTCATGTCCTAAGTATTCTGTATGTGTTACATTGTAAAGCTTTGGTTCAATTACGTTCTAAGCAATTGAGGGAGGATTGTTCCCTCACACAAGTCACAGACATATATGTCATCATTAACAGAACAGAAGTAGCTAATACTTCTTAAACACCTGCCATGTGTCAGTCACTCTGCCAAGCCTTTTTTCCACTGAAGCATTTCATTTAATCCTCACAGTGACCCTGAGAGGTAGACACTTTCATGCTCAATTTTTAGATGAGGAAACTTGAGGTTCAGCTCGGTTATGCGGGGTGTTCAAGGACAACAGCAAGTTAGTTGGAGAGTTAGAACTTGAAACTAGATTGTCTGAGACCAGAACTGCTGCCTGGGTCCACTACACTGGGCTGCATAAACATGTACCAACTCTCACGTAAATGGTAGCCCCTCCTCAAGAAAGACCCAGATAAAACTGGAATGTGTATTCATTTTTTTTCTCAAGTTTGCATGCATGTCTGTATGTGTGCCCACAAAAATGTAGCGAATCACCTAACTCAATGAAAATGGAATTTGTTTTATGGTGATTTTAGGATGAAAGTGGTCATAGTAATATCTTTGCCTGTTTTGCATTTATTTTAAATTATTTAAATTGTTTTGCATTTATTTTAAATTATTTCTAAAACAGATATTCTACCTAGCTGTAATTTTCTTCCCCTTTGGTGTACTCATAAGTGGAATGCAGCTAATAAACTAAACTTAGGGATTTGTTCTAGGATGCTCCTTCCCTTGACTGCTGCCAAAAAACGGAACCAAAGCAAGTCTCTTAAGAAGCCTTCCGCTCCATTCTCCCCTAATTTTTTTGCCACCACCCTTCTATTAGGTAAAATCTCTCATTCTTTCCATCTTTCCGTAGAAATAAAACCAGGGCACAAAAAATCAGCTTGTAAACTTGAGGCACAAATGAACTTTGAGTACCTGGCCACTCGACCAAGTACACTGCCTGAACCCTAGTACTCTCTGATGATACCAGGGGGAAATGAAAGGCTGGAGAGAGAGCGGGGGATTTTCCTTTACGCATCCTCTTCCTCTGAGAGCCGGTTGCCTGAGACTCTTTGCGTTGCTCCAAGAGCCCCTCCTCCCAGCTGCTCGCTGCCCTTTACAAAGCACTCACCTGACTCCTGTGCCTTTGCGCAGGCGCCGTGGGTGCAGCGTCGGCCATTTTTACTAGTCCATTTTACCGCTAAGGAGACCGACAGCAATCCCTTCAAAAGGATGGAAGAGGGAAGGAACCTTACACGTGTGGACAGGATAGAGGCACAAAAGCACTGCTTACCATTTGCGCAGAGAGGTTTAACCTCAGTGTCAAAATACAGACTAATAAAATGTGATCTCAGGGAACCCACGTGGTCGCTACAATCTGTGGCTTACATTTGTGAATTGTGAAAACCCCAATTTAATAGGATGTAAAATTATGGAAGGCATCGGCACTCTGCCCCATTTCAGGGTGAATTTACCATGGGAATGGAGTGTTCTTCCAGAGACACCATTTAAAAAAGAAATCATGGTCATAGTGAAAGGGTGCTAATACTTGACATTCTCTCCATTTAATAACTGTAGCTAAGAATCGGAAACAAGTTTCCTCAAAAGAGCCATGTACTTGCTAACTCCACAAAGGAATTCCCCCCCCCCCCAGATTCCAGAAACCCATGGTGGTGACTGTTAATAATATACTAAAATTTGGGGAGCCCGGGTTGCTCAGTGAGTTAAAGCCTCTGCCTTCAGCTCAGGTCATGATCCCAGGGTCCTGGGATTGAGCCCCATATTGGGCTCTCTGCCCAGCAGGGAGTCTGCTTCCTCCTCTCTCTCTCTCTCTCTCTCTCTCTCTCTCTCTCTGCCTGCCTCTCTGCCTACTTGTGATCTCTGTCAAATAAGTAAATAAATAAAATCTTTTTTAAAAAATAAGAATATACTAAAATTTAATTCACACAATATAGAATTCAGCTTTTTTTAGGGCACTCATGGAGTTGTGCAACCATCACTACTTATCTTAGATCATTTTTATCATCCCAAAAGAAATTCCATCCCTATTAATAGTCATTCCCCATTCATTGCTTTCCCCAAACTCCAAGAAGCCACTAATCTGCCTTTCTGTCTCTATGGATTTGCCCTTCCTGGACAGTTCATATAAATGAAGTCAGACAGTATGTGGTCTTTTGTATCTGACTTCTTTCATTTAGCATAATGTTTTCAAGTTCCATCCATGTTGTAGCATTTCATTTCTTTTTATGCCTGAATAGTAATCCATTATATGGATATGCCATATTTGTTTATTCATCTCTCAGTCGATAGCTGGTTGTTAACACTTTTTGGCTATTATGAAAGATGGTGCTATGAACATTCATATGCACATTTTTGTGTGGACATATGTTTTCATTCCTCTTGGGTATATACCTAGGGATGGAATTTCTGGGTCATATGCAACTTTATATTTAACGTTTGAGGAACTGCCAAACTGTTTTCCATAGCAGCTGCACCATAGTACATTCCTACAAACAAGACAAGTTGACGGGATTTTTCTACATCTTAGTCAACACTTGTTATTGTCTGCCTTTTTCATTTAAGCCATCCTGGTGGGTGTGAAGTGGTATCTCATTGCACTTTCAGTTTGCATTCCCCTGATGACTCAAGATGCTGAGCATCTTTTCATACACTTATTAGCACATCTGCTTATCTCCTTTGGAGAAATGCCTATTCAAATCTTTGGCCTATTTTTTCATTGGATTATTTGTCTTTTTATTGCCCTGTTGTAAGAGTTTGGATACAAGCTCCTTGTCAGATATGTGATATGCAAATATACTCTCCCATTCTGTAAGCTGTCTTTTCATTTCTTGGGGCTATCTTTTGAGGCACGGAAGCTTTTCATTAGGTGAAGTCCAATCTATCTGTGTTTTTCTTCTCTTGTTTATACTTTTGGTGTTATAGCTAAGAGCCATTGCCTAATACATGGTCACAGAGATTTATTCCTCTTTTCTTCTAAGAATTTTTTAGTTTAACTCTTAAATTTTGTCCTATAATCCATTTCTAGCTCTAGTGGGAAGTAGGGGTTCAACTGCATTTTTTTGCTTGTGGATATTCACTTGTACCAACACTATTGATTGAAAGACTGTTTTTCCCATTGAATTGTCTTGTCACCTTTTTTGGAAGTCAATTGACCATACATGTGAAAGTTTATTTCTGACTTCCCAGTTCTGTTCTATCTATATGTCTATCCTTATGCAGTATCACACTGGCTTGATTACTGTAGTTTTATAGTAGACTTTGAAATCAGGTAGTGTGACTCCTTCAACTTTGTTCTTCCTTTCCTGGATTGTTTTTGCATTTCCATAGGAATTTGAGGATCAGCTTGTCAGTTGAGATTGCATTGCATCTATAAATCAGTTTGGGGGATATATCTTAATATCTTAATATTAAGCCTTCCAGTCCATGGATATCTTTCCATTTATTTGTGTCTTTCATTTCTTTGGGCAATGTTTTATAATTTTCAGCATACAAGTCTTACACTTTCTTTGTTAAATTTATGCCTAAGTATATTTTTGATGTTCTTGTGAATAGAATTGTTTTCTTAATTTTTTAATTTGTTCATTTCTAGGGTTCATAGAAATGCAATTTATTTTTATATTGATTTTATATCTTGTAACCTTTCTGAATATTAATTAGTTCTAATGGTGTTTTTGTGAATTCCTTAGGAATTTCTATATACAAGATCATGTCATTACAAATAGAGATAGTTCTACTTCCTTTCCAATCTGGATGTCATTTATTTCTTTTTATTACCTAATTGCCCCCACAAATGGATTTCATTTGAATGAAAAGCTTTTCTTTCTTTCAAGATATTTAAGATTTAATACTTCAACTACTGTGGCCCAGTAGTGAATTCTAACACAGACATAATGAGCTCTGTCAGGCCTAGAAGGATTCTACTGGTATGATGCATAGGAAATGTACTAGATGCAAGAGAAAAATTTTGACAATTATCCTGGGACTGGAAGTCCATCCAATATATGAATGGAGGTATGAAATTACCTCTGCTGGCTAGCTTTGTAGTCAACGCATATAGAATACTAACATGTATGGGGGGTTCTGCCTCCTAAGCTGGGCTTCTAAAATAAAGGACTTCTAGGGGCACCTGCGTGAGCCTAGAAGTCGGCATCTGACTCTTGACTTTGGCTCAGGTCATGATCTCAGCATTGTAAGATGGAGCCCTTCACTGGGCTCCATGCTGGGTGTGGAGCCTGCTTAAGATTCTCGTCTCTTTCTCTGTCTCTCTCTCTCTCTGCTCCTCCACCCTCCACTTTTCCTCTCTAAAAATAATTAAATAATTAATTAAAATAAAACAAAGGACTTCTAGGTGATGAGTTACAGCTGCTCTGGTTCTATTTCTGGATTATGACAGCATCTCCTTTTCTGCTGAGTGCCTGTCAGGCCAGGTATTCCCCCTGGTGCTAGAGATAAACCAACCCAAACAGATGAGGCCTGTCTCCTCAGGGGGCTTATATCTGTTAGGAAATACAGACAATAAAGATGCACAAACAAATACATAAAGTGTTTATAAGCTATGATAAGGATGTGGGAAGACAAAGATAAGGTGATATAACAGACAACAGGGTTGGCCAGAATGGTGGGTACTTCAGATATTATCTGACTGAGTAGGTGACATTTGAGCTGAGATCTGAAATTTAAGATGGAGCCAGCCATGCAAAGAACCTGGGACTACTGTTTCAGGTATCGGGAACAATAGGTACAAAGCTTCTGAAATGGATGTCTTTGGGGAATAGAGGAGGCCCACATAGCTGGGTCTTTCGGGAAAGGGCAAGGGAAGTGGAGGATGAGGTCAGAGCTGTTAAAAGGCCCAGATCACATGAGATCAGAATGGCCACGGTAAGGAGGGTGGCCTTTATTCCACATGCAATGGCAAGTCTTTGTAGGGTTTGAAGCAGGGCAATAACATTTACATTCAAAAACTTCCCTCTTGGGCGCCTGGGTGGCTCGGTTGGTTGGACGACTGCCTTCGGCTCGGGTCATGATCCTGGAGTCCCGGGATCGAGTCCCGCATCGGGCTCCCAGCTCCATGGGAAGTCTGCTTCTCCCTCTGACCTTCTCCTCGCTCATGCTCTCTCTCACTGTCTCTCTCTCAAATAAATAAATAAAATCTTAAAAAAAAAAAAAAAGAAACTTCCTTCTTGCTGTGTCAAGGATGGATGCAACAGGACAGGAATAGAAGCAGAGAAAGCAGTTGAGGCATCACTCTCTGATAAATCAGAGCGGAGATGAAGAAAAGTGACAGATTCCCAAAATAACTAAGAGCTAGGACTGATAGGATAGAGGGAAGAGGAAACAGGCAGAATCAAGCATGACTCTGAGGCTCGGGACCTAAGCTATAGGGAGGGTGGTCATGTAATTCGCTGGGCTCTGGGAGACTGTGAGCAGACCTGAGCCATCAACTCAACCATCAAGGTACTACAGTCAAGAATTGTAAGCTGACTCCCCATTGAAAATCAGTTCTCACATGGGGTGCCTGGGTGGTTCAGTCGGTGAAGTGTCCAACTCTTGATTTTGGCTCAGGTCATGATCTCAGGGTTGTGAAATGGAACCCCGAAGCAGAGATTCTCTCTCCCTCTGCCTGTCCAACCCCCACCCCATGCTCACTCTCACTCTCTCTCTCTCTCTCTCACACACACACACATAAATAAATTTTGAAAAAGGAAATATGCTGTCGCAAAGTGCCAACTTGAAGTAACTCTATGACAAGAGACAATCAAAGGCCTTACAAAAGAAGGTGCAGGAGAATTGTTCTCCTAATCCCCTGATATGCCAGAGTACTAGTAATTCTAAGGAACACTTACTGACATTGATTTGCTAACTTCTTGGTAAACCTCATCCTTGCAATGTCTTATTCATTTTTTAAATAGAGCTCCCTATTATTGATTTCAAATATTTTTAAGTAAGAAACAAGTACAACCCTCTGGGTAATACCATAACCATGTAGATAGCTAGTAATTAAACTTTTCCACATGTGTAACTGCATTCAAACAGTTTTGAATGAAGCATTTTAAACCTGTAAATGTAATTATGTGCATCTTTAAACAAACAAATAAAAAAGACATAGGCTTTGTGGTTCCAGAAAAAGTTTAAACTTATTGAAGAATGGTTATTTTCATAAGAAAGACAAAATATGCTACCAATTACAAATTCAGGTATTCTTAGAAAAAAACAAGACATGAGATTTTATAGGGAAAAATTATAAAATGAATACCATATAGCTTGAGTTTAATTTTCACATTTTCATTTTTGAAAATCAAAACTGAATTATGGAAGGACACTTTATATGTGTTTTAAGCCGTGGTACAATTTTTTTTTTAATTGTCAAGCCTTTTCCTTTGGATATTGAAAAAGGATTAGTTTGACTGCCTCGCTGATGAAATTGAGCTCGAATTTTTTTGAAATAATAGAGGCTTACTGTTCTATGCAATTTGTATACTACTAACTTAGAGGAAAATGAATTTGTAAATCATTTTAGAGTTTTAAAGGCATTGTTCCATTACATAAAGTTCTGCATTTTCTAGGGTATATAATACTCTGTGTTCAAAGTGAAGCCATCTGTCTCTCTTTGAATTTGCCACTCAAGTATGCCATTTGCAGCTGTCTTTCCAACAATACCCCATTGTTTGAAGACTTCATAAATGTCTGTCTGACCCCTGACTTCCTTCAGTTACAACAATATTCCATTGTTGCAAAACACCTGTCTGGGGGTCAGGTTATCCTATGTGCTGTACGTATGTCGATCATCCTCACCTAAATGTGCAGGTTCACCCAATGACTCTCTTTCCTTCCAAGGCTATCACTATAGATGACTACTGGCTTCATGCTCTCCTGAGCCACCTGATAGACAGCTTTCACCTTTGCCACCCTCAGGACTTTCCCCAAAGAGAGCTCTACAGCATGTCTATCTACATTTTCATTCTTCCGAGCAGTCAAGAACAGTGGACACCACAGCTCAGAGCACCAGCTCAAACCAGCAGATCTGGATTTTCGTTCTGGCTTTGCTTCTTTTTACTTATGTGACCTTGGACGCATTTCTTATCTTCCTTGAATCTCAGTTACCTCATCTGTCAACTTTGAGAAAATAATAATACTTATTCCATAGGGTCATAATGAATATCACATGTGGAACACTTAGCCCGTATCAACCAGATATTTTCCTCTACCCGTGTCTGAGTAGTTAGAAATGTAAACCAGTATGCCTGGCATACTAAAGCACACTTTTTCAAATCCAATAAAATTCCAGAAACTAATTATTGGTACTGTTCGATAAGGGAGAGCTATGTGTGTTTATTGTCCTCTGTTAAGAGGTGAATCAAGTGCTGACATAAAAGTGAATTAATGGGTCACTTCTGTCAGATAACGTGTTGGTATTTTGTCAATGTTCACTGAAGAGGGAATAATATTTAGAAGCAGGACCTCGTGTGTCTCCAGTCATTCCCCTGTAGAGCACTCTTTGTGTGCCTGCCTTATTCCCAGAGCTAAATTAGAGATCCGCAGCTCCATGGCTGATGGATGAATTAAATGTGGACAAGACTAGTAACAGCTTATAAATTGTTTATAACTATGAACTATTAACCATGGTGAGAATGTGACATTTGTTACATTGGACACTCCTACCAATTAGTAGTCTTTGAAGAAGAGTTTGTGATTTCATGATTTGTCAAAACTATACTCTTTCCTTGCCTCTGGGGGAAAAAAAACACAGAGTCATTGTGTCACTTTTATCGGTCAATGCACTGCTGAGGATATTGCTGAAGCTACAGAATTTGGTGGTTAAATAACATTGGAGCTACCAGTAATAGGATTTGCATTAAGCATAGAAATTTTCTGGGTGGAATTTGCTTCTAGCCCTCTTATTTTTATTTGTTGTGGGTTTGTTTTTTTTTTTTCAGTCTAAATTTTTGCTGATGCTACAGATGCATCTAGTGTCTAATTTAGTTGTTGACCGAGGCGAAATGGTCCAGATAGAAGTATCTTAAAATAATTAAAAATGGCATTATGGTCCAAATTTTGGGTGATGATATGGACCTGCAAAAGTCATTATTCATGTCACCAATGTGCCAGTTACTGTAATGAAGAGGAGCAGTTTCAGATTCTCAGAAGTTTCAGAAATTGTAGACAGACTTGACAAAAACTAAGAGACTAGCAGAAGTATGAATCCATGAGAACACATTAGTTGCTTAGCTAACACACTGTAACTTTTTACTATGGATTCTCCAATATTTTTATGCTAAGGTTAGCAACCTACTAGTCAAATGTTAATGGAAGAAATCCATCTTTTTTTTTTTGTCTTGGCTTTCCTAATTTTAAAGGAACAAGTCATACTTGCCATTTTCCTATTTTATGGAAGAGGCCTTAAGCTGATAGTATTTCCTGACCCACTGAGATCAAGGTCTTTATTTCAAGAACCTTATTTGTGAATTTAAAGATTTAGGGCACTTGCCATATGCCAAGTGCTATACAAAGTGCCCCACTCTTTCTGTCCAGTCTCCATCTCCAGCCCTTATAAGAGGCCTCACTTATTTCTGTTTGACAGACCAGGAAGCCCAGAGGCTTTAGCTAGTTCACATCCAATAAGTGACTAAACAGTGAGTCATACTCAAAGAGTTTGGGCCAGAAAAGCTGGTTCACCTTCCACTACCCTGGACCACTCGTGCTCTGTCTCACATGCACTCGTGCTCTCTTTCTCAAATAAATTTAAAAAAAAAAAATGCTGTGAAGCTTAAAGTGGCAATGGAAGTTAAATTGCCACATGATCACAGAATTTTTTTTGAGACAGAGCACAAGTGCATGTGAGTGGGTTGGGGGTGAACGGGTGGGGTGGGGCAAAGGGAGGAGAGAGAAAACCTGAGTAGGCTCCACACTGAGGCTTGATCTCATGCCCCCGAGACCATGACCTGAGTCAAAATCAAGAGTTGGACACCTAACCGACTGAGCCTCCCAGGTGCCCCGATCACAGAACCCTTTCAGTTAGCTTTAATTGGGGATGGTGGTCCAGGGTAGTGGAAGGTGAACCAGCTTTTCTGGCCCAAACTCTTTGAGAGCACTTGGCATATGGCAAGTGCCCTAAATCTTTAAAGGCTACGGTCGTCTTATAGATGGCATATCCTTGAATATAATTTAAAACCTGTTCCATTTGGTGTTACTAGATTCCTTCAAGTCTATAGTAATTGTTCAGCTCATGAAGTACCCTTGAACTTAGTAGATAGGTGCTGGGAAATTACAAATTATTTATCAATAATAAGAGCTCAGCTGTGGTTCAGATAATTCTTTCTGAAAATTAGCTGGCTGACTCCCAAGACAAAATGTACGGAAGTATATGGTATGGAAGTCATGGAGGGAAAGGGTGTTCGATACAAATATAGCACATTGATATAAAGATTTTTTTTAATTTATTTTCAGCATAACAGTATTCATTATTTTTGTACCACACCCAGTGCTCCACGCAATCCGTGCCCTCTATAATACCCACCACCTGGTACCCCAACCTCCCACCCCCCCGCACTTCCAACCCCTCAGATTGTTTTTCAGAGTCCATAGTCTCTCATGGTTCACCTCCCCTTCCAATTTCCCCCCAACTCCCTTCCCCTCTCTAACTCCCCATGTCCTCCATGCTATTTGTTATGCTCCACAAATAAGTGAAACCATATGATAATTGACTCTCTCTGCTTGACTTATTTCACTCAGCATAGTCTCTTCCAAGATCTTTTTTAAAAAATACTTTCACGCTTCTCCCCTCCAAAAAAGAGAGCACCACATCTATGAGATAGAAAGCTACCCCTTTGCAAGGACTTTTTGCCAATATTGGTTAAACTACCCAAGAATTCTCTACCCAAGACATTCTTTATTTACTTGACAGACAGAGATCACAAGTAGGCAGAAAAGCAGAGGGAGAGGAGAAAGCAGGCTCCCTGCTGAGCAGAGAGCCCGATGTGGGGCTCGATCCCAGGACCCTGGGATCATGACCTGAGCCGAAAGCAGAGGCTTTAACCCACTGAGCCACCCAGGTGCCCCTACCCAAGACATTCTTAAAGGATTAGTATGCAGAGATGATGAAGTATGAATTGAGTCAAGGATAGTGAAATGTTTCTAGGTTATAGCCAAAATGTTTGTGACAGACATCTTGGAGGTGGCATTGGGTCTGGTTAAGCCTAGGTCAACATGAATGCCATTGTTCTAAAAGACAACCTAGATTCTGACCTGTTGTTTTTTCTAACAGCCTGCTTACTGATTTCTGCTGTGTTAAGTCAATATAGCATCCCTTCAGTGTAGCAGTTTGTCAAGTTGTACTGTAGCTTGGTCTTTATATTTCAATTTACCTCTTTGCATGATGAAGAAATATGCTAAAAGCTACCATACACTGTGAATGAGTTATTTGCTCAAGTGTGTGTCACTTGAGGCTCATGCCTGAGGTTTCTGTCTTCATTCTTCTTTTCCATGGGCCTGCGTTCTCAGTGAATCAGGGTGAACTCTAGTATGGGATACGTGCTCAAGAATTTGAAACAAGTCTTCAAACGGTGCTAGTTGGTGAAGAGATGTCCTGGAACGCTAATTTACCATCGGCTCATTTTTAAAATGTCAATGTAGCAATACTTTTGCTGTCTGCAAATAGCAATAGAGAGGAGATTAATCTTCATATTAAAATGCCAGTTGAGGTTTAAAATTAGCTTTGGAAAATGGATTTCTGCTACTTTTCCAATGTCTGCTATGACATTAGAGTTCAGAAAAACTTCCAAAACTTTCTAATTATAGCTTCAGCATTCTTCATGACATAAATTTGAACCTAGCAGCAATACTGAACCCCCAGAATTTACAAAATGCCACCTTTATCCCTACTAAAATGGTCCGGAGCAAGGTGCCAGTGACTATTACTTCCTAGGAAATCTTTTCTGAGTCTTAGACTTCTTTGTCACTTTTGGTCATGGAGAAGTACACAAATCATAAACATACACTCTGAAGAATTTTCACCAACTGAACAAATCCATGTGACCATGATCCAGAACAAGAAAGAGAACAATGCCAGTGCCTCAGGAGCCCCATTGTACTCCCTGTCAGTACCCCTTTCTGCCACCATCGCTTCACAACTTCCGCTGAAACCCCCAAGACTAGTCCTGCCCATATATACCCTCTGGTGCCTGGTTTCTCTCTCTTAGCATTTCTCTTATGAAAGTCAGTATATCACTTATTTTGCTGATGTATCGTGTCCTGCTATCATACCACCCTGCTGATGGGAGCTACTAAGAATATGTCTTTTTTAATCTCTCTTTTTTCTTTATTGAAGTATGATTGGGATACAGTATATTAGTTTCAGGTATATAACAGAAATTTGACAATTCTGTGCATTACTTGGTGCTCACCGTGGTAAACATAGTCACCATCTGTCACCGTACAATATTACTATTATTGACTATATTTACTATGCTGTACTTTTCATCTCCATGACTTATTTTATAATTTCATAGGCTTCTCATCTCCATGACTTATTTCATTTACCTTTTAATCCCCTTTCACCCATCCCCTCATCAACTTTGCTTCACCAACCACCAGTTTATTCTCCCTACTTAAGAGTCTGCTTATTTGTTTGTTTTCTTTTTCAGATTCCACATGTAAGTGAAATCATATGGTATTTGTCTTTCTCTGTCCGACTTATTTAACTTAGCATAATACTCTCTAGACCCATCAGTGTTTTTGCAAATGGCAAGATAATATTCTTTTTTATGGCTGATATTCCTGTTGTGTGTGCATGTGTGTGTACCACATTTTTATCCATTCATCTGTCAATGGACACTTGGGCTGCTTCCATATTTTTGCTATTGTAAATAATACCATAATAAACATAGGGTTGCATATATCTTTTCAAATTGATGTTTTTATTTTCTCTGGGTAGAAGACAGTATCAAGATTCCTCAAAAAATAAAAAATGAAGATCTCATATGATCCAATAAGAATATATCTTTTGAGAGAATCATGGGCTATTAATGAGACTTGGCCAGGGAAGTGGAAGCCATTTGGTCATAAAAGGTTTAGATTAAATTCTAGATATTCTAGGTATTTCCAGGGCACCTGGGTGGCTCAGTTGGTTAAGCAACTACCTTTGCCTTAGGTCATGACCTCAGGGTCCTAGGATCAAGCCCCTCATTGGGCTCTCTGCTCAGCAGGGAGTCTTCTTCTCCCCCTCACTCCCCCTCTGTGTTATCTCTCTCTCTCTCAAATAAATAAATAAAACCTTTTGAAAATTAATTAATTAATTAATTCTAGGTATTTCCATCCTTGTTATTTGGGAACCATTTTTATGATTTCATTTCTGAAATAGTATGTACAATACATAATGCTTTCTATGAATATAAACTCCATACTTTCAGTTTGTCTCATGTTGTTTGGCCTGGTGGTTAGAATACACTGCCACACCACCCTTCTTATCCTTCAAGGTCCAACTTAGAGACCACTGCCTCCCTGAAGCTTGACTGATTCTACAGGACGTGACCTTTTCTCTTTTCTGAAATGCCAGACTATTTGGTATACCTCCCTTTCCTGACATGCCTTTTACATTATGTTCTGTTCTAACAGCCATCATCCCCTCTGTAGTAGCAGTTTCTGTATCTTGGTGTAACTTAAAAGAATACAAAGAGTCAGGGATAGTTTGGTAGACCTTTATTAAGAGTTGGTTTTTTGTTTGTTTTTTTACATGGTGTCCCCTATGCTGTAGGTGTCAGGCACTGTGACAATGCAAACCTGATTCAGAAAGAAAGTCTCAGAGATTTTATAGGTTCCAGAATGAGAATTTAACAGCCCAATTTTCTCCCAATTTCATTATTCTCCCATCCATATAGAATGGAATGAATTTCTTCGCCTGATCTTATTAACCCATGGCCGTGTCTCATTTTGGCTCTACACCACCATTGTGAACTTGGCCTTAGAACTTAGAATGGTTCAGTAAAACCAGTTCTTCTCTGAGGTTCACAACATTCTGTGGGCAAGTGTTTGATCCATTAAGCTGTTCTGCCTTAATATCTGGAGAAAAGAGATTAGGCAAAGGGACATCAAGTTGTAAGGTTACTTTTATTTAGTTTTGTTTTATCTGGAATTATGTTTCCCTTTTTAATCATGATCAAGACTCTGTGTGATTAACTAGTACTATACCCAAGTGTATGCTACCTTTTTTATTTAAGTAGGCTTCATTCCCAATATGGAGCCCAATACAGGGTTTGAACTCAGAACCCTGAGATTAAGACCTGAGCTGAGATCCAGAGTCAGACGGACACATAACCAACTGAGCCAGCCAGGTACCCCCTGTGCTACCTTATTTTATGCTCAATTCTTTCTAGCTCTTGATTGCCCTACTAGATTGTAAAGCCTGTGAAAGCAGGGGCAACATCCCACTTGTCTTTGTGACATACTGTGTTAGGCTCCTAAAAATGTCTGAAAATCAAAGAAAAATGAGTGGCTCAACTGGCTTCATGAGGGAAGAACTTTCCCGGGAATCTGAGCACAGCTGAATTGTATAGCCTTGAGCCCATTACCTCCTTCCTAAAACAAATCCAACTGATAATGTCTCCCTTCTTTCCTACAAGGATATTTTGAGACAAAATTAGATCATATGTAACATTTTGAGACTTTTGGAAATAGAATAAGATACTTGTTTCTCGCATGTTGTATAATTTAGTTAGATGCCATCTTGTGCTACAGTCCCCTTTCCTGTGAAGACTTTCTTATAAGCCTTCTTTAAAAAAATAATAATAATATGTAATTTAAATGATTTTGCCTTTCCAGTGATTTTAAAACGGTTTAAGAGATTACAAATCAAGAATGTATCAGGGGACCAAGTTAATTACCTGTCTCTGCCATCAGTTGCTCTATTCATGACCCTGGAGAAAGTCACTTTTTCTCTCTGCTCATTTTCACCTGCTCTTCCAGTGTGTTGTCGGAATACACTTTTAGTGTTGTAGGAAGTAAATTCATGGAAATTCCGAGTTCTGAGCACTTAGCATCAACAGTTCCTGGCCCATAATAGGATCTCAGTATTTGTTGAGTAAACTAATGAATGAACCAATCAGTGCATTTCCACCACTGCCGATGACGTCAGCATTCCCGGCAGGCACCATTTCCCCAGCATCTGCTTCCGTACGTCCAGTGCTAGAGAGAGCTCACTCCCTCTGAAGTCCACTCATTCCCTTTGTCAACAAATGTAATGACTATCCAGTGCCACCTTGGACTCCTGCGAGGCATCTTCCAAATCTGCAGGGCAGTTAGACACCCCCATGCTGTGTTCCTCAAGCATCTTAGACACATCTGTGTTGTAGTATTAATCTGGGTACATATAATACTTGACTTCTAATGCCTATTACGTCTCCCTCTCTCTACTGTGAGCTCCATGCAGACAGAGGGTGCCTTATTTTCTTTACACCCCTGCCTCCTGACATAGTACAGAATAGGTGAGAGACTGGGGGGCAGTGAACAGAAAATGAAAAGGAAGAACGCTAATAACAGGGAGCACATGTATTGACAGCCAACTCAGTGGTCCTCCTAAGAGGGAGGTACTCACCCAAGCAGATATGCACCAAAAATCATCCACTGGGCTCAAGGAAGAAAATGTTGAAACTATTTCCATTGTTTTTTAAGGTCAACCATTTTAATTTCTGTTTTTACATGTTTTATACTATGCATACCAGTTTAATATAGCTATACATGTGTTTAATTAAAGACAAATATATTAGAAGGTGCATATCCAAATGCTTTTTTCATAGAGGTGCACACCATAAGTTTGGAGACCTTTCATATAGCTGTTCATCAGGTATTATGCTAAGCATTTTGCATGCATATTATTTCATTTATCCCATTGAAAATCATGTGACATATATACTGTGATTCCATTTTGCAGATGAAGAAACTGAGGCACGGAGAGGTTAGATAATTTGCCCAATCACATCCAGCTGGTAACTGGTGGGACGAGGGCCCAGGCTCAGATCCTTCTGGCTTAACCACTGTCCATTCTCTCCTGTTTTCTGTCCTAACACCTATGGTTGTACTTGAGGCAAAATACAGGTCTGTGGATTAAATACATGAAATGAGTGGATGAATTAATCATACTGAGTACTTATTAAAGCTTTCTCAAGAAAAACTGTGAGAATGAAAATAAAATTTCCTTTCTCTTTGTAGAAGTGTGTTGGCAGCAACAAGCCAAATGACATGCCCAGGTGACACATTGGAACACTTCATTCCATTTCTTGACAGAAAAACTGAAGTGAAGCCCAGCAAGTCACTGTTCTATGCTGAGCCCAAAGTCAAGCTGCTAGTCTTGTTTTTACATTTGATGACTGAACTACTTTGTTTTTATTGAGCTATAACTCATATACCATAGAATTCAGCTTTTTAAAGAGTACAGTTCAGTTTTTAGTATATTCACAAAATTCTGCAACAATTGAATTTCAGAACTTTTGCATCACCCCCCACCCCCAATGAAGCTACACACCCACTGGCAGTCACTCCCCTTTCCTGCTCCTTCCACCCTGGGCAACCACCAATCTGCTTTCTGTCTGTATGGATTTGCCCATCCTGGACATTTCATATTAGTGAAATCATACAGTCTGTGACCTTTTGTCTCTGGCTTCTTTCACTTAGCATAGTATTTTCAAGGTTCATCCACGTTGTAGCATGTGTCAGTACTTTGTGACTCTTCATGGGCAAATTACATTCCATTGTACAGATAAACAAAGATCTATCCATCAGTTGATGGACATTTGGTTGTTTCAACCTTTGGGCTGTTATGAAAAGTGCTGCTGTGAACATTTGTATTCAAGTCTTTGTATGAACATATGTTTTCAGTTCTCTTAGAAATATGCCTAGGAGCGAGTCACTGGGCCACATGATAGATATTGAACATTTTAAGGAACCACCAAACTGTTTTCCAAAGTGATGGCGCCATTTTACATTCCCACCAGCAATGTGTGAGGATTCTAATTTCTTTACAGCTTCACCAACCCTTGTTGCTGTCAAACTTTTGTATCTAGTGGTTGTGAATGAGATTTCATTGAGGTGCTGATTTGTATTCTTCTAATGACAGTGAAGTCAAGCATCTTTTCTTGTGTTTATTTTTCCCCCAATTATTTCTTCTAAATTTAAATTATTCTTATTTTTCTTTTTCTTTTCTTTAGTGCCTTTCATTGGAATATAAATTTCATTCTTCTTGTGATATCTGTTTTGTCCTAGGAACTCTCAAAACATATTAAATACTTATGAAATCTCCTGTTAGAATTGTGTAGCCTCTCAGGGTGCCAAGCTGCTGGAACCATGAGTTGTAAAAATTTAAATGAGTTTCCTCCAGAAACTTTCCAGAAAATCTCTATATTATTAGATCACAAGCTTTGATAATCGCCAAATTATGATAATGATAGCACTTTATTTAAAACTCCATAGACACACCAAGACTTTTTTTTTAATTATATTTTCTTAACTTTTTACACTCCTATGAGGCAGAACAGAAGAGAAGGCAGTAGCTGTCTCAAAGGGTCCTCCAAGAAAGTAAGTGTAGAGATCTGAATATCTAAAAAATTATAGTGTGTCATGAAACAAACCTTTTCTTTTCTTTTTTTAATAAAGAGGGAAATGGAGGGCAGGGAGGGAGAGAGAGAATCCCAAGCAGGCTCCATGCCCAGCATGGAGCCCTGTGCGGGGCTCGATCCCATGACCCTGATATCACCACCTGAACCAAAATCAAGAGTCAGATGCTTAATTGACTGAGCCACCCAGGCACCCTATGAAACAAACCTTTTTGAGCACAACCCATGTTTGCAGATGGATAAGAAAATTTTAAGATTATTAGGAAGTTAAATGGCAGTCCTGGATGTAAATCAGTACTCAGATGTGATACTAATATTTCAGCGACATTGAAATTAACCTTTGCTATCAAACTTGGTTTAGAGAAAGGAAAGGTTTTGAAAATTCCATATGACAATTTTTTACCTATACATTGAGAGAATATTTACATTAACCTTCAAAGATTTGTAGTAGTATTCTTGGGGGATGGGGGGAGGAATGCCTGACAGATTACTTGTATAGTAAAGGCCATATCAGTGTGTGTATTATAGTTGTGAGTTCTTTCTGGCTTTCAGAACTTACATGTTCCCATCTTAAGATTAAATTTTTTAATGGCTTTTATCAACATTAGTCATTCTCAGTCTCACTATAGGTTAAACGTATTTGGCTGTAATGTTCACAGTGATAAAATTAACCAGTATTCTTGAAACTGGACTTTTGTATGGAAAATGATGTTTCTTTTCAAAAAAAAACTTTTTGAATTTTTGTTTAGTCAAATACAGTTCAGGCTCCAGGCATGGGAAATGCAGTGAGTGTAAGACGGTCATTATGTTTGCCTTTGCAGAGCTTATAGACCACCTGCAAATGCCAAATACCATTAGGTAACTGCAATTGTGATAAATGCTAAAAATGAACACCTTCTGATTCCATGAGAGCACTTAGTGGAGGGGTCGCCCCAGTTTGTGATTGTCAGAAAAGGCTTCCCTGGGAAATGACACAATGTGGGACCTAAAGGGCCCCTAGGAGTTAGCCAGCGCAGACTAGCACTAAGGCAGACAGGAGCCTGATGCTCTTGAGGACTTTAATGAGCAACATTGTGGCTAATGTGCCCAGAGCAAAAAAGCAAGGTGAGGCAGGTGGGGCAGGCATTGTATAAGGGCACTTAAGAATCTGGGCCTCGGTCAGTGGAGAGCCACTGAGGGGTTAAGGCTGTAGAGTAGCATGTGTTGACGGTCTATAAATTCGGAACAGGCACCTGACTCTGTCGCTTTCTTTTCTTGATCAGGAATATGACTGGAGAAACTATCAGCCCAGCCAGATGAGTGAATCTGAGTTGCAAATGCTGGCAAGCCTGCGGCGGCAACAGAATGAAGAACTGGAGGACACGGGGGCTTCCCACGTCCTGAGTGCATCCCAGGTTGACAACTGTAACGTCAGCATTAGTACCAGCAGTGACGACACAACCACCTGGAACTCCTGCCTGCCACCTGTGAGTCCAGGTCTCTGGGTCTTTGTGTAACACCTTAATGAGGAGCAAACTTCTTTCTAACAAAGCCCAGCCTTGCCTGGGAAAACTAGCGCCAACATGAGAACCCTCCGCATAAGAAATATTCAGAGCCCATTCAGGAGCACCTGACTGGCTGAGTCAGTAGAGCAGGCAACTCTGGATCTTGGGGTTGTAAGTTCAAACCTCACATTTAATATAGAGATTACTTGGGACGCCTGGGTGGCTCAGTTGGTTAAGCAGCTGCCTTCGGCTCAGGTCATGATCCCAGCGTCCTGGGATCGAGTCCCACATCGGGCTTCTTGCTCAGCGGGGAGCCTGCTTCTCCCTCTGCCTCTGCCTGCCATTCTGTCTGCCTGTGCTTGCTCTCTCTCCCTCTCTCTCTCTCTCTGATAAGTAAATAAAATCTTTAAAAAAAAAAAAAAAAAGAAAAAAAAATAATAATATAGAGATTACTTAAAAATAAAATAAAGAAATAATCAGAGCCCATTCTGGAATAGTGTTTCAGGCCTGAGGGCCTTGTCTATTCTTAAACTGTCTTACTCACCTTCAGATAATGTAGGCTCATTGTGTGCTGATATATACCAACATATACTGAAAGCGAAAAGGAATCATTTTACTGTCAATTCTGGGTCTCTCATGGCACCCTCAGCTCCTAGCATAGGCCTGGCACATCGAGAGGGCTCAGTATTTGTTAAATTAATGAACAAAAAAGATGTTTGCTGCTCCCTGTGCCTGAGGGCCACGATAGGTACCACAGACAATTCAATAGCTTATCTTTTCCCATATGTTTATACAGTTAAAGCATTTTTAAGTATGGCCCATCATCCTCACTATGGACCAGCAGAGGAGTTGGAACAGGTCAAAGTCTTCCTGCCTTTCAGGTGAAGAAATTAAACTCTCCTGGACCCAAGCTTCCATACCTGGTCAGTGGCAGAGACCAGAGCGGAGCCCAGTGTTTTGACTCAGTCTGTTTTCTCTCTTCTGGCCTTGGGGATCTTATGACTGAATTGGAAAGACAAAGTGGAAACATTGATAGAACAGTCTTATACAGCTTTAAAAATGTCATAAGTCAGAATAGTAAAATTAGTGTTTTAATAGTGGTAATTAAAGCTACTATTTCTTTAAGCACAGAGATATTTTAAGACCTCCATAGGCCCAAGGAAATTTCCTTGAAGTGTACTTATATTTACCTATAAGGCTACATTCAACATCAAATGAAACAAATTAAAATCCACTTTCATCCAGCAGTAAATATTCCTTTTTTACTATAAAATTTTTGAAGGGAAATATAAAATTAAGTAACTTTGATTTATATTTATACAAAATTGGGTAAAGGCTGAGTTCAAGTGTAGTTGACAGTGGATAACATGTGTTTTATGTATCTAATTAAATATTTATTAATCTTACAGTTTTCTTTCCAAGCAATTTTTTTTCCCCAAGTTTCCAGCATCTTTGTAGATGTTCAAAATCGCAGCAGCTCTGGCACTAGGCCTTCCATGTGTAATCGAACTCAGTCTTTACTGCTGTCTTATGTGGTAAGTGCTGTTGCATTCCAATTTCCAGATGAGAAAATTGAGACTCTTGAGTGTAGTGGTTCAGACTTAGCTTGGCAAAACTCTTCAGTCTGAGCTTCTAACCACCATAACAAGGTGACTTCTTGGTGTGTGACTTAATTTGTGAAACAGAAGCCACAGACATCCAGTGAATGGTGACCTTTCTGCTCTGGAGATTACATACACGTCTTCATAGAAGAATAATTCAGATTGGCTCTAAGGAGATTTAGGGGGGAAAAGGTGTTTTCATGAGTGTTTTTTATCCCTACTTTGCCCATTGTCCAGGCTTCTCTTGCCTTAGTTATGTTTTCATCAAACTAAGTGGCCAAGCATACATAAGGCCTCCAGCAGCCTTGGTGCCAAAGAGTATCTACCCATCCAACAAAAATACCCCTGTGTGCTGGTTACTCAGAGTATCCTTGTAGCCAGATCTAATAACATAAGAGTAAGTTGCAGATTTTTGCCAATGCAATTTACAATGGAATTGAAATCTTGCCTTTCTTATAAAATATTCCTCAGCAGTCATTTAAACAGAAAGTAAGAAAGAGAAAAGAGGCCTTCTGAATGAGCTCATTCTGTTATGAAGTAGCTCTGAGACCAAAGGGCAAACTGAGGAATGATTATTTATGGACTGAAAAGGCTGAGCTCTTGGTTGCCCCGGATACTGTGTTCTCATCACTGTCCTGTGCTGGCAAGGACTAAAGTCCTCATACACAACAACTACTCCACTCTATAAAAGTAAACAGCCAAAAATAGCACCATTGGTAATGAACTTAATAACCCCTCCATTTGATCAAATGAGAAATTGAAAACATTCTATTTGTTAGACAGAGAAAATAATTGAAAAGCCCACCTTTGGTATTCATAAGATATGTTTATTATTGCATCAAATTCACTCTATTTCAATATTGGAACTATCACCAAATGGAAAATTGTGTTTCTTAATGAACTCTGCATCTTGTTGCTCATATAGAGTTTAAATAGAGCAATTTATAAGAACCATTGTGGGCTTTCTGAGAGTGCATGCCTTTCTCTTTAGAAGTTGTACAGGGAGAGTGAAAAAGAAGAAATGAATAATAACTTTATTTATTACAAAGATATAGGCTTTTCGTGTATCTCAATGGCGCCGCCATCCACAGTGGCACTCCACCAGAAATTCGGAGTACTTCTCCACTTCTCCCACCCCTTCATTTCCAAATCCTAAGAATCCTCAGGATTTTACTCCTCCCTGCCTAACAGCATAACCTTGGCACTTTATTTTTCATCCACTTTCCCTCAGTAATCTCCTGGTACCTCTGTACCTCCCGTCCAAGCACCTGATGGTAAGGAACATCTGCTCTGAGGTCAAAGGGCCAAGGTTCAAATCTAAGCCATGACCTTGTAAACACTTGGCACTGTATCTAAGACACAATAAGCGTTTAGTCAATTGAGGTTAGTTCTCATTATTATTATTGTTATTATTCACACTAGTGAATTTCATAAAGCCCAGATCTAATCTTACCTCTTCCCTGCATAAAGCCTTTCCTAGTTCCCATTGGCTCTTTGATTAGGCATACAGGGCCCCCCATGATCTGAGACCCTCTCCCTCCTCTGGCTCATCTCTCACTGTTCCTCACCTTTTACTCCATGCTTCAGTCCAAGTTATAACTTCCTGAATGCACTCAGCCCACATCCTTGTATCTTGTACGTACCTGATGATCTCTCCAGACATAGCTCCAGCCCACTGTAACCCTTCTCCAGGCCTCATTGTGAGAGACAGACCTTCCTTTCTGCCACTAGAGCCAGGAATATCTCAATGACACTCTTGTTCCTGAACTCAAGTTCAGTTGCCTGTCACTTGGAAGATCATTACTCAACAGAGGAGTTTGGGTTAGAAAAGACTTTCAGCCCTATTCGGGAGGCCAGCCACCTGGGGAGAAGGCCAACTTTTACCCAGAGGCCAACTCCAAAATTTCTGCCTAGCCCAGGAGTTTTTAAAGGGGTTTAAGGCAGTGGATCAACAAAGGGAGTAGAGTGGCCCATGCAAACTCGATGAGGCCAGCTACAGACATTAACTCAGTGCTCGGGGCTTATGCGAGGGAGTCTGGCTCTCCTTTCCTTATGTGTAGGAAGACTGTGTTCTTCCCACAAAGGAGGCTGAGGTCTGCAGACACACAAAGGGAGGTGGTAAAGTCATTTGTGTGACCTGAAAAGGAACAACATCTTGCTACAAAATTAATGGGCTCATCAGAAAGCCAAGGTGGCTCCCAATAGGCTTGCTGGCCTCTGTGGCCTGGGGAAGTTCTGGTCCATCATGCTTCAAGGCCAGTGGTCTACAAATCTCAAAGAATGGAAGTTAGTTCTGTTACAGATCAAGGGCCTTCAGTCAGCAAGTAAGGAGTATGTTAACTTGAAACAACCCTTAAGACAAGCTAGAGTGCTGTTAAACTCGTGTAAACTCTCACCTCAGCCCAGCTTATCTGTCTCACAATAATTCATTCCACATATTTGGGGTGCTTTTGTTTTGCTTTTGCTTTTGCTTTTGAGTGGTACAATAGGCGATAAAAGTAAAGCTTGACCTGGCCTTGAGATGTTCCCCATATTGGAGAGAAGCAGAGAGTCAACATCTCCCTGTAAGTTGGGGTACTGAGTGATGACAGAATAAAGAGTTTTATAATATCTTGTGGAAGAGAGGCCCACGTGAGAGAAAGCAATTGATTCTACCTGTTGGTTTCAGGGATACTTTCACAGAGAAGGCTACAGTTAAGCCAGAGTTGGAGAATGAGTGCCAGCTCATCATGTGGTAAGAAGGGGAAAGGAATTCCAAGTTCTGAAAGGGAACAGAAATAAATCTTTCGGAGGCGAGGGTGGAGACTCTCCTTGAACAGGATAATCTCCTCTTAGTGTCCTTGTTTCTCCATCACCTTGAACAGAACCTGGAATGAGTCTCTGCTTGTCTCACCTTCTCACCCCTAGCCAACATACACACAGAAGGCCCCCATACTCTAGCTATATCACGCAGTGTGCCTGTCACTGCCGTGCCCTGTGTCCAGATCATGTCAGTCAGGTCATTGCTCATTGTGCTCTTCCTTCTGCCTGGGGAGACCCTCCATTCCTCTTCTCCACCTGGAACACTCCCATGTTTTCCAAGGCCCACCTCAAACACACCGCTTCATGAAACCCTTTCTGATTCTCCACCACCCTGCACAGAATTATTCCTTCTTTGGGTTCCCATTATCTTGAATCTCAATGTTAGCAATTACCACATCAGGGAGCCATTGTTAGCGATGTGCCTGAGGCCTGGTTGTTACCCCTTGAAGGCAATACCATGCTGAGCACAGTGCCTGGCATGAGGTCACACTCAGTCATCTGCGGTTAGTCATTGACTGAATCAATCAGTAATATTAAAAAGATTCCTTTTTTACTCTACAATAAGGTAGTTTTCATCAAAATTCCAAAATCTCAGTTTTGCTTCGCTTAAATAAACTGAGTGATGCAGGTAATATTTTACATTCAAGACTTGATAAATGATATTAAATATACAGACAAAGGAAAAATCTCTCTCCAGACAAGGCCTGATGACCAATGGTTTTTTGTTTTGTATTCTTTTTGTTTTTGTTTCATTTTGCTTTTTATTAACATATAATGTACTGTTTGCTTCAGGGGTACAGGTCTGTGAATCATCACGCTTACACAATTCACAGCACTCACCATAGCACATACCCTCCCCAATATCCATAACCTCCATAACCATACCCTCTCCAATGTCCATAACACAGCCCTACCTCCCCCACAGCCCAGCAACTCTCAGTTTGTTTTGTCTCTTATCGTTTGAGTCTCTTATGGTTTGTCTCCCTCCCAATCCCATCTTATTTTTGTTTTTTAAAGATTTTATTTATTTATTTGTCAGAGAGAGAGGATGAGCATGCACACAAGCAGGCAGAGGCAGAGAGAAAAGCAGGCTCCCCACTGAGCAAGAAGCCCAATGCAGGACTCAATCCCAGGACCCTGGGATCATGACCTGAGCCAAAGGCAGCAGCTTAACTGGCTGAGCCACCCAGGCATCCCCCCAATCCCATCTTGTTTCATTTTTCCTCTCCCTATCCCCCATGACCCCCCCACTCTGCTTCTCAAATTCCTCATATCAGAGAGATCATATGATAATTGTCTTTCTCTGATTGACTTATTTCTCTCAGCACAATACCCTCTAGTTCCATCCACGGATGACCAATGGTTTAAGAAGGAGATTTAAGCAGGTCTCATTCAATTTAGCATCTTTACCTAATGACTTCACACACACTGATTTCTGAAACAGAAAGCCCATGCCGAGTAGAATGAAGAGTCTTTAGCAAAATCTATTGTGTTTACTACAAGCTCTGATTCCTCAGCTCTCCTCAGCATCTGTACAGTTCAGAGTAATATGTACTGTTTAAAAGGTGTTTAGATATAATAAATTAGTCATTTAAAAGTGTAATTAAATGTAACCATATTTCTCATACCAAATTGGCTTTTGTAGGCATCTATTGCTAAATAAATCAAGCCTACTGAGAAATCCATTGGCCTTTGACAGACAAATTTTTCAAAGTTTCTAACTTAGAACCAAATTCAATTAAAACAATACTTTACAACTTCTGTGGAAACCAGGCTACAAGTAATCAATTTTGGAGAGTTTCTGTTAGGAGTAGCCCTCATGAGATTTATTCAAAAACTCGGTTCTAGGCAGCCTGAGGAAGGGAGCTAAAAGTTGCTTATAATGGATTGTTAAGTGATTTTTATTTTGGTGAGGGCTTTTGATTGACAATAGCATAAAACCATGTCGTGTGTGTGTGTGTGTGTGTGTGTGTGTGTGTGTGTGTGTGTGTGTGGTTTCTTTTTAAGGAAAAAGAGTACCTGTTAATGGAAACAGCTTTTTGCGGGGCCCAAAAGAATCCAGACTCTACTTCAGCCAACCTGAGCTCAAATCTCAGCCCTGCCGTTTACTGGCACAATGGCCTAAAAAATGGGAATCATAAAAGGGCTTCCTCATACTGGCATGGTGAGAATTGAATGAGTGCGGGGGATGTGTGTGGCCAGTGCCTAGCAAAGTTCCTAGTTGTTACCTGCTGCTCCCCCAAAGTTATTCTCCTCAAAGGGCCACTTGAGTGATCAGAAAAAATTGCTAGGATATTTCCGCTTTTTGTGACTACTGAGGGCTATAAGGAGAGGTAGAGGTTCTGTTGTGCTTGTCTTCATGTGAGCTTAACCACTAAAATCCAGACTTATCCCCTCAGAGCTTTCAAATAAGCCCTTTTGTTATTTTATTATTTCAGTATTTCATTATTTCTCTGTCCTGCCTCTACCTGAGATTTAAGGAAAGCATGCCTCCTGTACACTGTATCTTGTAAGCTGAAACCCTAAAACCATCATCCCTTCAAGTTAAGAATTCCCGTAATCTAATATCAAGCACGTAAATCTCCTCAGCTTCTTTAAAAAAAAAAACAATGTTCTCGTGTGCATCCATCAACATGGCACACTGCAGAGCACAATATTTGGAGAAAAACAAGGCAAAATGCACTTAATAAAATTACAAGCATATGGTGAGGTTCTCAGACAAGTTATTTATGGTCTTGATTAACCTTGCAACATTTTTGCCATTTTCATAGGTTTTACATAACACCATGAAAATATTGTCTTTACCTTTTAACATGGCAGGATTATCTTATCTCCTGTTCTTTTATTTAGCCTTCACTTCCCTCTCTCAACCCCCAAATTTCTAGCGGCTTGATCATGGGAAAGCAAAGCTTCTTGTGCTCAGTGGCAAATTTCAGTTGTTCCGTTTTCCTGACGCTAATGCATAGCAACAGCGCCACCAAAAGGACAAGGTCCTCAGTTTCTAGGATCAGTTCCATTTCTTCGCTCATTAGCATATCCTCATTTTACGGGATGATTGCTGGCTACTACGTGTCCTATATATAATATATTGGCATTTCAGGCTCTTTATGGTTAATAGGTCTTAATTTGTTCTGATCTACAGATTCATTAACTTCTCAGCTCTCTTTGGGTGTAATGAGTTTTCTTTTAATTCTCCTGAACTAAAAACGTAAGTAGTTGATTGTGCTAAGTGGCAGATAAATCAGATGAGCAGATGTTCTTATACCACTGTAGAAATGATATATGAAAACTGATATTAGAGTCAGTGTAATACTGAAATGTATGAGTTGTTCTGTGTGTAGTGACTATGAAAGTCACCCCATGAAATAAACTTCCCTCATTCTCAAAGTATTATCTATTATACCTTATGTTTGTCCCCAGTTTAGCAGCTTGGCAAAACTTGCTTTTTTAATTTCAAACATATAGTAATATGTCATAAGAATGAAATCATGAACTTAATTTATGGTGAGTAGGTTGTCTTATAGATCTCAAATAAGTATTTCAGACTTTTTTTTTTTTTTTGCCATAACCTGAACTGAGTATGTCATATGTGTTTTCAGAAACTTTGGTCTTCACCACTGTAGGCGAACCTCTGAGCTGGATTAAGCACTACAGCCTAATGGCTAAGAGGGTAAAGTGTGGTGAACTGGGTTGGAACTCTAGCTCCACTCTTTCCTGGCTGGCATGACCTTGGGTTAACATCCAGTGTCTGAATTTCCTTTTCTGTTAGACAGAGCTGTTAATCCTGTCTGTTCCACAGAATTGCTGTGAGGAGCGAATGAGATAATATCTACCAAGGATTTAACACTGAGCCTGTGCCGATTAAATGTCAGCCAATGCTATGATTATTGTCTAGCTCTCTGTAGGTATTGGTTGCTCTTCTTTTGCTGCTTCTCCTAGTATTCCCTGAATATAGCTAATTCCAAAGTCAAAAAAATCAATTTTTTTTTTTTTAACCTGGTACTTTCATCGGCTATTACCTACCCAGGATTAGTACAGATAGGTTTAATGCTACATGTGTATCGAAACAGATCTGTTTCCATGTGTGGATGAGAACATCTGGCTTCAGACAGCCCATCGTGTTCCCCCCCCCCCCAATCCCACCCCACCGTGTTCGGAGAGCTTTTAGAAACCATTAGGTACATTCTCCTTCATTCTGATTTGGATCTAGGAAAATAAAAAGACCTCATCCAAGTGAAAGCTCTGCCCTTTCAAAGCATCAAAGCAAAGTTATCAGAACTGAAATACCTTAAAGGGACTTTTTAGGCACATCATTGCCATAACCCCTTCCTGTCCCGGAGATTGATTATGAAATTAGGAGACATGTACCAAGAAAGGGAATTGGGGCCACCCAGTTTTGTATGGTACCCACTCCAGAACAAGACTTAGGTCCTTCCCCAGCTGAGCCCATAGCAGGTGGGGCACATAAGGCCGTGGGTAGCAGTTATGTGTGGCAGTCAGAAGTTCTGCCCTGATGCACCACCATTAATTGGAAGTGGCTTAGAATAAAATATTTGGGGGCAACAACTTGGTAATTAGTTTTTTCAATACCAAAAATTAAGTTAAGGAATCAGGTGTTCAGACTGAGTTCCATTACCCTACAATTATTTTAACAGGATTTTTTTTCCTTTACTTTTCTGTTCCCTCGTGTTAGCACCCTTTACTAATTCTGAAACATTTCCACTGGTTATTTTTGTTTGTTTGTTTTCTAACACTTAGAAACCACAATAAATGTGAACCTTTTGTTGACTGTGTTCTCTTACTATTTGCATCCCTGGATCGGTTTTATACAGCAGGAGGAAATGTGGAAGGGTCACTCTGTGTAGTCTGAGAGCAGATTCAGGAACAAGACAGGATTCTGTAGCCATTTCTATTCTCCAGAGGATGGAATAAGTCATTTGGAATAAGGGGGTTGGAGACAGGTGTAAATAGAATTAATGGTATAAAATTAAGAAAATGGAAATTTACCGAATACGAGAACTGTAATGCATAGAGAGTTATGGAAATGCCTCTGGAAGCAAATGGAGTAGAGGCCCTTTCACTGGAGGCTGGAGTAGAGCTGAACTACAGGGCGAATACCAATGAACGTATTATCAGGAGTATTTTTGCACCAGCGTGAGATGCTCTAGAGAACCTGTTAGGCCCTTTGCTTGCTAATTCCTTTTTTGCTGTGAAATAATAAAGCCTAAATCATAAAACTAAATTTCACTTGCAAATTGCTGGAAGTCTTATTTCTCCAGTGAGATCAAATATGTCTTATGACATGTTTTTCCTTCCACTGTTCTTCCAGCTGTTGTTTCTTATTACTGAAATGGTGATGCATTGATACCAGTTCAATTACCAAAGTATCTGAGTACATTTAAATTCATCGTGCATCACAGAGAGTCAGGCTAAGTGACTGTGATTATCAGACAGGGTGTTTGATTTAAATTAAAGGAACACTTCCAAGAGATTATTTATAGAGGAAGACAGTTTACGCTAAAGAATTCCCATGACCCACATCTTTAATATTTTAGGAGTTAAAAATAGGAGTATGTGGAAAATAAGGAATATGTGCTCTGTATGGATAGGCACCATTGCCATACTATTTCCCTCCATTAGAGTCAACACTGTAGGACCACCCTATGGGTGAGAAAAGCTTAACATGAACCCTTTTGGGTTAGGAAGGAATGGAAATCCTTTCAATGCAATTCAAAAAAGTATACGAAATTGCAACTTGTAATAAAATGAGAATGTTAAAAATGATTTTCGTATTAGAATTACATGGCTGTTAACCACATAAGAAAAATCCTGTGAGCTGATGTTCAAAAGAGAATGTGTATCAGATATAATGGAATTTTCTCCCTTTTGGGAACAAAGGAAAAACATCAAATTCCATTGAGGCAAGAGTTTAAAGCTTGTTTTGAGATGGAGTTGTTTAACGATGTTTTGAAATAGTAACTTAAACGTTTCTCGCTTAGGGAGAATAAAGTTGAGATTTCACATTTTTGTTAGGTACTGGCACCATTTTTTTCAACTCACTGATTAATGCTTGAGTTTTTATTACACACTTGGGAAAATGACCACTTTGACCTAAGATTAACATGTTATAATTCCATTAGCAAAAATGCAAGTTATCCTTGCAAATTTCCTAATGTGGACACATAAATATATAATCCTTATCTCGGGGTCTCTTGATTTATTGCTGATACCAGCTGTGCAGCACTGGTTCCGTGAGATATCTTTTATTTTACTGTAGCGGGAAATATCAGTGAACGTTAACAGCGTAAAAACTCTACAAGGAGGGCGAGCCCACATATGAACTTTAATTGCACCATAGATGCTATCTTGTGCAGTGACTGGCCATTAAAATAACCTGTTTTTTCTCATGTCTACCACCTTGATATTTGCTGGATCTTCCAAACAGCCTGTAAGTTGTCAGTGAACTAAACACCCCTTCTTGCAGATTGTTCCTCTGGAAAAAACGGCAGCAATGAGAGCACATGGTGTATGTAAAGAACATTACCCTGTTTAGTAAAATGTTCTGTCTTTTTTTACAGCCTGTCAACCAGGGGCGTCACTATCAGAAAGAAATGAATCCACCTTCTCCTTCTAATCCCCGGTAAGATTCATTAATAAGCTAAATGTCTTTTTTTTTTTAATTATTTGAAAGATTGTGCATTTTTCTTGGTGTCACGAAATTGTTTTCCAGAACTTCTAAAGAGCTTCCAAAGTTCTTTTCTTTAGAAGGCTGAGTTCAGTCTACTTTTCTTATGTAGACTAATAGGGTGTGGCAGTTAACAGTCTACCTAGGTTTAAATGGCAGCTCTGCCCTTTTACCAGCTTTAGGACTCTGAGCAACCATTTAACTCCGGTCAACCAGACATCATAATTACTCCCTGTTCTTTTGGGATGATCATATGAATGAAAACACGAACAATTCTTAGCACAGTTTCAGGCACACAGCAAGCTCTTTTTAAGTGTTAATTTATTCCGTATTATTCTATTTGCATAGATACTTTATTTTAATCAGTATGTGAAGTTTAATACCTTTTAGGCATGAATCATTTGGTATTATCCAGTTCCTTTAAATTTATCAAGACGGCGTATATCAGTTCAAAGGCCATTCTCTTTTTCCAAAATTTCAGAAGTTAATCCCAAAATTATTTCATTATTTCCTAAATGTCATTGGCATAATGAGTCATTTGTCAATATAGAAAAATCTCATTATCTTAGGCTCACTGAAGACAAGCAAATTGGAATTTGTGTTTTTGAAATATATGTAGGAGTATATGATTTTCCAGAAAATAAATTTGTTTATCAGCACAACTCAGTATCATTTTATTACTATTTATTAAATACTAGGAATTTATTAAAAATCAGTCTATTTTGAATTTCATCTACAGGATCTTAGTTATCATAACGGATCTCATTGTCCAGCTCTCTCACCTGTACTATGGTTCATCCCATAAAATGGGCCAAAACACCAGTGTTAGTATTGTAGCTCTGGCTCTAGAATGTGGTATTTATTTTATTTTATTTTATTTATTTATTTCAGAGAGAGCTCTAGCAGGGGGAGAGACAGAGGGAGGGATAGAGGCAGACATCCCGCTGAGCAGAAAGCCCCACACAGGGCTCGACCCCAGAACCCCAGGATTATAACCTGAGCCAAAGTCAGACACTTAACCTACTGAGCCACCCAGGCACCCCTAGAGTATGGTATTTATTACACAGAGAGTGAATTATAGTCAAACATAATCAAAAACAACTTAGCTAGTCTTAAGAGAGAGACAGACACACAGAGAGACAGAAGGGATTTGTTTAGTAACAATACAGGGCTGCGGAGCGCCTGGGTGGCTCAGTGGGTTAAAAAGCCTCTGCCTTTGGCTCAGGTCATTATCTCAGGGTCCTGGGATCGAGCCCTCATCGGGCTCTCTGCTCAGTGAGGAACCTGCTTCCTCCTCCCTCCCTCTCTCTCTCTGCCTGCCTCTCTCCCTATTTGTGATCTCTGTCTGTCAAATAAATAAATTAAATCTTTTTAAAAAAAGAATACAGGGCTGATCAGAAAGGATGAATACTTAACATTTACATTAACCCTGGAGGGTATTATACTGAGTGAAATAAGTCAATCAGAGAAAGACAATTATCATCTGGTTTCGCTCATATGTGGAATATTAGAAATAGGGCTGAGAACTGCAGGGGAAGGGAGGGAAAACTGAATGGGAAGTCGTCAGAGAGGGAGAAAAACCATGAGAGACTCTTAACTATGGGAAACAAACTGAGAGTTGCTGGAGGGAAGGTGGGGGTGGGGTAATTGGGTGATTGGGTTGAGTGATGTGATAAGCACTGTGTTATGCACAACTGATGAATTATTGAACTCTATACCTGAAACTAATGATGTGCTATATGTTGGTTAATTGAACTTCAATAAAAATTTTAAAAGTATACAGAGCTGCCCTGGAACAGAAGGGTAGCCAGGCCTCAGGAAGGGAAGAGAATCATAATGCTGAGAGGCAGCCAGGTGGTATCCTCACTCCATCTCTCCTTGCTTCTTCCTTCTGTTCCACTGTTCTCTCTAAGCCAACAGCTTTCTGTTTGCAGTCACATATGGCTATCTGACAGCTCTTGAGTTTATATGTTACAGTTCATAGCACATCCCAAGACTGACAGGCTATGTCTGAATCCCAGTTCCTACTTTCCAGGAAAGAGAATGTGATTGGCCTTGCTTGGGCCAGGTGTCCACTTTCGGTCCAGTCAGTAATGAACAGCCAACTGAGCCATGTAAAACTAACATGGCTGCCGGGAGACCACCTACATGGTTTACAGGACTTTTAATGGGGCCCAGAATATTGACAGAAGTAGCCTAAATGTTCTTTATTAGTAATCACTTCTAAGTGTTCCTGGTCTATACACATGATCTGGTCATTCTTTATTAGTAATTACTTCTAAGTGTTCCTGGTCTATACACATGATCTGGTCATTCTTTCATGTTATCTGGTAGGGGGAATTGCCCCTGTCATAAATAAATATAATAAGGAGTTCAAAATTGAGTTTGTAATTTCAGAGTATATAAAAAGGTATTTCAACATTCTTAAAATCTTTCAGCTCATAAGCTCTTTTAATCTGTGTATGAATAAACTTTTAAGGTAACTGGAAATCCAGCTTTGGTTCAAAGTGTAACAATCAGTATTTGCAATCTGAACAAATGAATGTGATAGTACAGATGTGTTAGAAAGTGGAGACTTTTGTTTCAATAAAAGGTAAAAGGAGAAAGAGGACCCAAGTCCCATCCTAATTCTCCTACTAACCCAGTGTCTCATCTCAGACAAGCCTCTCAACCTGTCCAGACCTCAGCAATAGTATGAATACCCTCGTGTATAAAGGAAAGGATTTGAGTTACATGCTCTCTCAGGTCACTTCCGGCCTTGTGATTCTGTGACTTTGATGAGACTCATGCACTCTACAAATGAAACCCAGTTCCACCATCAGAGGGAACACTGCCCTACCTAGGAGACATACCTCATAACGTTGTATTAATTCATTAATGTTTAGATGTAGTACTATGTAACTTTAAATATCTCTTCTAATATTTGATTCCCAAAGATGGAATATAAGAAAATTCACCAATTCGCATATTTTATTTGGCCAATTAAATGTTCATTCATTTAGGGAAAATTAATTTACATTTTTACACAATAAAGTAAAAAGCCAAATTCCAAAGCAAAGACAAAATGCTGTCAGTCCCATTTGTCAACAGGTTATCCACCAGTTTCTTAGAAAATTATTATTTAGCTGTTCAGAAAACTTGTGGATTACATGGTTTGGCTCTTGGCTCCATAAATCCAGCAGCTTGAAAGAATTGGCGGAGAGACATTATTGGACCGTAAATAAAGACAATGATAAAGTTATGCAGTCAGCATAGATCATCATATAAAAATGGGATAAATTAAATCATGTAATACATGTAAGTTAACTTAAAATTAAAAACATGACTCTTTTAAGATTTGTATTTATTATATTTCTTACAAATAGTATCCCACACCTAGACCCTAAAACACAGAACTCTGAAATTTAAACTTAAATTTAGAAGATACTGATA
This sequence comes from Mustela lutreola, assembly GCF_030435805.1. Classification (NCBI taxonomy): domain Eukaryota; kingdom Metazoa; phylum Chordata; class Mammalia; order Carnivora; family Mustelidae; genus Mustela; species Mustela lutreola. The sequence continues at coordinate 27,356,477 of NC_081291.1, read as the reverse complement.
ATGAACATGAAAAAAATATAAGAATTGAAAAGTCTTTCGCTCACCCCTTGGATAAACAAACATCTAACCTGAATTCTGGATTGAAAGTTCTACCAGCAGAGGCTCTGAACATGAGAAGCAAGGAGTCTTTGATTTCCTGATTTGAGTGTTACTGTAATCAGAGTAATGCAGACATGATGGGGACGAGAACACGTGTGTGTGCAGGTCCTTCAAGACACCACACTGGTGCCCTATGGGAGCGGAAGTGGCCACGTCGGCCTCAGTGAAATATCTGCAGCTATTCCAGAGAACAAAGATTTGTACCCACACTCCTACTCCTACGCACACTTGTACCCATACTCACGCCCACACATGCATATATTTAGAATCAGTTTTCAGTTAGCTTAATTAACGTCACAGAACAACCAATATCCCCAAAGTCTTTCATGTACATTTTGCTCCAGGAAGACTTTTCTTTCTGCAACATAATTACCTTCTTAGTGTTATGTGTTTATGATTAAAGATAGCATGCAGTTCACAAAGCAGGCAAATCTGGGTTTTGAAGAGTTGACTCTAGGATGCCAATAACTAAAACACAGCATATATTCATAGATTGTTTTCCTCAGAGTCAAAGAAGCCACTTGCGCTCACAGAGCGATGCTTGACATTGGATGGAAGTGGGAAACAACAGTAATCATTTCCTGAGAAGTTCACGGTCTAGAATTGAAATCCACGTGGTTCACCTCATGATATCCCCTGGTGTCTAGATTTGCAACAAAGCCATTTCCCTTCGTATTGTTAGGCCTGGGTCTGATGGTTATTATTTTTGCATAACATGCTGACTGATATTTCAGCAGCGTCTCAGATTCCAGGGCCCTTGCCTCCAGTGTCCACCCACGCTGCCTCTTGGGGCACTGACCGCCTCTATGACAAGATGCAGAAACAGCTAACATAATCTAATACAATTTAGAGGCGTGTTGGGTAGGAGGAAACAATTTCACAGTTCGTTCCTGTTGAGAAATGTCTCCTAGCATGTAAACGTCCGTGCTTCCAAATGGAGCAAAATGGATGCTGTTTGCAGCCTTAAGTAATTTCTTTGAAAATGCCATCTATTGGTTTGTGGGGTTTAGAGCTCTCCCTTAGGCACATCCATTTATGTGTTTATGTAGATTCTTCAGAACGGCTCGAGATATTTTTGTTCAGAAATGGGTTTTATAAAATAAGCTGTGATTACATTCTGGTTGTCTGTTCCTGTGGATGGAGTCGATAACCAGTCTTTCATTTCAAATGGTGATTATACTTGCTATTTTTACAACTCATTGGAAAATTAGGGGGAGAAGGGAAGGTAGTCAGAGGCTCCATAAGGTTCTAAATGTTTATGGAAATAAACAGTAGAGAAAATAATCCCTGAATGCCCAAACAGTAATGAATGGCATGGTTTTTTGCAGTGTTTGCTTTATGATTTATTGCTTATCTGTAGATTTTTCAAATGTCACCACCGATTGTATGAAGGCTTGCATCCTTTGCCGCTTTGCTACATGTTTGTGTGATATAAACATACTTATAACTATAATTAGATGATAAAGCCCCGCAGACTTTGACAAGTGATTAATAACCACTGACCCCGGTTCACGCCAGCTCAGCCGGCCTGACTGAGGCAACTGGCCTGTCATCGTAACCTACAAGTACTACTCTGGACGGATCGCTGTGGCTTCATTTTTCTTTTCTCCCCAGTTGTCAGGACTCAGCCTGATGGGTTTCTCTATTGCTTAAGCTTTTTTTTCCCCCCACCAACACAAAAGAAAGAAAATGTATAGATGAATTAAATTAAATACAGAACTTTCATGTCATGTTTCTCCCGAAATGATTAAGTTTGGATAATTTTAAAGCAAGTAAGTCAGATTTTTAACAAATACTCCTCCTTCAGACCAAACCACAACAGAGGATTTCCTGATTAGCCTCGCAAACGGTTTCTCTGAACGTTGTGTTATGGTTGTTTTCCATTATCTACATTTTTGCATTACATCCTAATGATCTGTTTATAAAACCAAAGGCACCAGTTTTTACTTTCATCATTTCTCTCGTTAGCTTAAGAAAAGCTGTCGGTATTGCTGCCTCTCATTTCACACTCCCCCATTTCCAGCACCTGCTCATCTGCAGGCTGCAGTTCTCCGGACTCGGAAACCCAGTCTGGTTCTCGCTCCTTGACCGCCATTGCTGCTCTAGCTGTGGGTTCCCCAGAAGGCAGGGTGGCATCATGTTCCCTCTCCTCCCGGTGCTGTTCAACTGGCCTGGCTTGGGTAGGAGCTCAGATAACACAGAGAAATGAAAGTCTTAATCCTGAATGTTAACCAGTTAAATGTCAAGTTTTTCCCTACATCTTTGCAAGAATTACCCTTTCCTTTCCTGAAAATAGGATGACAGTGGCATTGCTTTATTCATAAGCAGGATAGCGATGTGTTTTTATGAGAGCCTCTTGTTTGGGCAGTTTACATCTAATTTCCATGCATGTTCTACTCCCTGCTGACCAGAGATCCCTAGACACTGATAACCATTAGAATGGCCCTAATCTTTAATACATAATATAATATATATTATTTATACAAGCTATTTAATAATAATAATAGCTTCCAATACCTTCTATATTCTAATGACTCTGAAAATTATATGTCCAGTCCTGACCCTCCCCTGAATTCCAGACACATCTGTCCAAGCTGCCAATTTGACACATACCCACTTGGATCTCAAATCCAAATATTTACAACAACTTGGTTTTTCCCTCCCTCTACACATCTGTTTGTTCTTCAGTCTTCTCTACCTCAGAAAATGTCACCATCATCCCACTTTTCCTCAAGACAGAAAGCAAGAGTGCTCCCTGCTTCCTCACCCTGACCCATTCCATGTCCATCCTCAGTAAATAGCGCTGGTGCTCCCTCCAACCAAAGCCCTTGCCAGATCCAGCCTATCTCCGCTGCTGCAATCCCAGCCCACGTTGCCGTCACCCCTACCAGGACACATGCCATAGCTCCCCACCTGCTTTCTCTGCTCCTTTGGCCCCTACTGAAGCCCAGCATGGCCCCATGGAAAACCTCCCAGAGGTTGCGCACTGCTCTTGGGGAACCGAATAGTAGTCCTTACCCTGGGTGCTACCATCCAGACTGTCCCTCATACCATTGTGTACCCTGCTCACTGTATATCAAATACCATGGTCGTGTCCCTTTTACTTGGATGCTCCAGGCTTGATTCCACTTGAAGAGCTTTGCATGAGAGGCCCTCTGCTGGGAGTTCCCTCACCCCAGGAAAGACCCTAGGTAGCAGCTTCCTCCTATATACATGTCATACATACATACATACATACAGCTCCATATACATGTCATCACCTCAGAGAGACCCTTCCTTAGCATCCAACCTAAAATAGCCCTAGTCAGCCTCATTATATTATCTTTTTTTGCTTTTACTACAGTACTCCTCACTACCTGATACCTTCTTGCTTGTTTGCCTACTGTCTATACACACACACACACACACACACACACACACACACACTTCCAAAATACACTGGAAATGTAAACTGCCTCAGCCTTGGGACTTTATCTCTCTCGTGCTCACTATATACCTAGCTCCTCAAACAGTGCCAAACACAAAGGAGACACTCGAGAAATATGCGTTGAACTTGTTGACCCTCACTCACAGAAATGAATTTCCCGTCTCCCCTACCTCGCCCTAGATTTAACTGCTAGCCAGAACCCAGAAGTACCTGCATACTTTTCTCCCTTGAGGGTGTCTGGAACCTGGCCTTATTCCTACATGTAGTAAATGAAATCTCTCTCATGAAGTTGTTTAAAATGATCCCTTAAAAGATAGCCACAATCTAAAGTCTCCAGTTAAGTATCATTTTAAACCTCTCAGCAGAGGCAAGTTTTCCGAAACTGAACTCCTATGTTTTGTTTTGTTTTGTTTTGTGTATTCTTATTGGAAATTGCTTATTTGTATTTGCCTACGCATGCCTATTTTGTGGAGTCAGGAGCCACTTGCTAGAAGTTGCCTTGGGTTGCCACTGTGGCAGAGGTATACCTGACCTTGGCCAGGCCAACAGAATCTGGACAGGTAAATGGAAAAGAAGCAAAAAAGGCAGAGAGATGGGGGGAGACAGAGTCTTGAGCTTATGGTGCTGATGCCCTTTAAATTCAAGTGACTCCTTGTTCCTCCTGTTCGTGAAGAGGTCCTTAGTCCACTGGTCAAAGCTTTATAATAGTCTTTAAGAACACTTGATAGAAAGAGGACTCCTTCCCTCCTAGTTCTACAAGCAAAGTCCTGGCTTAGAGTGGCTTCTCCAGCCTCTCTAGCCCTGCCATAGAGAATACTCAATCCCTCAGTAATCATCCCACTTCTTTCCTCTGACCACTCAGAACCTAGGACCATGCCTGGGCCCAACTTTGAGGCTACCCTTCTCATTGGGTTCCAGCAGTTCACCAAGGGTGCTGCCCCATCGCCTCTTTCTCCTCTGCTCTTGGCACTTGGCTGCCCAGCCCACTTTGGGTCCTGGTTCTGACTACTTACTCTGCCAGAGCCGGTGAGCTCGGATTGCACACCCTCTCCAATCACCTTGTTCCAGGACCTAACTGGCCAGCACCCCTGCACACCTGAACAAAATTTCTTTTTCTTCACTTGCTCTGCTTGTTCACTCTGGCGCTGCCAGCCTGGGCATCAGCTGACCCCACTCTTCAGTTTCTCAGCTGAGATGTCTACCTGCTGTCTGACTGGATCTCTTGGGCCCCTGGGACTCAGCATTTCAACCCGAATCTCCTCTTTTTTCTGTTGTACTTCATGAGAGGATCTAAAGCCATTAGGGCTGGGGAAATACTCATCAGTATTTTAGTTATTGTCATATTTTCCAAAATTGCAGACTCAAGAAACCTATATCCATAAGAGTTATAGAAAACAGATTGCACCCTCTCCCCTCACTTTTTCCCAAAGCTGCTGTATCTGAAATGATGGATCCCTGAAAATTCTTAGCATTTTTAACTGGCAGGATGAAGAACTCCTGCGATTCACTGGGCCTCCCCAGTCACTGTTACCCATCCACATGATGAACTCAGATTACCTTTGGCCCAGGGTCCAATGTAAAGAAGGTAATTACCAAAGCAATTATTTACCACTCTAACACTTTACCATTTCAGCTTTTAATTAAAAGATTCAGTTTTTCCTTCTAGAGTAATGAGCACATTTAAAAAGTCGAAGTACTAATTCCAGTTTATAACATTCACCTCTATTCTGAACGGGAAGGGAGGGGATTGCAGGCTGAGGCCCAGAATAATGACATGAACCTAAGAAATGGAAGACTGTAATTATGGTTCAGTGGCCAGAGCCAGTCGCATCCATAGACTGACTGCCCCATCATTCATTCTGTAACCCGATGCAGAAAAGCTTCCCTTGTATTTAAATAAGGAACCACTACGACATGAAATGACTGAGACCATGTGCAGCTCAGACCTGTAGAAACACTCCCTGAGTACTTTTCAAGCACCTACTACATGCAGAGTGCCTTGGAGAGGTGACTTTCACGTGCCATCTGAGCTTGAGGCCTGCTGGCGTGGCTTGGCCTCCCCAGGCGAGGTGTGAACGTTTTAGGGAAAGTGTCCAGGGGTGTGGGAGTGGGTCCTTAGCCTGTCATGGAGAAATCGTTGCCCTTCCAAACCTGGACTTACTCACAAACTGTGTTTTTGTTGGCAGTTGGTTCTGTTTCTTCTCAGTAATTATTTTGTTTCACTTGTTAATGAAAAACATTACATTTGGAAATTGATTAATGTTAAAACACATACTTCTTCACTCTAACAATATATTATGTTTACCCGAGTTTACAGCTTCATATTTTGCTGTTCATTGCCACATAAAAACTCACTCAGTATGATAAATACCACATGAGTCAAACGTTCGGCCAGTTTAAAATGACTTAAAGGAGAAAAAGCAAACAACTTTTAGCTGATTTGATTGAATTAACACTAACATTATTGTTCTATTGACTCTTTCTTGTCCATTGATTTTTAAAAGCCTTTAGCTCCCTTGCCATCCATTAAGACAAATCAGATGCAATTTGGTGCTCAGGACAAGAAAATGCTGTCGGGTGTTGGGTGTACACATGGAAAAAACATTGTGTGCTGAAAAGGACTGATTAGAAAGCCAGGGCTCATAACTTCCCTGCTTTTGACTTTCCAGGTTGACAATAATGACCTTTATTTTAGTATGTGAAAACCTGGATTAGTAACAAGTGAAGCCAAATTGTGATTTGTAGAGGATGTACTTTATCTCTTATTTAAGGTGAAAGGAAACTACTACGTTCTCCTGTCTTTCAGTATTTCATTCTCTTTATTTGCAGAATTTATAGACTAATAAGCAGCTGAACTAAAGCAAGAAACAAGGGAGCAGAGAATATATTCTGTTGAATTAACAGCGAGCAAATTTTAAACCACAGAACCATTTGCATTGTCAAAATAGCCATGAGCAGGGGCTCCTGAGTGACTCAGTCATTAAGCGTCTGCCTTCAGCTCAGGTCATGATCCCAGAGTCCTGGGATCAAGTCCTGCATCGGGCTCCCTGCTCTTCGGAAAGCCTGCTTCTCCCTCTTCCACTCCCCCTGCTTGTGTTCCCCCCTCTCATGGTCTCTGTCTCTGTCAAATAAATAAATAAAATCTTTTTTAAAAGCAGCAATGAGCTAGAAACCCGAAATCTGGCCTGGCCTGACATCAGTCAACATCATGATAAAAGTGAACATCTCAACTTAAATAAAATCACATTGTGGCTTTCAATTAAACAGGAGTATTTATGCTAGTGAAGCCCTGTCTTTTGCCGGAAGCAATTCATCCCTAGATGAATGGACAGATAGCTTTTTTCCTTTCCTTTTTTTTTTTTTTTTAAATGAAATTTTTTTTCTTTACACCTAGGGGTAGGGGCAAAGGGTGAGAATCTATTTGTTGTCCACCAACACTGGAAGAAAATTCTTCTATGGTCAGTGTTTTGATGCAGTGAAGGGAGTGCTTACTTTATGATTACCATTTGCCCTCTTCCGACCTCTTTAACAACACTTTTCTTGAAACCTGAAACCGCCTTCATTTTGGAAACACTATTAACTCACATTAAGAGTCCAGAAAAGTTTTAGTTTCAACTGCTGGAATAATGGAAGAAATGAGAAACAAACAAGAACAACCACCTGTGTGAAGTTTCTAAATTTGCTTGTGATTTTCTAAATTTCCATGCTAGCAAAAAAGCAAGTTGCAGCAAGGCATACAGTAAATGAAGATATTATGTATTAGAGAAGGAATGAATCTGTCACTTTGACGGATTGTGAGGCAAAGAGCAGATTAACAGATTACTCATAGTCAGAAGGCAGCTCAGTGTGAAAAATGTGCAGGAAATGATAAGTGCGGGTTTGTGCTGATTTAATGATATTTTTAAACTACAATAACACTCTGGTAGTATAATATAATAAAGCACTTTGCTTGCATTTTTAAATCATCAACATATTTCCAGTTTGACCTTAAAAACATTTTGGACCATTCTCTATTAAAATATGTAGCTTTCAAATTAGAAAAAGGCACCATCTGAAATATCAGAGCAAGGACCTTATAGGAAATTGCCTTTTAAAGCCAGTTCTTTCCTAAACTAGAATTTGTAATACAAATTTTAATTATGTTTTAAGTACACAAACAACACACATACTTTCTCTTTGGGCATTTAAATCACTTACAACAAGAAATTGTTATCTCCTTAAGAACCATTTCCAATGAAATGCTTCATAGATGCCACTGATTTGTCTATATTTTCTTTGCAGGTTTTTAGTTTTGTAGTTTAGATCATGGAGGGCTTATGAATAAAAACTATTTTTTTTCCACAGATGGCGGATAAAAGCCATTCAAATTTTAATTGAGTACTCTGAGTTACAGCAAAAAATAAGATGAATTACTTGTTTTATTTTATATTATTACAAATATCTGCCAGAAAGCAAAACTTTTTTAAGAGGTTTGCATTTTTATATAAAAAAAAATTGGGATTTGAGGAGCATACTTTTAGTTAATTTGACAATGATGGACTGGCATTGCCAAGAATTTTCAGAATAAAATTTCTGTAATGCATTTAAATAATTTTTATTCTAACATCTTAATATTCAAAACCTAATGTAAGGCTTGAGTTGTTTCATATCTTCTCTCGTTCACCAGTGATGGTTTGACATAGTTAGGTAAAATGAACCTTGTAAGATAGTAGAATATTATATTTTCTGTCTAAACATTTGTATCTAACCCAAGTAAAATAAACTTACTAATATGGCATGCCAAGGGCTTGAATCCCCGACATGATTGTGGTTCAAACTATGTTTTACAAATACAGGGAAGACTTCTACCAGAATTCAGCATGTTTTGTAGTGTAGTAATACTCTGAACATGGGATAAGTAATCAAGCTGATAGAGAGGTGGTCAATATTCTTCTTGGTAGAAACTCTGAAATGTATGCAACAAAAGCCGTTTGCATGTTTCCTGGCTTCCTTGCATATTTACTGTCTGCTACAGTTACTAACATGTTTTGCCAGCTTTTCCCAGATCTCCCAATGCTATCCACATTGTTGGATTGCATTTCTAAGCCACTTGGTTTTGGAAAGAGCAAGTTAGCCCATCCGGTTCTAACCAATGCATTGTGGGCACAAAAGCCTATGTTGTTGCTTGGCTGAAACATTTGACTGCAAGTGTGAGACCTTGCAGAGTTCTTCCCCCCACCCCCACCACCACCCCACCACCACCTTGCCCCGCCCTGACACCTACTGGCAACATTGAAGATAGTGGTTGTTTATGTCAGCCTGGTTGTTGAATGACTTTGATAAACTGTTTCCCTGATCATCTGTCATGGACATTTAGCATGAGCAAGAAATGAACCTTTGTTGTTTTTAAGCCACTGAGATTTGGGGGTTGTTTGTTACCAAGCATAATAACCTTATTCTACCTCTCTGACAAAGTTACTACCTATGACATTGAATATATTTTGTCATAAGAAATATGGTGTTTCATATACTTTCATATTTGAAAATTTAGAAGTAGGTTAAAATCATTGAGCTCAGTATGGGATTCATTGGCCTATAGTATAATAAGTGGTTTTAGGAAGGGATATAGTACACTGGTTAAAAGTCCTATCTCTGGAATCAAAATGCTAGGTTTGTATTCTTGTGAAATTACTTCTCTAAGTCTCAATTAAATTATCTAAAAAAACAGGGATGGTATTTTACACCTCCCTTATAGTGTTATTTTAAAGATTAAATGAACTATATGTTAAAGTGATTTGCACAGGGCCTGGCATATGTATTTTCATTAAATGGTAGAAAGGGGGCTGCCTGGGTGGCTCAGTCAGTTAAGCATCTGCCTTTGGCCCAGGTCATGATCCCAGGGTCATGGGATCAAAAACCCTGCATAGAGCTCCTTGCTCAGCTAGGAGCCTACTTCTCCATCTCCCTCTGCCTGCTGCTCCCCCTGCTTGTGCACTCACTCTCTCTCTCTCTCTCGCTATCTCTGTCAAATAAATAAAATCCTAAAAAATAAATAAAAATAAAGTAAATGGTAGAAAGGGATTGTAGTGGTGGTAGGGGTATTGATAGGCATATGAAGAACATAAAGTTTTCAAGAAAGAAAAAAGATCACACTGTGAGAGAATCAGAGAATCCTGAAGAGTATAAAGAGATTACGAAGATGATTTAACCCAGCATCTCTTCACAAGTCTCCTCTGCACATCTTTGCCAGGGAGGCAGGCTCAGTGTAGCATAAAGCAGTCCCTCCATTACTGAGCATCCCTTAGACTGAGCTGACATAGATTTCCCAATAGCTTCTCCCCTAGGGTCCTAGTTGTCTTTCCAGAACAATAATTTAAGTCAATATTCTTTCACATAATACCCTCTGAATTTTGAATATTGCTTTTTGGGTGTTCCATTTTTCTCCTCCAGTGTCCCATTTCTCCACCCTCAAGTCTACTTTGCCATTCCTGGTCCTGGTATAGTTTTGGACACTTTTGGGTTTATCAGATTGGGGGTTCTCTAAATTGAACAAGCTAATGTAACAGTTCAAATTACAGTTAAACCATTGACCAGGACACTGTATATATTAGGGTACCTCAAATCACATTAATTTTTTTTTTTAGTACCCATGTCCCATTAATGGTTTATCTCTAACTTCTGGTCACCTGAAACTATCACCACCTTTCTTCTGGACCATTGCTGTAACCTCCTAAGTTATCTCTCTGCATTTACATGTTCCTTTTCACCACATCCCATACCTAGCCCCTGCAGAGCAGCCAGAGCAGCCTTTTCTAAACACACATCTGACTGTGACACTCGGATATTAAAACCCTTCAATGGCTTCTCATTGTTCATAGAATAAAGACAAAATCTTTCAATGACCTGCAAGGCTTGAGTGGTTTGGTGCATGCCTACTGGGCCAGCCTTATGTTGCATCATTTCCCCTCTAGAGATTTATGCTTTAGCTGCACTGGCTGATTTTCTTCTCAAACCTGCCTACTTCAGGCCCTTTGCCCATTGCTGCTCCTTCCTAGATTGTTTTCCACTATCTTACCTTCCACATTGACTGGTTAATACCTATATATCCATTAGATTTCCTCTCAAGTATCACTTCCTCTAGGGAACCCCCAAGCCCCATTCGTGTGTTCTCACAGCACCATTTAACTTCACAATGTTTATTCATTTTTGTGTGATTATCTAGTTGATGTTGATCTCACCCTCCATACTATACTGTAAGCTGTAAAGGGCAGAAACTCCATTTTTGTATTGTTTGCTTGCTAGCATATGACACAAAACTGGATCTTGGTAGATACTTGTGGAGTAAATATTGGTGTCTGAACCAATTTTCTTGACTATCACGATCATTCTGAATCTCAGTTTTGTCACCCAGCCTATTCTCTCTCTCAGCCAAATGTTTCCTATAACTGTGCAAGGCATGCTCACTGTTCTTGCAGGACAGTTATAACCTTAAATAGGTCATCACTGAATATAAAGCCCATTCGTCCTCCATTAAAGACCTTCCATCATGTTGATATTGATCAAGAGCACTTTAAAGTAATGTGATTATAGAGGAGGAAAAACACTATTTTTTTCTCTACTCTCCTGGGTTCTGCAGCTGGACCCTGAAAATTACACTGACAAGATTAAAAGCATACAAATTTTATTTGTGCAACCCACATACACGTGGGAGAAACTCAGTGAAGGGTAACTCAAAGGAGTGGTTAGAACTTAAAGTGTTTTTTAGCATCTTAGCACAAAACACTGTGTCTGTAGAGAAGTGACATGACAAAGGAAAAGGGGTTTTGGCTCTTAGGGTGGCAAACTGTAGAATGGTAAATATATAAGGGAAACTAATGGAAGATAAGGGTTGTATTAATAAGGCATCTGTCAGTGGTATCCCTGGTGATTGAATTGTACCATGTATCAGAAAGGGCACCTTGCTCCTGGGAAATTTTATGCCCTGCTTTTAGGTAAAAGGGGGAAGGTCAGGGAGCCTATCCTGAATCTACTGTTGCTCAAGTGTCTTCAACTCAAAACAATCAATATGCCAAAGCAGTATTTTGGGGGTGGCATGTTCAGAAACTTTACATGATAAATCTAAATTATTTTAATTTACAAACAGTTCAGTAGTATACTTCTGATGCATGATCATTTAATCATTGGGTATGATTTCTTGGATGTTATGATTCACACTCATGTGCAGCTATCCCCATCCTTTGTCCATTGCAGACATTGCCAGTGGACTGCAACCTTCTTGCCCACTGAGCCGCACTGCATACTTAAAATCCTTCTCAGTAATGTACTCTAGGCAATACTACAAATCAGAATTAACATGTGATTTATAATTCATTTGACTTCTTTGAGCTAAAATTTCCATTATCTGTTTAATCAGCTATTTTATCAAATAGTCTCTATTCCTAGTCCTACGTGACACTTCCTGACTCTGGACTATTACCTTGCTATCTAAATCTCCTACTCTAAAAGTCATCTCCACTCTTCTTTAAAACTTTCCCTGACTAAAGTGAAATTAGGACTGCCCTTTTTCCAGAACCCTGACTCGGTTCTCCACATCATCCACGATTAAAATCCTACAACATTAACGACAGGCATGATATATTTTTTAATTAATTAATATAAGTTCTGCCTCTTGCAATGGCAGTCTTGCTTGTTTCACACTGAACTTCCTTCTGAGAACAACCAGAAGCACCAAACAAAATATGAAAATCATCTGATTGAAGTTTTTGGAGAGCTTCCAGGGCTGTGAGAATTTATGGGGCTTTGCTCCAGAAGAGAAGGGAAGCAGAGAAGGGAGAGAGCCTGCAAGCTGTACTACTCTCTCGGGAAAAATTCCCTCCACCGAGCAGCAGCTGAGAGGCTGAGAAGCTGAGCCTAAAGCCTCCAACAGCTTCATGGGCTTGGGGGACAAAAATTGGAGTTTCTGTGTCTATGAAGAGAAGAGGCCGTAGTAAACTCCAGAGTGCTACACTGCAGGTAAACGAGTTAACCAGAAATAGACCAGCTTTCTGGAAAATTCAAGACACATTTATTTTGAATTGTCCTAATTGCTGATGGCCCTCTGACCCTACCCTAATTGCCAGCCAGAAGCAAAAGAATCACATTTAGAGGAATAAATCAGCTTCCAGAGCTGCTGTCCGGTTGAAACAGAATGTGAGCCACATATTTAACTTTAAGTTTTCTAGTAACATTTAAAAATTAATAAGTAAAATTAATTTTGTTAAGTTATTTAGCACAGTATATCTGAAATACTATCATTTCGTTTGTAATTTGGGGGAGGAAAGCTTTTTCTCTACCAACTTAGGTTTGAGGGATTGGTGAAAGATGGGGGCAATTAATTTGTTGACAATGTATGAATAGGAGACAAGTTTTATACGCATGCATATGGAAGCATTCTAAAAGGAGAAGCCCCTCAAAGAGCCTGAAGTAAAGGTTTATATATCAGCTTAATAAATGGGAGTGGAGGGGAGGGGTTAGGACTTCAGTGGCAAAGGATGGAAGGTTCTGATAAGGCTTGTTTACACAATTTCTTGGAATGTCCCCTCATTAAAGGTCAATCACCTCCCTGACTGAAGACTTTTTCAGAGTGAGGGATTTGCAGCAGCTGACTCCTGAAAAGCTCTACTCTAGTCAGAAAAGGGAAGTTCCCATAAGATTTCTTTCTTTCTATGCTTGCTATTTGCCCAAATGTTTTCAGCTTAAAATAGTCTTTATATCATCCCAATCGGTTGTTTGCCCCTCCATAATTGGTATAAAATATTGTGTTAGATACTTTACGTTTTTTTTGTCATTGTAAGTCCTTGACATCCAGTGTCGTTTATATTTACTGCCCGTATTTACTGCCCATCCCGCTTCAGATTAGGTCCATTTCAAGTGCTCAGTAGCCACCTGTGACTGGTGGCTACCATATTAAACAATAAAATTCTCAAAAGCAACTTCAAAGAATAGCTTCATGGTCTTAGGTACACCTCATATTTCAGTAATCATAAAAAAAAATTGGTAATTGACCATATTAAAATTAGGAACTTTTTAAAGAATACTACTTAACAAGTTAGAAAGGCATGCCACAGAGTGAAAGAAGAGATTTGCAACACAGGAAGGGCTCCAAATATGTATAAGTCCAGAATATATAAAGAACCCCAAGTCAGTGAGAAAAAAGAGACGCTCCAAAAGAAAACAAGAATGACCAAAGACTTGAACAGGCATTTCCAAAAGAAAGTTTCCAAATGACCAGTAAACATGAAAATGTACACAGTCATTAAAAATATCAGAAAAATGCAAATTAAAAGAACACGGACTCCACTACACCTCATCACAATGGCTAAAATACAAAATAGCAATAATTTGGGTGAGGATTTGGAGGAACTAGAACTCTCACACAATGCTGGTAGGAGTATAAATTGATACAACTACTTGGGGAAGCTGTTTGGCAGCAACTAGGTAAGCTGAACACAACCATACTCTTTTACCCAGCGGTTACCCTCCTAGAGATATGGCCAGTAGAATGAATACATATGTGCATCCAAAAACATATAAACGATGGGGACACTGTCAGACTCCCAGAGTTGATAAAAGGATTATTTTACAGTGAAAACTTTTGAGTTACAGAGGATACAGAAAGAAATCATATCTGAACTCCCCTTCTCTCACTAAAACAGAGCCTCCTAAAAATACAGCTGCCATGAAAACAGACTGACCATTCCCATTGGCATAAAAAAATCTAACAGGACCTTCCACACTTGCCCACTGAAGACCCAAATCCATCCTCTTGTTAACCTGGCATATAAACTTTTATCTTGGGCTATCCAATGAGTTACTTATAAGCAACTCCCATGTGCACATAGAAATAAGCTTTTTTCCTGTTCATCTGGCTATTTTCAGTTCATTTGCAAGCCCCCAACTACTGGACCCAAGTTGGAAGAGGAAAGTTTTTTCTCCCAACATAGACACATTCACGATAGCCCCAAATTGTAAATAACACAGTCCCCTTCAATAGTATACTAAGTAATTGGGGTTATATTTCCACAGTGGAATACTATTTACACAGTGGGATACTGTTTACACTCAAAAGCATGGATGAATTTTGATAAATGTAATGTTCAAGGAAACAATCTAGACATCTGAAGAATACATGTTTTTTTATTCCATTCATAAAAGATTTAAACACAGGCCAACTAGTTGGTAGTGTTAGAAGTTACCATCTGGGCTACATTTGGGGATCAGGGAGTGTAATGATCAGGAGGAAGAGTGAGGGAAGCTTCTATTCTTGGTCCAGGTGGTGCTTATGGCCACTTTGGGATCATTCATTGAGTTGTACATTTATTATCTCTGCACTTTTCTATGTGTATGTTACGCTTTCTGAATAAACGAATTTCTCGATAAGAACCATTTAGTGTGACTCTTAGTTTAATATAGTCAGTTTGCTCTTTCTGGTATTTTAATGTTTCTGTATATTCCTCCTGCCTTTTTTAGTTTACCATGTAAGCTTTCTTTAGAACCAGGACCATACTTAGATTAAATAGCCGCTGGAGTAACACCATGAATAATCATGATGATGATGGTAGCTTTGTGATGTTAAAGAATTACTGTCCTTTCTGGCAAGCCCAGTTTACTCACTGGAACGGTCCAAGCAACAAATGAATTCTGATTATTTCCTCCCGATGTTTTAAAAATAGCATTTTACCATCATATCTGTTCAAAAGTCCATTTATCACCCATATCAATGTTCAATCACAATATTTCTCATTAACCAAAATGTTACAGTTAACACACCCTGCAACTGCTGGCTAATAAACCTCGTCAACTAAAGATCCTGTCAACTTCCCACCGTTCTTTATTTTCTCGTGCAACCAGCCAACACTGGAGAAAAATTAAATTGTCATTCACCTCACAGAGCCTTCTTCTTAGCATATCATTGTTTTATTTGACTACTGAACATAAAAGAATAACCAAACTTTGAAAGGAAAATGGAAATCAGTACATAAATATGGCATCTGATAATCTGACACACTTAATGATGAAAATGATACCCTGTAGGTATTCTTTACAAAAGCCCAGAGAGCTAATTTAGAGCATTAAATTAAACCCCACCTACTCTTTCTGCAACTTTAAGTCCCATCATTCCATACAAAGGCGTAGATGGTTTTATTTTTTATTCTAATCTTAAGGTAATTATTCTCTAGTTAAAGTTAGAGAAGGCTGCAAAGTTTTCTGCTCTTGATTTGCTAATGATTTAGTTATAATGCATTCAACACATAGTTGTCTTGTAACTCCATAAAAGGTGTGATATAAAGTTGCTAGACAGTGAATCTTTTTCTGTAATTTCAGATAATAGTAACGACTAACACTATTACTACATCTATCACCTACTGGCTCTATCTCTGTAGCAGGCCCTGAGTGGGGAGAGTTTCCATAGGCTATATTGCTTCATTTAATCCCTGCTCCAACTGGTGATGAGTCCCATTATTCCCGCATTCCAGACGGAAAAGGTAGTTTAACCCAAAGATTGCAAGCCTAAAAGGGAATGAATATATATATATATATATATATGTTTATATAGGGGGCGTATTATTTATTTGACATAGAGATAGAGAATACAAGTAGGCAGAGATGCAGGCAGAGGGAGAGGGAGAAGCAGACTCTCCACTGAGCAGGAAGCCCGACGTGGGGTTTGATCTCAGGACCCTGGGAACATGACCTGAGCCTAAGGCAGCCGCTTAACCAACTGAGCTCGCCAGGCGCCCCCTAAAAGGGAATTTAAACCCAAATCAATAACTGTGCAACTTAAATTAGATGGTATGTTGGTACCCCAAATATGTGTCTAATGTCCAGCTCCACAATCCAGGTGTTTTCTGTTGTGGTGGAGATAGTTGTTGTGATTGCTACAGTCTCCCTCTACCCACCCCCCACCAGCCCCTTATTCATCCAGATACACAGCATAGGAATATGTTAGCATTCCATTATATGACCAGCCAAGCCTTGCTGGATTTTAGGAAATCAGTCCTAGAAGTTGAGGTGGTCAATCTAAAGTCATGAACTGGGACACCTGCGTGGCTCACTTGGTTAAGCATCTGCCTCTGACTCATGTCATGATCCCAGGATCCTGGGATAGAGTCCCAAATTGGGCTCCCTGCTCAGCAGAGAGACTGCCTCTCCCTCTGCCCCTCCCCACCCTTGCTTGTGTGTGCCTCTCTCTCTCTCTCTCTTTCTGTGCATGCGCTCTCTCTCAAATAAGTAAGTAAAATCTTTAAAAAAAATAAAGTCATGAACTTGTCTCTAATTCCCCATTGCCTCCCCATTCCTCCTTGTAATTACGCAGTTAAGAGCTTGAAAATATCTATGGATTCTCAGTGACAGGACTTCCTCAGTAAGCGTGGTTTAAATGTGAATTTATTTTGTTTTTCTGAGAGGCTCATTATATTAGAAACATCCACCTCTGATAGATGACCCTAATTCAGCCATTCTGTGGTTGCCATTCTCCCTGTGTATTTAGGATCAGTCTGTATGCAACAGGTTGGAGTTTTTATGGGAACCTATCACCCTTACTTTGTGCTAGAGCTGTTAATGCGATATATTCATGAGAGGCAACATGGGGGGTTTGGATGGGTAGGAAAAGAATAAATGAAACAAGATGGAATCGGGAGGGAGACAAACCATAAGAGACTCTTAATCTCACAAAACAAACTGAGGGTTGCCGGAGGGAGGAGGGTAGGAGAGGGTGGTGGGGTTATGGACACTGGGGAAGGTATGTGCTATGGTGAGTGCTGTGAAGTGTGTAAGCCTGGCGATTCACAGACCTGCTCCCCTGGGGCTAATAATACATTATATGTTAATTTTAAAAATTTTTTAATTAAATTAAATTTTAAAAATATGATATACTCACGAAATCTAATTTTATTTTTAGATTTTCCGAGCACTTTTAGCTATCTGAAATAATATTCCTTCTGTAGGAGAGGAAGAACCTATTCCCTCTATCCCCCTCCTTGCTTTCCTGAAAATTAGAGTGGCAAAAGACAAATAACAATAAAAACAGAGATTTATTAACACCTGCAATGTGCAGAATCACAGAAGTACTCAGTGATGAGTAACTCAAAGGAGTGGTAGAACTTGGACTTATATAACATCTTAAAAAAAAAAAAGAATAAATTTTGTAGAAGTGACAAGACAAAGGAAAGAGACTTTGAGTTTTCAGAAGTGGCAGATTATGGTAGGGGAGATATATATTATTAATGGAAAAAAGAGCAAGTTAGTAAGGTTGGTTGTGTAGATTGCTCTGGTGTCATCTCTAGTGAGAGTCTAGAGTTGGCTCCAGTGATTAAAAAATAATCCAACACTTCCTGATAGAGAGAGGGAGAGCAAAGACGTTTTCTTGTGTCTACTTCTTCTCATTACCTTCAGCTCAAAATAATCCTTATGTCAAAGTGGCACATTTGGGAGTGGCATAGTCTGAACCCCTTCCCTTATTTGTATACTTATTTATTATCTGTCTCCACCTCTAGATTGTCAGCTCCTTATAAGCAGGGAGTGTGGCTTTGCCACCACTCTATTATCAATACTTAGAACAAAAGTATTAAGTGGCAAAAGCAGGCATTCAGATTTTTTTTTAAGGTTCCTTCAAAGATATGAAGGAGATAGTTGTTTGCCCTGCATCTTCAAAGATGGCATCTTTATTTTGAATGAGAAATGCTCGTTCTGTCGCGGCCGGTATGACAAATCAACCAGGAATGTGAGGGTAAGAGGATGAAGAACAGAACTCGAGAAGCAGAGAGATGGGGGCAGGAGGAGCACTGAGGAGGATATCCAACAGTACTGATTTTATTCCACATCTTACAAGCATTTATAAGGCAGACCGCAATAGAAGGAGTAATACATCAGTGTCTAGTCAGATAACCACAAGTTCCTAAAACAAGTTTTATATTAACTACAAACAACTCTGGTGATGCCAGGTAATCACGGTTAATGCCATTAGCTACTATTGATACAAGAAGTTACAATCAAGCAGGGAGTGGATTATGGGCAGTACAGGAACAACAAGGACCAACTAAGAATTTATGACCCTGACCACATTGTTCCCTTCTGTAGGGAGAACGTGTGGGAAGTCACGTAGGTGAGCGCTGGAAACATAGTACAGACCCTTTCTCAGTGTTACTCACCTTTCCTGTCCTTAACCCTTTATCAAGGCGTCTGGACTTTAAAGGAGACGCAAGTCAGGGCCTAGTTTGATCCACAACTCCAACCGTGCCGTGGCCTCCAACATCATTCTCTGAACCTCCTTCTGCTGGGTAAAACAGCATTTGTCTCCCAAAGAAATGTAAGGTTCCTGTAGGACCACTTTCAAAATACCATAGCTTCGTACAGTTTTTCTCAACCTTTCATTTTCTGTTGGGAAAGTGTACTCAGTAAATATAATTCACATGTGTACATTTTGGTCGACATGAGTCAAGGCCCTGCTCATAAATCCAGCAAAAGTCCAAGAGTAGCCTCTGGTCTACCTTGGGTCTCAAGTCTTCCCCCATACTGAGTGTGAAAGAAGGCTTAGCACCGCCCAAATCACATGAGGTGGGTTTTCCATAAAAAAGAATCGTGGTCTCAGGGTCATGAGGTCAAGCCCTGCATCCAGCTCTGAGCTCAGCACAGAGTGTGCTTGGGACTCTCTCTCCCTCTGCCTTACTCCCCTCTCTAAAATAAATAAATCTTAAAAAAGAAGAAGAAGAAGAAGAAGAGCTACATTCTCAGAACAGGGAGAAGAAAAGTAACCAACCAAAATCACAGGTACTATGATACATTACTAATGGGCAGCTTGAACTCTTAGGAAGTAATTTCTATATGCCATGCATACACTTTCCTTTCCACCCCTCTTCAAGAAAACATATGTGAATGGGAATGATATTGAGATCACCTTGAATTCTTTTCAACTTGTTTTAGGTAAATTATTAATGTATTTCCATAATTAAACTATTTTGATAACATTACATGCAACAAACGTAGTATCTGATTGCAACACATTAGTTAGCAAGTATTTATTTGTGCTCTTACTAAATTCCAAGCACAAAAAAGGAGAATTTTTTATCCCCAAAAGATTGAGAATTGCTGTTTTCACAGACAAAATTCCAGACTGTATTGCAAAAATCGACTGCAAAAAATATAATCATCACTTTATAGCTATAACTGTGATTTTTAAGAGCAAGAAACAAACCATTAATAAACCAATCTTGCATTAGACATCTTGACATTTAAATTGACTTCGTGCAAATAAAATAAGCAAATTGAATTTTCCAATTTACTCATCAGACACTATATGGATGCATTTCACATCCACATCTTAAAAATGTAATAAGAAAAATTTTATCTCTTTATGTCTGGCATGTCTGTTCCTGATGAATTCCATAACCAACTTGGGTGACATCTAAACAGAGAAATCTCACATCACCTTTTTTGTCCTGTTTTTATTATTGTGTGATCTTTTCAAGTCGTTGATTTTGTGTGTGTCCTCCTTGAAGCGTTCTGAAGTTACGACCCATTTTTACTCCATAGATGAAACTTGTTGTTCTAGCATGGAAACATCAAGGGGAAGAATTGCTATGTTCATGTCTATAGTCCTCATCATAAGAGAGTTTTCACTTTATCCTGACCTGACTTTGAACATTTAGGGGAAATGCTCAATTTGTAGCCTTAGCTAATGGCACTACAATGTCACACTTCTCTGTTTAACATTCAGCTTTGTTAATCAAGGAAACCAGATTGGCTCTCTGCATGTTGATTAAATTGATTACAGCTGTAGGCCTTGATAGCATTTTTTCAAGTGTCTCTAGTTAATCAGACAATGCTTGATTAGTTTTTTCTGTTTTGAGGAGATAAACTGACTTCCTTGAGAATTTTCACCCCAAAATGATTCCCCTCCAGTGAAAGGTAAAGGATAAGTGAGTCAGGGCACGGAAACCTTTTATCTTCCAGCAACTTAAAAAAAAAAAAAAAAAAAGAGGAAGAAAGAAATCCTTTGAAAAGCCGATTAAAACATAATATTAACCTTTTTCTTCCATATTCTCATGAATACATCTTGTGGAATGAAGAAGTCTGTGTGTTCCTCCGAGCTTTTAGGCTGGCCTATCACAGAGCATCTTCCGACTTTCTCATTGTTAACCGCTCTTTATCAAGTTATGTCATTGAGTTGTCAGATCCGACAGTTCAGATGTCAGCCCAGGAACTATTTTGTTTTAATAATCAGGCTCAAGGATGATGTGTTAAAAAAATAATAATAATAAAAAGCTACCACCTATTTTTTTTTTCAGTCATATCTCTAGCATTAGATAAAGCAGCTGTTGTTTATGCAAATGAAAACTTGACAATTTCCAGGAACGTTACCAACATTTATAAAGACCCAAAGTGTTCTGCTTTCATCATTAAAGTTGGTATTTCCAATGGGGAAGGCTGCTAGGATCAGCTCAGATGGTGCATGTTGGCATGAGGAAGGCACTATTTTCCTCTCTCCTCCCCTATTGGTTGAGGGACCAATCTAGACTCCTGTTTCCAATAAGCACTCATCACTTAAAACACTTTTTAAAAGATACTTTGAAGCTGTGTTTCAGAGACGTTTTCTTACAGATGTCATCAAATTGAAAGCTCCTGAAGAGAGAGAATCTGCCTTTAAAAAGGAAAGTAGAAAAACATTCAATCAGAGCAGAAAGCGAGAAACAGATTTTACTCCTCCCATCCCCAAACCCTCATTTCTACTCCCAGGTACGCTGATGGTTAACAGTTTCTTGGGCATCCCTCAGAAATTTTCTGTGCATATTACCAGGAAATACATGTTTTATTTACATATTTTTTCAACATAAAGGAATAAAATTCTATATTGTTCTATACTTGCTTTTTAGATTTTTACAGAATAGGTTTTAGACATCTTTCTAAATTTGCACATAGAGATGAACACATTCTTCATTAACTGCCAGGTGTTATTTCACTGTTTGAATGTACCGTCATTTATTTAGCCAGTTCACTGCTGATAGACTTTTGGGTGATTTCTAGCTTTTGTTATTGTAAACTGTGCTGTAGTAAACATCCTCATGTACATATCTTTGTGAGCTTGGACAAGTAGGTGTTTAGAGCAGATCCCTAGCAGTAAAATTATTTGGTCAAAAGGTAACTCTGATAGATATGACCAAACTGTCTACCAGTTTACATTCCTACCAGCTCACACTGAGTTTCGTGAAACTTCAGAATTTTGCCAAGCTACTGTATGTCAGTGGTATCTCGTTATTTTAATTTGCATTTCTATAATTATATACATGGTCAATGTCTTTCTGTATTAAGGGATGCGTATTTACATGTCTTTTCTTCTGACCTGACCATTCATATCTTTGCCTACTTTTCTAGGATCATGTCTTATTTTTATCCAGTGTCCTTATATACCCAACACAATACCAGGCACACGGACCCTCGATAACTATTTGAATTTTACTTATATAATATATGGGACACACAGAAAGAATATATAATAGTCCTAATTAGAATGTAAGATACTTGAGGCAAACTGCAATCTCTAGAGCCTTTCACTCTCAAAGGATGACAAAACAAGATGTCTCCTTAGGAGACCTCTATACAGTAGGACTTTATTTTGATACAGTAGGAAAGCTGTTTTGTCAAAGGGAAGGCTCTGTGTTTCTCACGTGCATTTTCATATCCACATGTACTAAATTTCCAAACAATACCATTAGTTCTTGCCTAAATCATACAGCAACAAAATCCTAACTCTTCTTTCTAACCCCCTTCTTATTCCCCACCAATCCACTCTCCACACAACTGCTACTGCGATTTTTCTAAAAGGTAAATCCAAGATTCTTGTAGCTTAAGATCCTTCAAAAGATCCTCAAGGCCTTCAGAATGAAGTAAGAACTTTTTAGTTTGCCACCTAAAACCCCTGCCTTCTTTAGGAATTGATGACACTCCTGTCATCTAACACATACGTATGCCCAGTGTCTGTCATTTCACACTGCAAGCAGTGCTCCTGGCTTTCTATGACTTTCTGCTGTAGTGCATGTTGTTTTTTCTAGAATATCCTTCTACCTTTTCTCTATCTTGCTCCTCCATTCTCCTCCTTCAGGAACAACCCTTTCATCACTTTTGCTGAAACCCCCACCTGAAATCTTCTAAATGTAAAAGTTTCCTTGGGCTTAACTTTATCTAACAATACTTATTTCACCTTCTTCTAAATGTTGGTCTAATGAACAGTCTGTCTCTAGGAGACTGAATTCCTCAAGGGCAGAATCATGTCTTCCTCCTCAGTACCAGCATAAAGTCTGAGACCCTGACGGGGCTCAGTAAACATCTATTCAATGTAAAATCATAAAGCAGCTGTGCTGGTAACAGTACACAGAAGGCAAGGAAGGGGCCAGCCTCTCTCGTGCTGTCTCAAGGAGATGGGCTATTACTGTTCATATGTTGTAGTTGAATTTGATGGCTGATGCCTGGATTTGAGTCTCCAGAGTTGAATTATCTGCCATATCTAATGAGTCAGTGTCTGTAAAATGGTCCCAAGATGCTGTGTCGTTAATATTTTTTTAGACTGAGGGAAAATACTGCCAAACAGGAAAGATGTTCAGCTCTACAGAGAGCATATAAAGCATATTTAGTAGAGTAAGAGGAATTAATGATTTTCGTGATTTGTTGGAGCATTGAGCACTTGGAGGGAGCTAGGTCTTCTCCAATTTATGGATTTTCTGACAAAGGCATGGGCAGGAGAGATGATTTTGTCAAGGTCAGAAGAAGAAAGAGTATGATTTCCCTTTTGTATGAGTGTCTGTTGCATGTCTCCAAATAACATAGATTGATGTGAAATGAAAATACAGTGCTTCTTTATGCAATGTGTTTCCCAAATTTCGCTATGGAAGAAATGCAACCCTATCCCAGGCCCCACCATAATGTAAACATCTTCTGAGCACTTCTAGGAGGGGAGGAGAAGAAATAGCTGGGGAGAGTAATTCCCATATTGTTCGGAAATAGCTGCCTTCCCTGGCCTCTATTTTTTGCTCCCACTGCTCTCAGAGCATGTTCTCCTGACCTCCTCTCTACCAGATCTTTCTCAAGTATTCACCCATTTCTCAATCTTTTCACTCTCACCTGCAGGTCTTTCTCTCATAGCCCTGGCCTTCCTACAAGTGTTCATTCATTCACTCATTTAACATCTTTTGAATTTTAATTCCAGTATAATCATTCAACAGATATTTGTTAAGCATCTATTATGTGTCAAGCCCAAGGTGAAGAAGACAGACATGATTGCCTGCCTGATGGGATTTATAATCTGGTCACGGCTTGTCTTCCTGGTTCATAGACAGCCATATTCTCACTGTGTCCTCACATGGCAGAAGGGGCAAGGAAGCTCTCTGGGTTCCCTTTTGTAAGGGCACTAATCTCATTTAGGAGGGCTCTGCCCTCATGACCTAAGCACTTCCCAAAGCCTCACCTCCAAACACCGTCACGCTGGGGATTAGTTTTCAGCATAAGAATTGGGGGGGGGGGGGTGCAAAGATTCACTCTGTAGCACTAGGCAATTATGAGAAAAGAGTCTAAGGATGTGGCTCTCCCTCTGAAGCCTAGAGTTAGTGTGGTGGTGAAAGTGAGGGAAAAGCACAAAAACATTCTGTAGAGATAGTAAGGACTCGACTATGTAAAACTTTGAGCCAACTGGAGGCGCCTGGGTGGCTCAGTTGGTTAAGGGTCCAACTATTGATTTTGGCTCAGGTGATGATCTCAGGGTCATGAGATTGAGCCCTGTGTCAGGCTCCATATGGGCGTGGAGTCTGCTTAAGATCCTCTCTCTCCCTGTCCCTCTGCCCCTCTGCACACTGTGTTCTCTCTCTCTCTCTCTCTCTCTCTCTCTCTGTTAAAAAAAAAAAAAATTTTTTTTTTTCAAGCCAATGTAGTGATTTTGAATTTTGCTCTAAGAGTGAATTTTTAAAAACTCACCCTGGACTGGATTAGAGGGAGTCTAGATTGGCTGGGGGAAGAACAAGGGAGAGATTCTAGAAGCATAGACTAACATGGTGGCAGTGGGTATAGAGATATGTCAGCATATTCAAGAACTAAGGTTAGGACCTAAAATGGATCCCTAAATATTTCCAGCTCATCTTCCCTTAGAGAGACTACAAAGACCTCAGATTCCTCATGTGCTAAACCAAACTCCTGGATCACCCAAACCAGTTTCCTCACCTCAGGTTCCCAGTTCATGCAGTGGTACCAACACCGTTTCATTTCCAGAATCCAGACTGTAAACTGCCTCATTCTCTCTTCAGACTAGCTTCCTCTGTGTAATAGGAAATATGGTAACCACTGGATCTGAGTTTTACTTCTTTTGGCTTCAGCTTTACTGGAAACTCTCTCATTTTCAGACCCAGTTTCAAAAGTTCTAGGGAAACACAATTGGCCCAGATTAGGTCAGGTGACCACATATGGACCAATCAACTCAGATTGTAGGCTCACTAGGAACATGGTAACTCCCAGGAAGAAATAGGGCTACAGGCTGCTGTTCCAAAGAGAAGGGGAAGGAGTTCTAAGCAGTCCCTTAGCTCTGTTCTGCTTTCTGGATGAGAGATTACAATTGTTCCTTGGAAGTGCCAAGGGCGAAGAAAGGAGAAATAAGTGGAAATGGGGGGACCAAAAAAAAAAAAAAAAAAAAAAAACAGATTTTTTGCCTCAACATGAGAGGAGACTTTTAACAAAGTTATTTGAAGATGAAATGTGATCTTTGAAAGAAGTACACACACAGTTCCTGATACTCAGGTATAAATTAGATAATCACTTGGTGAGAATGTTGTAGAAGACAACCCTCAAACACTGAAAATCCAATACTGACGTTAGAAAACTCTTATAGAAAGCCAACCAAAATTAAACAATAGCATCTTAACATTTATTCGAGTCCATTTTAAGAGATACACAAGAGTTCCCCACTTATAGTTTGAGCTTCCTACTTCAAATGGGAAATGAATCCTATGAAGAAAAAATATTTAAATTTAAAAAAAGAAAGATATTTTCTTAGTTTTTTTTTCTTTTTTATACTAGTTAAACATATTTCTGAACCAGCATTCTGTTTTCTGAGGCAGAAAATTAAATTTTTCTGTCATGGCTATAAGAAAGCAAGTTGTATGTCTCCAGATTTACCCCAAATTGTGTATACCACACATGATGAAGAAACAATAGCATTCTCCTGGCAGGTGGAGAAAGCAACATGGATGGAAAATAGAGAGTGGTTTGCAAAAACAGCGTTACAGAATTTTAGGGAAACTTACAGCAATGAGCGGCATTCAGTATCCTGAACTGCCAAAGAAACTCTTTCAATAGTCATGCATTTGATAAATATGGAGAAGTGCCCACTCTGTGCCAGGCACTCTGCTGGGTAGGAGGCAATGGAGGGTGACTACATACATCAAATGATCAAACAACTGAGTTAATTATGAACTGAGACAAGATCTCTTAGTGAGAAGATCACAGTTGCTCTATTAGAAGGGGTAACAAAGGAACTCAGCTAGATTGGAGAGGGTAGTTAGGGAAGACTTCTCAAGAGAGTGATACTTGAGCTAAAATCAAGTTGAACATGACTTTACCAGGCCAAAGAAGAGTAGGAACAAGGGAGGAGAGTGTACTGTAGACAAGGGGGAACAGCCTGGGCAAAGGCCCCATGATAGTAGGGAGCATGACATGTTCCAGAAATTGAGAGAAGACCAGCATGGCTGGAACTTAGTGAGAGGGAGAATAATGCAAGATGAGGTTGGAAAAATACATAGAGATTAGTTTATGCAAAGCCTCAAAGGCCAGCATAGAGTTTCTGGTTTTACTCTCAAGTACAGTATCTTCCCAGTGAGACTGAAGGGTTTTAAACAAGAGGTTGACATAATCAGATTGGAATTTTGGCTGCGGTGTGGACAGAAGAGAAGGGAAGCCAGAATGAAGAGGGATCCATGAAGAGTTTTTGCTACAGATAACATGAAGCAAGATAATCATTAGGCTTTGGTGGTAGAAGTAGAGTTGGCAAGAAAGGTGAATTCAAAACACATTTAGGAGGGAAATTGACAGAAATTTTCTTAAGAGTCCTGAGAGTGTTTCACTCCACAGTTCCTTCCTCCAAGACAGAGGCTGTTAAGCTACAGGCTGTGGGCCAAATCCTGTTCATTGAGAGATTTTTTGGTAAGATGTTACTGGAATACAGCAATGTCCGTTCATTTACTTGTTTATGTGTGCTTTCACACACTCCTGCAGCACTGCGGAATAGTTGCAACAGAGACCTCGTGCTTGTAAAGCCCAGTGTATTGGGGCACCTGGGTGCCTCAGTGGGTTAGGCCTCTGCCTTCGGGTCAGGTCGTGATCCCAGGGTCCTGGGATCAAGCCCCACATCGGACTCTCTGCTCAGTGGGGAGCCTGCTTCCCGCTCCCTCTCTCAGCCTACCTTTCTGCCTACTTGTGATCTCTGTCTGTCAAATAAATTTTTTTTTTTTTTAAGCCCAATGTATTTTCTGTCTGGTTCTGCACAGAAAAGCTTTGCCAACCATGGAATTTATACTGCTCAAAACAGCACCTCCATGGTATTCCAAGGTGTAGACATGCCTAATATAGGAGTCCAAAAGTCCGTGAATGGGCTTTAGGTAATCTCCAATCTCCTGAAATTGGAAGTAAAACTTAATATTTATCTGATCAGCCCACAGCATCCTTTTTGTACAACCCATGTTTTAATTCATTTTCTGCTGGCTAGAATGCTGCTTCCATCAGACTGTGAGTGAGCTCTTTGATTCCCCAGGACCTGACACACAGAAGTTCAGTAAATGGTGACTGAATATGTAGAGAGATGATTAAGCTAGCTGTTGGCCTCATATCTTGTATTTCTGTATAGATATATATGTATGTACACACATAATATATGTACAGGAAATACCTTAATAAAATAAATGTAAAGTTGTTCTTGGAAACAAAATCTTGCTTTTAAATGAAGGAACTGAAACCACAGTCTGTCTTCACTGAGGACATTCTCCTCAGTTATAAAAATATCTGATTCAGTTAATGCTCAGTGCCTCACTTCAAAAAAAAATCTATCATGCAATTGGGAAGAAAACAGTGAGGTATTCTTATTTTGGCCAAGATTTTAATATTTGAGAAATCTGGCCATTGTGAAAATTCACAAGATGGTATTTGTTCTTCATCTGCTCTGTATTTTTATATGTGGTATTTCATGTGACTTCATTGTCTTGACTCTTAAATAAAACACATCTTCTGGTGACAGTATTCAGTAGGCATAGGTGTACCCGGAAGTCCTTTCTCTAGTTTCAAGAGGAGAGGGAGGGGTGGGAGGCCTGCCGCGTCCACGTGAGGAAAGGGGAAGACACAGCATTACCTGAACACGCTCAGAGAGCAGGTCTGACTGGAAAGGGTGTTGTTCAGCCACCAAAGGAGTTAGGAGGCTTTCCTAACAAGTAGATAGAGTCAGCCCTTGGGAGAAAAGGATTATAATCAGAGCGGAGGAGAGCAGCCAGAGAGCATCAAGTACAAAGGACAAGGCAAATGTGAAAATGGTGGAACAAAGAGCAAGAAAAAATTCCAGAGCACAGCCACTGACGTAAGAGACCAGGGAAACATTCAGAACTCTAGCTGGGCTGGCATGTTGTTAGTGTGCCTCAGCTGAACTCCCACTTCCTGAGATGTTTACTGCTTTCTGAGTCAGGAAGGCATAGGGTTTAAAGAAGCTGATCAAGGGTCACGTCAATTAGTATTAAATATCACATATGAAAATGAAAACATATAAGATATAGGTGCTAGACTGTACACCTGTGCTTATCAATAAGACACCCAAAAAATGCTCTGGAGAAAATGAAATTGTTAAATATATACGAAGTAAAATAAAAACAACAAGCAAAACCAATGCCACCAGGATGGGAAAATAGTGCAACCTGAAGCATTTCTCAAGTTGTGGTCTATGGACTTAGGATCCCAAAAGTTCTGGATGCATGCATGGGGGCTATCCTCCTCTTGGAAGATTCACAGTGTATTAAAAGCTCTCAAAAGTCCTATAAGAAAAAGTCCTGACTCTGTTTAGCCCAATATTTTCCATATTATAATTATAATTAACAACACTTTTTTTTTTGCAAAATATACTTTATAAATGCATACTTAGTAAAAGTACAAACAAATACATTGCTTTGATCAAAATTTCTTAATTGTATAAGATCTTCTGAGTCTTAAGTTAAAATAGTATCACTTGTCAGAACTCTGTAGTCATTTTTAGAAGATAAAATTACATCTACATTATAATCAGAATAAACTTACACCATGTACTATAACTCAAAGTACAGAGGCAATAAAAAAAAAAAGAGTAATACATTTGATTACAGAAAAAATTTTTTAAACTATTGCATGGCAAAAGAAAAAAACGGTGTAAGCAAAAACACATGACAAAGTGAGGGGAAACAAAAAACCTGATAGAAGAAGGGGCAAAGACATGAATACACACACAAATAGATAAAAACAAAAAAAGCATATATGCATATACCTACATATTACATGCCTGGCCTTATGCACATGAAAAGTCAGTTAGCTCCATTCATAATGCTCATATTGATAACAAATGCAAATCAGAAGTACTTTAAGGTACCAGTTTTTATCTCTCGGGTTGGAAAGCATTTAAACATGACCACACACTCTTATGGCATGGCTGTGGAGAAATCAGCACTGACCTGCATGGTTGGAGGGAATGCAGATGGCACAGTCCCTGTGGAGGGAATTTTTTAGTATCTAACAAAACCAAGTATCTATTTACCTTTTGTCCCAGAAATTCCACTTCTAGGAATTTACCTTGAAGATCTATCTCCAAGTATACAAAAATTGGTAGCTCAAGGTTATTCACAGCACTATTAATTGCAGTGATTGCAAAATATTGAAAACATGCCCAAACATGAGAGAGTGGTGAAATTCATGATAGGCTAGCCAGACATGGAGTACTACACAGCCATGAAAAAGAATGAAATGCTCTCTGAACTGGAGGTGAATGATTTTCAGGTTATATTTTAAGTTGACTTTTGCGTTAGACACATGTCTGCTTATTTTTTACAAAAAGAAACATGGGAGATACCAGATTGAACTTGATTGCCTATAGAGGAGCCAGTAAGAATGGCATGGAAGTGATGAGGGGTTGGAAACAAACTGGGAGGCATGGGGGAAATGTAACTCTTACCTGAATAAGACTTTCTGTGTATTTTGACTTTTGAACTGTTAACATTTTATATACTCAACAACAAAAATAATAAAAATCAATTAATGGACAAAAAAGATTTCTTTCCTGTTAATATTTCTCTGTAATCTTATATTAAGATATAATACAAACAAAAGTGGATGGATCCAACTGTATTTCAAAGAAATAATAAAACCACACTGAAAAGGAAGGAGAACTAACTCAAATAAATTTAGAACATACTATTTGACTATTTTATACTGTTTTAACAAAGGAATAAAAAGAACCCTAAATAGAGAACTCTAGAGAGTAGGCTTGGGGTTTTCTGTTGGTTGTTTTGTTTTGTTTTGTTTTGTTTGCTTAACAATTCTGAAACTACTTTTGACATGTTCTATAGCTCAGAAAAGAAGTAAATTTATTGAGGATAATGGGAGGTTCCTTGCTGTCAAAGGAGTTACAAATATGGAAAGAGGAGAGATGAGCATGAACGTGCGGTGTTGCATTAGTATTGAAGAAATGAGCCCATAATTACAGAATAGGGATCATCAAACTTTTTTCTGTAAAGGGCCAAACAACAAATACTTAATTCCTTCACTATAGCACAAAAACAGCCATAGACAATACATAACAAGTGAATATGACTTTATTCCAATAAAATTTTATTTATAGACACATTTGAATTTTATATAATTATCATATGTCATGAAACATTATTATCTTTCTTTTTTCACCCACTTAAAAATGTAAAAATCATTCTCAATTTGCACGCTGTGCAAAAACAGGCATTGAGCCAGACTTTGCCTGCAGGCCATAGTTTGCCAATCCCATTTAGATAGAGAAATGATGATAGATAAATAGATAGATAGATAGTAGATAGCAAGTGTGATCAAGTGTTTAATTTGGGGAATCTGGATGAACGATCTGTAGGAGTTCTTTGTACTCTTCTTTCAAAGAAGTACTCTGTACTTTTCTTACAGAAAAGCTGTAAATCTGACATTATTTTAAACAACCAAAAAAAATCACAAAAGGAAGAACTCTGCACTTTTCATAGCTACTACAGAGAAGGAAAAACATTAATCAAGTCACTGGCCTAAGAAGTGAACATCTTACCTTTTATAATAGTCACACAACCCCCGTGTCCATGGACCGTGAGTAGGAGCTACTCCTGCCAGTGTTTAGAGTTTCTGATTTATCACTGAGGATGTCTTCATATGATAACATTATTATTTCTGTTGCTGGTGTTCCCCGTTGCTCTCCAGCACTCTTACTGAGTAATGAGGTCACCAGGACTTGTAATTTGTATGTGACCTTGTAATTTTCTATAATGTGGGGATTTGGGGTCTACAGTAATGAAATGGGCTAAATGGAAGGTGCTTATCAGAAAAATGCCCCATTAGCTTGGAAGTCTGCGACAATTCCTTTCTGATGTCCTTAATGTGTTATTATGAAATTCAATTATTCAGCACATTCACCTTGCTTATTTCACTAGCCATAATCAGTGATAGCTAAGATGAGGAGGAGAGACTGTAAGTATCTTAAAATATGGCAAATAGGAATTGGGTAATTTTTACGTTGAGATCATCTTTTTTTTGCAGGAAGAGTGAATGACTTTCATGGAAAACCTCTGCTATAGATACTTGTAACCATTCTACCTTCCTTGACTTGTTTAATTCCAACAAAATCCAATTCCTGCTACCTTGGTTTATCATTGTAGAGAAAGCCACACTATGATTTTCACCAATAATGAAGATGATGGTGGTCATAGCTGAAATGTATTGAATGTGGCCCTGTATCCAGATCCATGCCAAGTGGTTTTCATCCTTTTTTTTTTTTTTTTTTTCCCATTTAGTCCTAAAGCAGAACTCTGAGGTACTGTCGTTATCTCCTCTTTCTAAAAGAGACTTACTATGTAAGTGGTATGGCCAAGCTTTTGCGTGGGGAAACATGGTACCAGGATTGACCTGGAGAGCCAGTCCTCTTACTTCCTGCTGGGATTGTCTCCCATTGTAAATAAAGACAGAAATACAGAAATTTAGAAAGAACTTGTTTAGTCATGAGGACATGCCCATGCTCCTGTTGAGAAGAATAAGATAAACGAAAGAGATGCTAGTATCAATGCAAGCATGAATTCGTGTTGGATCACTTTCCCTTACTGCCCCCATGCCGGAAGCTCACTAACAAGTTTAAAGATAAGAAAGGCTTGAAGTATAGCACACAGTGACTCGAGCCCCCGGATGTCACCCTCTTGCATCATACCCATTCGGGGACCTCCTAGAGGGACCGAGAGGACCAGAAAAGAATGGAGGAGGAAGGGGAGTAAAGAACTTGGGAAATAAAGTTGGCAGTTGGAGGCAGAGGAGCGGGAATGTAGAAGTGGCTTTCCAGAGTGGTTTTGCCCCCATTCTTAATGGGAGAACTGAAAGAATGGGTCACTTGAGGGACCAGCTCCCCTCACTCTACCTTCTTTTGCCCTCCGATGCTCTAAAGACTGAGTGAGTGCCTGCTGACCCCACCATTGTGTCTAGTCCCTAATGGCTCCAAGACCACCTTCTGTTTCAGATCACATTTGGAATGTTGTCATGGAGGTAACATATGACTTTGCCAGGTTTCCTTACCCAAAGATCCTTAAGAAGCTTTGTCTCTACTGCATTTCTTCTGAATTATCAAAATAATTTTTTTAAGATTTTATTTATTTATTTGACAGACAGAGATCACAAGTAGGCACAGAGGCAGGCAGAGAGAGAGGAGGAAGCAGGCTCCCCACTGAGCAGAGAACCAGATGCGGGACTTGATCCCAGGACCCTGGAATCATGACCTGAGTGGAAGGCAGAGGCTTTAACCTACTGAGCCACCCAGGCACCCCCAAAATAATTTTCTTATAGGAAAGGAACTGGGAACAGTTTAATAGCCACAGTAATAAGCTTTTGAGAGGAATAGTCATCTTTAATCTAGTTGATATATCTGTGGAACAACTAGTGAGTTCAGTGATTGACAATATATTAACCGATTTATAGAACTGAATATTAACTTCTGGATGTTCTGTCTTTCTGCAATATGAAGGAGGGGAAAAAATGTTTCTCTGTGGAAGTCCCAGGAAATTAAAAACCCAATGGAAAGATAAAATTTATATATGAAATTGCAGACCTGTTGTTTATTTACTTTCTTCTTTTCTTTTTAGGGACTGGTTGAATATGTTGAGCCCACCAATAGTTCCTCCCAGTCAACACCCAACAGACCAGCATCTGGATTCTTCTGGAAGCTTGAGTGCTCAAGGTGGGACTATGGAAAATGTTATGCATAAAAAAATAAAAATCATTAACTACAAATAGAGAAAATCAGTCACTTTGAGATGCCACTGTTTTTATTAAATGCTAATCATTTAGGCTCACACCCCCAAAATGAGATACCCTGTGCCTCATTTTATAGGATAATAAGTCCTTCGGTATCAAATTGACCTTCATCTGGATTCCAGGTCTACCAGCTCCTGCTGTGTGGCCTGTAGGACGTTCAGTTACCACATATGTAAAGTAAGACTAAAAGTGATAGCATCTGCCTGGAAGTTTTTTGTGAAGATTCATAAAGCACTTATATTAGCACCTACCAAATACTAGCAGTTCATTTTAATATAAAGCAGACACCACGCTCCTACGTCACTAGATACATGTTTTCATTCACGCAGGGATATTTGTCTTTAAAGGTAAAGCCAGCACAGAGTTATAGCAATTCATGTTAGCAATGGAAGAATGGGAAGGAAGCAGGAATGAAAATTTGCCTGGGGTTCCCTTTGTGGGCGAGAGTCATAGAAATGAACCATCAGTTTTGGGTTGTGAGCAGGGAACGTGATTGTCTGGAGTACACAGAGGAGGAAGGGAAAAGAACCTTTGGTGGAAACAGGGATTGGGATGGAAGGGGTAGAGTGACAGATAACCTCAGAGTGGGACTCTCTGAGACAGCCTTTTGAGTTGGGCTTCTGAAGAGAGAAGCACGATATCTGAAGTTAAAACAAATAATACAGGAACTGAAGCCAAAATAAATTGCTCCAACAAAGGTGCCAGGTTTTTTCCCCTCACTGCCCCAGGGAGAAAGTGGAGCATCCCATTTTTCTTCAGGTGTGGAAAATTCAGAGTGAGAGCTCATACATCTGAGTTGCACATTTTGGCTGCCCAAGGGATGGAGATGTCTCCGTGATTTACTGTCTGAAATAGATTATGCCCCTCAAATTGGGAATCTTTTTAGAGGTGTACATTTATAATTACTTATGACAGAAAAATAGAATCTCTGCTGTCAGGAGGAGACCTTGCTGTGAGAGAACAAATAATATGTTATGTTAAGTGTCCTAAATAAACCACGGGAACAGAGAGCGTGGTCCTTGAGCAAAGGCACCCAAGATATATATTAGTGAGAAGTAGCAGAAAGGAGGCCTTTGAGTCACCATTACAAAGTGATGTTTTGACAGCAGGAGCTCAGTTATGTTGAAGGTAAACAGAACTTCCAACGAGGGCAAATTAACAGAATAAATTCAGAAGATTATAGAAATGTTCTGGCCAATGTTAACCAGGTCTGGTGCCCGTCCTGCCCGTCAGCCTCGGTTTCTGTCAGCTGTCCCGTTCCCCTTTTCTGATCTGCTTGAGTGGTTTATAGCTAATTAATATCATCAAAAACTGGTGTTGCCTATTTGGTGACTCTTTACATGTTACTGTGCCAAGATAGTGTTCTTATACAGTGTTTGTCAAAGTAAAATGATGGGTTCAAGTATCCAGTTTGTATCACCAGAAGCAAGAGGGAGACATGGTTGTGGATAGCCGGGCCTCTTTTGGGGCTTCGGTTGCAGGATACCAAGAATTTAGAGAGAGATGCCGGACACCATGCTAAGTTCTAACAGTAGCTATCACAGCAACACTGTGAGGAAGGTACTATTAGTGTGAGTATGTAATTACTGATCTTTACAGCTGAGACAACTGAGGTACAAAGTTTTTGAATGCCTTGCCCAGGGTCACACAACCAGTCCTCAGCAGAGCTGGGATGAGATTCCAAACGGCCCGGCCCCACTGTTTTTATACTTTTTTTATTTTGTACCAAGTACCTAGATTACCTACTCAAAAAGAAATGTATATGAAATCAGGAATTGAAATTTTTTTTCCTCTTGAAATTTCCTGATCTATACGGGAAAAACAAACAAACAAACAAATGGAAACATCTCCAGGGCTAAGTAGCTAAGTTCTTTAAGGGAGCAGGAGGAAGCAGACGTCTGGTCTCCTGTTTCAGCCCTCCTATTCATGCTTGTCAGGAATCACAAGTGACAGCATTTTCTCCATGGGAGTGAGGTGCTCAGGGGCAAAGCTGCTGTGTTGACCAGATCTGAGGGAGGCAAGGGCCTGACGGAGAGACAGGATCCCTGGATTGCCGAGCTGCCGGGCCTGAGTATTCCTTGTCACCTCGCTTCCCAAAGGCCTTTCTAAGCAGGTCAGTCTCCCTTCACCTTGTACATTTTCTTCGTGCCCTTTTCACAATGTATAATCCGTGATTTTTGGCTTGTTTAATGTCTTTTTTCCTACATAGCCTGTGAGTTTGTAAAAGCAGAGACTTCATCTGTTTGCTCACTCCTGGATCCCAAGTACCCTATGCAATTTCTGTAGGTTATTAGATACTCTAAATTTTTGTTAGAAGGTAGACTGGAAGACTGAGAGGGGAAAAAGGAGAGAGAGAAATGTTCTTCAAATGGCCATTTTTATACCAACCTTGAAAAAAAATGAGTAATTCATTGAAGTCTTACTTTCAGTAAGTCTTGCTTACTTACTTACTTTTCCTCTATTCCAGATTTTTAGTATATTATGTATATTTCTAAAATTTGTCAATGAGAGTATTGAACCTAGACCCTTGAATTTTAGCAATTAAAACAGTGACAGATAACCTGAGGCAGTGGCTCTTAAAGTATATTTATAAGCCGTGAAACTTTTTTATCAATTGAATTTCCTATGAAATTCTAACATTTAAAAGAGAGAAGAATAGAACCGCTCTGGCTAAAGGGGAAGTTAGGGTCTCAGAACCCTGCCTTGGGGCTCTGCTGAACCAGCTAAGACAGTGGTGCAGTCCTAGCCCCAGCTAGGATTAGGCTTCCTCCTTATCAGTGCCTTTCTGCAGAACTTTTGAAGGTGGTTTTGAAGCCTGGTTCCCAGGGATGGAGGGTCTCCCATCTTTAAACTTCTAAGACAGAAATAACAATAGCTAATATTTATTTATTCTTCCTATGATCCACACCTGCAAGTACCCTTTACTTCTCATAATGGCAGCTACTGTTATTCCTAGCCTTTTCCACATGGACACTGGCGCTCAGAGCTGGGAAGTAACGTGCTAAACCCCTACAGCTCCAGCCCAGGTGGAGAGGACAAGATGCTTCTATAGAGTGAGAGGCATAACTGTAGTTCAGCAGCAGGGCCTGACCAATACATAGTACTAGAAAACTTGCCCCAGGCCATATAAAATTAAGTGCGTGGGTTAACCTTAAAAACAAAAGAGCGAGTTATTTTACCAGGAAAATAAGTTTATTTAGGAATAGCAAAGGAATGGCAGTTTGGGGCCTGCACGCTGCAGCAAAGCGTAGGCAGGTGTGGAGAGCAACATTACTTTGTAGAGACAAAGGAGGACTTTGGGAGAGGCTGCTTTGAAGGAAAGTCTATTAGAATCTAAAAGTCCAAAGCAAGAGTTAAAGATGGGGACGCTTCCCATTGTCTAGGCTATTGCTTGTCAGGGAGAAAATCTCCCTTCCTTCTGCTGGGGCAATAAGATGAACTTCCTCCTGCCCAGGAGCATGGCATAGGCGGCCACAGAAAGCGCCTCCCTTTCCAGGCTTCCTCACTCCATTTCAAATGAGGTCTCCCTCTACTCCTTGTCACACATGCCTTAGACCTGGCCTTTGAGTCTTTGCCTTATTCAGTACGAGTCTGTGTCACAGCCACAGCTCCTGCTCAGACAGAAGCCTCGAGTGTATAAATGCCACCTTCAAGGAAACAGGCCGTGTTCTTGGAGAGCCAGGCAGCCGGCGGGACCGGCCTTGCGCTCCGGGCCCTGCGTCTGGAGGGAGAGCGGGGCGCTGCGTGCAGCTCCTCCCGGGCCACAGCCTGCTCACCGAATGTCAGTTACCAGGGGCACAGGCACCCTTAACACTTGGCACAAATGTGTGTTCCTGGAGCGCATGTGAAATGTGAAAATGGGAAGTTATGATTTCAGAACTTACTCAAGAGAACTACCAAGCTGACCTTTGGAAAATAAAGCAGACTTTGCTTGAAGAATAGTTGTCAATTTGTTTTTGACATTTGTTCCTTTACAGATATGACCCTTCAATTATTCATGCTTCCCAGCTCCAAAATGGAATATTAATGACCTCTCTCGTCAGGCCTGCAGAACCGCTCCTGCAGTTTACATAGATTTTGAGTAAGAAAGACATTCAGAAGTGCTTGTGGAGTTGCCAGAATCCCATAAAAACAACATCCTTGTGCCTTCTTTATGGCAAGGCATAGAGGATATTCCTTTATGAACATGGGTGTATCTCCCACGAGACGCAAATAGGCAGCAGATGCTGATTGTAAAGATATAATATCCGAACTACTGGCCAAGAATTTAGGACTCATGGCTCCTTGAAGCTAAGCAGAGAGAGGGGAATCTGGCCATGTGCTCTGGGCACAAGAGGGGAGGCCTTCCAGAGTCTTATTTCCTTCCACACGGTTATTCGACATCCACCTGATACGATGAATCTCAAACAGTCTTCTAAAATCTGTTTTACTAGCTATCTTACAGAGATTATGCTTCACTGAAAAACCATGGTGTCCCCAGGTGCTTGACTTGGCGCCTAGGACACAGTCCACACTTAATAAATATTTAATGAGTGCTTGCGTGAATCATCTGCCCATGGAAAACAGAAGTATGATTTGGTCTACTCTTTGGATCCTTCTTGTATCGTCAAGATTTATTTAAGGTGCGGGACGCCTGGGTGGCTCAGTTGGTTAAGCAGCTGCCTTCGGCTCAGGTCATGATCCCAGCGTCCAGGGATCAAGTCCCACATCGGGCTCCTTGCTCCGCAGGGAGCCTGCTTCTCCCTCTGACTCTGCCTTCCACTCTGTCTGCCTGTGCTCGCTCTCACTCTCTCTCTCTTACAAATAAATAAATAAAATCTTAAAAAAAAAAAAAAAAAAAGATTTATTTAAGGTGCAAAGAGACCTTCTCCCCCGCAAAAAACAATCCTGGCAAGGTAGAAGTAATAAGAGAAGTCAGCACCGGCCATGTGCCCGCCACAATGTCAGATTTTCCTGTGTTACCTCACGATGACTCCTCCTGATACTGCCAGGTGTGAGGCTATGTTATGTTCCCCACCGTACAGGTGAAGTTAAGGTCACTGCCTGAGTCACAAACCCAGAGTGTGGAGCAGGACTCTGACCCAGGCCTGTCAGACCTAGCAATCTATACCTCTAACCCCCATGCTGCTACAAGGCCACAGAATTCCCACTGAGGTCAGTAAGAACCATACAACTGACGTGTCCACTGCAATTTTTAAATTTAGGAAGTTCTCTTTCTTGAAGCTTTCTGGATAAAATACTACTCCCTTTAGTACTCCCCTTCAACCTGTGGCATCCCCATCTCAAGGCTCCACTCCTATAATGTTCGTTAGTATTCATGACATTGCGGAATCCAGAGTCCCCACCCCTTCCCTTGTTAGGCAAGGAGCTGCTTTTGCTCTCAGATTAACCCTGAGGAAGAGACGTATTTCCTCTTATGCAGCTATCAGAGTCTCGGGGGTGTCTTCTCTGCACGAAAGTGGTTGGGAGATGGGGGGCTGGTGATCAACGCCCTCACTAGGCTAAAGAGGTGCCTTCCTTCTAGGAGTACTAGAAGTGCACCCGTAAGTAGGGAAGTAAACACATTGCTGGTGTCAGAGACTCTCTCTCTTATTCTAGAACTATCCCCACCTACTTATTCCCCAGATTCACCCCAGAAATGTTCCTAGTCCAAGGTGTGAGTTCAGCTTCCCTTGCTGAAATTGGGGTGAATTTGCTTCTCGCTCCAGTGTTGCCACCTTGCCTGAGATCAGGCCATTGAGACATTATGGGTTTCACAGCTCAGTAGTCTGGTTAGGGACTAACCTGGGTGTGTAACAAAACACACTCAGAGTCACAAGCTGCACATTCCCAAGTGCACAATTGCTTTGTAGGTTCTTTTCCCAGCTTTACTGAGATAAAATTAAAATGTAACGTGTAAGTTTAAGATGTAACACTGTGTAAGTTTAACTCAATGATTTGATACACAAGCACACATTTGCATCACTGCACGTTTGTAAGTGGAGACTACCTGGAAAGAATGAAATTACACTAATTCCCAGTTAATCTTCCAGATCCTTCAATATGTTGTCTTCAATGGCATTTTCCAAGTAAAATATAGCCACTGGTTTTTGCAAAAAGGGTGATATACTTATTTCCCAAACGAAACCTGAACTATAATCATGGCGTGTTATTTGCCTTCCAAGAAACAACATGGTGTTCTAATGCAAGAAAGTATCTTTTCCTCCTTTTTATCCCATCCTGGATCATTTATCCTTCTCTCATCCCAGGACACATATTTGCCAAAAAACAAAATTCAGCAGTTCACAGTAGACTTTCTCAGTTTTTAGTGCAAGTTAATTTTGCCCTACTGTGAGAAACGTTGGTGGGAGAGTTTGTGAGCCCCTGGTGCTCTGCGGAATCTTATCTAAAATGTCATCTTTATTGATCCTGAGGCTGACTGTTTGGAATGGGGATCTCTCACCATTGAATTGTTTAAACAATAGTGTATTAGTATGCACATAAAAGTACAGTCAATCAGTTCTCAAGATCTATAAGAGAGAAAACGCATTAACTTTTTTTAAAAAATTCTGGATGGCAGTGTCAGAAAATCGAAAATCAAGTGCAGTGTCTTGATTCAGAGATTTTTAAATCTGATAAACCGGTGCCACATTATTTGTTTTCAAGCTTGAGGACTCAGCCTGCGCATACAGGTTTTCTATTATCTATGGTTAAAACGCGATAAATATAGATAATTAAGCATTTATATTAATGGATTTTCAAAAAGGTGAACTGAAGGAATTGTTTGCCTGAACTGATCTAACAGAGGGGAGGGCAGCTAATATTGCTGCATTCGGTCTGGCTCTGCTGGCTTTTCTTCCATTATTGCTGTTAACCAATTCAAAGTGGATGAAGCTGGAAGTTTGTAAATAGATTATTATCTGAAAGGCAATTTTATTTCACTGGAAATGACTTTATTATGTGGAGAAGAGTAAAAATGTAATTTGGACCCCTGTCCAGATGCTCTTAGTGTGGTAGCAGAGAATGGTTTTATT
The DNA here is from genome assembly GCF_030435805.1 of Mustela lutreola. NCBI lineage: Eukaryota > Metazoa > Chordata > Mammalia > Carnivora > Mustelidae > Mustela > Mustela lutreola. The sequence goes on along the minus strand of NC_081291.1, from coordinate 27,316,370 downwards.
TGTTAATTTGTCCTTTCAGAGTTTCTGTAGCCAGTCTTTAAATAGAGCAATTTAGCAATTGGGGGGAAAAACAAACCCTGCACCATTCAAGAATATAATTGAAAATTACCCCATACCCATGCACAATAATTACCTTTCAAAACATTTCCCATTGCTTGACATCATAGTGGTAATTGCTTAATGATATTATAATTTCATTACGTAGGGATTACAATGGCTTAAAATGATGTAAATTGGAGGCGTTGAAAATTAAGTTATAATGAAAACAAAACCTTTTATGCAAGTTTAAAGCACTTATTTCAATGTAAAATTATACATAATGTCACCCAATTTTTGTGCGAGTGTCATTGTTGGTAGTTTTAAAATTCATCCATTTAAACCTTTAGTACTAAAAACCACAAAACCTGCTTTAGTCCCATGGCTATAATGCATGAGGTTCCAGTTTTATGGTGATACGTATTGGAACGAATGCATTTACATAGCAGTTACTGCTTCAGTTTGTATGCATTATGTAGCAAAACCCCTACTAATGAATTGGATCCACATCGATCCCTTTGCAGTTGGGTGATAAAGACCCACGGCCCATTACAACTGTTATTTTCATCTAGAAAGATTCTTGACTGGCCCTAAAATGTATTGAGTTTTCTAACTTAATAGCACCAGCTTAAAATTTTATCTTTTTGGAAAGTACCAGCTCCAGAGTACGCTGAACAGTAACCTGGCATGTAACTTACGCGCCAGAGGTCAGAATTTCCCCCAGTGTGTGGATGGAGTAAAAACACGGACAAAGACCTCCGAGATGGGTTGACTTCTCATCACTTACCTCAATGATCCATGATTTTAACATTACACCTGATGGGAAAATTCATTTTACTTTTTAAAAATACGCAATTTTTGGTTTAAGTACTCTTTTTACTTAAAGATGAATTCTTGAATTCTTGTTTATGTCCTTTATGAAGCTAGTTGGGGTCTTTGTATTTCATTCAAATCCACTATTTTTTTTCTCTTGGTAGTAAAAAATCAAACAGGCACAGTTTGGAGATGGGGAATAAGGTATAAGTGGACACACCCCTTTTGTGTCCCTTTTGTGTCTACCTCGGCTCTCTTCAGTTTTTCATGATGACAACTGTAACAACAACATTTATTGAGTATTCACTGTGTGTGTGTGGAGTCTTACTGAGCATCTTCCTGAGTTGTCATAGGTACCATCACAAGTAGGATTACTGTCCTCACATGAGGAGACTAAGGCTCAGAGCTGAATTTTCCCAGGGTCCCGCAGCTACCCAGTGGTAGAATGGGATTTGGACCCAGGCCTGTCTGACTCGTTGTCTCCGTGTGACGCTGTCCGTCTCTATGAAGCCTTATCCTAGGACTCTAAGCTTTATCAGTGTTTTTGTTCTGAGTGACTAAGCAATTTATAACCTGTAGTTCGTGATTTATTTCAAGGTTGTCATTATCCTTAAGAGTAACAGTAACGATCATTTGTTGCAGAATTACTGTGTCCGCTGTGTTATGCATATTATCCAGGGTCCAGTTTCGTCTCCCACAAAACCCTATGAAACAGGCAGTACTATTTCCATTTGGTAAATAAGGAAATGAGGGTCCAGTGAGGCAGAGTAACCCATAATTGCCCAAAGGTCATTTGGGTAGGCAGCGGCGGAGCTCCCTCCCATCCTGTGGGCGGGATCCTAAGGCCCAGGGCTCTCTTAGCCTCTCTGCAGTTGCAACTCCCATCACCCCACCATTAATCTTCACTAGCTGCTTTTGTTTTGTGTATGAATGTCACATCCACACCTAGACGTAGTACAAATTTAATAGACACCATTATGTAGCCTGCACACATAAGTTACTTACTGGTTCTATTCTCTGAAAAAGCCTAAATAAGAAAGGGATGATGGGTTGAATATGTGAAGATAAAGGACACATGCACACCCTTGTTTTGATGTGCAGAAGTGACCTAAAGGGGGTCATCTTCCACGAGAAACAGCCACTTAAAAAGCATTCCCAACTTCTACTTAAAGGAAGAAGGTGGAGGCAGGACCCTGGGGCCCACTCTTAAGGTAACAATAGAAAGTAAAGGAAAAGCAGCCTGCCTTCTCTGATTTCCTGTTCTTAATTAGAAACCGTGCAGGGTGCTCAGGTCAGCTGCCACCATTAACGTGGCCATTAGCAAAGTCCTGTCATACTTCAAGGACATAAGCCACTGCAGCCAAGAGTTACAGAAACTCATCAAAGGCACCGCGGGGATCACTGGATCTGGTCCTGCCCTGTGCACAATAAAATCTGACACAAGTGGTCGCCCCAGTCCCTGCGCCACCCTCCCCAGGGTCCACCTCCCATTTCCTGGTCTGCTCTACGGTTTAGAAAATTCTTCCTTGTGCTGAGCCAAAATCTGGCTCCTCATAACTTTCCCTCATTGATCCTCTTGCTTCCTCCTGGAACCCCACAGAATCGTCTTAACTTTTTTCTCATTTACCACCCTTGACGTTCTTGAGGCCAGAAGGGCTGCTGTAACCGCAAGCTTTGTCTTTTCTGGAGTTAATAAGCCCGGATTTTGCCTCTGCCCTCCCACATGGACTCTCATCTTTCTCTGTGATCTTTGAAGTGTGAGAAATGAAATTTCTTTTGTTTCCAAACCTGAGTTTTTCAAATGTAGGACACCTTTACAATTTGACACCTTTGCAATGTGTTACGCTCTTCCATGTTTAAATCCCCATAACATAATGGCTCCCACCTGAACGTGTTCCACCATCTTCTTAAGGAAAGCAGGGCACCAGTATGGTAGAAAGAACGCAGAACTGAGAGTCTGGAAACCCAGGTTCATCCCTGACTCTGCCTCTGACTCGGCAAGTGACCTTAGGTGAGCCAGTGAACTCTGTAGACCTTCCTTCCCTCTTCTGTCAGATGGGCACCATGACGCCTGCCTGTTTCCCAGGAGGGTCAAGTGAGCTCCTGCATGGGGAAGTGCTTTGTAAAGGGCTCCACCAGTTGAGGTGTTAGTCAGTGAGGCGGCGGCTCTGAGTCCTCCATCCAGCCCCACTTTTGAAGGACTGCTGGAACCCCGTGTAGCCCATAAGCGTCAGTTGGAGGCTCTTGGGTTTTGCCCAAGTCGCCGCACACTCTTTGAGAACAGCACCTTCTTCTTCAACCATCTCATCTCATCCCCCACTCAGTGCCTGGTGCAGGGGCAGTCATGCTTTAGGTCTTTGGATGGTCAGAGGAATGGCTGTAGTAGAATCTCAGCCCCCGACCTCACCATCTTGGCCCCACTCCCTGGGACTTAACTCAGGCTTGTCACTATCCTGACAGGATCCATGCACCAGCTCGGTCTGACTTTGGCTGGGAAAGATGGAGTCCCACCACCTTCCCATACTCTGGGGAGTGACACTTATATCCACAGACTTGTTTTTCACAATCATGTATTCCCCCTTTCCAGAAACATCCGTATTGACTGAGCCTCTGTTACATGTCAGCCCCAGGCCCACAGCCGAGCCCCTCTGAAAGTAACCCTGGTGAGCTCACAGCCCCAGAGACTGGGCTTTCTCTGGTCCTCAGCAGCCTGTGCTCAGGAAGAGAGAGGGGTGTTGGTTTTTGTTGTTGTTGTTTTTATTCGACAGAGAAAAATCACAAGTAGGCCGAGAGGCAGGCAGAGAGAGAGAGAGAGAGAGAGAGAGAAGGAAGCAGGCTCCCCGAGGAGCAGAGAGCCCGACGCAGGGCTCAATCCCAGGACCCTGGGATCATGACCTGAGCTGAAGGCAGAGGCTTTAACCCACTGAGCCACCCAGGCACCCGAGAGAGGGGTGTTCTAATCAGCCCTCCTTCCTGCTCTGATCTTCTCCAGCTCAGGGAGGGCTTACCTTCCTGGCTTCAGGACTCCTATTATGTGCTTTTCAGAAGTACTCAGAAGGCACTTGCTTGCTGGAGGCAGCCTCGAGTGTACAAGTACTTAGCACAGCCCTGGGCACACGTAAGGTGCTCAGGAAAGATCTTACAAAAACCTTTTTTTTTTTTTTTTTTTTTTTTCATTCCAAGGCATGTGTTAGAAACCAACCAAAACCGCTAATAACTTAGGCAGCAGGAGTTCCTCCAAAATGTCTAAATAGTTGTCACAGAGACAAACATGAAGCCACGTCCATGTGACTAGCAAACGTGACAGATGTTCCTCCCACTGATGAAATTACCCATCACCTGATAGTTTTCTGTACTTGTTCTTTGCTTTGTGTGTCTTGTGTTCCTAAACAACATTATCATTTTAATTCGGGTTTACTTGGTAGCACTTTTAGGGTGCATTCATACAGCACTGGCCCGCAGTGAAGTCTGGAACTGTCTCCCCCGTCTTGAATCCCGCTCGTATCCTTGATGCCGTGAATCCCTTGGCCATGTGCCTTCCCGGTCTCCACACTCAGCTTTCTTGTCCTTCAGAGCAAAGCCAGCCCTGTCTAATGCTGTGAGCAGAGTCTGCACATCTGCCGTGCCCCTCCATTTTGGCCTTGACATTCTACCTCTCCCAGGAGGCTTGGAGGGGCCTGCCTTCTTGCCCTTCTGCCCTGGCAATCAGGAGTTCCGGGCCAGTCAGGCAGCTAACGTGTCTGTGGTTCCCCTCCCCGCAGGTGAAGAAGACCCGAGTGTGGAGGAGGACGAGGAAGTGCTGACTCTGCTGTACGACCCGTGTCTGAACTGCTACTTTGATCCCCAGACCGGGAAATACTACGAGCTGGTGTGAAGCCTTCCTCCGGGGCCTAGAATGGCCATGCCCAGGCGGGGCAGGCGAGCCGTGCTGACCGTGACGTTGGCCCCACGGTGCATGTGTCGGGCAGGCTCGCAGAATCCAGAGTAACTGAGAGAAATGAAGTTGTTTTGTAAATAACGTTTGGTGTTAAGGATGCCTACCTTCTCTTTGTAGATGCATGTGATTTTTTTTTTTTTTTTGACAGTGAAGTAATTAATACAAAGACAAGATTTTAGGACTTCAAATTGGTTCTTACTGGTTAGTTCTCATCCTACATATCATTTTTTATTGCCTATAAACTTATGGAAGCAAATTAAGAGTTATTAATTCAAATGTTTTGCAGTGTTACTCTGTAAATGATGGCTTGATACACAGAAAACGTATTCTTGTTTCAAAGATATTTGGGTACCTTTTATTACCTATTTGTATTAAAAATAAAGTATGATGGTCAAAAAAATATCTTTTAAACTGCCTTCTTTTATTTGCCTTGCTTGCATTCTTTACCAGAATATTCCAAGATAATATTTACCCTTCCTTAGACTCTCAAGAAAAGAAAACACTGTGACCTGGTCAGACTTTATGATCGCATTTTGTTAACACTGGCCCCACTGTTCCATTTCATTAAGGTTCATCCAGAGTTTGCCAAAGATCAAAACATTGCTAATCACTTAAGCTGATTAGCACAGTGCTGTGCTTTTTTGGTTTGGGGTTTTGCTTTTTTTTTTTTTTTTTTTTTTTTTTTTTACACCAATTATCTCTAAATTCTAATGTTATGATCCAAATCTAGCTCCATAGATCCAGATTTAAAAAGTCACCCATTTGAACACCGCCCACACCTCACCACTTCTGGGACTTGGCCGGGAGAAACAAAGGCTCTCTCACTGTAATTCTGCCTGCTGTGTCACCAGGAAGAAATCGTGCACTTCCTGAGTTTGAGGAGACAGCCTTGAATTGTGTGCCAAGTATATTAATATTGAGCTCAAGGAAGTACTTATATTAGCTGGAATATTTTGTTATTTAATAAAGATTTTTTGATAAAGAAGAGTACCATTGGAGATTGAAAAATTACTGGTTTACAATTGGATTTAATGGTAGGACTATAATTTCATTTAATGTTGCTTGAATGAGGAAATAAGAGCTCTTTTTTCAGGAAGAGATTTGGGCTCCTGTTCAAAGGATCATACATTATTTAGAACCATGTTTCTATTTGATAAGCTTTTAATCCTATTGTTCACAACATATACCTTTGTTAGGATTTTTTTTCCCCAAGATGTTCATACTTACAAAATGCAAATAAATAACTGAGGTTTCAGAAAGCACAGAGAATGATAAAATAGTTGGACTATCTTGGTTATGACCTTGAAGATTGGAGTAGGATCTGGAGAGTCCTAGAAACTGCCTTAGTCTCAGGACCATCCACGTAAACAGAGGAGTCAACTAAAGGTCTGTGCTAGTTAAGACATGTAGTTATAAATATCAAAAACACCCTGAGCTAAGATATCCTTAAGTATACAAGAGTATCTCATGAGCCCCAAAACAGAATCTACAAACCTCCATGTGATTTGAGCTGGGACCTAGAAAACTGTTCTGGGATTCTTAAATCACAAGCAGCAGACAGCCTTGATCCCAGAATTCAAAGACTTCTTGAACAATCAGACCAAAGAAGACAAGAATCTGGACAGCTCCAGGGATCCAGGAGCAGAAACTAACAGTTTCCCCCAACAATGGTCACCAAAATGACAGTGCCACCTTCTTCTGCTTCATCTCTGCTCAAAAAGCAAAAGCTTGTAGGCTTGATTTGTTAATTATCTCCAGGGCCACAAGGAATGGGAGTGAGATAGTCCCTGAAGAATAAAGCACTGTTAACAAAATGGGGAGGGAGGCCAACCAAGCAAAAATGAGTCTTAGAAGCATTGCCTCTACCATTCACCTCCAATTTGTTTGCAAAACAAGTTATCTCTCCCCATAATTCTCAGCTACTCAGTCCACCTGCCAGAACATTCAGCCATTCCACAGCTCATACATCCAACCACAAAGAAATATGGACTCTGAATTTCAACTTAAAAATCCCAGACTTGTATTCTGATTGGCCACTTTGCTCCAGTGGCCACCAGAACCCTCTGGTGTGGATGGGGAGAGAAAGGCAATTAAGGAGTTTCTTATGAACCAAAAGGTATCTACCACAACCTCTTACCCACTTTTTTCATTTTACTTGCCTTTTTTCTTTAAGGAGTAGGTTCGTTTTCTGTTAAGGTGATTTCCCTTTTTTTTTTTTTTTTTAAAGATTTTTTTATTTGAGAGAGAGAGCGAGCGAGCACATGCATGAGCAGGGGAGGGGCAGAGGGAGAGGAAGAGAATTTCAAGAAGACTCCGTGCAGAACATGGAGCCTGATGGGCTCAATCCCACAACCCTGAGATCATGACCTAAGCCAAAATCAAGAGTTAGGCGTTTAACCTACTGAACACCCAGGTGCCCCTCCACTGAGGCAATTTCTACGGAAGAGTTGAAAAATAAAAACAGATGTGTTACATACTGCTAATTTTAAACGTAAGTCATATAAGCAGTTAACTTGGAAATTCATTGACTGGGCTATACTGCTTCACAGGTCATCAAATTTTGCTGGATATTGGAATCTCCTGAGAAGTTTATAAACATACTGGCACCTGGGTTACACCCCCAGAGAGTCTGATTTGATTAATCTCAGGTGTGACCTGGGCACTGGAAATTTTTAAAACTTCCCCTGGCAATTCTAATGTGCCATAATGTTTGAGAATCGTTGCTAGAGATCAGATCCAACATGATGAGTGGGGAGAAGATTTGCCTGATGGCAGATGTTTCAGTGGGGAAGAGTGGATTAGTTTCCACTTCCAAGAACTTGATTTCTACCTTTCTAATCAAATGTGGACTGAACATTATATCTGAAACTAGCGATAATCTGGTATCAGTTTGGGGACTGACTCAGTTTGTTTCATATAATTTGGGATGCAACTTGCAAGTGACTTTAGGTTTTCAGTCCCTAAATTATTTAATTACAGAACCCAGGTAATGAGAATTATGGAAAAAACAGTCAGCTAATACACGACATCAGATCAATGATTTAGCTTCTCTGGCAATTATAACTTCTCTCTCCAATTAATTTAATTTTACATTATATTAAAGGAAAGTACTGCCATATGCAAAATACATAGATGCTTTTGCATAATAACTTGCCCTATTGTGTTTCTCCATATTTTTAGATTAGCTTCATTTAAATCAGTCATTTCAACCACATCTTGATTTTTTTAAAGTGCAAACTGTGTTTAATAACCAAGAATAGTGCAATCACAGATTGTACAACCTGAAGGACAATTAATTAAAAGAACTAATTTTAAAGTTGCCCTTTGGCTTTAATTAAAGATCAAGCTGCTGAAAGTTTCTGGACTATTTGCGAGGAGAAAAAAAGATTTGAATGACAGCAAATACAGTACTAAAACTGCTTTCATCCAGGTTGCCCCCATGACTCTCAATCTTCAATCACAACGACCAGATTAATGAGGACTAGAAATCACCTATGCACAGATGGTTGTATTACAGGATTTCTATTCCATACACCATTCCTTTTATACTCCAGATAAGTTGGTCAAGAAGAGAATTCAAGCAAATCCTATCTTCCTTTTTTCTCCCATTATCATAGTTGGGGTAGAATCATCTAGTTAGGCCTAGAAAGAACAATCAACATGATTTCTTTACACTCTGATTTTATAATAGTGAAAAGAGAGTTTCAGATTGGGAAGTTAATTGCCCAAAGGCACTCAGCTGTGGAAGGGAAAATCGAAACCATGGCTCCTCACTTCCAACCCAGTTGTGTTCCCACTCTGAGGGAATGAAGGTAAAAATTCAAATGACAGAGTCAGGTGGCCATCACACACACAATACAGTGGTTGCCAGAGGACATTAACACCTTGCCAGAGGATTGGGCTCTCTGGTTCCTTCTCTTCTGCTCTGTGCAGATTCTTTCTTCCTTCCACGGTCAGCCTTCACACCTCAATGATCAACATTCCCACAGTGTGTTTCAAGAAACAAATAATATTTGGGGCGCCTGGGTGGCTCAGTGGGTTAAGCCGCTGCCTTCGGCTCGGTCATGATCTCAGGATCCTGGGATCGAGCCCCGCATCGGGCTCTCTGCTCAGCAGGGAGCCTGCTTCCTCCTCTCTCTCTGCCTGTCTCTCTGCCTGCTTGTTATCTCTCTCTGTCAAATAAATAAATAAAATCTTTAAAAAAAAAAAAAAGAAACAAATAATATTCAATATTAACAAACTTAATGAGTTTGGGGAAGAAGCCCATGGTCAAACAATGTTTGATTAATAGCAGAGAAGCAGAATGGATATTTGTCTTAACTGGAGAAGTTCTCAATGGCTTCAATAAATTAACATGCAGAGGGAATGTCCAAGAAGGACACTTCTCAAATTTCTTTGTCCTCAGAACCCTTTTGCAATAGAACATCTCGAGGGGCTTATCCACCCACAGAACCTCTTTGGAGAAATGCTGCAGAATATCGTCTTCCTCCTCTCCAGGCCTGCGAGCCCTGACCTCCACCACAACTCCCCGAAATGTGTCTCCTGAGTCGGGGGGTTGGTTGGGAGAGTGTGCATGTGTTGGTTGGTGATGGTCGTGGGTTTTTTGCTGTTTGGTTTGGTTTTGCCCACTATTTCACAAATCCCTGTCCACACTATAGGATTAGTCATCAGACCCACTTTTTGTCTGAAACAAGGTATGCTGGGGGCACCTGGGTGGCTCAGTAGGTTAAACCTCTGCCTTCGGCTCAGGTCATAATCTGAGGGTCCTGGGATCAAGCCCCTCATTGGGCTCTCTGCTCAGCAGGGAGCCTGCTTCCCCCTTTCTCTCTGCCTGCCTCTCTGCCTACTTGTGATCTCTCTGTGTCAAATAAATAAATAAATGATATTTTAAAAAATTAAAAGATTAAAAAATAAAACAAGGTATGCTGACGCCTAAACTTTCCTTAAGTCAGAAACTTCAGTCACCTAAGATGAAGAAATTTTCTTCCTCATGCTTTAAATTATACAAACTTATAATCGTAGATAATACAGTTGACTTACGACAAAGGTTAAATCTAAGCTAACATTCATTCATCATGAATATTGGAGCTTTACATCTTAACAAATATTTTGGTTCTGGTTTGGGTGATTTTAATATAAATTAAAATCACATTAAGTCAAAATAATTTGACTTATAAGAATTAAATAACCAATAAACATGGGCCACAGATAACACTAATTTTTACTGATGACATATTCTTCGGTACTTAATCACCTGTAACCCTGGGAAGCATTACAGAAGTGAAGTGTAGGAAATGGTATTGATCGGTTTTTATCAGCCCAACTTATCATTGTCAATGTTGGTGCTGAACCTGGCAAGATATAAGCCTATGAACTTGCTCCTAATGATAATATGTATTGCCAATGGTTCAACCTGTAGATCAGGAGAAATTATCTCTAATTTGCCATAAAAGATACATCCAAAGGCATGGTGGTGGGAGGGAGGATGCCCTGGGACCTTAATAACTGAGATAAGCCCAATCATCTAGAAATATTTGGCTTAAGAAGTCTAGAAGGGGAAATCACTCTTTGTTCATTTCAGATATTATGCCATTCTGAAATATAATTTTTATTAATGATGGAGTTTTAATAATCCATAAATAAATCATGAGATGGGATTAAAATTATATGCAGTTTTGCTTTGCATCTTCAAGATTATCTTAATTAAAGAAAGTCAATCAAAATTCCACTCTGTTTTTCCTGCAACATGCAAAAGTGCTTCATTCGTTTCAAACCCTGGAAACTTAAAAACCTTTTAGCCAAGTCAATTGAAAAGAGCTTTCCTTTTCCTTTAAAACCTTTTGGCTGGTCAAAGAAATTGATAGCATCTTTCTGTGGGCCAATTCTAGTAAGCAGAATATCTTTTCACCCTTAATTCTTGTCTTCTCTTTGACTTTTAACATCTAAATATTTCTAAAATTCATCTAGGTGCTCAGGTCTGCACAATATACTTATAATACCTTTCAATTCACTTATTTCAAAAGGTTTTGATTCTTTTAGGTCAGGTACTGTTCAAGAACATCTACCATCATCAAAAAAATTTGGTTTAGGAAAAAAAAAAATGTGGCTTCTTTTGTTAGCTAAACTTAAGATCTATGGATGCTTCAAAGTTCAGATAAACAGAAAAATAATTAATTCCAGAGATTCCTGCTATAATTTTCTCTGATCAGCAAATGCATTTCCCTGTTAATGTCTACAGCCTTAATTCAAAGGTGATATCACCACTTGCATTTGTCTTTTAATTTCTGAAATTCCTTTCCATGTTCTGCCAATTGTCACTTTCAGTGTAATCTGAAAACTCAACTATGTGCATGTTGCATCATCTTGGGAGTGTAAAAATGCTGCTGCCAGGGTCCAGCCCCAGGGATTCCAATCCTCCTGGCCTAGGTTGTGACCTGGGCATGGCAGTGTTTCAGAGAAGCCAAGTCTGAAACCCTCTGACCTAACCCATTCTTGTTTCCTGCTTCTAACCTCTCCTCTTTACTTCCTGTGGTGTCAGAGTGAGCACTTCGAAGATTCCAAAGGGCGTGTGGTATCAGTGACATTCAATTGTTTCAATCAACAAACAAAGCATCAATGGATGGATTTCATCTGTGGGTGATCCAGTACTGTTCCAATAACTTGCGTCACGTGGTTGATGACCTCTGGAATGGAAAATATGGCTTGTTTGGTTTGGTTATGCTTTCTCCACTCTGTCGAGTGTACATTTCAAGCTAAACCACTCATTCTGTTTCCTGCCTTAGATTGTATGTTATGTTAATGAACATATCTGGGTTCTAGCTTCCAAACTAACAAAGGAGCAACATGGAGTAACTGTGTGTAAGTGACTGGAGCCCCTGACTTAGGCTATGGAAACCAGTACATTGTGCCTGTGTCTGAGTGTGTATTTGATAACTACAGTCAGTTCACAAAACCATTCATGAATTGGTATGATTAAGTTAAATACTGTTAAGAAGTTTTGGAGTCTTTCCTTTTATAGTAGCTCTTAGTGAGTCAGATGTATTTTTCTTTCATATAAAAATAGCATTTTTTCCCAATCTGAGCAGAGACGTAGAGCAGTGGCTTTCAATTTTCCTGTGTATATGGCATACTTCTAAATATGAGACCACATGAGAGGCCCTGGAAATTTAAATACGGGTCTAAATCACTCCCTTAAGAGTCATCAGTCTTTTGTAAAGTCTGTTTTGTACACAATCTTGAATGGGAGGTATTTTGAGCTATGAAGGAATTCAGACAATTGCTGAATAGGGGAATAAGTGCAGGACAGAGAGGGGGAGAATGGAAAAGGACAGTCAGAGTGGAGGTCAAGAAACCAGAAAGCCCTCCTACCAAGTCAGACGGGATTTGGAGGACCAAGGCCCCCTTGGGTCTTTGCAGAATGTACATGGGGCGAGACTGTGGATTAGTTTTGGGGATTGCTTGTTGGTTTTGATCTGGGAACGATTTAACCCTAGCATTCAGACGAACATAGAGATGTACAAGATGCAGATAAGGGAGGTACCTATGAAAAAGCACTTAGTACAAATTGAGCACTCAGTAAATGTTTCCTGCTGTGATTCTTTATATATATATATATATATATATATATATATATATATATATATTTAAAGATTTTATTTATTTATTTGACAGACAGAGACCACAAGTAGGCAGAGAGGCAGGCAGAGAAAGGAAGGGAAGCAGGCTCCCTGCAGAGCAGAGAGCCCAATGTGGGGCTCTATCCCAGGACCCTGGGATCATGACCTGAGCCAAAGACAGAGGATTTAACCTACTGAGCCACCCAGGCGCCCCTCCTGCTATGATTCTTATTTATGCCTGGGCCTCGTGAAAAACAGGCTCTCCGATGTGGACCTCTGGTGATATGCATGGCTGTGGCATTATTCCCAACAGTGTGGATGGTGCGTATATACTTGAATGTATGTAAGCTAGAATTTCCGTATGTTGCTATAAGACTAGGCTTTCAAAATATTTTGTCAGAGCGACTAGGTGGCTCAGTCGGTTAAGCATCTGCCTTAGGCTCAGGTCATGACCTTGGAGTTCTGGGATCCAGCTCAGCAGGGAGTCTGTCTCTCCCTCTCCCTCTCCCTCTGCCTCTCCTCCAGCTCACACTCTCTCCCTCCCTCTGTCTCCAATAAGTAAATAAAATCTTTTTTTAAAAAATATGTTTTATCAGTGCTCTAAGAATTGGTGCCTGGGTGGCTCAGTGGGTTAAAGCCTCTGCCTTCAGCTCAGGTCATGATATCAGTCCTGGGATGGAGCCCTACGTCGGGCTCTCTGCTCAGCGGAGAGCCTGCTTCCCCTCTATCTCGGCCTGCCTCTCTGCCTACTTGTGATCTCTGTCTGTCAAATAAATAAATAAAATCTTAAAAAAAAAAAAAACAACTAAGAATTGGGGGAAACACCACTGACACTGATTAGAGATTTAACATTTGGGGCTCTGTACCTGTAGCTGAAAAATGGACACTCCAGAAATCCTTCAAAGCTGTACTTATTCAATAATTATGAAAACTTAGGTCTGACCCATATAGAAATAATTGATTCCACTATGAATTTTCAGAGTCTTCTTCTTTCCTTCTTTCAAAAATCAACAGCTCCTTTTCAAAACAAAGACTTCAAGAATGATCAGTTCCAAGCCAAGCAGGTCATGTATGTTAAAGGTTTTTACTTCTATTCTTCATGGCGTGATATAGATTATTCCAATCAGTCTTTCCAGCTCATCTTACTTTACCTGTTAACACACATTTTATCTTAGGGCATATGAGAAGTATTAGAGGGGTGCCTCAGTCGGTTAAGCGTATGCCTTCAGCTCAGGTCATGGTCCCAGGGTCCTGGGATCGAGCCCCATGTCAGGCTCCTCCTGAGCCTGCTCCCTCTGCCTGCTGCTCTGCCTACTTATGCCTACTTACACTGCCAAATAAATAAATAGAATCTTAAAACAAGAAAGAAAGAAAGAAAGAAAGAAAGAAAGAAAGAAAGAAAGAAAGAGAAAGGAAGGAAGAACAGAAAAGTATTTGAAATAATTAAACTATATTTGTTTAAGCAGAGTCTGTAATCCACATTTTGTATCACTTCAGTCTGGCTTTCTTCTCCTTAGGTTAAATTAATGAGGTTTTTCTAATAGTTAGACAAATTCCCTGAAGAAGTTACAGCAATCATTGGTTCCAGCTTTGCCTTTCATTGCTCTTCCGAAGGTCAGCCAGCATCTACGAACGTCTCTCCCCACGTTTCTGACTAGAACTTCAACACAAACTACAGACGCAGAACAGTCCACCAAAGAGATATCAATGTCTGCAAAACCCAGCTTCCCAACCCTTTGGGCAGTGTTTGCTGCCTTCCCCAGTGGAGAAGAGGCAGTTAGTTCACCAGCCCTCCCCCCACCGTGGGTGTTTTCCTCACGGCTTTCCTGCCATGGCGGGTGTTCCAAACCTGTTAAGGAGTGAAGCCGTTTTTCTCCTGTCTTTACTCGCCTGTTAATTCCAGCACCATTGGATTTATTTGCATTTCCAATACCGAGCTGAGAAGAAAGAAGGAAGGAAGGAGGAGAAAATGTACCCATCATCCTCTAAAACAGTGTGTACAGTAAATGTCACATAATGCTTTCTGGAAGTTATAATTTCATCTACCTGAAGTGATAAAGGGCATTTAAATCTTCCCTTGACTCATCCTAGCGCCCCCGAGGCTCTGGTGTCACTCTGCCACCTGGTCACGTTCCAGAACCATCTACATCTTTATCATAGCAAATATTGCTTCAGGTTTATATGCAAAACCCAGTGGTTTTTAAAGATTTTATTTATTTATTTATTTGACAAAGGGATAGAGAGCACAAGCATGCAGAGTGGCAGGCAGAGGGAGAGGGAGAAGCGGGCTCCCCGTTGAGCAGAGAGCCTGACGCAGGGCTCGAACCTAGGACTCTGGGATCGTGACCTGAGCCAAAGGAAGATGCTCAACGAACTGAGCCACCCAGGTGCCCCAAAACTCTGTGGTTTTTAAAATGCATTCTTATGGTATTCTTATAGCATTTCTACCAACCTGAATTTGACAAATACTATCAGATTACACATCAAAGGGAAAATCATCCATTGTTTTCATTTAACCTAAGGATTCGTTAGGTTATGACCTATGAAAAATGGACACTCCAGAAATTGTTCAAAGTTCAGTGACCCTGCTCAGTGCTTTGGACTATGACCTTGCTCAGTGACCCTGCTCAGTGCTTTATTCTGTCCCAGAAATTTCATTATCACGAGGTGTAAATGACTTCCTTGGCAATTGCCTTCAACATTTATATTGTCATCACTACAATGATTTATTGAGCTGTCAGTGTTTTCCCAAGCATCTCATTTAATACTCATAACAATTCTTTGAAACAGACATTAGCCCATTTTATAAATTAGGAAACTGAGGCACAGACAGTTTTGGGAGCTCTCCAGAATGAGAGGCTGAATTACCTCACAGCTCATGACATGGCCATGGGCAGTACCCCTGACCAGCCATCAGTTTTGAGGTGGCTGGAATTTCTATTGATGAGGAAAGTTGTTCATCCTAACCCCCTGCTTCTTGCTTAGGTGCTATCTCCATGGTTGCAGCTTGAGAAATATTTTTCCTATTTATCTGGTGCATTTTATACAAAAAGAAAAAAGTTTTTGTTAAAAAAATTTTTTCTTAGTCTGTAAGAAATTTACTACATATACCTAAATACGTTTTAAGATTACTGATAGTTTTAGGGGTGGTGAGGGGGAGAAAAAAAAATACTGATAGTTTTGCATAGTAGAAGCATTCCTCCCTATTATCTACATGTTTTGGAAAGGAAAATGTTAGACACGGTTTGCAGGTATCACTTCAAAAACCTGCTTCTTCTCCACAAGGCATTCTTCTAATTCTTCTCATCCCCCTGGTGTTTCTATAGTAACCTGGCACCCTCAGCTCCCGCCTTTCTGTTGGCACTAAAAACTCATTTATAATCAGGCCTCCACTTTTTCTGAAACGCACCCTTCAATTCATAACACAACAGATAGTGTGTAAGTTGAACAGGACCCGAAGCATTTCTTCTCTTGAGTTAAACTCACATGTTCAGAGGAGTGAAAATATCAGGAAATGTGGTGTTGTAGGACTCAGCTTTCAGCTTCACAACTAATAAAAAGAGCCAAGCTGGGATCTGGGGAGTCAACCTAGGGTCCTTCATGCTTCTTTCATGACAAAAAATGTAACTGACCAAGAAAGGAAAGTTTCAGAAACTTATCTTTCCTAAAGTCAGTATTTGGGATTTGTTTGTTTGTTTCCTAAAAAACCTCTAGCTCTTCCTTCTCCAGAACTGGATTGACAAGGCTTTTTTTTAACATATCAGCCATCAAATAAAGTCTATCTACAGGGCCCATCATGATAGAAGCAGAAGAGCCCCTCTGAGCTGGGCTTCATGTCACAAAGGCATTTGTATCATCTCCAAGAGGCGTTAGACACACACTCGCAGGGACACTCCACAGCCTCCAGCAAAGAAAGTGGTCAAAATGACCTCGGATTACTAAACCACCTCAGCTGTAGTATATGATGAATTACTTTTTAAAAAGTAAACTCTATTTTATGAAAATCTCAACCACATGGCATTTGTCATTTGGGAAGATTGAAAGAGTTAATATATCAAATGTAACCATTCAAAATCCACCAAACCACCTCCATTCATTCTCTTTCTCCAGCCATAGTCTCCTCTGGCTCAACCAATGATGAATCCATCCTTCCAGTTGCTGAGACCAGAAAACCTGGAAGAAATCTTGATGCTCCCCTTTCTCTCACACTCCACTTTCAGACCATCAGGAATCCCACAAGTTTTATCCCCAATATACTCAGAATCCAACTACTTCTCACCATGCTCACCACTATCACCCTGGACCAATACCATCGTCCCCTCTCGGTGTTCTGCCTGCTTCAACCGTTGCCCCAGCAACCCACCACCAATTCATTTTCAACATGGCAGCCGGAGTGAGCCCTTAAAAATATGACATATCGGGGCACCTGGGTGGCTCAGTGGGTTAAGCCTCTGCCTTCAGCTCAGGTCATGATCTCAGAGTCCTGGGATCGAGCCCCGCATCGGGCTCTCTGCTCAGGGGGGAGCCTGCTTCCTCCTCTCTCTCTGCCTGCCTCTCTGCCTACTTGTGATCTCTGTCTGTCAAATAAATAAATAAAATCTTAAAAAAATATATGACATATCAGGTCATTCATCTGCTCAAAATCTTCCAGGGAATTTTATTTCTAATAATGGTGGACTAATTTGGTATAAACCAAGCTTAAGAGCCTCCAAAAAAAATTTTTTTTGACTCTTACTCAGTTCAGGCTACCATAGCAGAATACCACAGAATGAGTGACTAGAACAACAAGCATTTGTTTTTCATAGCTCTGGAAGCTCAGAAGGCTAAGATTAGGATAGCGGGAGACTCATGGTCTGTTGAGAGCTCTCTTTCTGGTTTTCAGGCAACCATCTTCTTTTTGTATCCTGACATGGCAGAAAAAGACCACTGATGTCTCCATCCCCTTATAAGGATACCAATCTCATCATACCCCCATGATTCCATCACTTCTAAAAGTCCCATCTCCAAAATCATCTCACTGGGGATTAGAGCCTCAACATGTGGATTTGGGGAAGACACAAATATTTAGCCCATAGCAACAAACAAAATAAATTCAGTCATATATAAACAGGAATAAACCCAACATCATGATGAAGTCAGATTTACTTTAGGAATGTGGGTCTGGCTTAACACTAAAAAAATCACTCAATTTAACTCAGTATATTAACAAGAAAAAAGTATATAATCACTTTGATGCAAAAAAATGCATTCAATTAAATTCAACATTCATTCATGATAAAACCTCTTAGAAACTAGGAATAGAATTTCTGTAATCTGATAGGTGCTATCTACAAAACAAAACAAAATAAAACAAAAAACAGTAAAACTCTCCCTTAGTGCTGAAACATAGAAAGATTTCCCCTTGATATTGAGAATGTTACAAGAATGCCCACTGTTACCACTTCTATTCAACATTGTCCTGGTGGTCTGAACCAGTGCAATCGGCAAGAAAAAGAAATAAAAGCCATGTCAGTTGGAAAGGAAGACAAAACACTTTCGTAATGCAGATGACACTGTTGTATTCATTGAAAACCCAAGAAATCTACAGATAAATTACTAAAATTAACAAATTTATCTACAATGTCTTAAGTTATTCTACCTATAGAAAAATTATTTAAAATTTAAGAGTTAATTACAACTGTTGTTGGATACAAAATCAACACATAGAAATCCATCACTTTCCTGTAAAACAGACACACACAAAAATGGAAAACTAAAAATAAAATATACTATTTATAGGACACCAAAAAATATCAAATACCTAAGAATAAATCTAATAGGAAATGTCAAAGTTCTCTACACTGAACATGATAAACATTTATTTATTTTTTTAAAGATTTTTTATTTATTTATTTGACAGAGAGAGATCACAAGTAGGTATAGAGGCAGGCAGAGAGAGAAGGGGAAGCAGGCTTCCCCGCTGAGCAGAGAGCCCCATGCGAAACTCAATCCCAGGACCCTGGGATCATGACCTGAGCCGAAGGCAGAGGCTCAACCCACTGAGCCACCCCAGGCACCCCATGATAAACATTTATTGGTGTTAATTTAAAAACTACATTAGTTATCTCTTAACACATAACAAATGTCCCTAATTTAGGGAAATTCCTCCTAACTTAGTTGCTTTAAACAAGATTAAACATTATCTCCCACAATTTCTATAGATCAGAAGCTTAGCTATACAGTTCAGGCTTTGTTACCGTCCCTTAGAACAATGTACTGCTTAAAATATAACCTATGAGAAATTATACTAGTTACCAAGCATGCTTAGACGTAGCTTGAAGATAAACATGTACTGGCAACAGACCTCTGGGGGAGAAGACGATATATGTCCTTGAAGCTGAGCAGCTGGGGACGCCCACCCTCTCAGGGCGGAACTCCACCTGCTTCATTTTTCTGTTATCTCCCCTTCCCCGGAGAGCATCAGCTTGTCAGTCAGACAATCTTTTCATTTGGGCTTACTCACTATGGGTCATGTACTACATGACCAGACATGTTTTGCCTTTCTTCTTATGTGTCTACAAGACTCATGGTCAATGTGTAATCTCCTCTGGCTTCTTCGTTGGTGGTTACTCACTTTCTGATAAATATGAGACTGACAAGTTGTTCAGGGCAACAGTCTTTTCTACTGTCGTCCTCTCCTCCCTTTCTCTTGCAGCTGACTTGTTTGTGCCTCATTCTTCTCCTGTGCATGGTCAGGAGGCCACAAGGCTTGGGCGCTCTCATGAAGTTGCCATCAAGATTTCTTCTCAGTCTGGGGCCCTTAGGTGGTGCAGTTGGCTGGGCAGCCCATTCTTGGTTTCTGCCGAGGTTGTGATCTCAGGGTCATGAAGTCTAGCCTCATGCCAGCTTCCATGCTCAGTGGGGAGTCTGCTTGGGACTCTCTCTGTCCCCCATGTCTCTGTCTAACCCTCACCCCTGCTCATGTATGTGAGCACTCTCTTTCTCTTTCAAACAAATAATCTTAAAAAAAAAAAAAAAAGATTACCTCTCAGGCTGCAGTCATCTGAAGGCTGCTTCATCTACATAGCTGCTTAGGTGACCTTGAAACACCGAAGTTGGCTCCCCTCTGAGAAATGAGGCAAGAAGCCAAGGTAAAAGTCACTATGCCCCACATCATCATTCTGCCATACTCTATTGGTCACATAAACCAACTCTGAATCAGTGTGGGTGGAGACAACACAAGGGTATAAATTTTAGGAGGCAGGAAATCATCTTTGAGGTTGGATACAGCAAAGACCTAAGTAATTGAAAAGATGTTCCATGTTCATGGATTGGAAAAATCTAATATTATAACAATGTCAGTTCTCTCCCATGTGATGTATAAAGTCAACATGTTCGTCAAAACTCTGGCATGCAATTTCCTCTGCCATCAGAAGTCTAAAATCAATGGAATGCTGCCATCCGTTCATTTTTAAATTACTGATTTAGTTCTGTGTTAATTCAGCAATAATTAAAAGTCTGTGCCTTTCATTATTATCCCAAGGTCATATCCAATTTCTTCATTAGCCCAAGTGATATCTGGGAAGGCATCTTCTCCTGTAATCCATATGAAGAAGTTTTTAATGATCAACCTGGAAGTTCTGAATAACACAAAGAAATGCCAAACTTTTTAGTGATTGACATAAATTCCATGGAATAACCAACTTTCAAGAATCCTTCCTTCTCACCAGTTATTTCTCTATCATGGGGACTTGAACCCTCTTTCAACTGCTTCCCCAGTGGAACAGTCACAGGTATTTTCCCATGAAAAACCTTTAAGACAGGTATGTTTCACAAACATGCTACTTTGGACTTGACCTGCTTCCCAGAATAATAAATAGCTTTTGTGTGAATCTCACTTCCTACTTTCTGGTTATGCAGCTACATGCTCATCAAAGTGCAGAACACTTGGGCTGTTCACAAATATTCTGGCTCTGTCCAAACTCTGACTGCACTCTGCTGCCCACTTGAAGAGAAGAATGGCTGCACAATGTGCTTTATTGGCACAACGTGCCAAAAAAGTGTGAGCAGAAGTGATATGCGCCCCTTCCAGGTGGGAGATGAAGAGTTAGCACACTTTGCCACTTACCTTTTCCCTTCTGCCTGGTGACTGCACTGTTCGGAGTGAGGGTTTCCCCATCAGCCTGGCTGCTGGAGTGAGGAGATCAAAATGGCCCTGAGAAAGAGACGGAGAACATGGCTTTCCTCTCGAGCCCAAGAGGTTCCAGTAAGAGAAAGGCATGTCTTGAAAAAAAATCTATAACTATGGGCACATGAAGCTGATCAGAATCAAAGAAATAAGAATGCAATTAAGTTTCTGAGAGAGTTGTATAGTCAGAGAAACTAGGAGTCTGGACACAAAATGTTTACGACTATTCAAGATTTAAAAGCCCCTGTGGACCTTCAATCTTCCTCAGGCCGAAACGGGCTGAGAAAGCTGTTGGGCCTGCGAGGAGGCATGTTCTCCAGTGCTTGCTTCAGATGTGGCCAGCTTAAGAGTAGAGGAAAACCGTCCAGAACATGGAACCTGATGGATTGGAAAGCCATAGAACCCAGCCTTAATCAGGGAGTACTCCCCAGACCCAGGGCGGGAGTATCTGCCAGCAAAATTCAGAATTGCCATAGGCTGGAGCCTGCCCGGCATCACCACAATCCTTCCTTCCTCCACCATTGTGCTCTGGGTGTTGCGTGTGACTTGTCTTTTTTATTCATGATCTCTGAATTAATAGAATCCATATCTGACCTGAGGTAGAGACCTTGGTCCATTATCCCAAGATCCTGCTATTTAAATCATCAGACCCCACGGGTACCCCTAGGTGGTGGTGCCCTCCCCAGCCCTCAAGAACATCTAAGGCACTTTTATTCCTCTGCCCTGCTTACGAATAAAAGAAGTTGAGGATATTTTAAAAAGACAAGTCTCTCCTAGTGTCTCTGATAAAACTATAGATGTCTTTGTTTCCATCTGAAAGCGATGACTCTTTAAAGCCATTACTTGGACCTCTAAGAGTGCTGGTACCTCCCAAGCTACAATTGGCATTAACGGTCATCGATGTCAACATAACCCAAATGCTTAATGGTTCGGGAGCTCCCTCTGGGATAATAATGGCAGAACCTCTGCGCCTCCCAGCCCCATTAAAATGTGGCCCAACTCTTTCTGGGGCCCGCAGAGCTGACAGACTCCACACCGCAGCTCAGTTCGAGGCCTGGTCCTAACCACAGCCACTCCCCAGCCCCTGGTTACTCAGCACCCCTCCTCCTCCCATTCCCCTGTCGCTCTCACTGCCTTGGGGCCAACAGGAGAGGCTGGCGGAGGGACCAGGCCCACGTGGTCCCCGCAGGGCTCCCTCCTCTCCCCAACCCCACCCCGCAAAAAGCCCTCCTTTTAAAGGAACTAACCAAAGGAGCCCTCCTTTCAAAGGAACTAACCATAGCATCCTACACTGAAGGGCTTGTAGATGTTAACTTCCCCTAGCCCAGCAAGCAAATGTCTGCCCCATATCCATGTTGGACACCCCAGAACAACAGCAGAGAACTGCCTGCCTCCCCTGGTAAAAGTTACTAGGATATTTTTAACTGTAATTGTTGTTCCTCAGAACAAATGAACGCTTTTATTCAACTCTACATCTCTCAGCCACCACCGTCATAATGACAGGGACAGGGCCTTGAGCATGACCACAGGCCAGACACTGCCTGTTATACTGAAGCCTCTCGCTAGCTGATGGGCTATGTGAACTTACAGACCAAGAGGCAAAGCAAAAGCTGAGGACCCAAGAGTAAATGGGGCCAGCCCACGGTCACCCAGCTAAGGAGGACCGGAGACCTATCTGCACCGTGGCCCGCTCCCGACCACCCCTCCTATCACCTAGAAGCAAACAGGACCATATCATGAAGGCTTATGTATCAACACGCCCCCTTAGTGGCCAGTTAAGGTACAAGAATGCTCCCTCAATTCAAAATCAGAAACTCCCCCATGCAGAGAAAAAATGTTCTTGCAAAGAAAGAACATAAATACCAGCTTACGTGTTCTTTCACATTATAACTGTTGCTAAACTAGTAAAATTGTTGAAAGTGGAATGCTATTTACATTACATGAGTTGAGTTTTTCCATTAAAAAGTACAATATTGGATGATTGTGCATTTTGTTTGTGTGGAAGGGGGGGTGCCTTTCCCCCTCTGAAATTGCAAATGTCGGTACAGAGTGTTGCATATTTATTAGTCCATCTGCTACTACAGCATTAACGGGGGAAAAAAAATCTTACTATAAGCAATTTATTCACAGTTACAGTTTTACCACCTGATGTGCAAAATAACAACACCCAGTAAGCATTCATTGTTGTGCTGAGTAATTTCGATTTTCAATTTAATTCATAACATTTTTTAACGACCACAGAAGTGAACATTGGCTCAGCATTGGGTTCTGCTCCTCCATTTGGGGTGAACAGAATAATCACCAGTTTGGAGCTCAATAAGCCACGGCATGCTTTTCGGGGACCGCGGCTGTCTGAGGTTTCAGCGACCTGATGAGGTGGTCACGAACGGACGTGGCAGCTGCACATTTCCAAAACGGACACGGTGAAATCTGAAAGGTGAATTTGAATCAGGCCGCCCAGGTAGTTCCAGGACAGATGGCTCTGCTGGGAGGCAGCTGCTGTGATCTGGCTCACACTGAATCCAATCGCAGTGAGACTGCTTATCTCTCTTGGCAAAACACCAGCGATGGGTATCAACTGGGGGATCTTTCAAAAACAACTGATCCCCAAATAACAATTAAATAAGGACTCGGGCAGATAATCACAGGTGGTGTGTGACTTTCGCACCTGGAAGATAAGTGAAAAAGAACTCTGAGAGAAAAAGACTTCACAGAGTTCCTTCTCCTGCCTTGGCCCTGCCCAAGAGGGGAGAGACCAGCTTCTGAGCTAAAGACAGCATGTCCCGGGTCTTCTGCCCCGGAACCCACAGGATGGAAGCAGAACCTCTTAGTTCCAGCTGAGGTGTCCCGCTTATTGTAGCTGCTACCTGCTGCCCTTGGCAACATGGCCCACCCTGTCTCCTTGGACACATGTTCTGCTTACCTGCTGCTACACAACACACCAGCCAAGCCCACGTGGTGGCAAAGCACCATGATGCATGCTCATGAATTGTGTGGGTCAGAAACTCCAAGAGGGGTCAGCCGGATAGTTCACCTCAGCTTCACAACATCTTGGGCCTCAGCTGGAAAGACCGAAATGGGCAGAAGTTACTGGGCATCTGGCAACAGGAATCATCTGGAAGCTTCATGCTTCCTGGGTCTGGGCCTGGACTAGAGTGATGTGAAGGCTGAGCTTTATATTGACTGGAGTGTCTATATGTGGCCTCTCCACAGGGTTTGGGCCCTCCCAAGAGGGATTATCCAGAAAGCAAATATTCCACAAGAACCAGCATCCAAGTCCTGGGTGGTGGGGGCTCCCCATCCCCTCCAGACCCAACTGGACCACTGGCCCCTCTCTCTCCAGCCACAATGACCCGCTTTAGGGGTTTTTTTTGCTTCTTCCCAGGTTCCTCTGCCCCAGGGCCTTTGCATTGCTTGTTTCCTCCCCTCTTGAGCTTATAATGCCCACCCATCCTTCAGATCTCAGCTTAAACACTGCTTCTTTGTGAAAAACTTTCCTGAGCTCCCTGACTTGGTCAAACTCCCAAAACAGACCCTCATAGCAATAAATACCTTATCACAGTTGTAACTGTTTACTATTTAATATCTGTCTTCTCATCTCAACTCTAAACTCCATAAAGTCAGCAACTCTGGTTTTGATAACCATGGTAACCCTCTCCCCAACCCACATACACACAATTACAAAATCCTTGGCCCAGAGAAGGTACTGAATAAACATCTATTGAGATAGATTTTTAGAGTTATTGAGCATCTTGTATCCACCACACACGGTGTTAGGGGCGGGAATACAGCAGTGACTGAGACAACCACATTTCCACCATCTTGGAACTCACATTTAGAGCAGGAAACAGATGATAGACAGACAAATATGGGATGCATGTGTTGAAGGAAGAAGAGTTCCGGAAGAGAAAACTAGGAGACCTAACCCAGCCTTGGAGTCGAGGAAAGCTTTCTTGAGGAAGTGAGATTTCCACCAAGATTTCCTCCACACCTAGAGCCCTTGAGTTCTTCATCCCAGCCAAGCATATGGTCATTTACATCTCAATTTCTTTCTTTCTTTTAGGAGCGAGCAAACAATTACTCCTTCGTAATTTACATTTATGGTGTGCTGCAGGATAAATCAGTATAAGCCAAGGAAAAAGAAGTATAAATATATTTCTCAGTATGAATGGGCTGTTTAATATTACCGTGTGCGCTAATTAAGTTGCATGTAACACAGAGAGCACTTTGACACTATTAAACTTAATGACCCTCTGCTTAAAGAGGAAAGACACATTTACAGTGGAATTATGGTCTGAGCTGTAATGCCTAGCTTGAAGAATGCCTTCAAGGAGATTGTTCCCAAATGCCTCAGAGCACCAGCTTTGAAATAACAATAATGTGTAAGTGGCCGCGCAGTCCTTTAAGCAATTTCATTGTTTGCAAGGATATTTCTTCTACCTGTCCACACAGCAGAGTTAAAAGTCAGAGCAGTTCATAAGGGCTGGAATTACCTTACTGATCCTTGGAGGCAGGGACGTATTCAGTAACCAAGAAAGACTTCAAACTCACCTCTTGTATTAAAAGCTTGTAGGAAGGCCGTCACTTCCACACATGGTCTCAACTAATCTTCAGGACAACCTCTAAGCTATTTTTATAGCCATTAGATAGACAAGTAGACCAAGACTAGGCAAGCTGAAACAACCTGATGCATTCCTCCATTCATTGCAACAAATTGGTTTCACATGTCTGCTTCGTATCAGCCCCATTCTGAGGGGGGGGGGGGGGTCAGCAGGGAACAAGATGGTCCAAGCCCCTGTCCTCATAACGCTGTCATTCTGCTGGGGGAGCCGCATCAACAGGGACAACAGCACAGGCTAGAATGTTCTAGAAGAGAATAAAGCCGGGCACCAGTTACAAGGAAACTCACACATAGGAGGCCTTTCTTGAGAGAGCATTGGTGAGAAAGCGCCTCCAAGCAGACATTTTGATGAGGGAGTGAGAGGCTGGCTGAAGACAAAGCAAAAGCTGGCGCCTTGCACCCCCCTCTCCATCCGCTCCCCCTCAGTCATATGTGTAGCATCCCTCAGGCAGCCCTGACTGCCATGAACAATAAGCAAATAGTTAACTTGCAGAGCTCACAATCCTGCGAGACAGGAGTCTCCCTTGGCCTAGAAATGTCCTAAATCTCACTAACAAAGAGGATTGATAGCAGGATTGTGACACCCCACCAAAAAGTCTCCCAACTATCTTAATGTTAATGGCTGGTCTAAAGACAACATTGATCCAGCCCAAGGGCAAGGTCTCGGTTGGCCTGGGACGTCCTGGCACCTTGTAGGCCCTCTTTAGCATATGAAAACTCCACTGACACCTCCCTTCCCCTCACCTTCCCCCAACTGCAGGGTACATAACCTGCCATCCCTCACAACCCGGGGCAGCAGCTCTTCCTGCCCACGGGTCCCATCCCTCACAACCTGGGGCAGCAGCTCTTCCTGCCCACGGGTCCTGTCCCCGTGCTTTAATAAACCACCATTTTGCACCAAAGATGTCTCAAGAATTCTTTCTTGGTCATCAGCTCCGGACCTCAGCCCACTGAACCTCACCTAGGTTCTAGAACTTCATCAATTTGACCAGAGGTTTGAATGCTGAGGAGTAGGCTGTGCTTGAAAGTGGTTTCTGGGTAGAAGGCACAGCTGGTGCAAAGATCCAGAGACAGGGCTATACTGGGCATGCTCCAGGGCAAGGAGAAGGCTAGCATGGAGGGGGAGCATTCCAGATGGTCTCTCTACTGCGATACGGACATCAGGCAGCTCTGTCTGCTTCCCCAGCCCACAGTCCTCACCACTGTGGTTCACATCCTCATACCCAGAAGGTACAACACAGGGGAGCGTGAGCTGGTTCTCCGGGAAGAGAAAAGCCAAGCAGTGAGTTCCAGCTCTTCTGGGAAGACACTAGCTTCCCAGGATGTCACAGAGGAAAGAAGACTGGGTGGAAATAGGTACTTCAGGCCCAACCAGGTGAGATTCCATTTCATCAGACAGAGCTAGTACACACAGGGATGTCTGAGAGATCTAAGTGGAAAATCTGGGCAGAGCACAAGATCTTCCATGCCTGTAGGGTGCATGTTGTGCTAACAAGACTCATTCATTCATTTAAATGGTATTGTAGGGCATCCATGGTGTGCACGGTAGGTGCCGAAGCCGGCACCCAAGCTAGATGCTGCCCCCATCCGCACGGAGATGACAGCCTCCTGAAGCCCAGATGATCTAGAATTCTACTCACCGGGAACCTAATTTTGTCTCCCTAACTCAGGGTATGAATCCAGGAAGGAGTTTAAAAAACAACTTTCCCAAGACATGCCAGGAGGCATTTCCCATTTCATCTGTCCACCTCCAGGACAGTGACTGCCGAGTCCCCACTAGCAGCTTCCAACAGAGGAAGAGGGAAAGGGGGGGGCACTCAGACATTGGATAAGGATTTTGCATTACAGTTCTGGAACAAAGCAGGAATTCTTGCTTAACTGATTAATCCTTAGTTAACCAGAGAATTAATCAAAACATTCCCCTGCCTCCTTTTTGTACATTGATTGAATTTTTATTAGAAGCAATTGTGCTGTGTCCAGCACACCCATAAAAAATTTCAGTTTCTAAACATTAATTCGTTGAGTAATAGGGATGATAGACGGCAAACAGCAAAGGAATGTCCTTTCCTTCCTATCCCTACCTCTTCCCGCCAATGCGCACACACACACACACACACAATACACACACACACACACACACACACACACACACACACACACATCTAAATCCTGCTCCCTAGATCCCGGGTTTCGGGTTTCGGTATCTTCATCTCACTGAGAATGCAAAAACTGATCTGAGCCTGCGGGTAAGGCTCTGCGGATCAAAGAGGCCAATATTTCTAAGTAGTATGATCTTCCTTACCATACCAAGAGCAGGCCAGTGGATGGGACCAGAGTATTCCCACACTGGCAGCTTAGAGAGAAATGAGATGCACTGAGAAAAACAGCGGAGGCCTCACACCTGCGGGAATAGGGCTGAGGAGCGGCAGAGGGCATGGACAGAGACTGGGGTGGGGATCTGCCTCTGAGCCAAGGCCCCAGAACGAGGAGGTACCTGAGGCAGGTGATGGTGATGAAGTCCCAGAACCTAAGTCAGGTTTGGTGGGGTGAGGTTCGGAGCTGACGACTAAAGAAAGAATTCTTAAGACATCTTTGGTGCAAAATGGTGGTTTATTAAAGCACGGGGACAGGACCCGTGGGCAGGAAGAGCTACTGCCCCGGGTTGTGAGGAGTGGCTGGTTATATACACAGGAGTTGGGTAGGTGAGGACAAAGGGTTGTTCAGAAGGGCTATTGAGATAAAGAAGACTGTCAGGATATGGAAGGCCTGGTTACTATCAAGCCAAGGCCACTTTCCCTCTAATGAGGCACTAACATAAAGACAATTGGGAGTCTCCTGGTGGAATGTTACATTCCTGCTATCAAACGTCCTTGTTAGTGAGATTTAGGTCTTAAAAGAAATTTAACTTTATTTACTTTTCCTTCTACCTCCATCTCCTTCGGTTTTTTATGGAGGGGAGGGTGACATTAGGGCTTGAGAAACTGAGTTATGTATCTTTGGAAATTGGGCTATTGATAAGGCAACTTCTTTGTAGTAAATCTCAAGGACATTTGTAAACCAAGAGAGACTCCTGCCTTGCAGGACTGTGATCTCTGCAAGATAACCATTTGCTCTTCTTTTAGGGCCCTCAGGGGTGCCTGTGAAATGTCACAGATATTACCAAGGGGAGTGGGTGGAGAGGGGGTGCAAGGCGCCAGCCCCTGCTCCATTCTCAGCCAGCCTCCTGCTCCCTCATCAATGGCAGGAGACTCGCCCAAGTCTCACTCACCAGTCTGGGCAGGATCAGTTCCCAGGCTCATGGGCCCCAATTCACAGGCCCTCGATGCAGCAGACGGGATGCCCAGCACACACTGGAAGGTCAAGCAGGGCAGTCTGGCTTTCCAAGCCTCCCACCATTTGGGGGGACATATGGCAGGTCCCTGCTCTTTCCACATGCTCTGGGGTGGAACCAATGGGCAATCTTGGCAGAGGCAGGTGAACTTCAAACAAACTGGATATTTAAACTGAAAAGAGAGAGTTGAGACCGTAAGAACCTGAGATATTATTAATCGGCTCCTTTAGGTTTGGTTCCTTGCCAGCAGGAGGAGGTTATGTGAGAGATCGGATGGGTTATGGGAAATAAAGAAGCTGTGCTTCTTCACCATCTGGGTACAGTATTTGCCAGTTTGAAATCCCAATACATTTTCTATCATCTCCAAGAGAACTCTGGATCATGGCTCTTTTGTTCAACATAGTCGATTCGGTGCCTCACCAGACCTTCAATAAGCAGTAACTGAATGTATGAATGAATAAATGAATAAATGAGGCCAACCTTAATCCCTCTATAGCTAATCCAAATGTCAGTGCTGGAAATCAGAAGCTGATGAGGAGAGAACTTGTCAAGAAGTCAGACAACAGTCACAGCCAACGTTGATCGAGTTACCCGATCTCCCCTCCCCTTTGTCTAGCTAATACGACCCTAGTTTGGGTAGCAGTGTGCCTGTTAGAACACCCCCTCCCCCAATTCCCATGTAGCTGGAAATGGCCAAGGCACCAGTTCTGTCAGCTGAAGTAAAGAATGGAGTTTTCAGGAAAATCATTATTTTTCTGATAACAATGGACAAATTCGGCTGGCACATACCTTTTACCTCTTCCTCGTCCCTCTTCTTCCTAACTGAAATGCGAAAGCAGCACCTGGAGGTGCAAAAGCTATTTGCACCATTGGGACAATGCCACATGCTAAGGATATCAGAACAAAGAACCGGAAGTCTGAACCCTTGATTCTTCCTCAAGCAGCCACACAAGTCCTGGACTGCAACCTCCAGAACATGGTCCCTATGAGAAGAATAAGCCTTTTGTTCCGAATCTACAGATCCCAAATCATACCAACAAAGAATTAAGGGTTTCATAAACTTGTTGTGCGGGGAAAAGGTTACATCGTTTTTACAAATCTCTAACATTTTGTATTCCTTCCTGTTATGAATGCAGGCAACAGACCAGACTGGCATCAGCGATGCCTGTGACCTTGTCAATAAAACTCAGCCATTTTCATTTACCATTACAATTCTTGCCTTTATTTTGATTTATCACTTATACTTATCCCTATATTGAGATGCTGGTGGTTTATTTAAGTTATTTAATGCATAATTTAAAAGCATACCGGGGCAGCTATGGCTCGGTTGGTTGAATTTTATAGCTCTTGGCTTTGGCTCAGGTTGTGATCTCATGGGTCGTGAGATGTAGCCCTCAGTGGGGCTCCCCAGTCATCATGGAGTCAGCTTGAAGATTCTCTCCCTCTGCCCCTCCCCCAACTCACGCATGTGTATGTGCGCACTCTCTCTCTCTCTCACTCATGTTTTCTCTCTCTCTCAAATAAATAAATAAATCTCTAAAAATAAATCAGTATATGGTGCCCTGGTGGCTCAGCTGGTTAAGCGTCTGCCTTTAGCTTAGATCATGATCTCAGGTCTCAGGATCAAGGCCCGTGTCAGGCTGTCTGTTTAGCAGGGAGTCTGACTGTCCCTCTCGCTCTACCCTCCACCCCTGCTCATGCTCTCTCTCTCTCTCTCTCTCTCTAATAAATAAATAAAATCTTTAAATAAATAAATAAAAATATATATCACTATATCCCAAATTTGGATTTTGGAAATTATTTTGATAAAATTGGCTTTCTTCAGTCTTACTTTTATTTTATTTTATTTCATTTCATTTTACGTATGTAAAAAACATTCTTCCACAGGACTCCCCTGAGTGCCAAAGAAGGTCATCATGGCTCAAAAAAAGGTTCAGAACCTCAATCCCATTGAGTTAAGCACCACGAGCAGGTTTCTTTGCATAGAATTCCTAACCAATCCTTCCATTTCCCCCAGCTGATACGTAGGCAACTCTGAGGGATGATAACTTCTAGAACCAAGAGTAGAGACACATGAATACAGAATGACTTCTGCAGCTCGTTTCCCTTCCATCTTAACTTTTCTCCCTACCCCAACCCAAGAGGCTCCTACTGAAATGCAGCCACCCTGGAAAATACCGAGGCCTCCTTTAATAGTCTCTCTGCAATTGGGCCTTCTTACTACTCACAGGACAACATCCAGCCGATGAAGTGGAAAATGACTTCCTTCCTATCAGTGCATGATCCCCCAGGGCCAGAAAGTTTTAAAAATTAGTCGAGGCTTTAGCCCAGCTGTGCTATCATCCTTGGGCAAGCCTTCCCCTTTCCCGCCCACCTCCATCCCATGGGAGCCTTACCGGTAGTTTCCATGCTTAATGGTGGCTGACATTATGCCTTCCTGCTGGCACGATCTGTATTCCCTCCGATGGTTATCCAGCTTGGCATGCCCAGCCTCCGGATGACCTGCCCTTCATCACAGCCACCAGTTGGCCCAGAGCCATTTGTCCGGACTACAGCCTCTTGGCTCCTTGCGACATGACTCCATGGGCTGACTGGGAAGCCAAAAAATCATGATAATAATAATGTCTTATCTATGAGTTGAGCAAAGGTCACCCCTTGTCTGTGGCAACAGAACATCTGCCCCAGAGAGAGGAACTGATGACCACGTCATCATTCATAATATGATGACAGCTGATCAACCTTCTTTTCCTATTGTGTTTGGCCATAAAAGAGAGCCAGAGCCAAGATGGAAAGCCAGTAGGTCTCAGACACCAGGAGAGGCCCAGTGTTGGCAGTGGCTGGGTGGCATCAGACAGCTGTGCAGTTAAGGTCATTAGCAACCCCCAGCCTGGGCTCCCACAGCAGATGCTGCTTTCATGCTTCTTTTATAAATTTTTTTAAAGATTTTTTATTTATTTATTTGACAGACAGAGATCACAAGTAGGCAGAGAGGCAGGCAGAGAGAGAGAGAGAGGAGGAAGCAGGCTCCCCGCTGAGCAGAGAGCCCGATGAGGGCTCATAACCTGAGCTGAGGGCAGAGGCTTTAACCCACTGAACCACCCAGGCGCCCTGCTTTCATGTGTCTTAAGGACACTGAGTCCACTGAGTGTCCCTCTCAGAGGCTTCTTGGGCTTGTGTGTGCTATCTTGTTCCTGGAGTTAGATTGTGAGCATACTCATTATCTGTTCCTGTGTAACAAATTACCCCAAAACTTGGTAAATTAAAAACATAAGCATTCCTGTGGCTGGGAATTCAGGCATGGCTTAGCTAAGGGTCCCTGCCTCAAGGTCCCCCACAAGGCTGTGACCAAAGTGTCAGCAGGAACTACCTCATGTTATGGCTGGACTGAGGGAGGACTTGGTTGCAAGCCCATTCCTGCGATTGTTGCCAGGATTTAGTTCCTTGTGAGCCATCGGAGGAGGGCCTCAGTTCTTCACAGACTGTTGGCTGGTTCTTGACCACATGGGCATCTCCATAGGGCAGCTCACAGCACAGCAGCCAGTGTCCATTAAAGAGGGCAAGTGAGAGAGGGTGAGGAAGAGGGAAGCCACAGTCCTCTTAAAACCTGATCTCCAAAATGACTCTTGTCAAATTCTGCACATCAGAAGCAAGCCATTGGGTTTGGATCATACTGAGGCAGAGGAGATTACATAAGAACAAGAGTACCAGGAAGCAAGGTTCACTGGGGGCCATCCAATGACCACCTACCACTATGGGGAGTTTTGTGAAAGTCTGCCCATACTTGATGCATGCATTGCATTTCAGAAGCCAGTTTCCTGTGCTTGTATCTTCAAATTGCAAGTGTGTTGTTGCCCAACCCCAGGAAATTTTAACCTAAGATCCATGGGCCTTGAGGGAAGGTTCTAGGATCTCCTGAAATTGTGGGCCAGGTGTTGGATATACATAGATTTTCCTGGGGAGAGGATCTGTAGTTTTTGCATGAGATTAGATTCCCAAGTGGGATCAAGAATTCAAAAAGAGAAAGAGACACCGCCCATCATGTTTGTGGTCTGGGTTTGCAAAATGCTCAGATTCATTCAATCAGGAGTCCAACAGAGGATGTGGTTAGCCAAATAGTGGGTCCAAGTTGGCAGGACTGAGCTGGCCTCCCCAGAGACTATCTCATCCAACAGGTAGAGAAAAGTAGCCCTGGGGAGGAGAGAGAGACAGGTTAAAACAGTGGGCCAGGTTCACAGATGACCTATCAGGGTTGGAGGACAGAGGTTGTTCTATTTTCCCTATGCTACTATTTTTGCTACCTGCTCCAACCAAGGAGTGGCACCATGCATTTTGATAGCCACTCAAAAAACATGGATCTTTGCCAGCAAACCCATAAAAATATTGCCACAACACAGTATGCAGGCATACAAAATCCATTCTCAACTCTTTGCTTAGACATTCATTCTTTTTCCCTCCACTTGTTTGAAAACCTGTGCTTTTTGTTTACAATAGCCATTCACTCTCCACAGAACAGGAAATTAAGAGGAGCCACTTGGAAACTCATACTGTTTAATGACAGGAGGTAGAAGGGCTAGAGGTGACAATGGGCACCATGGTGAAGCCACTTTTGCAAAGACAGCCCCTCTAATCAACATCAGGGTGTGGCTGAAATGCCCCTGTCGAGAGTGTGTCTGGCTTTGACTACCTCCTCTTCACACTTAAGACATGTGGCCATGGCTAAGTCACTTAACCTCTCTGGACCTCAGCTACCCTGTCTGCAAAATGAGAATAACGATAGGACCCACCCCATAGGGGAGCGAGAAGTATTCAATTAGCTAACAGATATAAAGCACTGAGCCCAGCATCTAGCCCAGAATGAGCCCCTGATTTAAAACAAAACAAAACAAGACAACACAAAAGAAAAAGTTGGCAGTGTCCTTTTCGTTTCTGGATTCCTAAAGGCCCAGGAGATGGTGACTGGTAAGGAGTAGAGACTGCATGGTGCTTTCACTCCAGAGTCCGAACTTTTAACCACTGAAAGACACAAGAACACCAGTGGAAAGCCCTGGAACCCTGTGATGCTGGCGTGAGTCTCTTCTTGCTACCACACCAGGTTATGGCTTTCAGCAACTGCCTGCTCTCTCAAAACCTCGAATGAGCAAGACAGGCTTGCTCAGAGAGACTCAGAGCCACACACCTGCTGCCCTGTCCCTGCAAAAACTCCACACACACCTGCGACAGACGCTGCTAGTCAGCTGTGGCTTCTGGGAGGACAGGTGATCGAGGTCTCCAATCCATTCTTCTCCTCTTCAAGGGAGGCCTTGGGAAAGCAAGGAAAGTGACCCAGTCAAATCCCCTCATAAACATGCTGGTGACTGACCTTCTGGAAAACACAGATGATGTATTTACTGGGAGGGAATTCTCCCCCATGGAGTGCTTTCAGCAAGATGCACCTAGGTTGCTTACAGCAAACAAATCTAAAATCCCTGGATTTATGGGGTGTACCTCCCCAGAAAATGTCACTTAACCTTTGTATTTACTGGAGTGTAAAATAGAAATGCTTCATGATCAAAATAGCTCTTTCTGGTAAGTGTTGCCCCCACGGGCATTGCTCAGAGACTTTGGTTGTGAAATGTGGAGGAGGGAGCATTCTAATATAACAGGAGAGGGTCTGGGGACTCCACTGGGGGTCTGGCCTCTCCCTGCTTCGCCTGTGCCTGAAAATAACTTGTGTCCTCAAATTGTCAGTTAAGTTGGATACCAGGTAAGAGCTCTGATTCTCTCAAGTCCGGCTTGGCATTCCAGTCTTTGTATTATCGCAGCCCTCTGGGGCTAAAGAGAGTTTGATCTCTAGAGACTCGGGAGGAGGGCAGACGGTGACCTGCTTGGGGTCAGGACCCTCGCCGTGTCTCTGCATGGCATACTGGACCTGACCATCGTAGGCGCTCCTTCAATGTTCACTGGCTGAATGCTGGTTGTTTCATCCCAAGAATTGGCTTTTGGGCCCCTGGCAGTTCAACAGAAGCAGTCAGTGATTACACCCGAGAGAGCAGGAGGAGAAATTGGATAAGGGGAAGAAGTCATGCGGAAAGCTGTGTATTTCCTTAAACCCATTTCGAAAACTTGAAGCCGCCACCCCGAAACTGCTGCCAGTGTGATTCAGAGGCTTGGTGCTGAACACACTTCTAAAGCAGTCCTACCAGCCCAACACATTTCTTCTCTGCCACTACGATAAATAAAGGATGAGTTTAAAAGGATTACATTGGTAACCAAAGCCATCATAATCCACCAGGTTGAACTTGGGAATTCCGTGGAAACAGCCAACATGGGATGCATGTGAGCCCCACGGAAATAAGCATCCACAAAACTCACCAAACTTCTTCTGTTAAGGTACCTAATACCATTCCTTTTCTCCAAGGCAACCTAATAATTAATGTGGGATATTAAAAAAAAAAAAAAGTCAGAAATGATCAAGAAGGGGCGCCTGGGTGGCTCAGTGGGTTAAGCCGCTGCCTTCGGCTCAGGTCATGATCTCAGGGTCCTGGGATCGAGTCCCGCATGGGGCTCTCTGCTTGGCAGGGAGCCTGCTTCCTCCTCTCTCTCTCTGCCTGCCTCTCCAACTACTTGTGATTTCTCTCTGTCAAATAAATAAATAAAATCTTTAAAAAAAAAAAAAAAAGAAATGATCAAGAAAACAGCAGGTTTTGTCAGCCCCATTTTTCTGGGCTTTGCACATCCTTAACACAAAAGAAGAAAACACTGAACACGTGGCAAAAAGAGAGGGGCTCAGGGAAGAAAAGAAATTTACATTTATTGGGAAATAATTTTCCACAGCATTATAATTATCCATTAAACCCAGAACAAACCTAAAGTTAACGGCCATGATCATTATACAGTGACGTCTCGCATTTTCCAAGGCAAACAAAACCATCTAAAAACAATGGTGTCTCCCTCAAAGCTCTTTGAAGGCTCATTTTGGTGAAATAAAATCCCATCACCCAGAAAAGGAATTGCCCAGTGCCAACTACCGGATTGTGCTTCGGTCCAGAATCTGGGTGGCGTCATACACCTGTTTTAATAGGAGAAAAGCCCTGAAATTGAATTACCGCCTGGAGATTTTGTGCAGAATAGGGAAAGGACCTTGTCAGATCATATTTTGTATTGTTTTATAAGGCATCTCATAGTATAGACTTAAATCTCACAGACTTTATGCTGGGGCTGTGAGCCCCAGCCTGTGAGCACTGAGGTGTTAGAGGACACAGATACAGTGAAATAAAATGCCTGCCCTTCAGTCTCCATCATAATTCTCTCCACTTAAAAAGTGACATTAGAAAAAAAGGCTGTGTAGGGGGCGTCTGGACGGCTCAGTCTGTTGAGCGTCCAACTCTTGGTTTTGGCTCAGGTCATGATCTCGGGGTCGTGAGATCGAGCCCTGTTTTGGGTTTCATGCTCAGCGGGGAGTCTGCAGGAGATTCTCTCCCACTCCCCGCTCTCATGCTCACTCTCTCTCTCTCTCAAATAAATAAATATATCTTTAAAAAGAAAAAAGACTGGGTTAGAGTCAGAGACAGAGACAGAAACAGGGAGATTAAACATCTTCTATGGTAGGGTTGAAAGGGAAGCCTGGTTTTATTTATTAGTTAATTATCTAGATCAGGATTTCTGTATCTTGACACTACTGATAACTCTTTTTGGAGGCGGCTGTGGGGCTGTCCTGTGCTTTGTAGGATGCTACATGCCCGACCTCTACTTACAAGATACAAGTAAAGGAGAGAAAGATTTTACTTGCTGATAAAACAAACAAAACAACTCATGAAAGAAACACTCCTCTTTTCTACCAAATATACATTTTTGTGTGTGAATGTTGATGTTGACGTCCTTCATCTCATGAACCAGCTAAAGACCAGGTCAATGCAATGAGGATGGCAGAGCAGAAAGGAGAAAAGAACAGGATCTTTAAAGATGTCTTTGAGCTCCTGGGAACCACCCTTCTCGGACCTCTTGTTCCTTGAGATATGAAATTCCTTATTTCTGAGCTAGGTGAGCCCATGGCTTTTGTTACTCATAGCTGATGTCACTTGGTCTACAACAAGGCAGAAAACAGAGTTCTCCAACCTAAGAAAGTGGGTAGTCTGAAAAATCCTATGATGATGGTGATGACAGTTGTGATGATGGTGATGATGCTGTTGATGATTGTGGCAGAGGTGACGGCAATGATGGCGATGGCAATGGTAATGGTGATGGTGGTGGTGGTGATGATG
The DNA here is from genome assembly GCF_030435805.1 of Mustela lutreola. Taxonomy (NCBI): domain Eukaryota; kingdom Metazoa; phylum Chordata; class Mammalia; order Carnivora; family Mustelidae; genus Mustela; species Mustela lutreola. The sequence goes on along the minus strand of NC_081291.1, from coordinate 27,279,609 downwards.
GTGATGGTGATGGCAATGGTAATGGCAATGGTAATGGTGGTGGTGGTGATGATGGTGATGGTGATGGTGATGGCAATGGTAATGGTAATGGTGGTGGTGGTGATGATGGTGATGGTGATGGCAATGGTAATGGTAATGGTGGTGGTGGTGATGATGGTGATGGTGATGGTGATGGCAATGGTAATGGTGGTGGTGGTGATGATGGTGATGGTGATGGCAATGGTAATGGCAATGGTAATGGTTGTGGTGGTGGTGATGGTGATGGTGATGGCGATGGTAATGGTAATGGTGGTGGTGGTGATGATGGTGATGGTGATGGCAATGGCAGTGGTGGCAAGGCAGGCAAAGTTCATGGGAACGGTGATAGTGAGGTCAGTAGCTAGCATTTGGTGACCTTTGTACCAGATCTACTTCTGACTGGGTCTCTCAATTTCTTGGGTTAATATAAAGAAAAAAAGAGATAGCAGACGCAAACGTTTCCAAAATGATTAAACCAATCATTGTATTCATAATCCATTTATTAAATACTTACATAACCCTACACTATGCTAAGAACTTTGGGCAGCTATTTTCTCACAACAAGCCTGTGATAGACAGTCAGACTCCCTTTTTCATGTCTGTCCACTGACAGCTTTTAGACCCCTTCATAACGGTTTCTCTTTGCCCCACACCTGGGTAAGCCAGTAAAAGCTCAGACACTCCTTTCCTTGGTCCAGTGGGGAAATTCAAGCCATGCAAACTCTTGCTCATTTAAGGAAACTCTTACTCCAGCCCCATCCTCTGACCACAGGAAGAGTTGGAAGAAGCATTGCTCCTTCCAGCCATTTTTAGACCAATTTAGGGGCCGAACCTACCTTCCCCCAGAATATCTCACAATGCATTAAATATTTTCATACCCCTTTGATGCATCTGTGACATCATCATTCTCAACATCCAAACCAATTTTGGGGTGTGGGAGGTTGATCCTGCCCTCTGCACAAGGAAAAAACAAAGTAAACCTAATGAGATGGACAATGTGACTATTCCCATTTTATTGATGAACAAACAGAGGATCAGAGAGGCAAATTTATTTGCTTTGCATCACATAACTAGTATATAGCAAAGAAAGTGATCTGTCTGACTCTAGGACCTGAGCTTCTAATCAACCAAGCTGTATTTTCTCCATTTGAGGGGTTGTTTGAAAACATGGAACAGGAACACTCGCTGTGGAAGATCCTTGGAAAACAGAAAGGTTTGTTCACTTACTCATTCTTTGAGTCATTCTCCAAGTAATTTGTGGTGGCCCTGCTGCATGCCTTGCTGTGGCTAGCTTTTAGGGACAGACATTTGGATAGTTAGAGGCCATTTGAGCCAGACTAGAACCCAATGCTTTTCTAAATGAGGTCATAGGATCCTGAGGCAAAGTAGAGGTCATCTAGGCCAGCACCTGTGGAAGATGCTCAGAAAAAAGTTGGCCAAAATGGGCAAATAGATCGAGAACAAAGGACCAGGGAAGGACCATAAAAAGGTAACCCCAAACCTCCTTGATGAAGCAGGACACAAAACCTGAACCAGGAAAGAAATGCATTTTAATGAATCATTGCCTAAAATTGCTGATGAGAAAGTCACAATAATCCTCAGCACCATAGCTTGGATTGGGAGACTGCCTCACTAATTAATGAAATGAAGAATTAATTTATAAATCAAATATTCATATTAAAAATTCAGAGGGCAGCAATCAATATTTTTCTGCTTATGCTACATTCAACTAATTTTCTGTAATAAATGACATTAGGCGATGATTATTGGTAAATTAACGGAATATCCAATTGCAACCCTTCCCAAGAGTGTTTGCCAATTTGGAGGGCTTGTTTATGGAAAATACAAGGCTGGGGTGGATCCTAAGGACTGTCGAGTAATTGAATCCTCATTGAGCAAGGGAGGGCTTCAGTCTGAGTGGTGACAAATCAACCAGAGCCATTTAGAGAATTAGGGGACGTGTAGAAATATGTGCCTTTTTTTCCCCCCAAAATGGAACAACTCTTGCTTCTCCCCATCCCTGGAGCTTGGGGCCAGGATTGACCTTGGCCAAGCCAAATGAATACTATTCCCCGGGATTTTGAGCCTCTGGCCAGTGAAATAAGGCCAAAAGGAGCAAATGAAGGCATATTATCCCAGTGGCCACAGTGGCACAGGGATCACATCGTCCCTGCCCCTGGCCCTATGGGAAGACTTGGTTCTCATTCATTTCCTAAGCCTGGTTTCCAAGTTGACCATCAATTCTGAGAGCTCAAATGTCCTTCTAATAGATTCCTTTATGCTGAAGAAGCCCAGGTCCGTTTCTTGCTGGCGACCAAGAATTTTGATGGAGGCATAAATAAACTGAGGGAAGAGATAAAGTGTGCATTAATCAAGCTTCCTGTTCAGGTTAGGCGCTCTGAGGAAGGTAAAAGGAGCTTGCTTTTAAAAATATGGGAGAAGGCAGCAGGAAGCTATTTAGTTTTGATAGATGTGGAGAGTGTGATTTGGAGGGCACCTGTCTCCAAATGAAATGGGAACAGAAAGAATTATGACGAGAGAGAGAGGAGGGAGAAGGGAGTCAATCCATTTAAGCAGAGCACGTGGAATGAAGTCATTACGCAACAAATAAAGGGTAGACGTGCTATTCGTGCTATTCGGGCTGGTGCAATTGTTTGAGGACCCTCCTTAAAGGAATGATTAGGATGAATGGCAAATACACAGGTCAGGTCATGAATCAGGGCAGAATCTTCTGCCTGAACTTCAATGTCTGACAAGTAGCAAATTGTGACTCCAGAATTATGCCTCTTGTTTGGAAAGGATGAGAGGCCCAGCCTCTAGAACATGGTCATGCACCACTCAAAAACACTTACCACCCATTTAAGGACTTCATTCAATAATTTCTTTCTTTTATAGGTTTTTGTAGCCAACCTTCAAGATGGCCCCTAATGATTCCTTCTGAAATTCACGCCATGTCTAGGCCCCTCCCACACTGAATAGAGCTGAATAGGGCCAACGTGTATAGTCCGTTGGAAATTGTAGAAATGATAGTGTGTGGCATCCAAGACTACGTCATAAAAGACACTGCAGCTTTTACCTTACTCTCTCTTGGGTCACTTGTTCTGGAAGAAACCAGCAACGATGACGTAAGAATACTCAAGCAGCCATGTGAGAGGTCCTCATGGTGAGGACCTGAGATTTCTTGCCAACACCCAGCACAAACAGGCCAGCTATGCTAGCGAGCCATCTTGAAATCAGATTCTCCAGCCCCAAACAAAACTTCAGAAGACTATAGCATCCTGAGGGACCATGACCCAGAATGACTTAGGTTACTCCTAAACTCTTTACCAATAAACACTATGTGAGGTAATAAATCTTATTACTGCTTTTTTTTTTAACCAGTTTTAAAAAATTTATTATTAAAGTATCATTGACATACAATGTTACATTAGCTTCAAGTGTACAACAAAGTGATTCAACAATTCCACACGTTACTCACAATGATAAATGTAGTCATTTTATCGCTGTTTTAACTGCTATGTTTGAGGGTAATGTGTCATGCAGCAACAGATAACTAATGTACTAGATATGTTATCATCTATATTAAAGAGTACACAGAAAGGTAGAGATATGGCGCGACTTTTTTGGTCTACTTAAACTGTCTCCTTCCTCCCCAAGTTTCATTCCTCATGAGCAGGCATCTTCTTGAGAGACTTAGGGTTTTATCACATGGCCAACCAGAAAATGCCCTACCTGGGGGCACTTGGGTGGCTCAGTTGGTTAAGCGTCTTGCCTTCAGCTCAGGTCATGATCCCAGGGTCCGGGGATCAAGCCCCATGTCAGGCCCCCTGCTAAGCGGGAGTCTGCTTCTCCCCTCTTTCTGCTGCTCCCCCTGCTTGTGCTTGCTCTCTCTCTCTCTCTCTCTCTCACTCTCACTGTCTCACTCTCTGTCAAATAAATAGATGAAGTCAGAAAGGAAGGAAGGGAGAGAGGGAGGAAAGAAGGAAATGCGCCTCCTAGATCTGCATCCTTATGTCCCTCTCTCCCATTTTCCCAAAGACGCATCTCCTCATGTTTGGCTTCCAGGGTGAATTGTTAGCCATTCTTTATTCATCGAGTTCCACTGTCGGGTGGGGAATGAGGCCTCCAAACCTAAGAGTAGAGAAGGGGGGGACAGCGTTTCCCCCAAAGTCTCTACTCTGAGTGGGGACTCAAAACCTAAAACTCATACCTTTCACACGATGAAAACTGCATCTCTTTCTTTCCAACATGTCTCCTCTAAGTCACTACACTCACGACGTGGCAAAAAGCTTGAGAGTGGCCTGTGCCTAGAGCCAAACACTTGGTCCCGCGGTGCCAATGATACCACACTCTTTGCCTTCCTCTTCTCTGACCAATGCTTTAGCTCAGTATTTCCCCAGCTCTTGGGATTCCCAGGGGAGAAAAAGATACACATCTTCTGTGGACAAAGAGTCCAAGAATCGCTGTATGCTGTGGCCCCCTCGTGGAGACTCACAGCCTATGTTCCTGTCCTCCAAAGCAGCGTTTCATGAAGAAACCTCGTTAACCCAGGAATTCCCAAACGTGCCTGGACACAGAATAGTTCTCCTTGCCGAACGTGAGAGGCTGTGGCGTTAGCGTTCAACAGAACCTTTTGGGAAAAGACTGTTTCAGCCAAAATGCTGTTTTATTCTCTTTTTCAGTTCAGACCTCACAGCAAAGGCAAATAATGAAGAATCGGACGAGGACCACGCCTGCCAGGCAAATGGACTTCAGACCAGCAGTAAGAAGACTCAGGTTGTTTTATTTTAGAGTTTTATTTACTTGTTTACTTTTGGGGGAGAAAAAAACTTAATATTCACAAAAATTGTAAAAACAGCACAGAGCTCCCATGGATACCTTAAGTAACTTAATGATACTATCTAGCATGGCCACAGCATCAAAAGACTGACATTGGTGCCTCAGGAACGACGCTGTTACTCAGATCCCACTTGTTTTTACCTACATTTTTTTTTTTTCTGGCATAGAGATTTAAGACATTTTTATCACACACATAGGCTTGTGCAACCAGCCCCGCCTCAGGATTCAGAACTGCTCTGTCACCGCAAAGAAACTCCCTCGTGCTCTCCTTTTATACTCACCCCCTGTACCACTCCTGGCTCCTGGCAACCGTCACGGAAATCTGTCGCACAAATGATGACAGAAGTGTGACCCAAGAGTCTATGGCAAAATTATGACAAAAGAGTGATAAATAAGGTAAATATATGTAACTCTTGTGGTTGGCTTTTTTTCATTCTGCATGATATGCTTAAGACGCACCCAAATCGTTGCCTGGATCAACAGTTCATTTATTTTCATTGCTGAATACTGTTCTTGTATGAACTTAAAACCAGTTGCGTAATCATTCACCTGTTAAAGGCTATGTAGGTGACTTCCACGTATTGGATATGACCAATAAAGCATCTACGAACGTTTGTGTATAGGTTCTTGTGTGAATATATGTTTTCAGTTTTCTAGGATAAATACCCAGCCGGGCAATTACCCAGGTTAGATGGTAAGTATATAGTTCGCTTGATAAAAAACAGCCAGATTGTTTTCCAGAGTGCCTGTATCATTTTTCATTCCCACCAGGAATGTGTGCGATTCACTTTCTCTGCATCCCTTCTCAGTGCTTTGTATACCGTCAGTATTTTTATTTTAGCCCTGCTAATAAGTGTGTCATAATATCTCATTATGGTTTCAATTTGCATTTGACTAATGGCAAATGAGGTTGAACATGTATCTTCATGTGCCTATTTGATTGACATCAGTATCCCCATTTGGTGAAATGTTTGTTCGGGTCTTTTGTCTATATAGAAACGGGATTATTTGTTTTCTTACTTTTGAGTTTAGAGAGTTCTCTCTACATTTCAGATACAAGTCCTCTGTCAGATAGGTGATTTGCAAATATTTCTTCCCCTTTTCTTTATTTTCATCTCTTGCCAGGGACTTTCACAAAGCAAAGCCTTTCATTTTGATGAAGTCCAATTTTTCCAATTCTTTTTTCTTTAATGGATTTTGCTTTGGGTGTCATGTCTAAGATCTCTTTGCCTTGGCCTATGTCACAAAGATTTTCTTCTAAAAGTTTTATGAATTTATATGTAGATCCAGGATCCATTCTGAATTAGTTTTTATACAAGGCATGAGATTTAGGTCAAGACTTTTTTTTTTTCCTGGCCTAAGGATGTCTAATAGTACAACACCATTTATAGAAAAGCTATCCTGCCATTTTGCACCTTTGTCAAAAACCAATTGGCCATACTTCTGATGAATATATTTCTGGAATCTATTATGTTTAGTCAATTCCTGTGTCTGTCCCTCCTTTGATACCACAGTGCCTGAGGACTGTATTAGTATAATAAATTTTAACATGGACACAGCCCACGTTCAGTCCCAACTCCTTCTTTTACCAGGATGATAGAATAATGTCCTCCAGAAGACATCCACATGCTGAGCCCCACAAACTGTGAGCATGTTACTTTGTCCCACAAAGTACTTGAAGTACAAAAGACTTGAAGATGTGATTAACATGAGGAACTTTAAGATTAGAGATTATCTCTGATTATCTGGGTGGGCCCAAATCTAATCACATGCGCCCTTAAAGCAGAGAACCTTTCCCAGCTATGGTCAGAGACAGGAAACATGAGAACCAGGAAAGAGGTTCGCCGGGTGCCGCATTTCTGCCTTTGAAGATGAAGGAAGGAGACCATGAACCAAGGTGACTTCCAGATGCTGGGAGAGCAGAGAGACAGACTGTCCCCTAGAGCCTCCAGGAAGGAATGCAGCCCTGCCAACACCTCCACTTTAGACCTGTGCTGCACCTCTGGGCTATGGAGCTGTAAGATCATAAATTTCTGTTGTTTTAAGCCACCACATTTGTGGTAATTTTTTTATAGCGGCAATTAGACTGAGGGTTTTGGAAGGGAGGGATTGGAGGGTTGGGTGAGCCTCGTGGTGGGTATTACAGAGGGCACATATTGCATGGAGCAGTGGGTATGGTGCATAAACAATGAATTCTGGAACACTGAAAAGAAATAAAATAAAATAAAATTAAAAAAAACAAAATAAATGTAAATATAGCGACAATTAAGAAACTCATACACTTACTCAGTGTGGGACCTCGGCCAGGTCACGGAATGTCTCTTTCTGTTTCTTCACCAGCGAATGGAGATAAGGATGGCCCAAATTGAGAACTGAAGTGAGAATTGGAACTATAATGTCCAAAGTACTAGGCATGCTATAGGCACTTACATACGACAGATCTCTTCCTGCCCCTATTTGAGGAAGAAAGAAAGAAGGAAGGAAGGAAGGAAGGATAGAAGAAACCATACAAAAGAAGAGATCGCTTTGAGAATAAGAGCTAAATTAAAATGAAAAGGTGTGTTTGAGCTTAAGTGTCCATTTACATTTTCTGATCATCAGTCTTCTCATCTGTCAAATGAGAAGAATCATACCATAAAAACTCGGGTCACTGACCCACATGGCCCAGCCCACCCAATTACCCCACACCCTCAGGTGCACAGTGACGACTGCCCATGGCATTTTGAACATTCTCAGCAGCACGTAGGGACCTGTCTGACCCCTCCAGCCAATTCCCCACTTGAACTGATGTTCTGATTAATCTCCGACTACAGATGTCATTTACACTGGGTGAGAGGGCTCCTACTCCAGCATGTGCCATCCCGGGGCATTATAAAACCCTATGCAATGGTCATTAATTAAGTGAACTGTTCTTAGTCACCTCAGGACCAGTATTCCGGGCGTGAGGGCAATGACAGCTGCTCCACGCTCGGGAGACTCCAGGCCGGTGGAAGCCCGTCCTTCAGGCTCACCGAGCCCCGACACTAAAGCATCCTAAGCGGGGTTTCTTTCCATAGAATTTGAAGGACTGGCGCTTCTTCACTGCTTTCCTAACTCTCCTATCTCTCCTTCCCACTGACTGTGACCCTGGCCTCGCCAAGGTCAAGCTGGAGAGTCAATTTATTTAAGTGAGCACATACCGATAGTGCTTTGAAAGAAACGATGTCCACCCCCCATAGCAGAAGATCCCATTCTAGGTGGGCATCAGCCCACAGGCACACGCACACCCCAGAATGTGGCTGTCCACTGTGCTTGTTAAAACTCTCACCTTTTCCGGTTTTTGCTTCAAACACATGTGCAGGTGTGGGTGTGTGTGCATGTGGGTGTGTGTAATAACCATCCAGATGAGGAGACACAGTTTGGATGTGTTTACATTATTTTTTTTCTTTTGGAGAGCAGGAAAAAAGTAACTTTTAATTCTCCTCTATGTGCTTACATTCCAATTTTCTGCAGTAAGTATGTCTGACTTTATGAAGGGGAAAAAAGGAGATTAAAAAATAGTTTTCTTTAAAAATAGTTCATGAAAAAAAATATAAATAAATAAAATAAATGAAAACAGTTCAGAATTGGGGCACCTGGGTGGCTCAATCAGTTAAGTGTCCAACTTTTGGTCTGGGCTCAGGTCGTGACCTTAGGTTGTGGAATGGAGCCCTGCACGTGGCTTCACACTGGGTGTGGATCCTGCTTAAGATTCTCTCTCTCTGCGGGGCGCCTGGGTGGCTCAGTGGGTTAAAGCCTCTGCCTTGGGCTCAGGTCATGATCTCAGGGTCCTGGGGTCGAACCTCGCATCAGGCTCTCTGCTCAGCGGGGAGCCTGCTTCCACCTCTCTCTCCATCTGCCTCTCTGCCTACTTGTGATCTCTGCCTGTCAAATAAATAAATAAAATCTTTAAAAATATATATAAAGATGCATGTTAAAAAAAAAAAAAAAGATTCTCTCTCTCCCTCTGCCCCTCCCCTCTCCCCTCTCTAAATAAATAAATAAATAGTTCAGGATTGAGGGAAATATTTTCCAGCAGCCCATCTGTACAGTGTAAAACATACTGAGCACGTGAAGACCACCCGGGTTTGAGCTGGGTTTTAGGTGAAATGGAAGCCGATTTGCACCCCTGCATGGAGGGCTGAAGGAGCGCTTGTCCAGCCTTTCCCTGACCAATAGCAAAACATGCCTGGATGTTTCCCAAACTGCCTTCATCCAGGTTTCATCCATAACACCTGACCTTTAAGGCACTCTTCCCACAAGAAGAGTCCAGCCTGTTAAAAGAGAAACACCGAGGGGCGCCTGGGTGGCTCGGTGGGTTAAGCCTCTGCTTTCGGCTCAGGTCATGGTCTCAGGGTCCTGGGATCGAGCCCCACATAGGGCTGTCTGCTCGGTGGGGAGCCTGCTTCCCCCTCTCTCTTTGCCTGCCTCTCTGCCTGCTTGTGGTCTTTCTCTCTGTCAAATAAATAAAATCTTTTTAAAAAGAGAGAGAGAGAGAAACACCGAGGTTTCTGGGTGGCTCAGTGGGTTAAGCATCTGCCTTCAGCTCAGGTCATAATCCCCAGGTCCTGGGATCAAGCCCTGATGCGGGGCTCCCTGCTCTGCAAGAAGCCTACTTCTTCCTCTCCCTGCTTGTGCTCTCTCTCTCTTTCTCTCTCAAATACGTGGGTAAAATCTTTTTTTTTTTTTTTAAAGCTACACGAAAACCTCCAAACATCGCTGGTTTCCTCCTGCCTTGTTCTGCTTCAGTTCCATGAACAGAAGGGCACGTTGGCAGCCAGGGCAGAAAGCTGCGCCCTTGTGAACACCTGGATAGCTGCTAGTTCTGGTAAAGGTAGGCTGTGGCTGAAGAAAATAAACCCAGCAATAAAACATGTGTTTAACGGAAGGAAATTATGACAGGAAAGGATTTGGTAATAATTACTCCCTCACACCTGAAACCATCCAGCCCTGTGAACAAGCATCCTCTCAAACATTTGTGCTTAATATTTGCACTTTTAGGTGTGGGCAGAAATAAAAGGATCAGAACAGGAAGCAAGAGAACTCGCTTGCAGTCATTGCATAAGGGACCAGACCCCCCCTAAGCACTGGCTGGCCTTGGTCAGCTGGCAGGAGATGGGAATAAGCTAAACCACTGGCCAGGGGCTGGGAAAAGCAAATTCTATGCATCACCTTATGCATTTCATCCCACTGGGAATGTGGAAAGATAAGCCCCCACAAAGCATGGGTGAGCCTTGACCTCCTCCATTCAGTGGGATTTCAAGGGTCAGGATCCACCGGTCCCCGTCTCCAGGGAGGAACGTCAGGTGGCCTCATGGGGAGGAAGAAACTCTGACCTGGGAGTGTGTGACCTTGGGCAAGTCCTTGAATTTTTCTCTCTCACCTGTAAAATAGAAACAATGAGCCTAAGAAGTTCCTGTATGTTGAACATCAACGATGCACCAGGCAGCCGGCTAAATATCCAATCCGCTGAGCCCTAAAAGCTAGTGAGGAGGTTAAACAACTTGCTCCAGATCCCACTGCAAGCCAATGGTCAAGCCAGGATTTGGTCTCAGGTCTCTCTGACCCCAAAATCTATGTTCCTGTCCACCAGGTGACACTGTCTCCAGTCTCATGGGGGGTCAAATTGAGTTAATGCAAGTGCACTGCTGGGCCAACCATCAAGTGATAACCGAATATCAGGGCTGGCTGTTGTATTGTCGTTAGTAATAGCCAACAGAATTACAGAGGCTAAGGTCTTTGCATCGAGCAAATGACAGTCCAAAGCAGGCCAGTGTTGGATACACCTGTTTGTAATATCGACCAAAATACTGTCAGATGAGTGGAAACTTCAGAGAAATGGAAAGGGAAAGTGGAATCCATTCATTTAGGTCCTGTCTGCCATCAGCTGAGATCTCTGTGATTTTCCCTAAAAGATTAAGACTCACCAGTGAGCGTTGACCAATTATATACAAGGAAGCCTTCTAAGAGGGACAAAACCTGTCAGCAGTTTCTCTGAATAGCACTTCTCATCAAGACACTGGTGCTTAGTTAAACTAAAAGCTAATGTCCTTCAACAGAGACTCTAAACAGGACCCCAGGTGAGAAGTGTACGTTGCTCTCTACGGATTTAGGTCAAGGTTGGCCTGGCCAGCAGATGGGAAGCCTTGTGCTGGTAGCCAAGGACTCATGGAGATGCCGCCGAGGGTGAAACAGGGCTGGGACAAACACCAGAAATGGAGCTAGAGCCATGGGTCAACCACAGTGAGTTTTTGGTTCTGGGAAAACTTATCCTCCATCAGTGACAGGGATCTTCCCCAAGGCAACTGGACTTTGGTGTCAGAACCTCTGTGGAGCCCAGACTCTTCCTGAGAGAGAGAAGAGGGGGCACAGAGGGCTTTCTCCCAGAAACTCTGCTCCCTGACCCTAAGTGCTAGAAATGCACTGCCCAGCCCAGCTGGGAGAACTTTGGAGAATTTCAGCAAAATAGAATTCTGACACTTTAGAATCTTGGAATCATAGCCTCTTCGAACAAATGAATTCCAAACATCCCTCCAGGGCATGGATCCTTTCTTACATTTGCTCCCTCGGCACCTGGCACAGACCCTGGCACAGAAGAGCTAATGAAACTTCTTTGTAACCATCATATATTCAGGGGCCTCCCGGCCAATCTGCAGAGTCATTTCCAAATAAGCCTGGTCTGGCTTCTAAATGATAAAAAAAAAAAAATTTTAAGATTTTATTTATTTATTTGACAGAAGGAGATCACAAGTAGGCAGAGAGGCTGGCAGAGAGAGAGAGAGAGGAAGGGAAGCAGGCTTCCCGCTGAGCAGAGAGCCCAATGTGGGACTCGATCCCAGGACCCTGAGATCATGACCTGAGCCGAAGACAGGGGCTTTAACCTACTGAGCCACCCAGGTGCCCCTAAAAGAAAATTTTTGAAGAACTCTTTTTATTTGTGTTTCTCAGGAAACCTGAGAGGGGCACCAGGTAGTCACCCCCAAGTACTCACGCCTCTTCTCCCCAGTTTCGCACACCCAGCAACCTCTCCAGACCACATTTCCCAACTCCTCCACACCCCAGCCTCGCAGACATTTTTCCTCTCTCCCGCCTTCACCCTCATCCCCAGCCCTTTATACCATGTTCAACTCAGCATCTCCCCTAAATCCCTCTCCCCTTCCTCTCTGGCAAGCTCTCCCGACTTCTTGAGATCATATGAGCTCTGACAGCCAGGATGGCACCCACTGAACCCATCTTGGGTGGGAAAGGGGGAGGTGTCAAAAGTAAAGGAGGCAAATCAGGGTGGCCAGAGCCAAATCTAGCAGGAAAGACAAGGCAGAAAGCACTCATCTCCACCATAGTTTGATGAAACACTATCCTGCAGGTTGATAAACATGCAGGTAACCAGATCGTCAGAGTCTGGAAGGACACAGACCCCACTTCACTCTTCCCCTATCCTCTACCAGCATCAGGAATCTTCTCTGTATTACCCAGAGTTTATCCAGCTTCTGTGGGAACACCTCTGAGAAGCAGCAACCCCCAGAGAGCAGGAGAACCTAGCATGAGGTCCATTCCCTCATGAGCCTTAGCACGAAGAAGCTCTTGCAAGGCTCAGTCTGGAGAGGGAAGCCTCAGGCAAAGCCAGACCCACAAACTGCTCCAAATGGAACTGTCCTGTCACAGAGCTACCTCTCTTCTACAGAAGATTCCTGAAGAAAGGGCTAAAGAAGAAGGAGAAGCAAGGAAGGGGAAGCAAGGAATAAGAGGAGAAGGTGGGTGCACTATTGCTTCCACCTGGGCCCTGAGCGTGGGTCCGTGCGAGCACAGGCTCAATGCAGCAGCCTGTCTGGGCAACTGATCATCCGGGGTTTGAGACGGCATCCTGGGCCTGTGGCCTTCAGATCTTCCCTGCTTGCTGCCACCATGAAAGGCAAAGGTACTTGCGAATGCTCCTTCTCTTTATTTCCCTCCTTTCCCGGGACCTTGTCTGTGTGTACCAGAGCCGGGTGCCTGGAAGCAGGCTTCCCTTGAGGTGTGTCGGAGTCCCCGTGAGACTCGCCACTGAAGGTTACTTTTTAATAAGTGCCCCAACACGCCTCCATTGTCCCCTGCTCCCCAAGAAGAGACTCTGGCATCATGTCCCCAGTTCTGTAAACACCTTCTCGCTGCTCAGGGGCAAGGGTGGGTTTTCTATGTTTATAAGTGCAAGCCGAGAGGTTACAAATTTTTTTAAGCCTCTCCAACAGCCTTAGGTGCTGTAGCAATCTGGTTCTCAGAGGCAGCCGCTGGCATATGCCGGGGAGGGGAGTGAGTGGTACAGTAGAGCTTCTCGGGGACTGTAAGGGTGAGCTTCCTTTATTGTGCTATCAGGCAGCCATCCAGTAGCACCAGCTGCTGTGGGTAGGACATTTCTGCAGCAGCTGCTCGGGCTACCCAGAATGGGAGTGGCAAGAGGTAGTGTGACTGCGCTGGATATTGGTGGGGGGGATTCAAAATGAACAATGGGAACACTTGATCCGATGGCTTTGGGAAGGGCAAGGGCTACTAATTTAAAAAAAAAAAAAAAAAAAAAGAATGTTTCTCTTTGGGGCAAAGGGAATTCATACAGTTTTTGATACAAGGAGAACTGAGGTCTTACCTTTTTCTAAGTGTACTAAGGGGCCTGTGCCCTCTTCCGCTCCCTAGCAAGTAAGATTCACCTGCTATTCCATGTTCCATGGACCCTGGAGCACCCAGAGATGGGTCAGCCTCTATGAGAAGCTGTTTAGTGGCGTCTCCCATCAGACAGAGCCACGTTAAACATACTCCGCCTCTCACTGGCTGTGCATCTTTTTGTACATTACCAAACCTCTCTGTGCTTCATTTTCTCATCCTAGACATAATGCCTATCTCATAGTTTGTGGGGATTCAGTAAGGAAGTACATTGTATAGAGCACAGCTTTGAAAATGTCAGTGCTTAAAAAATAGGTGTGACTAATTTTAATAAGTTAATTTTTAAGAATGTCCAAGGCAGATTCTAGTTAGTAGCACACTGTGAGAAACACAAAAGGAAGAGAGACAGTTGCATGTGAGAGAGGCAGGGAGGCCTCCCGGATGAGGAGACGCCTCACCTGTAAAATTTACAACACCTGTTCCCCTAGAAGGTCCTGATAAGAAGGTATGCTCTCCAATTTTCATGCTTATTTGAATCAAAAGTGTTGGAAGGATGAGAGAAATGGCCATAGAATCACAAAAAAAATAAAATAAATAAAAAAATAAATAAATAAAACAACCATACACACACACACACATGATTACCAGAGGTGGGGATCATTTTAAGAGGCAAAAATAATAGGGGTGACTGAGTGGCTCAGTCACTAAGCATCTGCCTTCAGCACAGGTAATGATCTGGGGTCCTGGGATCAAGCCTCGTATCAGGCTCCCTGCTCAGTGGAGAGCCTGCTTCTCCTTTTCTCACTCCCCCTGCCTGAGTTCCCTCCCTCGCTGTGTCTCTCTCTGTCAAATGAATAAAATCTTTTTTTAAAAGAGGCAAAAATAATAGTCAATAAATATCAATTATTAACTCTCATATATCGTGGAATCTAAGATACACCATATTTCACGGAATCTAAGACACACCACCAAGAAAGAGCAAAACCTATGAACTGAACAATAACACTGTGTTTCCATAACAGCAACTGTTAAGATGCATCGATTTCAGATATATTTTTAAAAGGTTAAAAAAAAAAAATGGGCATCTGAGAAATGGTGAAGTTCCATGTTCGCCATACTCTACACTAATGAAGATACGTTTTAAAAGCATTTTTTCATGCGTTCCCCGCAAAAAATAGGTATTAGGAAATCCATTTGACAGATCAGGACACTGAGGCACAGAGCAATGAAATAATTTGTCTAAGTCCCCATAGCCAGTCGATATTAGAGCTGGCAATCAGATTCAGAGCTGCCTAACAGAAAAATCCAAGGGTTTATGCACCGTACTGTGCACAAAAGACCTAAAACCCAGAGCAGCTGGGTAAGAGGGACAGAGAGAAGTACATGGACCACGTCAGAACCAAGAGAGCCGTGAATGCTGGGGTTTGGACTGGCCATCCTCTCCAGGATCATGCCCTGAGTCTTGCTGCGTGGCACTATATTGAGCACTGGAGGGAGGCCAGCCCCAAGCAAGAAACAGACCGGATCTCTGCCTTGCAGAGTTCACAGCTAGCTGAGCAAGGGATCCGCTCCTGACTGGACCATTCAGGAGGAGAGCTGCCAGGGTCCAGGTGTGCATGGGGCACACATAGAAGGAAACTTTGACCCAGAGCTGGGGGATCGGGGAGGGCTTCCCAGAGAAAGTGGCACAATGATCTGAACAGTGGGTCAGAAATGGAGAAGCATGTGGCACCAGGCACCTCATGAGCGCCCCTCCATTTCCCTCACAGGTAGGTTG
The DNA here is from genome assembly GCF_030435805.1 of Mustela lutreola. Lineage (NCBI taxonomy): Eukaryota > Metazoa > Chordata > Mammalia > Carnivora > Mustelidae > Mustela > Mustela lutreola. The sequence continues at coordinate 27,264,326 of NC_081291.1, read as the reverse complement.
GAGCCGTCTGACCAATCCTGGCCAAAAGAGGGGAAGAGAAAGGGACTTGTGGCACTTGTAGGCTGAGTAAGTTAAAAGACAGGTGCCTCCTCCGACTTCTCTCCCTTTGTGCCAGTGACTTGGAGGGCCACCAGAGAAAAAAGGACCACCCAATCCATACCACAGCTCAAAGGAGTGAGACATAAACTTTAATGCATTAAGTGACTGAAATGTAGAGGTTAATTCAATATTGCTGCATAACCCAACTGACCCTGATTAATCCGCTAGGAGTGAGGGCTCCATGCAGGGGAAACAGAATGTTCAAAGGCCAGAACGTGGGGACTTGGAGGAATTGAATACTTCCTCTAGCTGCAGCATGAGGGCCAGGGGCCAGTGGCGTGAGATGAAGCTGGAGAGGTAGGACTTCCTCCCAGGGCTCTGCAGACCACGTAGCAAGTCTGGAAGGCTGTGGTGCAGAGAATGGATTAAAAGTGGAGAGAGACAAGGCAACAGCAGCTGGAGACTACAAGTCCTGAGAGTGGCAATGAACATGACTCTAAAGAAACAGACACGAGAAAGACAACATGGAATCCATTGCAGGGGACAAGAGAGAGAGCTGAGTCAAAGTTACCTCCAAGTTCTTGAGCTTGAGACATGAGGACGATGGCGGTGTGCTCAACAGAAGGGGGAAATCCAAAGACAAACTGAGCCATGGCGGCTCCTGATGGGTCTGACTTGGAACATGTTGAGACTTGAGGTTGAAGGATCATTGTCCAAGGGAATTAAAGGAGCAGGGTGTGGCGGGACAGAATCAGATTCGGGAGCTAGCCTCTGCTTGCTTACAACTGAGTTGGAATTCCTTCCTAGTTCTCTCCATTCGCAACAGGTTCAGCTAGATGTACTCTCTCCATGAAGGCTTCTTATGACAGCCTCGGTTTTCCTAAATGCTCTGTAAAGACCAATTAATTGCACTAATTTATCTATCAGCTTTTTCTGGAATGAGCATCTAAGACCTAATTAGACAATTGTCGTTAAACCTATGGAACAGCTCCCTGAGAGCAGTCAGCAATGAGATGGTATGTTTTCCTTTGTGGCTGACACCTCAGGTGGCTATGGGAAAATATACAGAAACAGGTATCAAGGTGTCAGAGAAGGGAAGGAGCTCTCGCAGGCCTCGAAGCTACCACACAGGTAAACAGTTCCCTAGAGAAGAATGTGTGGTGACCTGGGGTGGTTTGCTGTGCTGGAGTGGGTTCCTACCAGCTCTAAAATATTCAGAATCCCTGCAGACTAGCCGGTAGCTCAAAGTTGGCCACAGTGAGAGTACTTACAGCACAGAATTCAGCAAATTCTGCAGGTCAGGGCTCTTCGTGAAGAGCAACCTTCCTTCAGTATAAACCAGTTCTCTCTCTTGTCCCCCCCGTGGATTCCGTGTTGTACTTCTCATGTCTGTTTCTTTAGAGTTGTGTTAATTGCCACTCTCAGAACCTGTAGTCTTGCAGGAATGTGGGGGTTGGAAAGTCATCTCAGTATCTGGCTCCCCTCCCTTCTCGTGGGAATATCCAAAAGCCATTCGTGATACCTGCCTTTCCCTCATTCTCCAGTTCCAATCCATCAAATGCTCTCCATCCTGTCTCCCAAATATATCTTCATTATCTGGCACCTGATGCCTTACCTAACAATCCTCTCCTTTACACTCACTGTGCTCAGAAGGTTTCCACTCTGAAACTTTGCATACTTTGGTCTGCCCTCCTAGAATATTCTTCCCCCCATTAAGAGTGACTGAAGTCTTCTCATCTTCAGATCTCAAGTGTAAAGTCACTTCTCCTGAAGACCTCCCCAGACCACACCTTCTAAAACAGCACTCCCTATGTTATTTTTCTTTTTTTCACTTTGTCTCTTTCAAAGCACTTATCACAGTTTATCTTGTTGTATAATTCTTTCGTTGACTTTCTGCCAGACTGGACACTTCAGGAGGGCAAGCTTGTTTTCTACCCTATTACTCATGCCTCCCATGGAGCCTGGCACAGAATCGGAGACCAATAAGTATTTACTGCAGAAATAGTGGATAAAGGGGCACACACCCCAAATTTTGTAGTTGTGAGTGATACCAAGACCCCCCTTTTCAAAGGTCCTCCTTAAGGTTGGAGGGTGTTGCTGTTAAAAATTCAAACCAATGGAACTCAAAAGATAGATGATTTCACTGATACCATAAGCCCTCTCCAGTGGCCAGATGGAAGTAAGGTGGTGGTGTTTCCTCCTCCCCACCCCCACATACTGGAGTACATTTAAATGGAGTTACTGAGCCCACCTCTTATATTGCATTATCTCATAATTTTCCCTCTTCTCCATGACAGACCAAGGTAAAATCAAGGGGAAGAGTTTTCCTGCCACCGTGACCTTCTGAGGTGTTTGTTTTGACAATCTCTTCTTTCCCTAAGGCCTCCTGACATCATAGAACACTCAGGACCTGCCTCAGAGGTACAGAAGGATTTGAGTTTACTAGACTTGGCACCAGGGAAACCACTTGCTTCCTCCCATGTGTCCCACATGAGCACAGATAAATACCAAAATTACATACATCAACCATCTCAGCAAGGGAAATTTTCTAAGGGAGGAAAATGCAGGGGTTATTGGCTAACTCTTCTCAAAGCCATACCTCACGGCTAACTCTAAAGTCATACTTCACAGCGGGATTGGGAACAGGGATATGAAGCAGTATGGCAGGCAGAGCCTATGGTGACCTCCAATGACCTCTACCTCCTGGTATTCATGTTTTGTATAATCCCCTCCCTTGAGTGTGGATGGAAACTGTGACTTGTTTCTAGTCAAAAGAATATGACAGATATGAAGGAATTTTGCTGACTGCAGGTCCTAAGTCAATTTGAGTTCATCAAAAGATAGATTATCCTCAATAGATCTAATTTACCTGGGCAAATGGCCTTAAAACAGAGACTTCACCCTTCTTGAGGCAAGAGAGTCTCCTTGCTGGATTGGTGAAGTACTATGGTGAGGAAGCCCACATAGCAAGGAACTGTGGGCATTCCCTAGGACCAAAGGACAGCCTCCAGTACACAGCCAGCAAACCTCTGGGGACTTTTGTCACACAACTTCAAGGAAATATGTGACAACCTCAGTCACGTCACAACACGAATGAGCTTGGAAGCGAATTCTTCCCCAACTGAGCCTCCAGATGAGAATGTGACCCAAATAATACCTTGATTACAGTCTTGTAAGACACTGAGCAGAAGACAGTTAAAATGTGCCTACACTCCTAACACACAGAAACTTAGAGATATAGTAACTATTTGTTGTTGTAAGCCACTCGGTAGGTGCAATTTGTTATGCAGCAATAGACAACTAACACAGGCAGTGACATGAGCTAAACCCAGGAAATAGCAACCAGAGATTCAATGATACCCACTCTCTGTAATGCCTTGCTTGTTAGCCCTGCTGTGGGTCATTTCTGCTCCCAGACAAAGCATTTCAGGTGCTCCCTAGGAGGTAAACTGAGACATTCATCTGGGCACCCACTGTGTACCATAGCCTGGATTGGGGACTGAGGATTCAAAGTGACTGTAAAATTGTCTTTCTTTCAAGGAGCTCACAGACTAGGTGGACAGATAATGCAAGTGCATCCTCCATCAGTCCGTCCTCCCTCAGCCGTCACCTACAGAGGGCTGGTATGTGGCAGGCATGGTGCTAAGTGCTATGGCCAGAGAAGAATAAGAATCTGCTCAGCCCGAGGTGTCAGTCAGGTTATGGAGAGCTGGAGGCAGCTTATGTTAGCTCCCCAGGAGTCAATTGTTAAATTTTCAGTAATCTTGTGACCCAGTAGTTAAACGCAACCATTATGAGAAGTTAAATGATTTAAACTTAAAAATTAAATAAATTTTATTTTAAAAGGTAATGAATACTCAAAACTCATCAGTTCCTGACTATTTTTCTACATTTTACTTCTTCCTGTGATCTTGAAGTTGTAAGCCAATATTGTTTGTGTAGGGTGGAAATGCTCTATAGTCGTGTGTTACCGTGCATGTCCTCCCAACTCCACGCTTAGTGACTTTGCAATGGCAACTTCAAATTGGCCATAGTGTGTGTACTTATACCACAGAAACTGTCACACATCACAAATCTGAGCTTGATTAACTGTTCTGGTGATAGTCTAGACCCCAGATCTCAAGGAAGTGAATAGAGAAAGGTTCACAATGCAGCAAATCTTAAGTGTGCCATGTGCTGTTGCCATTGCATGTAAGCTGAACCAAAAAAATCAAGGATACATTCTTCTAATATTCAAAACCTGTTCTGTAATTCAGCAAAGGAGTCACTCGAATCATATACAATCGAGTGAAGTTTTCAAAATCACTTTCATCTTACTTATTAATGTAAGTGAAAGTATCAGCCAAAGTTCATGACAGGACTACACTTGCTCATCCAAGGACATGAAAGACCTCTTTCCTGAATCAGAAAGTGATCAAGTATACATATTCATAGTGCAATGGTGTCAAATCATGGTTGAATTGCAACCAAAACTTGGCTAAAACAAGAATCGGCAAAAATGAATGAAAGCAATCTGTGAGAGTCAATGACCATATGAAATGCATAAGAAAGGATACTGTGTGTTATTTTTATGTGATAATAAGTGTGTGTTTGATACACATCCTTTATACCAGTGCAGTATAATAAACCTAGTTATGTGTAGGTGTGCTTACATTTTTTCTGAAGAGCTGGTTGTGAACTTTCATTCAGCACATTGGCTGGTAGAGGCAGACAGAGATGACTATCAGTGAGTTGAAAGCCATAGTCAAAGTATGAATGAAGATGTGAGGCAGTAGCAGAAAGTGGTTTCTCTCTCTAACTGAAAGGGTAGGAGGAGTGATTTTTTTGACCTGGGTCACTACTCTCAACTACGTTGGGGAGGGTATGGTTCAAAGACTAAGACAAGACACTGCCCACATCACCCTTTCCCCAGCCTGGGCACAGACTGGCCCAACATTGTGTCTCCTGGCTCAATAAGGAAAGGGGCATTTAGAAAGCTGTCAGCCAGGGAATTCCCTTTGCTGCTCCCTGTCTGAGTCCCGATTCCAGACCTCTTCGTAGCTTGGGAGATGGAGTCATGACCAAGTGCTCAGCATCCATCAGGACCTCCTGCAAAGAATAAGGACAATGGAGTCAAGGTTTAAAAGAAAGATGTTGGTTGACAGGGAAGAAGCATCCTGCTTTGAGCCAGACTCCATGACAGTTTTACCTGCATCAACTCATTTAATCCTCATGACAACCCAGTGAGGACATCTATCTTACCCACTTCATTTTACAGAGGAGACTGGGGCTCAGAGAGAAGTTACTTGTCCAAGCATGCTCACACTGCCAGTCAGTCCTGGAGCCAGGAATTGAACCCAGGTAATGGACCACATGCACCTTACTGTGATGGGGGAGGCTGGATCTTTCCCAGCCATCTTAACGAAGACAATATGTGAGGAGGGAGGGAAAGCATGGAGAACATAAGGCCTCGTGCATATCCATGACGACAATGTTGATGAAGCGTCTGTAAGAACTTGGCGGGGGGGATTCTTCCATTTCATTTAGATTTCAGATTTTTTTTGCTGTTCGATTGTTTCCTCCAACTAACAAGAAACAAATTTTTCATTGTTTTCACAAATTTTTATTGATTTCCTACTACATTCTAGGGGTGAGAATTACAGCAAAGACCAAGAAAGACAGTAAGAAACAAATGGCAGAGCTCCCTCTGTTGCCATCCACCCCTCACTGTGTCAAGAAGCAGATCTAGTTTTGCTTTTCATAGTACTCAGGGCTCCCAGCCTGGTGTCTAGCCCAGAGAAGGTACTCATTGAGTATTTGTGGGTGAACTGCTGAATGGATGAATGCCGCAAGGGGTAATCATACCACCTTCCCTTCCTCATCCCAAAGGTGCCTGAAGACAATCAGAATGAAGAAACTCCCAAAATGTGCTCAGTGTCTGCTTTCCCCCAGGCTGGCCCTGAGAGAAGCCCCACCAGCTCACATCCTGACTGGCCCACCCTCTCAGAGCTCAGCCCCTGAAAGGGAAATTCCAGGTCACCCTCCCCGCACTGTGGCACCCTGGACTTCTGCTACCTCCACTTCCCCCACAGTCACTGGAGAAGACAGACCCCATAGCAGGGGGGCAAGTTTGAGCCTGCATGGCTGCCTGGAAGCTGCAAAGGGTGAGTCCTCCCCTCTGGAATGAAAGGGTGATAGCTGTGAGCCCTCATGAAAGAGTGTTGAGGTGGCCATGAAGGCCAGCTGCTTCCTCTCCACACCATCAGGCTCCTTGCTCCACCGGAGCCCTCCCCACAGTGTGAAAATGCAGGGCAGCCTCCAATTTGCATTGCAAGGATTTATCTGCTCTTTCAACCTGTGCCCCCACCCAAGGAGGCTTCCACCCAAGGAAGACACCACCCAAGGAGAACTCCACCCAAGGAGGATTCCACCGTCTTAGGGAATGGGGCACTCAGCTGAAAGGAAAGGCCAGCGGAGAGGGACACAGAGTATTGATAATGAACTTTACTGTGATGATTATAAAGTGATATCTACTTTATAGATAGGTATAGGTGTAGAAAATGTAGAGGGGAAGAGTCATGTCAAAAAAAAAAATCAAAATTGCCGTCATCCCTTTGCTGCATTTCTTATAGCCTTTCGCCTGTATGTGTTCTTGTCTTCACAGTGTTTAATTGAAATCCTTCGCAGAATACTGTTAGAAATCTGTGACCAGGTGGAAAGAAAAGGAGATGCCAGATCCTCTTTCCACAACCTCACTAAGCCCCTCCCCAACTCCATTTTTTGGCAACCAGGAAAGATGGAGGGAACTCCAGAATTATGGCTGGTACTACTGACGTTAAATTATGGTTAATACTGAAGTTCTTGCCACCTTGACAAATGGTTTAGAGTGAGATTTAACTTGATTTAGAAAAATAAAGAAATATGACATTTCTTAGAACGGTGGTGCGGGGTAAAATTCACACCAGCTGAATGGATGAGTGGGTTGATGGATGGCTGCCCGGATAGCAGGCAAAAAGAAAAAGGAGTAATAGAGAAATGGAAAGAAAAAGGGAGAACAAGGGAGACACACATATAGATGCTTGTATGTGCATAGAATATTCTAGAAGGATACTTGGGAATTGTGAACAGTAGATCCATCTTGGAGAGTAGGTAAAAGTGGGCCTTAAAATGGATGTTTTGTTTTGAAGTTCAAGGGCCATTTTTTTTTAAGATTTTATTTATTTACTTGACAGACAGAGATTACCAGTAGGCAGAGAGGCAGGCAGAGAGAGCAAGGGAAGCAGGCTCCCTGCTGGGCAGAGAGCCTGATGCGGGGCTCGATCCCAGGACTCTGGGATCATGACCTGAGCTGAAGGCAGAGGCTTTAACCCACTAAGCCACCCAGGCGCCCTAACTGGTTCTTGTATTACCTCTGCACTCCTTTGAATATTTAACCGTGAGTAAGCATTACTTTTCTAATTCCTAAAACATTTGAAGTGATTTTCCCACCTCAGATATTATGAATACATTAGGTTACATGGCAAAGAGGGATTGAGGCCGCAGATGGTATTAAGGTTGCTCATCAGCTGACCTTAAACTAGGGAGATTATTCTGGATTAACCAGAGGGGACCAGTGTAACCACCAGGGTCCTTAAAAGTGGAGGTGGGAAGGTCAGAGGAGAGTCAGAGAAAGATATGTGAAGATGGAGGAAGGAGCCAAAACACGAGGAAGTAGCCTCTAGAAATTGGAGAAGGGAACGAAGCAAATTTCCCCCAGGAGCCTCCAGAAAAGGATGCAGCTCTGTAACACCCTGATTTTAGCTCCGCGAGAGCCATGTCAGACTTCTAACCTGATCCCGCTGGCCTCCCCCGCTTCCCCCCACCCCGCAGAGTGACCATGTGGGGCACAGTATGGCCGGGCTCCCTGTGGACCAGGCCCCTGAGCCCAGGAACTTCTGAACTAACCGCTGGCACGGGTCCTGGCACGCACAGAAAGACTTCCATTCCCACCGTCCGTGGTTGTTGTTCAAAGGAACAGCAGCCGCACGAAAAGAAACGAATGGAGGAATGAATTATTAATGCTTGCGAACAGAACCTCTAACGCTATTAGTATTCTGTCCTAGCTGTGCCTCTCATGCCAAGGCACTGATTTTATTACATAGCAGATCAAGGCACAAGGCACACGTGGCCACATTGGATTTGGTCAATTAACAAGGGCGAGGAGAACTGTAAATTATTCGTCGTTTCCAGGGGCACCATTTGGCACAGTAGTGTCCGTGCCTTTCCCCCTTGGCTTCGACACACACCTGGCTTCCTTTTGTTATCAAGGCCCGCAGTTGCTGTGAAAAAAAGGCTGGCGAGATCTGATGCTAAAGCGAGTGCGCAGAAATCCCTGCCTAGGTCCTGGTCTGGTTTCTTCTTCAAAGATTAGAACTAGAAAGATCCGAGGGCTGGACATCGATTTCATTCGTAAAGCACCTCTTTTGTCTTTGGGCACCCAGCAGATTACATACAGCCTACGCCAACACACACACCTGTGTGCCCCTGGGCACACACGAACACATGCTGATGGGTACCCCAGACACAGACACACAGGCTTTCGGGCACCCACACTGGAGACGCACATGATCTAGCTCAGGCAGGGGAGCAGTGGGTTCCGCTCCCTGGGGCTTCTCTCTCTGAGCTGAGCATTCTAATTCAGAAACTACCCTAACTCTGGGGAAATAATCTTCAGATTAGTTTCTCTGCCTGCCAGGAACAGAGGGCCGTGCTCCATTTTTAAAGAGTAGCTTAGGGACACCTGGGTGGCTCAGTTGGTTAAGCGGCTGCCTTCTGCTCAGGTCATGATCCCAGCCTCCTGGGATTGAGTCCCACATTAGGCTCCTTGCTCAGCAGGGAGCCTGCTTCTCCCTCTGCCTCTGCATTCCTCTCTGTCTGCCTGCGCTCACTCTCTCTGACAAATAAATAAATAAAATCTTCAAAAAAAAAAAAAAAGGAACTTTAAAAAAAGAAATAAATAAAAATAAAGAGTAGCTTATTTCAGGCAGTGCTGGGGGGCCCTGGTTAGGCTGGAACCCCTAAGAGGGTCCCAGCTGGTGACCCTGCAGCTCTTAGAGATGCAGGTGGGTGGGTGGCGTGTGTCCCTTCCCAACTGCCCACTTGTGAGCTGTGTCATCAGGGGCAAATTACTTAAACTCCCTATGCCTCAGTTTCCTCAGTTGTAAGTTGTAGGTGAAAATAGTACTTGCTTTGGAGGGTTGGGTTGGGATGAATTCTGATTACGAACGTACCTTGTTTAATGGAGTGCCATGCAGATAGTAAATGGTCCGTAAATGCTGATTCTGGGGCTATGATCCCTACAGCCACATTCATCTAATCCCCCTACTTTGGGGAGGGGGGTTGCTTTTCACATTTTATTGGCTACAAGGAAGGGGCCTCCTCTGTGTCACCAGGGGTGCTCACTCCAAGCTTGGGCCCTAGGGGTCCTGGGGGGGGGGGGGCTGGGCACATCAAGCATGTTTCCATCACCTCGTAGGGGCACTGGGTAGTTGTAAGGCGTGGTCTGGTTGATCAAGGTGGCATATTTGGTGAAGGGGCTGAGGGTGCACAGAATTAGGGCAAGGCCCCCAATGGTAAAGGATGTGACCAACATCGGCTCCTCGGCCCAGACATCCTTGAGGAAGGTGGTGAGTCCCCCAGCTATCTTGTCGTAGCATTGGCAGAAACAGGGGCTCCCCTTCTTTTTTTAAAGATTTTATTTATTTATTTGAGAGAGAGAGAGAGCATGAGCAGGGGGAGGAGCAGAGGGAGAGAGAGAATCAGACTCCCCACGGAGCATGGAGTCTGATGTGGGGCTTGATCCCAGAACCCTGAGACCATGACCTGAGCCAAAGGCAGACGCTTGACCAACTGAGTCACCCAGGTTCCCCTTACCCCCTACTTTTTAGGAACGCACACACACACCCCTTAAAGAAAGAGTGCTCGAAGAGGCAATGCTCAGAACCTTATCTTCTATTTGAACAGCACTTTGCCCCATGGGTTTGAAAGCCCCTTGATATTTGTGTTTCCCTTTTTGCTTCATAAAACCTTGTGGGGTAGGAAGACTGGAATTACTGGCTCCTTTATTTAAAAATAGAGAAAACAGGGGCGCCTGGGTGGTTCAGTGGGTTAAGTCTCTGCCTTCCGCTCAGATCATGATCTCAGGGTCCTGGGATCATGCCCCGCATGGGGCTCTCTGTTCAGCAGGGAGCCTGCTTCCCCCTCTCTCTGCCTGCGTCTCTGCCTATTTGCGATCTGTGTGTGTGTGTGTGAGATAAAAAAATAAAGTCTTTTTAAAAAATTAGAGGAAACAAAGGTGTACAAAGGTCACAAGATACACCTGTAAAAATTCATTGCAGTGTATTTGTAACCACACACACACCTATAAGCGCACGCACGCGCGCGCACACACACACACACACACACACATCATCAAACACACAGCAGCTGAAGAGGGTAAATGAAGGCGGTGCCTTGTAACGTGCAGTAGTGTGCAATCATTACGAAATCAACCTCCAAGTTTCCAATGACGTGGGAAATGTCTCGGCTCTAATGCTGAGTGAACGAGAAGCGTCCAGACCCGGATGCCGAGAAAGAGTTCCATTCAACAATCGGGAGGAGGAAATGGGCCAAGACATTAACATCGCTCCCACAAGAGGTTGTACTTGCCTGATATTTTTTTCCTTTATACTGTTTGGTGTTTTCCAAAATTTCCAAGACAGGACTATATTATTTTTATAATTAAATTTTAAAAATGAGCTATGAGTTCCAGTTGCTCCCCTGAGGACGTGCTGCTGCCTGGCAGCTGGGCCAGCTCCCTGAACCTATCAGTAATGGGAGGGATGGTGACCCTTCCCTCCTGGTCACTAGGTCAGCCTTTGGCACCAACCCTCCCCAAGGAAATGAACCACTATCACACACCAATAATGGCACTTTTAAGACCTGTTTCCAAACTCTGAATCCAGACTTGACACCAACCTCCACACTTGCAGTGTTGTCATCTGAGAGAGAGGGAAGACCTCCCTGGCCCATTCACCAGGAAAAGTCAAACAAACTCACAAATGATATTATCAAGTAGTCATAATCACAGAGTTTAGTGAGCATCTACTATGAGCCAGGCCCTTCCAACAAATTCTCCTAACTACCCCATGACACAGGGATTATCCCACTTCACAGAAGAGGAAACTAAGGCTTGAAAATGGGAGGGCCCTTGCCAAGGGCAGCCAGCAGGTCAGTGGCAGAGTCAGGACTGTCTGCACCAGGGCCCAGGCTCTGCACCTGAGGACCGAGCAGTAGGGGAGCCCCTAGTGCACCTAGGAGTCAACTCCAGTGCTGAGACCCAGCTGGTTCTTCTCTGAGTGAATACTGGAGAGAGTGTCCCCGGGGAGGCCTGCTCAGGCTGAGGCTTCAGTGAGGGCTTTGCCATTGGAAGACAAATGAAACAATGATTTCCTGATGGTTATTAACTTCTGTGAGACTTGAAGCCCTTACGGGGACTGTCCCAGGTCTTCTCTCCCTCCCAAGGCTATTGCAAGGATGCCTGAGACCCAGACTGGGGGAAGGAAGACCCAGGGTCATACAACTGCTCTGAGTAGAGCAGGGGTCACAGCTTCTGGGCCCTGGACTAGGGTTGTCCCTATTGAAACCAAGGCAGAAATGAGCCGGCACTCATTCATTCATTCAACAAACCTTTACTGAGCATGCGCTGGGCACCAGGCATTGTTCTAGTGAGTGGAACCAACAAGGCCTCTGCCCTCATGGAATTCACTTTCTAGTAAAGCAAGACAAGTGAACAAATATCCAAGAAATATTCTTTCAGGCTGTCATAAGTGCTCCAAAGAAACTAAAAGAGGATTGCCCCTGAGGATAGCAGAATAACAGCCTTCGAAGATGCCCGCGTCCTCAAACCCAGAGCCCTGCCAAAACATGGCATTAGTTACACAGTGAAGGGAATTAAAACTTCAGATGGGATCAGGATTGCTAACCAGGAGACCTTGAGACAGGGAGAGTATCCTGGAGGAGAGTATCCCACGGGTGGGCTCCGTGTCTTCACGGATCCTAGAGTGGAAGAGGGAAGCAGAGGCAGAGAAGGAGATGGGACCCTAGAAGGACCATTGAGGGACACTGTTGGCTTTGAAGATGGAAGGCAGGGGTCGGGGGGCACCTGGGTGTCTCAGTCGGTGATGTGTCTGCCTTGGGCTCAGGTCATGGTCTCAGGGCCCTGGGATGGAGCCCCACATTGAGCCCCTCCCTAGTGGGGAGCCAAGATGGAGGAAGGGGTCATGAGCCAGGGAAGAAGACAGCCTCCAGAACCTGGAAAAGGCCAAGAAAATGAATTCTCCCTTGAGCCTCCAAAAAGGAACACAGTCCTACCTACACCTGGATCTTAACCCAGTGAGACCCGTCAGATTTGTGACCTACAGAAGTGTGAGATGGTAAACGTGTGTTGGATAAAGCCCCTCAGTTTCTGGTTGTTCGTCACCGCAGCCCTGGAAGTAGGACGGCGCCTCATGGTTCCCTCCTCAGACGGGCCTCACCCGATCACATATTGAAGGACGTCCTCCTGCTCTCTGCCTTGCGTGGTTGCAGGTTCCTTCACAGAACTTACCACAGTTTTAATCAATGACTCACTTGTTTACTTTGGGAAGCAGGGCAGAGAGAGAACCTTCACATGAAGGTCAGGCCTGAAGGATGAAAACACCGGCCACGGGCAGAGCTGTCCGGGCTGGGGAGAGGGGTAGGAAGAAGGCGGGAGCAGACGGGAGGCCAGGCCTGAACCCAGTCAGGATGCAGGCAAGTGCACCCCCAATTTGCTTCCTGGGAACCCATCCCGGGCACCAGAGCAAAAGGCCTCGGGGACCACCTCACCCGGCAGCAGCCCCTGTTCTCCCCTCCAGCCGGCTCCTGGGCACTCGCCTTGATCTGCTGACCAGAGGCCTGACCTCATGGGCTTGGACATCCACTGCACTGGGGCATCGCATCCTTTCTGGAAGCAGTCAGGGTGGAAATTGCCAACTCCAGAGTACCCTCTGCCAACAAAGAGGGAGACACCCCCCCCCGCCCTCCCCCGCCAGGAGCCTACGCGGAACACAGCGCCTGCTGGGAAAAAACCCACCCTAAGCGGGAGACTTCTCGGGAATGAGAACCATGTGTAGTAGCAAAGCTTGGGGGTGCTGGGTGGAGAGTGGGGGACACGGAGTCCTAGGAGGAGAGAGGGGCAGTCACCACTACTACTTACGCTGTTGGTGCTCAAATTCTCCCACCTGCTGGCCCTTCTCTGTTCAACTTCGAACTCGTGCCCCAAACCAAATCCAGACTCTCTGACCGAGACTGCTCCCTGAGCCAGCTCAAGAGGGCCCCTTGTCCACCATCCAGGCTCCCTGTCTTTAGCTGCCTTGACCTCTCCCACCCACAGTACGAATCTCCTCCCCAGGCTCACCTCCTGCCTGCTTCCTCCAGCAGCAGCCACCCCCTCCTGGAACCTCCAAGCAGGTGACGGGCACTTCAGTAACTCACTCCATGGTCCCCTCTTAGTCCCAGCGCTGGGAAAGGGTGCCAGCAGGGGGTTGTTTTATTTTGGAGGGTGGTGTCATCTTGAGTTTTGTTTTTCTTTCTCAGGCAGGGATTGTGCTATTTCATTCCTGGTTAAATTGTTCAAATCCCTGCCCGAACTTCCTCTGCCAAGGTCAGGAGAGCTCTGTGGGGAAGAGACACTCAGCCCAGGCCAAAGCGAGGCCTCCAAGTGGCTCTTCAGCCAGACAAGACTTGGAACTCATTTCCTCCTTCGGATGAATTTCCTCCTTCCTGGGAAGATTGTTTAACAGGGCAGGGAGTGTTTATAGCAGGCTTTTCTGCAGGAGGGCAGAGCCAGGGCAGAACCAGGAGGAGCTGTCCCACACACGGTGCCCACAAGCCACTGGGTCCCTGTCACAGTGCGAGAACCCACCTGGGAGGCCCCAGCCCCTCCGAGAACCAGCAGGCTGGCTTCGCTCAGCAGCGGGTTCAGGGGGCTGACGGGCTTGGTCAGGGACCCAAAGCACCAGCGGGAACACCTGGCCTTCTCCACCGAAGCAGGGAAGCGGGAGCCCTGAGCCCTCAGGTATGTTTCCAACAGCACGAAAAGATCCAAACTTCCAGGTCCACATGACTGAAAGAAAGGAAAAGAGAAGTGGGGTGGACGGAAGCGGGCAGGCCAGGGATGGATGGCCGGCATCGCAGGCTCCTCTCCTCGGGCAGAGGGGCCCCTCGGCATTCATTCATTCTTTTCATCTCCTCATTCAAAAAACACAGCTGAGCATCAATCAGCAGCCACACCAATATTTAAAGGATGAACGAGAAAGGTCTCAACTCTCATTTTTCTGTGAACAAAATGATCTGTAAAGTCACAACAAAGCTGCCTGGTCTCGAGAGATCTTGTAGCTGTGTGATATCAGGTGCATCCCTAGCCTTCACTGAACCTCAGTTTTCTGATCTGTAAGGTGGGAGTGAGAGTCCGGCGGTCCTCTGTTGATCCCTGTAGCTCTCCGTCTAGACATCCAGGCTAGCAGTCACAAAAAACACATAAAATAGCATCTGTTATGTGCCAGACTCTGGGCCGTGTGCTCGCTACGTAATAACACATTTAATCCTCATGTGACCTCTACAAGGTAGGCACCGTTATCACTCCCAGTTTGCAGATGGGGCACGAAGGCACAGAGAGATTAAATAGCTTGCCCGAGCAGTGTGGCTGCAAAATGTACACTCCCCGACACTAGGCAGCACTGCGTCCCCAGTGAAGGCGACTCAAAGTCTGTGGCTGGAAGAGAGCCAGTGGAAATTTGCACAGGTAGTAACTTCAGAACACTTCCGACATGTACCATAAAGGAGGTAGGAGTCAGGACAGACTTCTCGGAGGTTAAATTTGGGGAGGAATGCTAGTGGGAGGAAGAGAACGGGGAGGTAAGCATTTGGCACACTGCAGACTCTTAAGAGAAGGGGGAGAGGGAGGAAGGGGGGGGGTGGCCCTGCAGGGAGAGGGCAGGAGCGGGCATTGGGAGGAGAGGGCAGCAAGGTGCTCAGGCCCACCCAGGACAAGCAAACTGTGGAGTGGAGTTCGGTTCTACCCAGTGTTTGCTCTATCTGTCTGTCCGCTCCAGTGCATTGGCCAGCTCCCCGTTCAGGCTGGCCACAGCCTACCCAACGCCATGCCAGGCCTCCCAATATTAGACGGGCAGGTCTCCTCTGAGGGCAGGCAACTGCCACTGGGGTTCTGTCTTATGGTCATCATTTACACCCTGTCTCTGTATACCTCCACGTGTACACACGGCCCCTGCCACTGCCTTCCAGTAGGAATTTGGAAGCCTGAAGAGCCGAGGGTTATGTCCTGGGGTGCAGGATGCTGGAAGCCATGGCTTGCCAACGTGTGCTTGGACTGGGCTGTTCCTGGGCAGTTCCACCCTGGGTGAGACCGGCCTGTCTACTTTTGCTGGGCAAGCCTGGCATAGCTTCCCGGACCAGCCTGAAGTCCTACAGCAGAGGCCTTGTGGAAAGGGCAGACTCTTCTATGATTGGTAACAATCTCTTGCTTTGGGAGGTCCCAAGGAAACACAGGTGGAAAGGCCAAGGTCTGCTTCCCAGGTGCGTAGCCTGGGGAGACAAAGATGTAGAAGTCATGGAAAGAGAACCACTTTGGAGTTTGAATCCTATCTCTGACTTTTTCTTGCTGTATTACCTTGGGCAAGTTACCTCACATGTCTGGTGATGTAGGTGTGGTTGAAAATGGGAAAACCCTTGTGTATCAGTACTCTTCTGGCTGCAAGTGACAATAACAAAAACAAAAACAAAAAAAAATTCAAGCCAGCCCAACAAATAAAGGAACGATATTGGCTCACATAACAAAAAAGTCCAACGAGCCACTGGCAGGCAAGGCTGGATCTAGGGGCTCGATGACATCCCCAGGACTCTGACTCCATCTCTGAAATTCTTGCTTCCATGTTGCTTTATTCTCAGGCAAGGTGTCCCAGCCCCCACAGTGGCAGGTACCATCACCATCTGTAGTTCTAAGTCATCTCAAGTCAGCTACCCCAGCAGAGAGGCAGATCCTCTTCCTTGACAAGTCCATCAAGAGCCCTGGGAGGGCTGTGATCTTCTCAGCATGGGTGGCCTGCCCACCTCTGTGACCGAGAAAAGGAGTTAGGCCTAGGCCACGTGGTCACACTTGGAACCTGGAATGGGACCATCCCTAGCCAATTGCCTGGTAGGAATCAGAGGAAGGGAGTTTGGTGCCTGAAGGAAAATCGGGGTGAGGAACAGGAAAAGGGGGCATGGGTGCTGGAAAGATGACCCAAGCAGCAGGTGTCTACCACAGTCTGGCTCCAAGCATCCCTCCTTCATTTAATCACAGTTACTAAAGTAATGGATGGCAATATTGCATCAGCCACTCCACTTGTATGACCTTGGACAAATCACTTAATCTCTTTAAGCCCCTCACGAGTAAGGAAGTCAATAAAAGAATCTGCCTCACAATGCTGTTGAGAAGATTAAGCGAAGGACACGGGGCTCAAAACTGGCCAACAAACAGTATTAAGACTTACTAGAATCATCACTGTGATTATTATTAAGATTATTTCTCCTTCAGAGATGTCTGGATCCCACATATCCCTGGGAAAGATTTATCTCCTCAAACCTTTCCAAAACCCCATTGACGTCATTGTGGAGGCGGCCATCATGTTAATCAAAGAGGCCAAGACCCAGCTCTCTCTGATGGAAAGGAATAGAATTGCCCACGGGGTCTTAGGTGAATTTCGTCATGCTTGACCTGCTGAAGTGATTCAGATAGGCCAACAGCAGGCCATGGCTCAGGGGATGAACCCAGACGCTCCAGGCAGTCCCATCCTGATAGAGTAGCCCTCTCTGGTGACACACAGCCAGACTCTCAGCAAAGAGACATTCTGGTGGCACATACTGGCCCCTCCGGCTAGTGTACCCAAAGACGCCTAGCAGCCTGAGATTACCCCATGCCCTTGGGGAGGGGAAAGGGCTGCATGTTGGGCCAGACACCTTCTCCTTTCTCCCGCTGCTCTGTCAGGGCTTGGAGGAACCAATCCCGATCCAGAGCATACATTTTTCCCATTCTGGGGGGATTTCTGCCTCCTTAGGAGGTATGGTGGAGGGCACAGGGGCATCCCCAAGCAGTGTACAAGGGGGCCTACTCACTGAACTACTGGCACTTACGAAGCATTTCCCCTGTGGCAGGTATTGTGCGTGGGGTGTATTCTCGAATTTAATTTTTACTAAATTAGGGATTGTGATGGCCACATACAGGTAAGGAAACCAAGCTGAGAGGACTGTAGCCACAGCTCCAGGACAGAACCCAGATGGGGCTCCAAAGACCACCATTCAGCCACCATATGCTATAGACTTGAAATTGCCAGGCCCGATGAGGCCTCTGCAGATCTGAAGGTGCCAATATGGCAAGAGCTGCCATTGACTGGGCGTCTCCACAGTGCCGGGCACTGAGCAAGTCACCCTCGGATGACAATCCAGTCAGGTGAATTTGGAACAAAGTCTAAGGACAGGCGGCTGAGCCCTGCTAAACCAGGGGCTGGTGGATCTGCCCCTGAGGAGCATGCAGGCTGCCGGGAGGAAAAGGAAGGGCAGGGTGATAGGAACCCTCTCTTATCCTACAGAAGGCCTCCTTCTCCACCACCAATGGTTGAACCAAACCCAGGCAGGCTTAAGCTTGGGAAAGGGAACACCAGAGCTCCTGTCCACCTTGGGCTGAGATGGGCAACACCCAAATTAGAGTTGGACAAGCTAAGGCCTAGGGCCAAATTCAGATTCCCCTGTGTTTATAAATAAAGTTTTATTAGAACATAGCCACATTCATTCATTTACAAACGGCTACTCCAGCTTTCCCACTGCAATGGCAGAGTTGAAGGGCTGTGACTGAGAACGTATGGCCCAGAAAACCCAAGATATTTCCTCTTGTCCTTTGCGGAAAGCTGCCCAGCCCTAGTCTAGAGGAGTCGGACACTGTGGTTAAGAATGTGGGCTCCTGGGCTCCTCTCTGGGATCTCTCTCTTCTTCTGCCTCTCACCAGCTGTGACCTAACGCTCTGTGCCTCAGTGTCCCCGAATTCCTCATTAAGCTGCTGAGGATTAAAGCAGTTAAAATAAGGAAGCGTCAGAGCGGCAGCTGGTACCTGTGGGCTTTTTGTCTTATTCTGGGAAACATCCCAGGAACTTGGGGAGTAAGCAACCTCAGAATCCTGTGCCTCCCACACCTTCTTGCATCTCCTGCTGTGTGACCTCGCACAGCCCAATAATTCTAACACTGGCCAGAGCTGGAGAAAACCAGTAAAACCATAAATAAAATTAAAATAGGGCATAACGGAAATAATGGGCTTATTTCCTTCTGAAATAAATGTCACTGGCACAATGCTTTCGACCCACTGTCCTTATTGTTTACAGATTTATTTGGAGTTTCTATGTGTCTGTATTGGTGACATGATCAATAATTTCCTATAAATACTAGGGGTTTACAAGATGGACCGTTTAGGGAAGGAAAGGCAGCCGCTGGTTCCTCAGATTTCGAGGTCAGAATTCAGGATGGCTAGCGGCAACTGGGTTTTGGCAGCATCCCGCACGCCTCCTGGGACTCTCAGCAGCCCCCTGACTCCCGTGTGCCTGTGGGCGTGCCCACGTGCTAGTGTGTGTGTGTGTGTCTGTCAATGTGTCTGCCGCTCTCAGTCTTTTAGGGTCTCTGCTTCTTTTTCGTTCTGTCCTGTCCCTCTATCTCGATCTCCTCTACGTGCTGAGTGTCTCCCTCAGGGTCTGTGGCCCCCTCTGCAGCGGCCACCTCCCACCCGGCCGCATGCAGAATCCATCCCT
The DNA here is from genome assembly GCF_030435805.1 of Mustela lutreola. Taxonomy (NCBI): domain Eukaryota; kingdom Metazoa; phylum Chordata; class Mammalia; order Carnivora; family Mustelidae; genus Mustela; species Mustela lutreola. The sequence continues at coordinate 27,245,421 of NC_081291.1, read as the reverse complement.
TGCCAGGAATCCTGCCTGCGTGGGGGCGAGGTGGGGCGGGGGGGATGCGGACACAGAGAGAAGCCCACGGACAGAGCAGGGAGTGCCCCTCCTGCTTTTGGAGACAACACTTAGTCCACGGAATTTCCGGGGATGATGAAAACAGCCGGAGCTTGCATTTAGCCTGAAGAGGCTGCTTGGATTCTGAAGTCTGAGCCCCTCCCCTGGACAGGGTTCACTTTGGAGAATGCTGCGGGTCAGGGAGTAAAAGAAGAAACCACTTAGATGGAGGGAGCATCTGTGGAGTGTTTGGGGCCTTTTCTCCCTTAGTTTCTTTCCCAGACAGAAAGCCACTTGCTTCGGGCGCCTGGGTGGCTCAGTGGGTTAAGCCGCTGCCTTCGGCTCAGGTCATGATCTCAGGGTCCTGGGATCGAGTCCTGCATCGGGTTCTCTGCTCAGCAGGGAGCCTGCTTCCTCCTCTCTCTCTCTGCCTACTTGTAATCTCTCTCTGTCAAATAAATAAATAAAATCTTTAAAAAAAAAAAAAAAGAAAGAAAGCCACTTGCTTCTATCTGAGGACACTTAGTGCCCACCTACTGTGTGCCTTGGTGCTAGCATCAGGGGCATGCACGAGGAAGGCCCTCAGAAGCCACTGCATTGGGAGGAAGCTGGCCCCTGAATTAGGCTGACCTGAAGCATGACAGGGCACCTCAATGGAGAAATTCCTTAATGGAGGAGCCAGGGTCAGTGAAGGCTTCTTGGAGGAGGTGCTGCCTTCTCCACACTGAGCTGAGGTTTTATCACTAGCCCTATTTTAGTTCTTCCTGAGGCCCCCTCATCACCCTCAGAACAAAGCCCAAAGTCATTCCATCAGCCCAGTCCTTACAGGCTAATGTATAATTAGCCTAACGTATAGTCCCTTTCCCCCTGCACTTTGGTGTCTACCATCAGAGTTTCAGGTTCTGCCTCTCCTCTGAGCCTCTGCACATGCTGTTACTCTGCCCCAAACACTTTCCAGGAGAACTCCAACTGTCCAGATGCCACTTCCTCCAGGAAGTCTACTCTGACAGCCCCCTGGCCAGGAGGTTCCTTGAAGGAAGCCCAACCCGAGCCCCCACCCCACTGCACCATCACCATCCACGTATCTTTTGCCCTCACACTGTGCATTTCCGGAAGGTGAGAACCTTATTGGCTCCCTGCTCTGTTCCAGGCCCCCGGCATTGTGATGGCACAGGAAATGTAGGGTGAATGATTGAGTTGGATTTTTTAAATAATTATTTTTTATAAACATATAATGTATTATTAGCCCCAGGGGTACAGGTCTGTGAATCGCGAGGTTTACACACTTCACAGCACTCACCATAGCACGTACCCTCCCCAATGTCCATAACCCCACCACCCTTTCCCTACCCCCCTACCCCTGGCAACCCTCAGTTTGTTTTGTGAGATTAAGAGTTTCTTATGGTTTGCCTCCCTCCCAATCTCATCTTGTTTCATTGATTCTTCTCCTACCCCCAACCCCCCCACGTTGCATCTCCACTTCCTCATATCAGGGAGATCATATGATAGTTGTCTTTCTCCGATTGACTTATTTCGCTTAGCATAATACCCTCTAGTTCCATCCACGTCGCAAATGTCAAGATTTCATTTCTTTTGATGGCTGAATAGTATTCTATTGTATATATATACCACATCTTTTTTATCCTTTCATCTGTTGATGGACATCTAGGTTCTTTCCATAGTTTGGCTATTAAGGACGTTGCTACTATAAACATTCAGGTGCACATGCCCCTTCGGATCACTACTTTTGTATCTTTAGGGTAAATACCCCAGTAGTGCAATTGCTGGGTCATAGGGTAGCTCTATTTTCAGCTTTTTGAGGACCCTCCATGCTGTTTTCCAGAGTGGTTGTGCCAGCTTGCATTCCCACCAACAGTGTAGGAGGGTTCCCTTTCTCTGCATCCTCGCCAGCATCTGTCATTTCCTGACTTGTTAATATTAGCCATTCTGACTGGTGTGAGGTGATATCTCATTGTGGTTTTGATTTGTATTTCCCTGATGCTAAGTGATGTGGAGCAATTTTTCATGTGTCTGTTGGCCATCTGGATATCTTTTTTGCAGAAATGTCTGTTCATGTCCTCTGCCCATTTCTTGATTGGATTATTTATTCTTTGGGTGTTGAGTTTAATAAGCTCTTTATAGATTTTTGGGTACTAGCCCTTTATCTGTTATGTCGTTTGCAAATATCTTCTCCCATTCTGTCATTTGTCTTTTGGTTTTGTTAGCTGTTTCCTTTGCTGTGCAAAAGCTTTTGATTTTGATGAAGTCCCAATAGTTCACTTTTGCCCTTGCTTCTCTTGCCTTTGGCAATGTTCCTAGGAAGAAGTTGCTGCAACTGAGGCCGAAGAGGTTGCTGCCTGTGTTCTCCTCAAGGATTTTGATGGATTCCTTTCTCACAATGAGGTCCTTCATCCATTTTGAGTCTATTTTTGTGTGTGGTGTAATGAAATGGTCCAATTTCATTTTTCTGCATGTGGCTTCCAATTTTCCCAATACCATTTATTGAAGAGGCTTTCTTTTTTCCATTGGACATTCTTTCCTGCTTTGTCGAAGATTAGTTGACCATAGAGTTGAGGGTCTATTTCTGGGCTCTCTATTCTGTTCCATTGATCTATGTGTCAGTTTTTGTGCCAGTACCATACTGTTTTGATGATGACAGCTTTGGAATAGAGCTTGAAGTCTGTAATTGTGATGCCACCAACTTTGGCTTTCTTTTTCAATATTCCTTTGGCTATTCGAGGTCTTTTCTGGTTCCATATAAATTTTAGGATTATTTGTTAAGTTGGATTTTTTTTTTAAGATATCACAGAGATTCCCCAATAACTCATGACCAAGAAGACTCAGAGTCTTCAGACCTGCTCAGCTTATGACCTTGGTCTGTCTCAGACTTGTCTCCAAGTCCCCCTGGCCCTACTCCGCACTGAGAAGTCCCCACTTTAAGGATAACACATCTCACGTGCCAGTCCCAAGATGCTGGGCGGAAAGTGTCTGAGCCCTCTTCTGCTCTTCACCAGAAAAGGCTCTGTGCTGACTTCATTTTTTCTGCCGTGGTTGGGGGTCACAGAGTAGCTGCCCAAATGCTCATCTGTGCCACCCTTGCCCTGAAGTTTCTATTGCTCGCATGAAGGAAAACTTGAGCCCTCACGGCCTGGATATAAGACCCTTCCTTGATATAGAATTATCCTTTGAGTTCCAATTAAAGTACCTACTCTGAGTCAAGCCTTACTCCTAGGCACACGGAACTCCCTCAGACCCAGTGCTCTTCCTTGTTGGAATTTGGTGAGCGTAGCTCAGCCTCAGGCCCGCCAGCCGCCATGCAGTCACCTCCCTGCTGTCCGCAGCTGGTGGTGTGGCTCTCAGCTCTGCTCCCACAGCCGTGAGACCGCTCACCCACCCCCTCCAGGCCTCGGCGTCCTCCTCGGAGAAGGGGAAACAGTAGGATCCAACCCATGGGATTGCCAGGGGATTCGGCAAGATATATGTGTAAAATTCTTAGCCTAACTCCATCCGCAAGGTAAGCCCTCAATAAAGGGTAGCTGGTTTAATCATTTTCTTGATAATTTATTATTTTTATTATTAGCAAAAAAGTGAGTTTGCGGTTCTGCTCTGGAACTCGGGCGGTCCTTCGAGGTGTGGCTCTGGGCAGAGAGTAAGAAACCTGATAGCCAGCAGGTGCTGGAAAGCCTGAAGGGCCAAAGCCAATACGAGGGCAGCTGGCCAGCTACGGTTGTTGCTAATTACAACCTGATTTCTCCAAGCTCGGGATAGGGCCGCCAGTTCACGCCTCCTTAGAAACGAGCTGCCACATGGAGAACACAGTTGAACCTGTGGCTGATGCCCAAGTGGGGGGAAATGCAGAGCGTGTTCACGGAGCTCTTTCCATTTCAGCTGTGGCTTAGGGCTGATTCAGAAGTGAACATGGGTTGAACCTGGATCCTTATGATGAGCTAAGAAACAGCTTCTGAATTCTGTCTTTCCAAGGACAAAGGGCTGCTTGGGTTAGGACCCGAGGCCAAGGAGCAGTGACCCAAGGCCAAGGAGCAGTTGCCTGAGGGGATGAGTCCTAGAAGAGCAATGCCCATACAGAACAGAACAGCATGTGCAAAGCTGGCGAGGGAGAGAGCCTCGCTCGGGGCTGCTCTGAGCATCTGGAGAAGGAGGAGTGGGGACCGCAGATGATGAGGGCGGCAAGGTCCATCTCATGCCAGCGTTTAAATCATGTGAGGCCTTATAAGCACATGAGATACTTTGGCCTGTATCCTGGGGGCCTTAGCGACCAGAGACCAGACTTAAGCAGGAGAAATACCTATTTATTTCTTCATCAAGGTGCTTTCCTCCATCCTCCTAGCCTGGAAAGAGAGTAATCCGTCCTCCATTCATCTTGGCTCTGGGACAGGTCATGGTGAGCTCAAAGGTACCTGAGTAGAGAAGACTCCAGGAAACAGGAAGAAGCTGATGTCCCATCTCTTATAGGACCATTAAGAAATGTCACAAACAGGCTGTGATGGCATTTTAGTTGCGTTGGAAGAGCAAACATCCGGATAGGAATCCTGGCAAGGTGTTGCTAGCAGGAAGCAGCCGGGGTGAATGGGTCCTGCCCACAGGGAGGAGGGTTGGGGTGGACGTCATCAGCTGGCAGAGTCCTTGTAGACAGGCGGCCTCCCTGCCTGACACCCCTTTCAGGACAAGTAGATGGCATCACCCTCATAGAGGAGGAAGCCGGCGCCCTGAGAGGTGTGCCCCAAAACACACAAGTACTGAGTGACGAGCGCAGGTCTCTCTGATGGAGCTGAAGTCCGTCCTCTTTCCTGACATCATTGCTCCTTCCTCCCCGACCCTCTCAAGACCAAGGCCATGAGGGCTGCCCCATGCTCAGCCTGGCATTTTCGTCCTCTGGCAGGATGTTAGAGTAGCCGAGAAAGGGGCTCCAGCAGCCCCAGACTCACAGATGTCCAACTTAGAGTCACCAGGGAAAAAACAGCTTCTCAACCCCCCCCCCACTCCCCACCCCTTCTCCCCCCCCATCTCCCCACCCCCTGGTTTCCCAGATCTGTCCAGGGAAAAACTCTGATTGGCCTTGCATGGGTCCCATGCCCCGTTCTAAACCAAAGACAGAGAAATCACCTTGTTACCAGCTCCTCTTGACAGGATGGGGGGCCTTGATGGGGGTCCCCTCATCCAGGACCACAGGTAGGCATTAGCCCTGATTTGGAGGGGTCAGGAAAAGCTTCCCAGAGGAAGCAACTTCTACACTGAGACCTGAAGTATAAGTAGGAGTTTTCCAAGCAAAGAGACAGACAGGGAGCAACAGGACAAAGGCTCAGGGATGCCCCGAGCATGTATTTTTGTTTTGTTTTGTTTTTTTTACGGATTTTATTTATTTGACCGAGAGTACAAGCAGTGGGAGCAGCAGTGGGAGCAGGAGAAGCGGGCTCCCTGCTGAGCAGGGAGTCCTAAGTGGGCTCGATCCCAGGATCCTGGGATCGTGACATGAGCTGAAAGCAGACTGAGCCACCCAGGCATGTCTTGCTCACAGGCCTATCCCCTGTCTCATACACAGCCTGCCTTCCTGTGATCGCTCAGAGACTGCTTCAGAAATTAAATCCACAAGTTGCTGAGTGGCCTTAGAGAAGTCAGTTGCCTTCTCTGAACTTCAGCTTCCTTCTCTACACGGTCGTTTCATTGCCCTAACCTTTCAGGGCTGTGGAAGAATCCAGTTCATTCAGGCCCTTGATCTTCATGGAGCACCTCCTCTGTGCTCAGCCTTGTACGGGGCCTGCAGGAAACCAGGCCTGCCATGGAAAAGGAAAGCACGCTTGCGGCTTACGCACAGAGCCAGACATGCAGCCAGAAATCCGAAGGGGTCGCAGGGGAGGGGCAGGACAGAGGGAGAGGCTCAGGACAGTGAGGGAGGACCATGGGTTCCGCCTTCCCCTCCCTACTCCTCCAGCTCCGTCCCCTCCTTTCCACCCTCCCACCACCGCCAGCCCTGTGACCACATACTACCCTGGGGTCATCATATGTGTGCAAGGACAGTCAGACCTTTCTCCCCATGCCTTTGCCCCACAGCTCCGTAACCTGAAGAACAGGTTGTGACAGACGTTCTCGCAGCAACAAGTAAGAAAGAAACTCTGGGGTTTGGGTGGTTACGGAGGGAATTCTCGCCCCACCCCACAGACCGGTCCCAAGTGCCTTTCTCCCTCCCTCCCCACCCCCAGCAGACCCGGTCCCAGAGCCCAGGAGTGTGGAGCTAGAGCCTCCTGAGCACCCATGGGCTGGCAGGGTGAGCTGGCCAGGTGAGCGGGCGGGGAGCTCAGGAGACTGGAGAGCCCTGCAGGTGCTGAGGGGACGGTCGGGGACTCAGCCAGGAGGGACATCAGACTCACCGCCCTCCCCACCCCCAAGCCCTGAAGCCAGAATCCGTGCTTGGCATGGGCAGGACAACGAGAAGCTAGCCCCCTGCCCAGGTATGCGTCCCAGCCTCTCTCTCTCTGTCCCATCTCTCTTGTCTCTCTCTCTGAATGGCACTTCTTCTCCCTCTGAGTCTGGGTAAATGCATGTCCTGAGTATTTGCTCTTCCCTCTGCTCCTTTATGTGTTTTCCTCCTCTGTGTCCCTCTCTATTATCTCTGCCCCTTGTCCTTTGTCTCTCCAAGTTCCGTCTCCCGCCTGCTCTCTATGAATATCAACGTGTATCTCGTCACCTGTGCGTCCCCAACCACCTGACCCTGTTCCATCCTTCCCTCCTGTCTGGCCCCGAGCTCTCCTGGGTCCCCACACATGCGGATCCCACAGAACGTCCTTCAGCATCATCTGGGGGCCTGGGCTCCCAGACTGTAGGTCAGATTCCAGGAATACTCAAAAGCATAATATACTCTTGTATCGGGAAAAAAAAAAAAAAAAAGGTGGCAGGGGGTGAGGTGATCATTTGAATTTCAGGAAGTTAAAGTTCTATAAAACCTCTGTGGGCGGAGTCAGGCACGGGCTCACCTTTCTCGCCGGAAGGACCTAAAAGGCAGGTCTGAGTGGGTGGGAACACTTTCATACTTATCAAAAAGAAATGTAGATTTGCCCTTGCTTTTGTTTAAATATCAGGGAGTGTTCCAGGGAACTGCTTGAATGGCCTCCTGTCTCTTATCTGTGGCCTTGGTGGTAGGGCTTTGGAGACCAAGTTTGTTGGGATGGATTCTTAGGATAAAGAAGATTCTGGAGTGGGGAGGGGGCAGGAAGAGTCCTGGGAGCAATTCCTTGTAGTCAGAGCCCCTCCAGCTGGCTGTGGGGGTTCAGAGACTTAGAACAGTTACCACCAGCCCTGCCCTCCCCTCCCCTAGGTTTCTACAGACCCCCTGGGGGTCTTCACAGCCGCTGAATCACTGGGAACTGCCCAGCACCTGGGCAGGTGACACAGGTGAAAGCTGGGGCCTGGGGCTCAAGAAGGCAGGGAACTCCAGTTTCAACTCTCCTCTGGCTCAAAGGGCCCTGGGAGTGGGACCCTGTGGCGATTGGGCAGTGGAGACTTACTCCAGATTCTGGCTGTGACCCTTACAAGCTGAATAACCCTGGGCTTAACCACGGTGAGTCTTGGCTTACCTACTTGCGAGGACGAAAGGAGAGAACTGCGTGAATAGCACCTGCGCAAACTCACCCGTAATGTGAGCGTTCTCGTTACTCTTCCCCTTGGCACTTTGGCAGAAATCACTCGAGCTGCTGTTTCCTGATGGTTTTGCTGGAGCCAGCTAGCTCAATGTCTCTCAGCTGGCTGGAGGGACAGAAGGATGGACGGATGGAAGGATGGATGGATGGATGGATGAATAAATCAATCCTCCAAGAGACAGTGGCTGGCAGACTACAACTTCCTCTACCTGCCAATCTCTGCACTCAAAAAAGACATGTTGAATAGAATATAAAATTCTAGGGGCAAAAGTGAAGGAGAGGTGGAGGCAGAGAGTGAACAGAAGACAGATGGTGAGGAACCAATCCGAAAGTCAGAGATACTCATCCCTAAGCATCTACCTTATTCGTTTTCATACCCCAAGTGCCAGTTTCCAATTTGATTTCCTTCTCTCCATAGGCTAACGCTGACCCCAAGCTGCTCCTCACCTGGACAAGATGAGAAGATCAGGTAGGGGCCATGTTCCAAGGATTCAAAGTCTCAAGGTCTGATACTGGTTTAGGAATCATTTTTCCTATCAGGAATGCAGCCAGTCCCTGGACTCAGAGGTTGTTTGGCATCCCATGCTCTCAAATGTTCAGACCAGACGAACTCTAGGAGGAAACCCATCCAGGGGTAAGCCTGAAAGAGGGGAAAAGGCAATTTGCTGCCCAGAGGCTGAAGGGCCAGATAAGCTTTGCCATCATGGCCCCTCCAGGCTGGGATCACAGGGACTCTCCCTATTTTGGAGATACCTAACCCTAGAAGGAAGTGAGGGCTCAAGGAGGGCTGTTCTAGAAACTTCATACCACAGGGCTGGGCACAAAGAGCAGCCTTTGCCTTCTCATCCATGTTCTCATGCTATACCCTCTGTACAGAAAGGTAGACTGAGGCACCAAGGAAGAAATGGACACAATTCATTTATATTCCCAAATAGCTGTGAGGAAGTTCAGAGCACAAGTTTTAGAGTCAGCACACTTCCCTTCCCTTCAAACGCCACATCTGAGCTAACCAACCATCTCCCTGAGCCTGTTTCCTCATCTGCAAAATGGTAATGATCAGTAGCATCCAACTCGTACATTTACCATGAGGATGAACTGAGATAACTATGTACGTGAAAGCTGTTGGCCCACTGCCTCCAACAAAAGTCTGTATCATGTGAGCTGATGCCCAGGGAGAATTCTGGGTGCCTCCAGGCCACACTGGGGCCCAGAAGATGAGGGACCTCCCACAGCCCTGAGCCGTGCCCCACAGGATCCAGGGGCCTTCTCCTCCAGCCCTACTAGTGAGAGGCTAACACAAGACCCCAGAGCTAAATTCAGGGCCACACGGAGGTCAGGGACGGACCTAGAGAGTGTGGCTTGATGGCAATGGGGCCACCAGAGTCCCTGAGCTAGGAGGTATAGTGGCGCCTGCCTCTGGCCCTCATGGGAGGGTGGGGGAAGGGAGTGAGACTGGGAGCTCTGGGTGTCTGTTCTGGGTGGGGGTTTGCTCCCCACTGGTACAGAAGCAGTCAGGCTGTGAGGCCAAGGAAGCCATGTCAGCAAGGCCAGTGTATGTTGTATGATAGCATTGTGTGGTTATTTGTGGCAGCTTTCAGGAGGAGTGATGGAAAATGTGAGGGACCAGCCCTAGCCCCAAGCCACCTTGGAGGCTGCCTACTAGAGACAACTATCACATCACTCCCAGCGAGCTCAGGGCTCGGAAGCAAGGCTGTTGAACCATGTCCACCCTATGACTGAGGCACTCCTGCCCAGAGAGGCTGAGCTTCGGCTGGAGGTCACACAGCAGCACTGGCTGTCCAGAGCACTGGCCACAGCCTTCCTGACTCCTGTGGCAGGGCTCCCCGAGCGGGCTGTCTGCTGCAGAACCTGCCTCCTGCTTTGCTGCCACACACTCAGGCCTCATCCCGGGGTGCTGGATAAGAGTGCAGATTCCTAGGCCTCACCCCTCAAGAGTCTGTCTCTGGGTGGCTACGTGGAGCCCAGGAAGGCTCATTTCTAACTTTTTCTCCCAGTAGACTCACTTGGGGAAATGTGGTCACGTCACCTTACAGCACGGTCTCACCATTTGATCACTGCATGGACTCGCACATGGTCCTACTACGCGGTCCCCTGACCTGGTCCAAGGTGTGGGCCTCAGTCTGGTGGGGTCTCATGACATGGTCTCACTGTGGGGATTCGATAAGGACTCAAAAGGAGCCTTGCTATGTGGCCTTGTGATGGGGTTTCACGGCAGGATCTCCTTGCTTTGCAGGTGTGCTCCGACTCCTGGCCCTCATCTTTGCCCTGGTCACCACTTGGATCTTTTTGCGCAGCTACAGCAGCTTAAATATGAAAACTATCCGTCTGCCCCGTTGGCTGGGTGAGTGGGGCTCCCTGCTGGGGCAGGGACTATGGACCAGGATGGGGCCAAGGATAGTCCTCCCTCCATCTGTGGGTGACCCAGGAGACAGCCAGACATGGCAGAGTTTGGGCTGCCTTTGGGACTCCAGCCTTTGGCGGGGTGGAGCCTGCCAGGAAGGCTGGAACCCATGGGGAAACAGATAAGTGTTCCAAGACCCTGGCCAAAACATGTGCCTGCCTCAAGGGCCATTTTGGAAATGGGATTCCAAGAAAAATGGACAGAGGGAGGAAGAAAAGAAGGAAGGAAGGAAGGGAGGAAGCCAAGAGACACAAAACTGAGCATTGAGTGGTATCTAGCCTCGGCTGCTCTCACCTCTTCCTGAAACACTCTTCATACAAATGTCCCTTTTCTCCAACTTCAGGTCTCTGCTCAAATATGACCTCCTCAGAGAGGCCTTCCCCAACAACCCCAGCTGCAGCCATGACACCTCCCTCTACTTTAGCCCCTATGTCAGACTATTTCCTTGAGAGCTTCACCATCATCCATTATTAGGGTGTTTATTTGTCTACTTGGTTGTTTTCTTTTTTTTTTTTTTTTTTTTTTTAAAGATTTTATTTATTTATTTGACAGAGAGAAATCACAAGTAGTTAGAGAGGCAGGCAGAGAGAGGAGGAAGCAGGCTCCCTGCTGAGCAGAGAGCCCGATGCGGGACTTGATCCCAGGACCCTGAGATCATGACCTGAGCCGAAGGCAGCGGCTTAACCCACTGAGCCACCCAGGTGCCCCTACTTGGTTGTTTTCGATCGCCATCCCCTAGAATGTAACCTTCTTGAAGGCAAGGATTTTATCTTGTGTACATCCATTTCTCTAGCACTCAGTGCAGGGCAGATGCTCAGTAAACATTTGATGAATGAAAGAAAAATGAATGGATGGATGGATGAATGATGAATGGGTGGACTGATGGAAGGTGGATGGAAGGATGGGTGAATGGATGGGTATGTAGGTGGATGAATGGACAGGTGAATGGATAGATAGTGGATGGATAGATGGATAGATGGATGATGGATAGATGGTTGATGGATGGGTGGATTGGTAGATGGTGGGTGGAGAGATGGATGGATGGATGGATAGATTATGAATGGGTAGACAGATGTATAGATGGATGGATGGTGGGCAGGTGGGTAATGGATGTGTGGGTGGGTGGATGAATGATGAATGGGTGGATAGATGGGTAGATGGATGGTTGGATGGCAGAGGGTGGCTGGCTGGCTGGCTGGGTAGATGGATGGATGAGTAGATGACGGATGGGTGAATGAATGATGTCTGGGTAGATGATGGATGAGTAAGGGATACCAGTTGCTTACATATAATCTACACAAATGGCCCCATGAGGTGATCCATGGTGTGGTTGTGGAGTGGACTCATACACAACCTCACTGTGTGGTTTTATGTGTAATCTAAGAAAGGAGAAGCTCAGGGAGCTTCAGGGAGATGAAGAAAGTTGCCCAGATTTCCCCTATAGAGGTCAGCAGGAATGGGAGCCCAAGTCTCCCAGGTCCAAATCCTTTCAAAGGAAGGAAGGAAAGGAAAGGGATTTATGCGTCTGTATTTGTCCTCCTTGGATTTAGGGACTGACCTCCACTGACATGGTCAATAACCTCTAGCAGCGCAGGCTATCTCACAGCTTCACAGCAGTGAGAAGCCAGTCACCACACAGAGGAGTCTCTGAGATCCCAGAACCTCGTCCACTTCTGGTCAGGTGTGGCTCACACCCACATCAGGATGAATTGTATAAACCCATGTAGGCTACCATGCCCCCAGCCCCAGGGCAGTGCTTTTACAGAGATGGAGTTTGCTATGCGGACAGCCTGGGAAGAGATGGGCCCCGGTCAGTGTAGGAGGCTCTGAGCAGAACTGGAGCTCAGGGGTGTCCTCTAGAGGAGAGAGCCCCAGCCTGAAGTGAGAAAGAGAACAGGGTTTGAAAGTACACCCCAGAACTGAAGTCTGATGAATCAACACCTCCAACCAACATGGAGTGACTATTCTGTGTTAGGTCCCGGGGACCCCAAAATGAGAAACATGTGGCCCCCGCTCATGGTCTGAGTCAGAAAGACAAACAGACTTAATTACAGAATATACAAAATCAAAAGTGATGATCCAGGGTCTCAAGAAATACTTACGGTGACAGGACAGGTAACCAGTGGGAAAGTGGCCATTTAAAACCATGAATGCTCAGCCACTGAAAGGGGTAATATTCATTTTCTTCAGAGGTTCCTAGTTTGGCTACATACACCCCCCCACCTTATTATTTAATGCACTAATAAAGAATCACATAGATTATTGTAGCACAAATTTATGTTTTAATATTTTATTATATTGATGTATAGTTGGTTTCCATTCTAATCTATTTTATTTTATGCATTTAATAACATGCTTTGTTAGAGTAGGAAGTGCTGTGTGTGTGTGTGTGTGTGTGTGTGTGTGTGTGTGAGTGAAGGGGTGGCAGCGGAAGGTGAGGGAGGGCTCCCTGGACAGGGTGGGACTTCTAGAGTTCACCTCAACAGGAGGTCCTCCCACAGGAGAACGCTTGGTGCGGGCCAATGCCACTCTCCAGCGTCCAGGAGGGGGCGCCCAAAGCATTTTTCTCGCTAACCAGATTGTGTCTTCTCTCTAGCAGATTTGGACTCCAAGAAGGTCGGTGAGTATCACCCCAGCCCGGCCTTTGCCTTAGAGTGAGATTTTCCAGGGCTTCTCCTCCCAGCCCTGCAGGCCCTAGAAAAATCTTGGTGTCCAGAATCTGCCCGGCTCTCTCCTCCCATGGCCCCAAGGTGCCTTCTGAAGCCCCCGGAGCCCTGTGTCAGTAGTGGCCTCCTCTCAGCCATCCAGACTGATGGAGATGGCTCAGCTCTCCCTTCCCTAGCAACCCCACCCTGCAGTCTGGATTGCCTCCCTAGTCATAGCCCCCAGCCCTGCACAGCCACCTCCCCTCTCTGACCCCCCTACTGAGCCAGAGCCCTGAAGATGGGTGATATGCTTATTGTCATTGTGCAGCGACCACAGGCGTGGGTCACAGTTCCTGTTCCAGAGTCCCCACGGCCATATGGGGCACTCCACGTGCCCCCAGAAGCATATAGAAGGGGGTGCTGGTTGTCTTTTAGGGTAGAAGTGCCCAGTGTGCCAAGAGAGATGGGGCAGAGTGTTCCGGCCTCCGGGAGGGCTACCCCCTTCCAACGGGATGAGATCAGAGAAGGCATTAGGGAGGAAATGGCAAAGGCCTAGAGGCAGTAATGTGGGGGGCTGCAAAAGAGACCGTAGCTGGAGAGTCAGGCACTGGAAAGTGGGAATGCTGAGGCCTCCAATGTTGGATACTGCAGCCGTCCAAGCAGGGCTTCAACGAAAGACCCCAGCTCCCAAAGTGTGGAGGGGGGGAAGGGAGGGACAGTTATAATGATGATGATGATGATAGTACAGTGATGGAGAGCCGACTATGTTCTGTGTTCAGAGTGTTCCAGGCATCTCATGCAATCCTCACCACCTCGGGTAGGCGCTCTAATTATACCCATTTTATAGGTGGGCACACTGAAGCTCAGAGAAGTGAAATCTCTTGGCCAAGGTAACACAGATGTACATAGTGGAGCAGGAGTTCAACTCCAGGCTAGCCCAGAACCCACCCTCTCAAGGCTCCTTTCAGGAGGCAACATCTCCAAGCCCCCATTTCCCCCACCCTAATGTAACAGTGACAGAAGAGGGTTATAGTTCCAGGAACAGAATTTTGACCGAGAAGGGCATAGGGGCCGCCGTGCACTGTGGGGTTACAGAGAGCAAAGACTATATGGATCAACACCAACCATTCACCCACAGTTGCAACTCCATTGACCTAAGCCTCCTGAGTCCTATTCTAGAGTAGACACAGAGTAGCACAGCATCTCGGTACAAACACACACTCAGGCATCATCTGCTGGGGCATGACAGATGTGGGCACACACGCTGCCTTCCCCCTGCCAGCTCTCCTGGTCGACATTGACAGTTAAGCCCCTAATAGTAGCTCCACTGACAGTTCCGAGAAGAGCTATCCGACAGCCCTGATCTAAACCAACTCCTTCATTTTATAGCTGGCAAAGGTAAAGGGAGAGATTTCTGGCAAGTCACACTGAAGATTATTCAAGAGCAGTCTGCATTTCGCGACTGCTCCTCCCCACCCCCCAGTGCTTTGCTTCATACCCTCAGCAGCAGCACTAGGGGTTCCCATAGGGCTTGAAGTCTCAGGGTTTGAGGCAGCTGGGGGGCAGCCCCCCAGCCCAAATCCAGAAAGCAAATCCCTGCCTCCCAGTGGCTGAGCCCCCTGGATGTCATCCCCTTCAGCCAGTAGCTGGACCGTAAAGGCTGGATGGTCAGAAAATCAATTCTGGAAAAGCCTGCTTAAGCCAGCTTGTTGACATCAGGTTTATCAGACTTAGCTGCAGTTGATTAGGCTCTGGGCAAACTCTATAGTGGGGTCCAGGGCCTGGAACAATCCCTCCAGCATCAGTAAGAATGTCTGGTCTCGGGAGTTACCTGGCCTTTCCATGAGGGGACAGGCCACCAGAGGTGAGGGCCCAGGGCTCACAGGAGAGTAGGACCCCTCCCCAGTGTCATCCTCAGCCTTCATCCCCACCTTTTGGCAGGTACTAGGCCTCCTGAGAAGGGTCCTCTTCAGAAGGTGGGGGAAGGGGTCCGGTCCCCATGTCTCCAGCTCTCTTTGACCGGAGCCGCCAGCCTAGACACCCACTTTGCCCTTAATAGCCCCTTGTGGGAGTCTCGGCACCTGGCGCTCATTCTGGTGACAGTGTCCTGGTTTGAGTTCTGGTTATACCCATCAGGTGGGGTACTGAGTCTCGGAGCAGGAGGCAGGGCAGAGAGCCCACCATAGGCATTCCACTCAGGCCTCCAGGGCCGCCTGCTTGGCTGGAGTACCTGGGCGTGGGCTTGGCAAGTCTTGCACAGTGAGTTGTGTCCCCCCCAGAGGGACACTTTTCCCTGAGGCACAGAAAGGCTCCCTAGAGGCTGGCAAGATCCTCAGCACCCTGATGGCATCCTTTCTCCCAGCCTGGAGCCCAGCCCTGCCCAACCACCTAGGCGTTCATTCAGTGAATGTTTATTGAGTGCCTACTGTGTGCCAGGCATAGGAGTTCCCGGCACGATTTAACAAGATAATAAATGTAAAGTGCTTGCCGCGGTGCTTAGCACACAGCAAGCCCCTGGCGGCTGCCAGTTTGTCTCAGGAAGCCTGGGGGTTCGCTCCAAGCCCGTGCTGCCATAGCTCGGCGGGGCGCGGAGCAGGGGCTGGAGGACACACGCTGCCCGATCATGGCTTTCCCTTTGCAGGTGAACTTTCTCTAATTTCATGTTTACCCAGCCTCCCTAACGGTACTTTCCAAAGTGTCAGGTGGTGGTTTTAAAAAAAAAAAAAAAAAAAAAAAACAGCAACAGCAGGAATTAGTATAAATGAGAGCCTGCCGGGCCGAAAACACAGGTGATGGAGATCCCCGCTCACAAAGAGTCTGTGGAGGGCCCAGCTGGGTGTGGGGGTTCCAGATATAGTTCCCGCCTCTCTCTGGCCTCAGGGCCTGGCCCTGGGAGGGCCATCAGGAGAGGACACGAGTCTGAATCAGAGCCAGGCGCTGAGCTGGAACTAGAGCTGTCCTGGAAGCCCTGAAAATAAACTCGAGGGTGGTCAGACACACAGGTGCCCCGCGTCTTCGCCGGGGAGCGCTGGAGGCGCCCTGCGCATGCGTGAAGGGGCAAATCTCCCGGCCTTGGGCAGTCGGTCGGGAAGGCGCCTTGGGGGGGAGGCTTCTCGCAGGGTCCGGAGCCTGCTCCCCGGGGCCGCTCCCCTGCCTCCTCCCGAGGCCCTTGCCACGCTGAGACCACCAAGGTTGGTCTGTTCCCTCCACAGAGGTCGTGAGGACCAAGTGCGGCCTCAGCAAGCCCTGCCCGGACAACTTCTTTGCCTTTAAAATCAGCAGCGGAGCCGCTAACGTCGTGGGTCCCACCATGTGCTTTGAAAACCGTGTGTAAGTTTCTCGCGTTCCCTTTCTTCTCGCGGGTTCATTCGCCAATTCGAAGGCTGCAAGGGCGGGCGCTGAGACGGGCCCACACCTTCCACTGGCTTGCTTTTCCTCTGGGGGCATGAGTCACGAATAACAGTAATCCGGACAGCTTTCCCATCCGCCAGCACCTTGCTAAATGCTGCCCGGCTTCCTCTCATTCAATCCCCCAACCCTCCCTGGGGGGTAGGGGGTGGGGTTGCAATGAACCCCTTTGCAAAGATGAGGAAATGGAGGTTCAGACACCATTACCCACCTGACCCGTGACAGAGTCTGGATTTGAACTCTTGAGCTTGTCTACCTGATAGTCAAGGTCCTGGGCTTCCTCTAAAGGGGCGAATGCCTCTGGAAGAGCTCAGAAACAAGATCCAGGCCTCAAAGTTCAGATGCAGCAGGTGCGGGGGCTTCCACCCAGGAGCAGGACAAAGACTATGTACCCATTATCCAAGCCAGATGATAAAGGCTCTGGGGCACTAAGTTTATCCTACCAAAGGGGCCAGGGACTGGTGGTGTATGTATTTACGTATTTATTTTTCTTTAATTTAATTTGACATATACTGTATTATTAGTTTTTTAGGTAGAATTTAGTGATTGATCAGTAGCATGGAACACCCAGTGCTTCTTACACCACGTGCCCTCCTTCATGCCATCACCCAGTTACCCCATCCTCCCACCCAGATCCCCTCCAGCAACCCTCAGTTGGTTTCCTATGATTAAGAGTCTCTTAGGCTTGCCTCCCTCTCTATTTTCATCTTATTTTATTTTTCCTTCCCTTCCCCATGTTCATCTGTTTTCTTAAATTCCACATATGAGAGAAATCATACGGTATTTGTCTTTGACTTATTTCACTTAGCATAATACCCTCTAGTTCCATCCACAGCATCGCAAATGGCAAGATTTCATTCTTTTTAATGGCTAAGTAATATTCCATTGTATGTATACACCACATACTCTTTTTTTTTTTTTTTTTTTTTGACAGATCACAAGTAGGCAGAGAGGCAGGCAAAGGTGGGGGGGAGCAGGCTCCCTGCTGAACAGAGAGCCCGATGCGGGGCTCAATCCCAGGACCCCGGGATCATGACCTGAGCCGAAGGCAGAGGCTTTAACCCACTGAGCCACCCAGGTGCCCCTATACCACATCTTCTTTGTCCATTCATCTGTCAGTGGACATCTGGGCTCTTTCCATGGTTTGGCTATTGTAGACATTGCTGCTGTAAACATTCGTGTCCCTTTGAATCACTGTTTGTATCCTTTGAGTAAATACCTAGTAATGAAGTTGCTGGGTCATAGGTAGCTCTATTCTTAACTTTTTGAGGAACCTCTGTGCTGTTTTCCAGAATGGCTACCTCAGCTTTCATTCCTGCCAACAGTGTAAGAGGGTTCCCCTTTCTCCACATGCTCGCCAACACCTGTTGTTTCTGGAGTTGTGAATTTTTGCCATTCTGACTGGTGTGAGGTGGTACCTCATTATGGTATTGATTTGGATTTCCCTGATGCCCAGTGATGCTAAGTGTGTTTTCATGTGTCTATTGGCCATTTGTATGTCTTCTTTGGGAAAACAGTTCTTGATGTTTTCTTCCCATTTCTTGATTGGATTATGTGTTCTTCAGGTGTTGAGTTTGATAACTTCTTTATGGATTTTGGATACTAGCCCTTTATCTGATAAGACATCTGAAAATACCTTCTTCCATTCTGTAGGTTGCCTTCGGTATTGTCAACTATTTCCTTTGCTGTGCAAAAGCTTTTTATTTTGATGAAGTCCCAATAGTTCATTTTGCTCTTGTTTCCCTCGCCTTTGGAGATGTGTCTAGAAAGAAGTTGCTGTGGCCAACAAAGAGGTTGCTGCCTTTGCTCTCCCCTCAGACTTTAATGGATTCCTGTCTCACATTTAGGTGTTTTATCCATTTTGAGTTTATTTTTGTGTACGATGTAAGAAAATGGTCCAGTTTCATTCTTTTGCATGTGGCCGTTCAGCTTTCCTAACATCATTTGTTGAAGAGACTGTCTTTTTCCCATTGGACATTCTTTTCTGCTCTGTCAAGAGTAGTTGACCACAGAGTTGAGGGTCTGTTTCTGGGCTCTCTATTCTGATCCATTGATCTGGGTGTCTGTTTTTGTGCCAGTACCATACTGTCTTGATGGTGACAGCTTTGTAATAATGCTTGACGTCTGGGAACTGTGATACCACTGACTTTGGTTTTCTTTTTCAAAATTCCTTTGGCTATTGGGGGTCTTCTCTAGTTCCATAAAAATTCTAGGATTATTTTTTTCCAGCTCTGAAAAATGTTGATAGTATTTTGATAGGGATTCCATTAAATGTATAGATAGTTCTAGGTAGCATAGACATTTTACCAATATTGTTCCAACCCATGCGTATGGAATGTTTTTCCATTTCTTTGTGTCTTCCTCTATTTCCTTCATGAGTGTTCTGTAGTTTTTAGAGTACAGATCCTTTGCCTTCATTAGGTTTATTCCTAGGTATTTTACGATTTTGGGTGCAATTGTAATTCTTTCTTCTGTCTCATTTTTAGTGCATAGAAATGCAACTGATTGCTGTGCATTGATTTTATAGCCTACCACTTTACTGGATTCCTGTATGAGCTCTGGCAGTTTTGGGGTGGAGTCTTTTGGGCTTTCCATATAGAGTATAATGTCTTCTGCAAAGAGTGAGAGTTTGGCGGCTTTGCCGATTTGGATGCTTTTTATTTCTTTGTGTTGTCTGATTGCTGAGGCTAGGACTTCTGGTACTATGTTGAACAACAGTGGTGATAGTGGACATCCCTGCCGTGTTCCTGACCTTGGTGAAATGCTCTCAGTTTTTCCCCACTGAGAAGGATACTTGCTGTGGGTTTTTCATAGATGGCTTTTATGATATTTAGGTGTGTACCCCTATCCCTACACTGTGAAGAGTTTTAATCAAGAAAGGATGCTGTACTTTGTCAGTTGCTTTTTCTGCATCAATTGAGAGAGTCATATGGGTCTTGTCCTTTCTTGTATTCATGTGGTGTATCACATTGATTGATTTATGGGTGTTGAACCACCCTTACAGCAAGGAATAAATCCCACCTTGTCACGGTGAATAATCCTTTTTTTTAAATTAACATATAATGTATTATTAGTCCCAGGGGTCCAGGTCTGTGAATTGTCAGGCTTACACACTTCCCAGCACTCAACATAGCACATACCCTCCTCAATGTCCATAAGTGAATAATCCTTTTAAAGTACTATTGGATCCTATTGGCCAGTATCTTTTTTTTTTTTTTTTAAGATTCTATTTATTTATTTGACAGAGAGAAATCACAAGTAGGCAGAGAGGCAGGCAGAGAGAGAGAGGAGGAAGCAGGTTTCCCGCTGAGCAGAGCGCCTGATGTGGGGCTCAATCCCAGGACCCTGAGATCATGACCCGAGCCGAATGCAGCGGCTTAATCCACTGGGCCACCCAGGTGCCCTATTGGCTAGTATCTTGATGAGAATTTTTGTATCCATGTCCATTAAGGATGTTGGTCTGTAATTTTCCTTTTGATTGGGGTCTTTGTCTGGTTTGGGTATCAAGGTAATGCTGGCCTAGAATGAGTATGGAAGTTTTCCTTCCATTTCTGTTTTTTGAAACAGCTTCAAAAGAATAGGTATTAGTTCTTCTTTAAATGTTTGGTAAACATTTGTTACCTGGGAAGACCTCCAGCCCTGGACTCTTGTCTTTTGGGATATTTTTAATTATTACTTCAATTTCCTTGCTGGTTATGGATCTTTTCAGGTTTTTTCTTCCTGGTTCAGTTTCAGTAGTTTATACATTTCTAGAATGCATCTGTTTCTTCCAGATTGTCTAATTTGCTAGCGTATAGTTGCTCATATGTCCTGTAATTGTTTGTATTTCTTCCGTGTTGGTTGTGATCTCTCCTCTTTCATTCATGATTTTATTTATTTGGGTCCTTTCTCTTTCCTTTTTAATAAGTCTGGCCAGGGGTTTATAGACCTTATTAATTCTTTCAGAGAACCAGCTCCTAATTTTGTTGATTGGCTCCACTGTTCTTTTGGTTTCTATTTCATTGATTTCTGCTCTAATTTTTATTCTCTCCTGCTGCTGGGTTTAGGCTTTCCTTGCTGTTCTTTCTCCAGCTCTTTTCGGTGTTAGGTTAGGTTGTGTATTTGAGACTTTTCTTGTTTCTTGAGAAAGGTTTGTATTGCTGTATACGTCCCTCTTAGGACCGCCTTTGCTGCATCCCAACAGCTTTGAACAGTTGTGTTTTCATTTTCATTCCTTTCCATGGATTTTTTGAATTTTTAATTTCCTGGTTGACCCATTCATTCTTTGCTAAGATGCTCTTTTAACCTCCATGTATCTGTGTTCCTTCCACATTTCCTCTTGTGATTGAGTTCTAGCTTCAGAGCATTGTGGTCTGAAAATATGCAGGGAATAATCCCAGTCTTTTGGTACCAGTTGAGACCAGATTTGTCACTCAGGATATGATCTATTCTGGAGAATGTTCCATGTGCACTAGAGAAGAATGTATATTCAGTTGCTTTAGGATGGAATGTTTGAATGTATCTGTGAAGTGCATCTGGTCCAGTGTGTCATTTAAAGCCCTTGTTTCCTGTTGATCTTCTGCTTAGATGAACTCTCCATTTCAGTGAGAGGGATATTAAAGTCCCCTACTATTAATATATTATCGATATGTTTCTTTAATTCTGTTATTAATTGGTTCATATAATTGACTGCTCCCATGTTAGGGGCATAAATATTAACAGTTGTTAATTCTTGTTGGCTAGGCCCTTTAATTATTGTAGAGTGTCCTTCCTCATCTCTTTTTATAGTCTTTGGTTTAAAATCTAATTGGTCTGATAAAAGGATTGCCAACCCAGCTTTCTTTTGAGGTTCATTAGCATGATAAATGGTTCTCCACCCACTCACTTTCAACCTGCAGGTATCTTTGGGTCTAAAATGAGTCTTGTAGACAGCATATCAATGGATCATGCTTTTTTAACTGATCTGATACCCTTTGTCTTTTGATTGGGGCAGTTAGCCCATTTACATTCAGAGTAACTATTGTAAGATAAGAATTTTGTGCCATTATATTATTACCTGTAAAGTCACTGTTTCTGTATATTGTCTCTGTTGCTTTCTGGTCTGCTACTTTTGGGTTCTTTCTTTGCTTAAAGGATCCCCTTTTGTATTTCCTGTAGGGCTGGTTTAGTGGTCACAAATTCTTTTAGTTTCTGTCTGTCCTAAAAACTGTTTATCTCTCCTTCTATTCTGTATGACAGCCTTGCTGGGATCAGGTACCACATCCGGCTCCCTGCTCTGCAGAGAGTCGGCTTTTCTCTCTGTGCCTCCTCCCACTTGTTCTCTCTTTCCCTCTCTTTTTCTCTCTTTCTCTCTCTCTCTCAAATAAATAAGTGAAATCTTTTTTAAAAAACAGGGATTTTGAACCTAACTCCAATTCGAGCAAAAGAAGGAACTTAGTGATTCCCATACACAAAATGCAGAGATAACAGGCTTCAGGACCAGCTGGATCCAGGGGGTTTAAACCATGTCATCAGGGGTCCCTCTCACACCATCTTTAGCTCTGTTCTCTTCTGTCAGATTCTGTTTTCTCAACATGAAAAATGGGTTGGTTCCTGTGAAGGAGGGAGGCCACTAGCTGGTTGACAGAGCAGCCCAGGCTGGCACCCCACTGGGAAGAGAACTTTCCCATCCAAACTATCCCTATAAAAGTCCCAAAATTGGATTTCATTGGCTGGCCTGGGTCACATGACTGTACATGGCTCAGTTACTGTGGGCAGGGACACAGGGTGTTCTACTCATCTGGTCCTGGAAGACTGAGGTCAGCCCTGAGAACTGCCTAATCTGAGAGTAGAGAAAGATAGTTTTCCCAAGAAATACCAGAAGATCAGGCTGTGGATGCTGGGCAGGCAAGAATACAGCTGGTCTCCATATAAAAATCTCTGCCTCTGCAGGATGGCATCAGCACTCTGGGTTCTGCCTTCTTCCCAGCAACCAGGCCTCACTGCTTGGGGGAGGTGGGCTGGTCCCACCTCCAACACCTCAGAGCCCCAGGCAGGGACCTTCTCTCTTTTCCAAGCAGACTGTTCTCGTCCAAACATGCCATGAGTATTCCTCAGAGAATCCAGCCCACCGCTCGTTTCCAGGAGAAAACAGATGGCCCAAATTATTCTGTGTTTCCTAATGCTTCTGCATTGTGCCGTGTGGGCCCCTTCAGAGTTCCAGAGTCACAAAAGCAGAGTGTTCGTTCCACACTAGGGACCAACTGTTGTATTTTGTTTTTCTTCTTATTCAGGATCATGAGTCCTGTGAAAAACAACGTGGGCAGAGGCCTGAACTTTGCCCTGGTGAATGGTGAGCTGCAGATCCACCCCCCAGACAGTCCCCACCATGCTCTTAGTACTGAGGGCCATGAGGTATGGGGAGATAGTTAACATTCATTCAACCAACAGCAGCTCAGCTCCTACCACATGCCTGGGGCCGTCCTGGGGAAGCTTGTGGGGCAGGGGGTCTAAAAGACCCGGTCCTACCCACCAGAGTCCTGACCAGGCTTCTGCCATGTGCAGCTATCCAAGGAGGATATGCTTCTCCTGTGAAGCATGACCCCACCCTCAAGGCCATGCAGCCTAAACCAACACAAGTGAAACCATGGGGGACAACCCCTAACAGTGTGATGTGATGAACTGATTACATACCTTCATTCACTCATTCAACAGTATTGACAGCAGGTACTGTGGGCCAGGCCCTGTACAGTGTACCAGGGGGCGGCGGGGGCGGGGGAGGCGGTTAGCCATGAACAAGGACTGGCCCTGGCCTCACACTCCCTGGGGTGCCCCTGAAGTTGACCACCAATCCAGTGGGGTGAGCATCTGTGAAGGAGAAGGAAGCAGAGCCCTGAGAACTGGGACACAGAGTGGGGTTGGGGGTCATCAGGGGAGGCTTTCAGAGGGAAGTGCTGGTCAGCTGAGGCCAAAAGGAATAGTATGGGTTGGCCAGAAAAATGTAGGGGAGACTCCTTCAAGGCTGGGGCAGCACTGTGCAGGGAGCAGAGAAGGAAAGAGTGGGTAGAGGGAATGGGGGCCACATGAGGTCTATCTGGACACATCAGAAAAGGAGGGATGACCGGTACAGCTGGGGCAGGGGGCAGGCAGGATGACAGTGAGGGGCCAAGTGTCCTGCTAAGAAGTGTAGGCTTAAAGCAGAGGACAAAAGGGAGCCTCAGATAGGCTTGGAGCAGGGCATGAGGGCCCAACCCTGCATTCCAGAAACTTCCGTCCAGCTTGGAGTAGGGAGGTTGGAGGCAGGGAGATGTGGGGGAAGGCCCACAGCATCTCTCGCAGGGAGCATTGGCAGGCCAAGCCTGAAACAGGGACACATTTCGGGAGGGGTGGGTTTACAGGGACAGAGTAAGGACCACAGGCTCTGCCCTTGGAGAGGCACAGATGAGATGGAGAGCAAAGGCCGAGTCCCTGAATCTAAGAGCCACTTCCTGGGACAAAGGGCACAGCAGACGCTCAGAAAGGAGGAGGTCAAGACTGTGTGTGGCATGACCGTGTGAACACACTTCGGAAGTGACAGGGTTTGGATTGGTTGCTCCTACAGGAGCCATCTCCCTTCTGCCAAGAATCCTGCTGAGTCGGGAGAAAGGTCAAAGTCTAGGGCAAAAATGGAGCCTTACCCAAAGCAGGAGGTCAGAAGGCACGCCCTGCTCCAAGCCTATCTGGGGCTCCCTATTGTCCTTGGCTTCAAGCCCATACTTCCTAGTAGGACACTCTTCGAATAGTCTCCCATGAGACAGGCTCAGACTAGGGCCTCCTGCTCTTCCCCTTATTAAGTGCCAAGACAAAAACAAGCACCAGTAGCACCAAGAGCTGACGCTTACTGAGCCTTTGCTGTGAGCTGTTTCACTCAACCTCCTCCCCATGCCACAGTGGAGTTGTATGCCTATGTTCTAGGTAAGAAAATGGAGGCTCAGAGAGGTTGGGCAATTTGCCCAAGGTTACACAGCTGATAGAATCCTCTAGATATGAACCTGGATCTGAAGGACTCAGGTCAAATTGCTCAGCTGAACTAACTTCCCTAGACTAAAAACCTCCTGGAAGTGCCTGCTAGCTGTGGATACGGCCAGTGATCACTCTCAGGGCCTTAGGTTCTCATCTGTATAAGCCAACAAGGATTGCTGAAGATTGGTGGTTCTCAGTCTTTTAGGGGGCAGAGATTCTTTTAAGAAACTGTTTAAACTATACCTCATCCCCCTAATTCTAGAAAAATGCACATGATCAGTTTCATGTGTACATCAACCTTTCCCTTCCAAAGACCATACAGTGGTGGCTTTGAGAATCCAGGAAGGGCTGTAATGTAAACCCTCCACCGACCCAGCAGGAGAGCCTCCACTACCCAGGCTCCTGTCCCCACCCCCTTCAGGGAATCACAAACTGGCCTGGGGGGAAGGGTCCCGTGGTGGAACTGTAGAGCTGCCATCCCCTCTGCAACACCCCCATCTAGTGGCAGAAATTGAGAACTGCAGCTCCCCCTAAACACCGGGTTCCCTGTAGGACTCCTTTCACAAAATACACAAAAGCAATTCAGATGACCGAACTCTGAACTTTGACTACATTCAGCCCACTGCAAAACCCTTTGCCCTCATGAACCAGAGGATTCAGATGTCCTATTTAGGAAGAATTCCATAACCCATTGTTCAGATGCAGCAGTTGACGCCCAAATAACTAAGAGGTGCGTTAG
Source organism: Mustela lutreola (assembly GCF_030435805.1). Lineage (NCBI taxonomy): Eukaryota > Metazoa > Chordata > Mammalia > Carnivora > Mustelidae > Mustela > Mustela lutreola. Next base: position 27,220,557 of record NC_081291.1, on the reverse strand, counting down.
GAAGTGGCAAGGCAGAACACAGCCCCAAAGGGGTTGGATACTGTTCAATTCCAGAGATCCTTCACCATCATGTCCTTGTACCTTTCAGATCAGCCCAGAAGTTCTGGGCCCCTACTGAGTCCTGCATGCTTTCCGTAGGAGCTGACTTGACTCCATTATTATTCCATTTTTAGATCTTAGACTAAAGAGTAGCCATTTTCTGCAAAACGATAGGCAGGATGATCTATTTCAGGAAATCACAGTTTTGCTCCCTCATCTGCAGGAACCACAGGAGTGGTGCTGACACAGAAATGTTTCGACATGTACTCTGGAGGTAAGCACCTCTATTGGCACTGAGGTCTCAGGGTGGGCTGAGCTCCTCGGCTCTCTTCCCCCGAGGAGACAACCAGAGAGGAAGCATGGTAGGGGTGGAGGACCATCCTGCTGTCTTTGAAACTTCTTCCTGCTGTCTTAGTTGGGCTCTTCTGGGTGCAGATTCCAAGACCAGGAGTCAAGTGCAGTAGTTCATTTGGGAGGAGGTAATCTCAGGAAATGCCAGCAGGAAGTGATAGAGAAGGGGGAGACCACGAGAACAGTGTGTTACCAGGCTGAACGCTGCAGGCAATTGGAACTGGAGAGCCAGTGTCAAGTACATGCCTCAGAGAAATCTCAGAGGGGCAAGGGAGCTGGGGCTCTAATTCCACTAATTCATTGGCACTTTCCACATTTCTGGCCTGCACCAGGGCATAGAGGAAGATCTGGAGGTCAGAGAGGACCTTGAGGCAAAGAAACACTGGTGTTGGCAGTTGGAGGCCAAGCAGGTGTGCCCTCAAGTGCTAAGGACAAGGACACACAGCCAAGTTTGCTCTGCTAGGTAAAGGGTTTTTTTTTTTTTAAGGCCACAGGGGTCTCTCTTGGGCCCAAGGACAGAACAAGTCCTCCCAAGGCCTGGAAAGGATCACTGAGAGGCTCCAAGCTCTCTGCATGTTGCTGTAGACATCTTTTCTTCTCTGTCTGCACAGGCGTGCTTTCTGAGCTCTCTGGACAGGTGACCACTCTACTGTCCTTGCGGCCCTTAGCACAGCCTGCGGACAGGACTCTGACCTCCCTGGGCTGGCTGTTCCCTCCAGCACCTTCCTCACCCCACCCCCAGGCTGCCTGGTGAAGCTGTGCTGGGGGCAGGAGTCTCACCCAACAATCCTCACATCTTCTAAAGCACCGTGGAATCCGTCCCAAATTTGACCCCAGATTCTCGACAAGGAGTGAGGCAGCAGCAGGGCGGCCCCTCATAGGCAGCAGACGTCTTGGTCCAACAGTGATGGGTTTCCATCAGGGCAGCTGAACTGAGCCCAGTCCCCTTCTCAGAGATCAGTTTGGCTCGGTCTCCCTTCCCTGTGCCTGGGAGCTCAGGGCCGGCTCTGGGCTCAGGCATCACTACCTTCCTGTACCCACCTAAACACACGAGCCCAAGAGGGGACAAAGCCAGGCAGCAAGAAAGCAAGAAGCCCTCTTGGCTTTGCAAACAAAGGAGGGGCTGAAAGGTGGGCCGTAGGAATCCGGTGCCCAGCAGTCACTGTGGGGAATATTTGGGAAGGCGATCTGATGCACCGCAAAGACAGCAGCTGGCGCCCTGACCCCTGGTCCCCTGGGTCCCCTGAGGGTCACCCCCGTCTGAGTCCCAGCTCATGGGTAGGGTCTGCGGGGCCTGAGGGGCCTGTCTGCTAGCTGACAGCCTGCCTTAGGGCCCATGCAGGCTTCTTTCAGGCATGCCCCGATACGGCAGAAGCTACAGAGTAGGACCGAGGCATGGCCAGGGCCTTGCAGGGGCTGGAGGGGAAGAAGAGGACAGAGCTTGGAGATGGGTGAGGAGATGGTGGATCAGGGGTGGCTCAGGGCCAGGTTTATGGAAAAGCTCCAGTCTCTGGAATCAAAGACTTCAGACTGAGGCAGGTGACCCCTTGTGAACTTCAATTTTGTCATATGTAAAATAGAGGTAAATTATAGTGTCCCTTCAGGAGATGGATCAAGGAGATTGGGTGGGAACTGACATCAATCAGTGGGAGGGGCCCGGGGTGCAGACAGCCGCCTCCCCTCCCTCTCCTCCCTGCGCCCCCCCATCCCCATGACTCAGAAGTAAGGTCATTGTTAGAATGAAAAGGGTAAAAAATAATTTATTTAAATTCAGTTAACATCTAGTGTGTTACTGGTTTCAGAGGTAGAGTTCAGGGATTCATCGGTCTTACCTAACACCCAGTGCGCATTACACCGTGGGCCCTCCCTAATGCCCACCACCCAGTTACCCATCTTCCCCACCCACCTGCCCTCCAGCAGTGCTCAGTTTGCTTCCTACAGTTAAGAGTCTCTTCTGATTTGTCCTCCTCTCTGATTTCATCATTTTATTTTTTCCTCCCTTCCCCTGTGATTCCGTTGTGTTTCTTATATTCCACGTATGAGTGAGATCATATGATAGTTGTCGTTCTCTGACTTATTTTAGTTAGAAGAATACCCTCTAGTTCCATTCACATCATTGCAAATGGCAAGATTTCTTTTTTTTTTTTTAAGATTTTATTTATTTATTTGACAGACAGGGATCATAAGTAGGCTGAGAGAGCAGGGAGGAAGCAGGCTCCCTGCTGAGCAGAGAGCCCTATGCGGGGCTCGTTCCCAGGACCCTGAGATCATGACCTGAGCCGAAGGCGGAGGCTTAACCCACTGAGCCACCTAGGTGCCCTAAGATTTCATTTTTTGATGGCTGAGTAATATTCCACTGTTATATGTACACTCACACATACACACACACCATATCATCTTTATCTATTCATCAATGGACATCTGGGCTTTTTCCAAAATTTGGCTACGTGGACATTGCTGCTATGAACATTGGGGTGCACATGCCGCTTCACTACATCTGTATCTTTGGGGTAAATACCAGTAGTGCAATTGCTGGGTTGTAGGGTAGCTCTATTTTCAACTTTTTGAGGAACCTCCATACTGTTTTCTAGAGTGTCTGCACCAGCTTGCATTCCCACCAACAGTGTAGGAGGATTCCCCTTTTTCCTGTTCTTTCCGACACCTGTTGGTTCCTGAGTTGTTCATTTTAGCCATTCTGACTGGTGTGAGGTGGTATCTCACTGGGGTTTTGATTTGTATTTCCCTTATGCCAAGTGGTGTGGAGCATTTTTTTCATGTGTCTCTTGGTCATTTGGATGTCTTCTTTGCAGAAATGTCTGTTTGCATCTTCTGCCCATTTCTTGATTGGATTGTGTGTTCTTTGGGTGTTGAGTTTGATAAGTTTTTTATAGATTCTGGATGCTAGCCCTTTATCTGATAAGACACTTGCAAATATCTTCTCCCATTCTATAGATTGTCAAAAAGGGTAAAAAATGATTTAAAAGAAACTAAATTTTATATTGCTCTATTATGAATGTGGATATAAGGATAACCATGGCTGATGGGAACCCAGAAACAGAAGCATTTGAAGACAAGTTGCCCCTTCCCACAAGAGATAAAAGAAGTCAATGACTTCTTCAAGTGAGAAGATAATTGACAGAAGATTTTTTTTCCCTAAACATTATTGTCCATCCCAGATAATAACAGATATTGATATCTGGAACTAATGGCTCCAACAAATTTTCAGAGTTCCCTCTTTTGTCTCGAGATATCAAGGGCCATTTCACTAACAGAGCCGCTGTGGTCATGGACTACAAGCCTCTGTGTTACTGAGCTGGCTGGCAGCTGGCCTTGCTTTCAGAATTTGTTTCTTCCCCTAAGTCCAAGAGATCCCCAAGGAATACTAGAACTGGCTCACCTTCACGGGCATGGGCCTGTGGGTAGGGCAGCCATGCAGTCCTTTGCTTAGAGCAAACTTCGGTTTGGTCTGAAGCTCTCTCTGCCTTCACCGCCTTGAAATTCTTAATTTTTTAACAGAATGATCCACATTTTGATTTGCACTGGGCCCCCAAAATTATGTTCCTGATTCTGCTGATAATTACAATTCCATTATAGTGCGTTTTCTATATGCCCAGAGTCATCATCACATTTGCTGTTTACAAAAATGCTGTGGGCGGGACTACGAATCATCCTCATGTGACAGATGTAGCCCCTACTTCTCCCACTAGGCAAGTCTTGCCTATACTTCCTTATGTATGGGCTTCCTGTTCAAGAGCCCCCACACACATAAATCCCACCATATCCAGAGTACGATCTGAATTACTAGTATTTTCTTTTGAACCAGTTCACTTCTTTTAACCTAAATATATCTTAAAAGATATATTTACATTTATATTTATATATCTATCTGTGCCCTAAGTTACCAGTTTTTATGCAGGAAAGGTGACTATAAAAATAAACACAATGGAAACAAATCCATGTCCTTGAAGCAAGCTGGGTGCCAATGCCCCCCTCCCCACCAAGTGCTGCACCTAGGCCTGCTCTCTGGTAAGTGTGGAGATTGTGCAAGTGCAGGGAGGTATTAAAGATGCAAAAGGAGACTTGCTCCTTGGTCTAAGCTGGAGAACTGGTGCACACAGATGTTCTCTCTCAGTGACCTGAGTTGTCTGTGGTACAGTGAGCTTACCTGTCCTCTGAATTCAACACAGACAAGTTAGGTTCTTAACCAGCGTAGAAGGAAGTGACAGGGGGTATACAGAAATCTCAGAGTTTCTGAGAGATGACTGCACTCCATTCCTTAGGTACAGGTCCCCAACGGCCTTTAGAACAGTGCCTCTCACACCTGGCTGCTTGTCAGGATCACCTATGGAATTTTTGAATTCCAGGGTCCACTCCTGATCACCTGAATGAGGCTGCCCTTGGTCCAGGCACTTTGCTCTCCCCTGGACAAGGGCTACAGGGAGCTTCACCCAAGGTCCCCTCCCACTGACCCTGAGCTTCAGATGGAGCTCTGTGTCACCCTGCCCCTGGCCACTCGTGGATCTTCCAGGCAGGAGCAGAGAATGAGAATGACCAGCACCCCACTTTCCTTTCTCCTGCAGATATTACGCTCCTGGTAAAGTTCCTTAAAGAAATCCCAGAGGGCACACTAGTGCTAGTGGCCTCCTATGATGACCCAGGAACCAAGTAAGTGGGAACCTCCACCTGGCCAGCTATGGGTTGAAGTGACCCAAATGCTTCCAAGTCCTAAGTGCCTTTTCCCCACTCCTCCTCTGGCTCTATCTTCTGGCAGCTTCTCCGAGGGAAATAACCAGACCAGTGCACAAAGACGTGTTCCCCATCACAGCCTCCGTTACAGCATTGGAAAATTGGATGCACTGGCTGTGTCCAATAGAGACCAAATAGTTACCGAAATTGTGACACATGTTGATATGACATTGTATGTGCATAGAAGAAGACCTTCATCAAAAATGATGAAGTAGAAAATTTAAGGATGTGGAACAATGCTCACGATTTAGTATTAAGCAGGAAAAAAACATATTATAAATGCATTGGTATGACCCCCACCCCTGCCAGGGCATGGGGGAAAAAGACATTAAGGAAATATACATGAAAGTGTTACAATGATTATGTCAAGTGGGGTGAGACTGTAATTTTTAGTTCCTCTGTGATGGTCCATATTTTCCAGATAAACATGTATATTTGTAAACAGATGCAAAACCGTACTCCTAGCCACTCAGCCCTAGTCCCCCTGAATGCAGCTCTGCCCAGCACGGTGGCTGCACCCAGCAGGCAGAGGGGAGGCCAAGTGCTTGAGAACCTGTCTCTTCTCCCACCCCCCACGTCACTGTCCTTTCTGGTCCTCTGCAGAATGAATGATGAGACCAGGAAGCTTCTCACCAACTTGGGCAGTTCCTATGCAAAGCAGCTGGGCTTCAGAGATAGCTGGGTCTTCTTAGGGGCCAGAGACCTCAGGGATAAAAGCCCTTTTGAGCAGGTGAGTTCCTGGTGGCCTCTTCAGCCCAGTGAGGCAGGTGGGGGTAAGGTGCCAAGGATGGATGGACAAGGACTGGGGTGGCTGGGGAGGACACTGTGGGGACCTCAGAGGTCAGGGTGGCCCAACTGGCTAATCCCCTCACAGAAAGTGGACTTGACCATTTTGCAAGGAGCTGGGTCATCTGGAAATGGGTAAGTACCAGAAAGGAGAAGGAAAAGGAGAAAAGAATGGTGAGGGAAGTGAGGAATGGGAAAAAGAGAAAGGAATGTCGGGATGAAGCCTGCATGATGGGCAGAGCAGGGGGCAGGACGTCTGGCTTCTGGTCCCAGTGGAAACCTAAGCCCAGCCCCTTCTGTCTCTCTACTCCCCTGCCCCAGGCCTCAGGCCTCCCCACCAGAGGCAAGAGGTTTAGACCAGGGAAGCGCTCCCCTTCTAAGCTCCCTGTAGAGAGGATAAATTTCCATCAAGAGGAGGACAGAGGGCGCACCTGGGTGGCTCACTCTTTGGGCCTCTGCTTTTGGCTCAGGTCATGATCTCAGGGTCCTGGGATCGAGCCCCACAATGGGCTCCCTGCTCAGTGGGAAGCCTGCTTCTCCCTCTCCTACTCCCCCTGCTTGTGTTTCCTCTCTTGTCTCTTTCTCTCTCTCTCTCTGTCAAATAAGTGAATAATGTCTTTTGAAAAAGGAGGACACAGGAGAACCTGCCTGAGTCCACGGGAGGGGTCAGGCGTGGTCCATGACTTGTGGCCCCACAGCTACCACCCAGGCCCCAAGCAGAGTCTGGAGTCTCAGGGGTGCTCAGGGGAGGAAAGGGGAGTCCGTAAAGGGGTGGGAGCCTCCAGGGAAATGCTGCACCTTCTCTCCCTGACCCCATCTGTGCATCCCCAATCAGAGCAATTCCCAGATGTGGGAGAACTAGCCTGATCTTCCAGGGCCTGAGGTAGCCCGCAGTCTGGTGGTGAGAATGTTCAGCTCTGCACAGATCCCAAGGCAGGCAGCTAAGAGTCGATGTTTCAGACACATCATAGGACTATTGAGGAGACTGGACGCTATCCTGAAGGCAGTGGGGAGCCATGGAGGGCTTAAGCAGAGAAGAGCATTTGGAGACATGAGAAACACTAGTATTCAGCCAGCACTGACTCTGTGCAGGCTCCGCTGAGCAAGGTACCTGCAGCGCCGCCTTTAATTCCTCAATGAAGCAGGTACACCCTGCCGCTGCCACTGTTGAGGGTCCGGAGCAGAGCAGAGGTTTTAGCCGGCTTGTCTGGACCTGATGCTGACATAGTTCTCATCCAGGTCTGCCGGCCTCCACGGAGGTTCCCATCCCCATGTTCTCAGCACAGCCTCCCTGGCTGAGCACAGGGAGAAGGCAGGGAGGAGGCCCAGGCAGAGGCACAGCAGCCTGCAGGGGAGGGGCTGAGGGAGGCAGGGGAGGGACTGCGTTAAGACTCCGGACTTTGCGTGGGGGAACCATGATGAGCTGCAAGGGATTTCTGCCTTGTCTGGAAGATGCTGGCCTGGTTAGTCTGTGTGAGTTTCTAAGAGAATGAACTCAGGTCGTTGGAAATTACTTTTTAAAAATGATAATACAAAGTAGCTTATGCTGGAGGAGACAAGGAGGGAGCCCTCTGGTTATAGCCTCTGGGTGAAGAACACAGGCCAGGGTGGGGGCGGGGAGGGTGGAGGATAGATCCATCACCCAGAGGGCAGTGGGGGCCACGATGTGATGGAAAACATTAGGTCCTTTGTTCCCATACATGGGGCTCTGGGTTTCAGAGATGCAGCATCTAGAATTTCTTTTATCCCTAAGGGTTAGCTACAATTATTCCACTGGAATAATTGTATTTACATTTTTTTACATTTACATTTACATTTGCTATTTACATTTTTTTCCTCCAAAAACTACGTGTAGGCACTTTAAACACAATCTTAACTTATTTTATTCTCTCTATATTTATTATCAGTACTACTATTACACAGTGGTTCTGCCCCTGGGGTACCTTTGGCCCTTTGTGCCTCAGGTTCCCCATCAGCAGAATGGAATGGTCATGGTATGGGCCTTCTTAAGGCTCTTGTAAGGGATAAATACATAAGGCACTTTGCACCTGGCATAGAGCAAGTGCTTTTGTCATTGTTGTGGTGGTGGTTTGGGGGTGTCCTAGAGAGGCTGATGGAGAATTTGGCAGAGGAGCTAACCCTCTGCATGCCTGCCCCAGTGCTTGCTACCCCCCCTCCCCAGGGCACGACCGGCAAGGACTGAGCTCTGACCTCCTCCGTAAAACCCTGGGCATGTTGCCGTCCCTCTGTGCCCCAGTTTCCCCACCTGTGAAGTGGGCTGGTCCTATCCGACCTCACCACCTCCCCTTGGGGCTGAAACCAGGGTGAAGTGAGTGAAGGCAGGATGTCTTAAAGCGCAGTGAAAACTCAGGTGTGAATCTTGAACAGCCTCCCCCATGGTCCACGTTTCTCTTCTCTCTCTCTCTAGTTCTTAAAGAACAACCCAGACACAAACAAATACGAGGGCTGGCCGGAGCTGCTGGAGCTGGAGGGCTGTGTTCCCCGGAAGGTATCTTAGGGCAGCTGCAGGACTGAAGAAGCCCTCTTGCTGTCCTAGAGTCAGCGCCAGCTGCGGCTGCAAGAAGGAAACCAGGTGGCCGATGGGAAGTTCCCCCGGGGGGGCAAGGGTCTGTGCCCTCTGCACACCTCCCCTCTTCTGAAGCAGCGCTCTCCCAGGGGCTGCGGCGGCCCAGCCGAGGTGGCCAGCCATCCGGAGTCCTTCCAGAGCCCCTCTGCAGGAAGAAGGAACGGTGTGCTTTCCCTCAAGATGGCCGGCGGTCACTCCCAAGGAAGGACAGACTGCTGCACCTGTGGCTCACTATTAAATTTTATTTTTGCTGATTTTGAATGAACTTTCTGAGCTTTCCATGGGATCAAACTGACCCAGGCCATGTTGGCTCGGGCGCAAGTGGGAACAGGTCAGCAACAGCTTCGGGTCCCAGGTTAGGCTGCTGGAAGACAGGTTGATTTCCTAGGGATTACGCGGAAGGGTGAATGAATGACTCCTCGGCTCCCGGCATGAGAGGTAAGACCCACAGAAGCAGAGAGAACCGTAGGAGAGGACACTGAGCATACTGTCTTCCCCTGCTGCTTGATGAGAGCTGGAGGCTCCAGAGCCAGAGAAGGGGAGGCAGGCACCGTCTGAGGAAAGCTGGGAGGAAGAGGCAGGCTGTCAGGTAAGCTTCAAGGAGGCCCATGGCCGCCTTCATCTTGGAGTGGTTCTCCAGGAGTAGCCCCCGAGATTTATTCAGGAGGTGATTCTGGAAAACACCAGTGGGGTGGGGAAGTCAGATGGGAAGGGGAAGGCAACCAGTAGAGGCTGTGTTGTCGACTGTCTTAGGGCTGTGCGTGAGGGGAGCCTAGTTCCTCGAGGCCTCCTGGGAATCCGCAAGTACACATATCAGAGATCTCTGAGCCAGGGGGAGGGAGCTGAGCTGCTTATGCACCACCCTGTCACTGCTGGGGAGCTGCTAGTGCTGGGGCTGATGGGAACTCCTGAGCACTTTTTATCTGCCCTACAGAAGAAAGTGTGGCCACCCGTGGCTGCAGTGTGAGTCCTTAGCCAAGAGACATTGACACCAGCCATTGGAGACCACAGAGGTGGTAAGGCCCAAGGGACGTGGTACAAACACCCTGCCTGAGGTGTCTGAGAAGGGCCATGGGTGGCGTGGCTAGGCCAAATCCTGGGAGGGGGACATGGAGGCAGACAGGACTGATGCCTGGGCTCCTGGGTGTGGACCAGGGAGACTGCAAAACTCCCATGGAAGTGCAAATGCCCTGAGCAGTGGACCACCAGACACTCAAGTCCTGCACACAGGGATGTGGGGCTCTGGGGATGGGCAAGGCTTCCAGTGTGCCCAGAGGGTCTAGGGTAGAGAGGAGGACAACAGTGTGGGACCCTTCAGCCAGGGGCCATAGTGGGCTGGAATTTGGGCTACAGTTGCAGTGGGGTTGAGATGGGTATTCAGAGCCTAACAGGCCAACTCTAAACAGGCTGGGTTGAGGAAGTCTAAGGAGGGCACCCAGCTAGCCGCCACCATGCCCAGTCCCATTACCCTGTTTTTCCCAGGGCAGATCACTCTCAGGGATTAAAGGGGGAGTTAGCTGGAAACCCCACACTAACCCGTATGCAGACACTCACATTTGTGTGGTGTAGAATGCCTGACGGCTACATACACAAATGAATGTGCTCCATTCCTGCCATTTTGTTCCAAGAGGCAGGGTCCTCTTCACACCTGACCATCAGTGCTACACAGGGCTGCCGCTGCACCTGGTCACCCTCCTTCCCCAGTCCCCAGGACTGAATGGCACCTTTCTGCAGGCCCAGGACCCTGATGGTGCCACTCCTTTTCTCTTGGCTGACATATCTTTTTTTTAATTAACATATAATGTATTATTTGTTTCAGGGGGACAGGTCTGTGATTCATCAGTCTTACACAATTCACAGCACAAACCATAGCAGGTACCCTACCCAGTGTCCACCACCCAGCTCCCCATCCCTCACAACACTCCCTCCACTCCAGCACCCCTGATTTTGTTTCCTAATATTGAGTCTCTTATGGTTTGTCTCCCTTTCTGGTTTCGTCTTGTTTCATTTTTCCCTCCCTTCCCCTGTGATCCTCTGTCTTGTTTCTCAAATTCCTCATATCAGTGAGATCATATGATAATTGTTTTTCTCTGATTGACTTAATTTCACCCAGCATAATACCCTCTAGTTTCAACTACGTCATTGCAAATGACAAGATTTCAGGCTTTTTGATGGCTGCACAGTATTCCATTCTCTCTCTCTATATATATATATATATATATATATATTTATTTATTTATTTTAGTTTTTTTATTATTTATTTGTTTATTATTTGTTTATTTATTTTATTTGTGTATGCAGCTGTCAGGCATTGTACACCACACAAATGTGAGTGTCTGCATAAGGGTTATTGGAGGGTTGTCAACTAACTCCCCTAACTGCCCCTTTAATCCCTGAGAGTGATCTGCCCTGGGAAAAACAGGGTAATGGGATTGGGCATGGTGGTGGCTGGCTGGGTGCCAGTACTAGTAGGGTAGTTTTATTTTCAACTTTTTGAGGAACCTCCATCCTGTTTTCCAGAGTGTTTGCACCAGCTTGCATTCCCACCAACAGTGTAGGAGGGTTCCCCTTTCTCTGCATCCTTGCCAACATCTGTTGGTTCCTGACTGGTTAATTTTAACCGTTCTGACTGGTGTGAGGTGGTAATCTCACAATGGTTTTAATTTGTATTTCCCTGATACCAGGTGATGCTTAGCATTTTTTTCATGTGTCTATTGGCCATTTGTATATCTTCTTTGGAAAAATGGCTGTTGATGTCTTCTTCCCATTTCTTGACTGGATTATGTGTTCTTCAGGTGTAAGTTTGAGAAGTTCTTTATGGATTTTGGATACTAGCCCATTAATATGTCATTTGTAAATATCTTCTCCCACTCTGTTGTCTTTTGGTTTTGTTAACTGTTTCCTTTGCTGTGCAAAAGCTTTTGATCTTGATGAAGTCCCAGTAGTTCATTTTTGCCCTTGCTTCCCTTGCCTTTGGCAATGTTTCTAGGAAGAAGTTGCTGTGGCTGAGGTCCAAGAGGTTGCTGCCTGTGTTCTCATCAAGGATTTTGATGAATCCCTGTCTCACATTGAGGTCTTTCATACATTTTGAGTCTACTTCTGTGTGTGGTGTAAGGAAATAGTCCAGTTTCATTCTTTTGCATGTGGCCGTCCAATTTTCCCAACACCATTTGTTGAATAGACTTTTTTCCATTGAATATTCTTTCCTGCTTTGTTGAAGATTCATTGACCACAGAGTTCAGGGTCTATTTCTGGGCTCTCTATTCTGTTCCATTGATATATGTGTCTGTTTTTGTACCAGTACCATACTGTCCTGATGATTACAGCTTTGTAATAGAGCTTCAAGTCCAGAATTGTGATGCCACAAGCTTTGGTTTTCTTTTTCAACATTTCTCTGGCTATTTAGGGTCTCTTCTGGTTCCATACAAATTTTGTGATTATTTGTTCAATTTCTTTCAAAAACGTTGATGATATTTTGATTCCATCAAAATCCCATTTAAGGGATTGCATTAAATGTGTAGATTGCTCTAGGTAGCATGGACATTTTAACAATATTTGTTCTTCAATCCATGATCATGGAATATTTTTCCATTTCTTTGTGTCTTCCGCAGTTTCTTTCATGAGTATTCTATAGTTTCCTCTTTTTTTGACCATGAAATAGCTTTTTTAAATTTAATTTTTATTAACACATAATGTATTGTTTCAGGGGAACAGGTCTGTGATTCATCAGTCTTACACAATTCACAGCACCTACCATAGCATGTACCCTCCCCAATGTCCATAACCCAGCCACCCCATCCCTCCCACCCCACTCTCCTCCTACAACCCTCAGTTTGTTTCCTTAGTCTCTTATGGTTTGTCCGCCTCTCTGGTTTCATCTTGTTTCGTTTTTCCCTCCCTTCCCCTGTGATCCTCTGTCTTGTTTCTCAAATTCCTCATATCAGGGGCACCTGGATGGCTCAGTGGGTTAAAGCCTCTGCCTTTGGCTCAGGCCATGATCTCAGGGTCCTGGGATCTAGCCCTGCATCGGGCTCTCAGCTCCGTAGGGAGCCTGCTTCCTCCTCTCTCTCTGCCTGCCTCTCTGCCTACTTGTGATCTCTGTCAAATAAATAAATAAAATCTTTAAAAAAAAATTCCTCATATCAGTGAGATCATATGATAATTGTCTTTTTTTGACTTATTTTGCATAGCATAATACCCTCTAGTTCCAACCATGTTGTTGCAAATGGCAAGATTTCAGGCTTTTGATGGCTGCCCAGTATTCCATTCTGTTATATATACCATCATTCATCTGTTGATGACATCTAGGCTCTTCCCATAGTTTGGCTATTGTGGACATTGCTGCTATAAACATTGGGGTGCACGTGCCCCTTCAGATCACTACATTTGTATCTTTGGGGTAAATACCCAGTAGTGCGATTGGTGGGTCATGGGGTAGCTCTATTTCAACTTTTTGAGGAACCTCCATACTGTTTTCTAGAGTGTTTGCACCAGCCTGCATTCCCACCAACAGTGTAGGAGGGTTCCCCTTTCTCCGTATCCTCGCCAACATCTGTTGTTTCCTGACTAGTTAATTTTAGCCATTCTGACTGGTGTGAGGTGGTATCTCATCGTGGTTTTGATTTGTATTTCTTTCTATAGTTTTCTGAGTACAGATTCTTTGCCTCTTTGGTTAGGTTTATTCCTAAGTATCTTATGGTTTTGGGTGCATTTACAATTTAGGTGGAAATTTACAATTACAATTTACAATTGTAAATGCACCCAAATTTGTAAAAATGTAAATGTAAATGGGATGGACTTCTTAATTTCTCTTTCTTCTGTCTTGCTGTTGGTGTATAGAAGTGCAACTTTTGTAACAACATGGACGGGACTGGAAGAGATTATGCTGAGTGAAATAAGCAGAGAGAGTCAATTATCAAATGGTTTCACTTATTTGTGGAGCATAACAAATAACATGGAGGACTTGTGGATATGGAGAGGAGAAGGGAGTTTAGGGAAATTGGAAGGGGAGGTGAACCATGAGAGACTATGGACTCTGAAAAACAACCTGAGGGTTTTGAAGTGGGGGGAGGTTGGGGGAGCCAGGTGGTGGGTATTAAGGAGGGCACGTATTGCATGGAGCACTGGGTGTGGTGCAAAAACAATACTGTTACGCTGAAAAGAAATTTAAAAAAAAATTGCAACTGATTTCTGTGCATTGATTTTATATCCTGCCACTTGATTGAATTCCTGTATGAGTTCTAGAAGTTTTGGAGTAGAGTCTTTGGGTTTTCCACCTAAAGTATATCATCTGCAAAGAGTGAGTGACTTCTTCTTTGCTGATTTGGATGCCTTTTATTTCTTTTTGTTTTCTGATTGCTGAGGCTAAGACTTAGAGTACTATGTTGAATAGCAGTGGTGACAGTGGACAGCCCTGCCGTGTTCCTGACTTTAGGGGAAAAGCTCTCCAGTTTCCCCCATTGAGAAGGATACTTGCTGTGGGCTTTTCATAGATGCCTTTTATGATATTGAGGTTTGTACCCTATATCCCTATACTGTGAAGAGTTTTAATCAAGAAAGAATGCTGTAATTTGTCATATTTTTTTTCTGCATCTGTTGAGAGGATCATATGGTTTTTGTTCTTTCAGTGTGATACACTACCTTAATAAAAGACAGATTTGCAGATGTTAAACCAACCTTGTAGCCCAGGAGTAAATCCACTTTGTCATGGTGAAAAATCCTTTTAATGTACTGTTGGATCCTGTTGGCTAGTATTTTGGTAAGAATATTTGCATCCATGTTCATTAGGGATATTGGTCTCTAATTCTTTTTGATGGGGTCTTTGGGTTTGGCACCAAAGTAAGGCCTGCCTCATAAAATGAGTTTGGAAGTTTTCCTTCCATTTCTATTTTTTGGAACAGTTTCAGGAGAATAGGTATTAATTCTTTAAATGTTTGGTAGGATTCCTCTGGTGGGCTCTTGTTTGTTGGGAGATTTTTGATTACTGCTTCAAATTCCTTGCTGGTTATGGGTCTGTTCAGGTTTTCTTGTTGGGAGATTTTTGATTACTGCTTCAAATTCCTTGCTGGTTATGGGTCTGTTCAGGTTTTCTATTTTGTCCTAGTTCAGTTTTTCTAGTTTATACATTTCTAGGAATGCATCCGTTTCTTCCAGATTGTCCAGTTTGCTGGCATATAGTTGCTCATAATATGTCCTTTAATTGTTTGTATTTATTTGGTACTGCTTGTGATCTCTTCTCTTTCATTCATGATTTTATTAATTTGGATCCTTTCTCTTTTGTTTTTGATAGGTCTGGCCAAGGGTTTATCAATATATTTATTTATCTTTATCAATTTTATTTATTCTTTCAGAGAACCAGCTCCTAGTTTTGTTGATCTGTTCTACTGCTCTTTTGGTTTTGATTTCATTGATTTCTGCTCTGATCTTTATTATTTTTCTTCAGGTTCAGGTTCAGGTTTTCTTTGCTGTTCTTTCTCCAGCTCCTTTAGGTGTAGGGGTACTTTGTGTACTTGAGACCTTTCTTGTTTCTTAAGAAAGGCTTGTATTGCAATGTATGTTCCTCTCAGGACCGCCTTTGCTGCATCCCAAAGATTTTGAACAGTTGTGTTTCCATGAATTTTTTTAATTCTACTTTAATTTCCCAGTTGACCCACTCAATCTTTAGTAGGATGCTCTTTTTTTTTTTTTTTTTTTTTTTTTTTATTTTTATTTTTTTTTTTTTTAAAGATTTTATTTATTTATTTGACAGACAGAGATCACAAGTAGGCAGAGAGGCAGGCAGAGAGAGGGAAGGGGGAAGCAGGCTCCCCGCTGAGCAGAGAGCCCCATGCGGGGCTCGATCCCAGGACCCTGAGATCATGACCTGAGCCGAAGGCAGAGGCTTTAACCCACTGAGCCACCCAGGCGCCCCTAGTAGGATGCTCTTTAGCCTCCATGTATTTGAGTTCTTTCCAACTTTGCTCTTGTGATTGAATTCTAGCTTCAGAGCATTGGGGTCTGAAAATATGCAGGGAATGATCACAGTCTTTTGGTACTGGTTGAGACCTGATTTGTGACCCAGGATGTGATCTATTCTGGAGAATGTTCCATGTGCACTAGAGAAGAATGTGTATTCTGTTGCTTTGGGGTAAAATGTTCTGGATATATCGGTGATACCCATTTGGTCCAGTTTGTTATTTAAAGCCTTTATTATCTTGGCAATCTTTTGCTTGGATAATCTGTCCATTTCAGTGAGGGGGGTGTTAAAGTCCCCTACTATTAGTGTATTACTGTTGATGTGTTTCTTTGAGTTTGTTATTAATTGGCTTACCTAATTGGCTGCTCCCATATTAGGGGCATAGATATTTATAATTGTTAGTTCTTCTTGTTGAATAGACCCTTTAACTATAGTGTCCTTCCTCATCTTTTTATAGTCTTTAGTTTAAAAGCTAATTTATCTGATATAAGGATTGCCACCCCAGCTTTCTTTTGCTGTCCATTAGCATGATAAATTGTCTTCCACCCCCTTCCTTTAAATCTGGAGGTGTCTTTGGGTCTAAAAATGAGTCTCTTGTAGACTGCATATTGATGGGTCTTGGTTTTTTATCCATTCTGATACCCTGTATCTTTTTGATTGGGGCATTTAGCCTATTTACATTCAGGGTAACTATTGAAAGATATGAATTTAGTGTCATTATATTTCAACTGACTGACTTCTTATTCTACTCTGTTGCAGGCAGTGTGGTGGAGGGAAAGCCCAGCCTGGGTCTGAGCACTGGCTCTCCACTGGCTAGCTGGGTGAGCAGATGTCTCCTCTGAGCCAGAGTGCCCCTGTGAGAAATGGAGGATTCTGTCCATCTCTCAGGGGCTCATGGGCATGAAATATGATAAAATATCCACATCACTAAAAGTTGTCAAAAAAGGAAAAAAAATTTATACACACACACATATATAAATAAATGCATATATATACATATATACATATACATTATATATATATATATATATATACACACACACACACACACACACCCACCCACCCACCCTGGGAGAGGTAGTGACCATGGACAGCCAGATGGGCCTGGATGAGGAGACATGACCACCTGGTGTGTAGGAATTGTCATAAAGAGGGTCAGTTCACCATGAGGAAAGGCTTAGCACGAGGGAGCCTCTCTTGCCGCTGCCACATGGGGCCTGTGGAGAGGCCCCCTGCTGTTGCATGCAAGGTGGAGGGAAAGACAGGAGGCTGAGACCACAAAGACCACAGGTCATGCCCCCTCGTGCCTCCCCCCCCTCACCCAGGGGCAGGCCTCAGTTGGCACATCATCTGCTGGAAGGGAGCCCAAATGACCATCAGTTAATAAGGTTAATAATGTAATAGTAAATCCACTATTTATTTAAATAACTGGGTGGCCCCAGGCACAGCTTGTAACCCCACTTTCTCCATCTGCGAAATGGACAAACACCTGCTCCTTCTTGACCCACAATCTTGTAGAGGAAAGCAAGGCTTACATCATGCCTCTTACATGCTGCCTTTCTCAGGGTGGATCCCAGAAGCCAACTGGCAGGTGAGTGTTCTCGTGCAGGTGATTTATTAAGGACGCAGGTATGGGAGTGGTGGGGGAGCAAGATAGGGAAAGGGACACAGCCAAGCAAAGGGACAATTTGAAGCCAGCTCCCAGCCTGATGTAAATTATTATTAATGTTAATAATGCCAACCTACCCAGGACATGGCATTCTAGAGCCAGCCCCTTATAGGTCCCCCTGGGGTGGGCATCGCAAAAATGGCAAATGCCTATCAGATTCTCAACACCACTGTCAGGGCACTGTGGCCACTACGGGGAACCCTGCCCCCAGGTCAGCTCAGGGTTAGGCCAGACAGTCCAGGAAAATGGCGGAGAGATTTAGGTCTATAGTCCCCTTATGAGACTGTTTCCTATTCAGTCGTAACTCACCTGCTACACATCAAGAACTGGGTAGGCACTGGGGACACCACGGTGAAGAAAACCAGACACAGTCCCTGCTCATAGTACGGGAGGACCCAGATCAAGAGGCAGTAGGACTTGGTTATGTTCAGGTCGGGGGTGGGGGGTTACTGCAGGATCAGAGAAGGCATCCTGGAGGAAGCAGCATCCACACTAAGCCTGCAGAAGGCACAGGAGTTCACCAGGTCTAGAGGGGAGGGAGGCCAGGCCAGGGAGCAGCATGAACCAGGCCTGCAAGCTGGAAAGGTCTGGAGGGGCAGAGGCGGGTAACAAGGACTAAGCAGGAAGGAATGACAGGCTTAAGGGTCCTGGGGACTAGGTGCAGGGACTCGGACTTTGTCCAGGGGCTGTGGGGACATGGGGAGAGATTGAAGTTGGGGAACGACCCCATCAGATTTGCAGTTTTTGAAAATTCCTCCTGGCTGCTGTATGGAGAAGGGAGTGGAGAAAGGGAGGCCAGCACGTAGGCTGCTGCATCAGCCAGAGTGGTAGCCTGGAGCAGGCGATGGCATGGGGATGGAAAATAGAGGACCAGTGCCAGGGATATTCGGGAAGTAAACCAGACAAGACTTGATGGATTTCTCTCATCATCAGGGTGGACAAGGCTTCAGGAGTCTCTGCAGGTTACTCACGGGCCTCAGATCTTGGGACTCCTATTTCCCTATCCTCTCCGCCACCAGCACACCACTCCTCTCTCCCAGGACTGAGGATGGAGAGGGCAAAAAGCAGGGTGTGTGATGCAGTCTGTTCCCTCAGCCCCTGCGGGGCTTTCCTGCAGCTGTAATTCCGGTTCTCACCAGTAGGTGGCAGCCTAAGCTAGAAAGGGAAAGGGAGCAAGATTACCCCTGCCTGCCCTGTTTGGGGAAAGGTGCTGTGCTTGATGGTCGCGTGCCTGGAACTTAAAATGGGCGGTGGACTGACTATCACATTAACAGCAGCACCTAACTTCTAGGTGGAATTGCTGTTGTATATTCTGGGCAGGGGTTTATATGAATTTCATTCTCACAGCCCCATGTGGTCGGGCCCTTTGTTATCTTTTATACTGAGGAGAATGAGGCTCAGAGAGGTCAAAGGACCCATCCAAAGTCACACAGCTAAGAAACCTCAGATTAAGGGTTGGAATCCCAGCCCCCTACACGAAACAAACCCTTCAGAAATACTTGCCCTGAAACTACTCAGGGGTGAACAATGTCTTCCTCCCTCTCCTCCTCCTCTTCCCCTTCCTCTCCCACACCCAGGCCGCCTCTGCTTCCTGCTCCACTTCCACCTGAATGCCTCTAAAGACATTTGAAAATTGCTCAGAACCTCTGAGTCAACGTTCTCTAAACCTTCCCCCGTTCTGTAAGCCTTGCTTCCCTTTACAAGATTGTGGGTCAGGAAGGAGCAGGAGTTTAGGTCCATTTCGCAGATGGAGAAAGACAGGCTGGGAGCTGTGCCTGGGGCCACCACGCCCCCTTCCTGTCCTGGCCTGGGGTCCCGTTCGCTCACTGCAGACTCACATCCTGCCAGGAGCCGGGCTTCGGGACCTTCAGCCAATTGAGGCCTCCCGTCCACCAGGCTTTCGGTGCAGCTCATAAGTCATATTACAGCAGGACTTCAAGCAGATGGGGAACAATTAATAAACGGGGAAAATTCCTTTTCTCTCCTCCCATCCCACCAAGAGCCAAGCTGGTGGATAATTATGGGATGGCTGCCAAAGGGGTTTGATCTTCAGGGTTGACTTCTGGCATTTTTACTGCTCTGGCTGACAGCCAATGTAGTCACTGCCCTTTACAGTTTTGCAGCTGCTCTCCTTACGGCAGGAAATCAGAAGCTGTACCCCGGCCATGAATGAAACAGGGAGAAAGGGAATGTTGGGGGGGGGGGTTGCACTGAGCCAGGGACTGGACCCAGAAGAAGGAGCAAAGGAAGGAGCCACATTTTTGCTTGCCCAGAGGGGACAGGACAGGGAGCTCTTGCAAGGAGCTAGGGCTGTGTTAGACACTCTACCTACTTAGACTACTTCATTTCATCCCCCATCCTGTACTCACCCTCTTCACCAATATTTGTTGAGTAACTGCAATGTGCCAAGCTCTATTTTAGACCCAGGGGGTAAACTGATGAATGAGACAGACCAGGTCCCAGCCTTTGTGGAGCTGTCATTCGGGTGCAGGAGCTGAACAATAAACACAGAGATAATATCCTTCCAGTTGCTGATAAATGCTATGAAAAAAAGTAATAAACAGAGATCCCAGGAGGCTAGTCTGCATAGAGAGTCAGGGCAGGCTTCTCTGAGGAGGTGATAATGGGCCCTGTTGGATAAAAGGAAAGAACTATGCAAGATTTAAAAATGGAGTCAAGGTGGGACGCCTGGGTGGCTCAGTTGGTTGAGCGGCTGCCTTCGGCTCAGGTCATGATCCCAGCGTCCTGGGATCGAGTCCTACATCGGGCTCCTTGCTCAGCAGGGAGCCTGCTTCTCCCTCTGCCTCTGCCTACCATTCTGTCTGCCTGTGCTCGCTCTCTCCCACTCTCTCTCTGATAAATAAATAAAATCTTAAAAAAAAAAAAAATGGAGTCAAGGGAAAGAGATGGGAACCATTCTAGGCAGAGAGAGTAGCATCTGCAAGGGCCCTGGGGTGAGGAGGAGGGTGGTATGATCCGGGAATTGTCAGGGACAGAGGGAATGGGAAATGAGGTCTGAGAGGCAAGCAAGACTTGATGGGACAGAACTTTGGACCATGGGGAATTTCATTCTATGGGCAAAGCTGGATCTAGAACACCTCATCCCGACCCTTTACCACCAACTGCCATTTCATCAATCATGTGTACCATAAACCATCACCACCTCCGAGCCAGGCTAGAGGAAAGGGAGGGCTGGAAGGGTTCCCCAACCCAGCCACCTCTTAAGAAAGGGTGTTCTGCTTAATAAAACTGGCTCCCTAGGACTTGCCAAGGGGCACTGGTTCCATCACGAGTAGCATTAACAGCATTATAACAGCAGCACCTGACTTCGCTGGACAACTGCTGTTGTCCAAATCCTCTGCTCAGAGCTTCACACAAGTCACCCTATGGGGTCAGGAGCCATTGTTTTCCCCCTTTGGCCAAGAGAAGGAGTCCAAAACAGGGAATGGCCTCCTCTGACTTACGCTTTCACAGGACAATGGCTTCAGCTGTACACCCCTACCTCTTTCAGCCGTCAGAGCATTATAGGAACATGCACACCTACAGATGGAGAAATTGAGGCCCTCAGAGGTCCAGTCATGCCCCCTGGGGTCCCACAACTGGGAGGAAAGAGCTGGGAATCAAGCCCAAGGTGGTTCTCGGCCTTAACCTTGTCCCATGCTGGCGATAAAATGAAGGAAAGGGGGTGGCAAGTGAGGAGGAGGGTGACTGCTGGGGGATCTCTGAGAACTTGGCTCTGAGCCTGGAATCCGGCCTCCAGATATTTTCCTGGCCCGAGCCCAGCCCAGCCCAGCCCAGCCCTCCCCACCTAGACTACCATCCTGGTGAATGAAGTACTCTGCTCTCAGTCCCTGCTCTGGGAGAGCCCTTGCTCCCAAGTGTCTTCAAAGATCAATTATTAATGGGGCTGTCCAGCCCAAGGTTTGCGTCCCCACACAAGCCCGCCCCAAGCCGCACGCCCCGGCTGTCCCACATAGCCTCCACCGTCCGGGACCTGTCTGTGGATCAGTGCCCAGCCGGCGAGAAGGCCAAGTCCTGCCTGCTAGGCCAGCCAGAGGTCACCCGCTATACCCCAGCTGCCGGCTGCATGTGCAGAGGACCGCTTTGCTTCTCCCCTGACCCTGGAGGCCTGTTTCTCCTCCTGAGAGAGGCAGGGGTACAGGAAGTGAGAAGTGACAGGGACCACAGGACCTATGAGCCATCTGGAGACACCGAGTCCCTCTGACAGGATCAATCACCCTAAGCCTGTCTGAGGAGCTCTGGGCTTAGGAGCAGCTGTGAAAGCCTCCTTTGTGCCAGAGGAGAATGAGCTGTGAGAGGACGGGGGGCCCTGGCCCGGGGAACCCCCTGGGCCCCGGCTCCTGAGATCAGCACCGGCAAGAAGGATCCCCAACCTGGTCCCCGAGGCCCACCCAGGCCTGGTGCCCACTCTGCCATGGGAGCTGTCCATGGGAAGAAGGTAAGAGCCCCCGAGGGCCCTGCTGGGTCCATGAACACTGGGAGGGGGACTGCATCTGACAGGCAGGAGCCCTCCCCCACACCAGCCGCAGCATGGGGCCTTGGCCAGGTGCTGCCCACCGGCCTCCCTCCTTGAGCTCACAGCCAAGATTTGCATCGAGAAACCTGGCTGGGGCTTAGGACAAAGGCTTCTGATCTCTCCATCTCTGGAACAGACCTGGGAGCTGCCCAAAGTCACAGGCTTTCTGGTCTCACTCTCTCCTTCCCCGCATCCGGGCTCCGTGGCTGCCCCTTCCCCACGTGCACAGGAGTGTCCACAGACAAGTTGCTGAAGCTTTCTGTGCCTCATTCCCCCATCTGTAAATTAGGGCCATGAGTCACTACCTCAGAGACTTAGAGTGAGAATTAAATGAATTAAAATATACGCAAAGTCTTTACAACAGTGCCAGGCACACAGTGGGCTACATATAAGCTATGCTTGGTTAGAATTAGAATTCTCATGCCATCACTCTGCCTCTTCTTCATCTGGGCTCTCAGCTGGGGATTTGTATACACAGCATAAGCAGTGTTTCTGAAAATGTGGTCTACAGACCCCCTTGTCTGCTTTAGAGAGGCCCCCCCAGACATCTTAGGGGACAGGGAGGCAGGGCTCCTGGGGATCCTCATACAAGCTCTCAGCCCACATCACCCAGGACTGTGACCCCAGCGGTGCAGTCAGTCTGCCCAGGTCCCAGCTCATCCACTTCCCTACTGTGCCAAGGAACTGAACCCCTCTGGCTCTCGGCCCTCCCCTGTCAAGTAGGCTGGTCCCCAACCCCTGGGAGGTGCTGTGAGAGGATGCCACTGACGTAGGTAGCACGGGTAGCACGCTGCCTGACACCCAGGGGGCCCCAGTAAACAGGAGCCCTAATCCACAGATGGCTACATTTTCTGCCAACCCTGCCCATTCCACATTTTTCAAATTTTAAGTAAGACACATCATGGACACCGTGGAGGAAGCCTTCTGGACCTCAGTTTCCCTAAGTGGAAAATGAGTGTTGGTTTAGAGGACCCCTGGGTCTCCTTGTGCTGGCTCTGCTTCCCATCTCCTTTGTTTCAGGCAGTGAGGTCTGGAAGGTCCTGCCTCCCCTCAGCACCCCCAGCAGCATTATCCCAACAGGTTGATGTCCTGGGGCATCCTTCTTGCAATGGCCAGCACGGGTCACCAGCCATTAGGGCAGGTAGATGGTCTGTGCAGCCCAGAGCTGCCTTCCCAGCAAAGCTTTGCACCCTGGCCCCACCCAGTCCCCTCTCAGGAACACCCTTCCAGCTCCTGGAGAATGGCATCCCCCACCTAGAAGAGACCCTGACAAGCCTGGCCTAGGAATCGCAGATGGAGCTCACAGACGGCCTTTCTCTCCTCTCTCACCCCTGATTAACATCACAAATCAACCCCTACTGGGTCCAGCCGGCCTCAGGTTTCCCCTTAGCACAGCATCCCAGGAGGCCCCCACCAGTCAGAACTTGCCCCAGCCTGGCAGCCAGGCGTGTCCTGGGCCCAGCCCCTCCTCCCGCCCTTCCAGGGAAAGGCCTCCCAGGGAGAAGGTCCCAGAGCACAGTGAACAGGCACATGGACTCTGGGGTCAGACAGACTGGAATCAGTTCCTAAACACATATCCTGTGACCTTGGCCAAAACAAGGCACCTTTCTGAGCCTCCTATAAACCAAAGATAATACTCCTCACGCTGTTGGAAGAGATAAATGATATCGTGCATGGGACCAAAAGATGCTCAGAGAACGTCGTCTCTCTCTGGGTCCTTTTCTGTGACTCACACCCTCCCTTTGAGCCACCAAGAGCATTAATATCACACCCTGTGGCCGATGAAAATGCTGAGTCAGGAGCAAACACGACTTCCCCCCCACTGCTCAGTGGTTCAGACCGCTGGGAGCACAGGCTGTGAGCAGGTCCAGGCCAGGCCCTTTGGGGGTCTCCCGTACCCAACCCCCCCTCATGCTTACTGCACTGTTTCTGAAGGCATGAGCCCAGCTGGCCTCTGTAGGAGGTCCGTGACACGCACTGGCCTGTCCTATAAAGGTCATAGTGCCATCTTTGGGGGCTTCTTGGACCCCCTCTCACACTTAGGGCTTACTCAGAGTTCTAAAGTTACAGCTCTGGAAATCCCTTGGTGATGTGGCCCAATCCACTCCCCATTGTACAGCGAGGAAGACTGGGGCCCAGAGAGCAGAAGGACTTGCCAGGGCCATGCAGCCAGGCCAGGGTCAGACCATTTCCATAAGGCCTGGCAATTCCAGGCCAAACTCTAGAAGCACAGTGGAAGGCAGTGAGTGGGGCTCCCTCCCCAGCACCATGAAGGGCAGGACTGAGCCTCCCCTCAGAGAGGAGTCCTACCCATTAAGTGTACAAACATCTGCCTTTCATCTGTTCAAGTGTCCAAAAATCTTCCTTTGCTCCCATCCCAGCCTCCCATTAACAAACACTGGGTCCTGTGCTGGGAGCTGGGCCAAGGAAGGAACGGCATCCCTGCCCGTGCATCAACTCTCACAGACCTCAGACCCCAGCTGACCATCCATGGAGACCAGGGGGTGGGGTACGCCATCCTCAGTCCCCCAGTCAGCAGCCAGTGTCCCTCCCCCAGGAAGGGGACAGGCCCAAAAGCTGTTCCAGGCCATTCTACCCAAGTCTAATGCCCCAGACATGATCCCAGTTCTACCCCTAAGGCCATCAATACTAAAAACAGATACTACATGATATCCTGGTTATCGGAAAATGTTACTCGTAACAGCACACAATGGACCACCAGCTTCAGCCCCGACTCTCTCATTCAGTATTCCCACTGCTCTCTGAGGTGTATATTTTCCTTACCTAAACAACCAGAGGTGGAGAGAGATTGAACAAGATTAAACAGGAGCTCAAGACCACCCAGCTAGTAGGCAGTGGAGATCTGAATCAGGCAGTCTCAAGAACCTGGACCCCTTGGCCAGTGAGCTGCACTGCTGGAGAGTATGATGGTGGGCTCTGGAGCAGGAAGCACAGGGTTCAAATCCCACCAGGGACCCCTGTCAGGGCCACCTGCTTGTCCTCTCAGAGCCTCAGGCTCCTTGTCTGCCGCATGGGACCGTGATTTCCCCTCGCACGCTAGGATGAACTGAGGTGCCCCCAATCTGGAAGCAGAAGCTGGGGCTCCAGCAGAGAGGGGGGCCTCCCAGAGCCCAAGGGGAACCCTGTGAAGGTTGGACACCTCACATGCTCTAAGACAGCTCTCGAAACTCAGCACCACCTGGGTTTTCACTTCCCTGAACGCATCCGGTATTCCGACCCTGCTGGTGTTTGCCAAGTCACTCGTCGCTCTGCATTCGTCTTCATTAGAAAAAAGTCTCCTTGACGGAAACAAACGGAAAGAAAAGATGAGAGATCCAGCTAAATTTGATAAATGGCCTGAAAGGGAGTGTTCATTCTTTCCGAGTCCAAAAGGCGCCCATCTGGCTGGGCCCCACTGGCTCCCTGAACAATTATCCCCACCGATGATGGATGGTTGCTGCTCGGCAGCACCCGCTCCGCGGGGCGTGAGGACCTCGTTAGGAGGCTCTCGCTGCCCCTGCCATGCCGTGGCCCCCACTCTGCCCACCGCCTCTGACTGCCTCTCTGAGGGCAGCTGGGACCCAGCGCCCCCACTAGCCCCCCTCATCCACACATGCAGGACGCACTCCCGGGGGTTCTGGGAGGAGAGGTGAACACACATGCTCTGTTCAGGAACACAGACTTTGTCATTCAGGTCCACACTCCCTCTTCTGACTCCATCTGTTCACCCCCTGGATCTGAAAGCTCCTGCATGATCTCCTTCCTGGCCTAAGCAAACTGATAAACATGCCATCCTCCCCCTCATGGTGAGCCTTCCTCTTCACCTCCTTCACCACCCTCACCTGGTACCCTGAAATTTATTCCCTGGGAAAGCTCAGGGACAGAGGTTGAGGTCTGGGAGCTGGGGAGCTATGTCCTGGCAGCAACTGAAAGGGGCATTTGAAAGCAGGCAGAAAGAACTTTGGAGACAGGGAAAAGGCATTTTTCCTGTTCTGTGAGGCCTCCTATTGGGGAGAAGGAATGCCCTTCTCTGCCCTTGGCTTCCCCAACCTGGGTTCAGAAGCTTAATGCCCTGGGTTGCCCCAAACAGATGCATGGGCTGGGCACTGCACAAAGGTAACGGGTGGATGGGTTAGCAGGGGTGAGATCCAGTCCACCCCTACCCATGCAGCCTGCTACCCAGGTGTTAGTTAGGTCTGCCCAGAGGAAAGAATGCTGCTTGGTGATGTCACAGTGCCATCACTTACAGTCCTGCAAACACCTCTTCCAAGACTAAAACGCCTCCTGTCCATCCTTATGGCTGGAAGCCCAGCTTAGGAGGGAAAGAAACTGCGGGAGAAAGAAAGGATGAAAGATGCTAGCTCCCCTGACACTTCTTCTAGGAAGTCTTGCCTGAGTGGATCTCAGATGTCTACTCAGGGCAAGGGGCTGAAGTTGGGGTGGGGAGAGCAAGCTTGTCTCGGGGCTGTGTTTGCATGAATAGGGCTACAGGTTTTCCTAAGCCTGGAGGATCACCAGCGATAGCTGGGAAAAGGCCAGAGAGATTAGAAGGGGGTAAAGCTCCTTCAGACACCCCATGGCACCACCACCCTCTCCCCCCCACCTCGAGTTGCCCAGACTCAGGCAAATCCCATTATGCTCTCGGCACTGTCCGCACCACACTGAGCATGGCTCTAATTTCATCTTTAATTCCGGGATTTATCCAAGAAGGAAGGGAGAGATGGTGTTTGACTTGTGGTTCACCATCATGTCTCCAGCACCTAGCATGTAATTAGTACCCAATAAATTGAGGAAGGAAGGGAGAGAGAGACAGCAGCTGGGTCTGGGGGGTGGGGGGGGGGTTACTTGAGGGTGGGGATGAAGGCCAGGCTCACAGAAGGATCCATGCAGACCTCAGGCTGCAAGGAAGGATGTAGACTGGACCCCTCGGTTTTTCCCACATATTCCCTCCTTTCCCTCCAACAGCTTTAATTTCCACATTCTGCACCTCACCTCCAGCTGCCCACCACACACACACACACACACACACACACACACACAACACACACACACCTTCCTGAACAAATGTAAAACCTCATGGCTTAATTGTTATCATTCATTCAACAAGCATCGACTGGGCACTACTGGGTACCAGGATCCCAGGCACAGGAGACAGAGCAGTGAACAGGACTTGGGCCCTGTCCTCGGGGTGCACAGTCCAGCAAGAGAGAAATAAGTCACTGGGGATGACAGAGCAGGTGTTGGGTGCTGAGGAGGGAAGCAGAGACAAGCTGGGGCACAGGAGGTCCACAGAGCAAGAAGAGCCATCAGGAAGCTCCCCACCACATAAGCTATGATCTGAAGAATGAGGGTTAACGAGGTCAGGGGCTAAGAGAAGCTTCCAGGGGACACAAGAGGACCTGCCAAGGCCCTGAGGTATGAGGGGTGTGGCATGTCCTGGAAACTAAAAGAATCCCTTGGTCTGCAGCAACTCTTCCTGGCCCTGTAGGACCTTCCCAATTCCTGGTTCTGGGCTGGGGACCTGCCATGGGGCTCATTCAAGTGGGGCCCTAACCCCCCACTCCCCAACCTACCTTTCCACCCACCTTGCCACAATACCCTCCCTTCAAAAGAAACCAACTATGTATCTGCTTTAGACTCTCTGATCAAGGAGAAGATTCTCTTTTTTTCTCACTTTTGCTCAAGTATTCAAAAACAGAGCTGAGAACAAAACAAAAGGGACATGAAGAGGGAGAGAGGTACAGAGAGACACAAGACACAAAAGCCACCAAGAGAAAGTCCTGGGAGCAGAATGAGATCCCACACCTCTCTTCCTGACCTCGGCCCCTCTTCCCCCACAACCTTTGGGGGCCCCTCTGGGCCTCTTTTCCACTCCTGTGTCTTTTAATATCTCCAGAGTGGAAAGGGAAGAAGGAGCCAAGATGGTGGGCTTTACTTCAGGCTTAGGCCAAGAAGGGCAAGTCTTTCCTGGACAATAGACTAAGGACATTATTTTCATTCCTTTTTTATGTCACCTACCTCCTTTTAGTCTGATCATCCCCCTCCACTAAGGAAATGTCTTCTCCTCAGAGGCCCTGAGTGACTCTGGGCAAGATGGTCTCCCTTTCTGGCATCCAGTTTCCTCTCCTGTCAATACAGTGTTGGTAGCCATGCTAGACTCATGGGTTTAGGAGCAAATGAGGCAGGGAGAAGAGGGGAGGCGGAAACAATCATCCCCCCCAAAAGGATGCCAGACCCCACGCACGTGTGGGCAGTAGCCCCTCTCTGCCTCCTGGCCTGGGGTGTCTCCCCAACTCCACAGCCATGAAGTGGTCAGATGAAGTCACTGAGTTGAGGCAAAGTGGCCTTCAGATTCCTCCCACACATGCCAGAGCCAAGAGCATGCAGAGACCTTGTTGTCCAGCACAGCCCAACCCTGGCCTACACCCATTAGCTGGACTAAACCCACCCGACATAGGTCCACAGCCAAAGGGGTAAGAGGCCTCTCAGGCCTTCTCATATGTGAAATGGGCACTTCTTTAAGGTAAAAATATGAATGCTTTCCAATCACTGAACTCCTACAGAATCCTCACCACAAACCTAGTCCCATACACATCCATGTCCCCACTGCTCCAAGGCAGAGACCCAGACTCAGAAAGGTTGAGCTCACTGCTCCAGATCACACAGCCAGCAACTGCCAGAACCAGGACTTGAACCCAGATACATCTGGTTCCCCAGCTCATGTACTTATTTTTCAAGTGTCTGGATGAAACCGTGACTCTCGAGCCAGAATAACCTTGCTGGGTATAGTTACTAGCCGGTGGTGGCTCCCGTCCCACTGGGAGCCATGCTGAAGAGGGACCTTAAAGTTCAGAAGAATTTAATTTCCTTCATGAAAGGCTTGGAGGTGGGGCAGAAGGGGCCAAATCAAAAGCCGGCTTTGGAGAAGGCAGGAATCCAAAAACGCAACTCCCCGCCCCCCCACCAGGCCCCAAGGATCTGCTTTCAGAACACTGTGTCTCCTAAGCTGACGTGAACGAGGGGCTTTGTTTAAGGGAGAGATCAGATCTCAGTGCCTGGGGCATAGGGAAAAGGCAAGTAGCTGGAACTTTCCTTTTGTCTTTTAACATCGAAGAGAAGGCCAATGAAAACAGCAAGACAGCCCTGGGAAGCTAGGAGAGCCAGGCTTGGTCTAGATGACACCTTGCTCCCATGGAAACTCAGGGTAGGCCATGGGGTGTCCCATAAGGGATGCCATGCCCAGAACCTGCAGAACTCAGCCAGAAACTGGGCAGTGCTGCTGTTTTAGGGGACCGCCTAGGTTTTCCTTATGCACTAGAGCTCTTGGGAATGCTTTGGGGTCACTTGGGGGATCTGTGAGGTGGAAGAAGTTCACAGAGAGTCCTGCCATCAGGACCTGCAGACCCAGCAACTGGGAACACCCGTGGTGACTCTGATCACAGCTGGGCCATGCGGAGGGACATACTGGTTTCCCAGGGCTGCCTAACCACCTACCACAAACCAGGGAGCCCAAAACAACAGAAATCTATTTTCTTACAGTTCCTGATGCTAGGAGCCTGAAATCAAGGTGTTGACAGGGCTGTGCTCTTATGAAGCCTTGAGGGGAGAATCTTTCTCTATCTTTCCTTTAGCCTCTGACGCTACCAGCCACCCTTGTTCCGAGGCTTGCGTATGCGCCCCTCCAATCTCTGCCACACCACTGGTACATGGCATTCTCTTGTCTGTGTCTTGCCTCCTCTACTTATAAGGACACTGCTCATACTGGTTTAGCACCTGCCCTAATGACCTCATTTTAACCTGATTACAACTTCAAAGACCCTACTTCTGAATAAAGTGACAGTCATAGGTACAGGGGGCTAGGATTTCAACAGATCTTTGCGGGGACACAATTCAACCCATAACTGTGACCCTAACCCCACTGGACCTCTACTCTTCTTTTTAAGATTTATTTATTTATTTGAGAGAGAGAGAGAGAGAGCCAACAGGGGAGGGGCAGAGGGAGAGAGAGAATCTCAAGCAGGCTCCTCGCTCAGCACAGACCCCCGATCTCATGACCCTGAAATCATGACCTAAGCAGAAACCAAGAGTTGGAGCTCAACCAACTGAGCCACCCAGGCACCCCATGGACCTCTACTCTTCCCAGGCACCTAAAGGTATATGTTAGTGTAGCTGGACCCATCCATCCTCTGCCGGCTGCTCCCCTGGGACCTGTAGTTCACTTTAGCTCCTGCTGCAATGACTTCCCACAAGGCAGAGCCAGAGAAAGCTATTTGGATTATGAATCTAATCCTCTGTTCTCCTGGGTAAAATCCTTGGAGAACAAATACCATGGAAGTCCACAACCGCCAGGCCCTCTGTGACCCCTATCCAGCCTGACCTCCTAGGAGGCTGGCTCTCACTCACTCTTTCTCCACTGGGTCAAACTCTACCCCACCTCAGAGCCTTTGGCTCTACTGTTCCCCCTGCCTGGTGCTCTCTTCCCTGACTCTTTCCAGGATGATCCATGCAGGTCTCAGCTCAGAGAGAGGCCTTCCCCATACCACCCCCCGCCAGGCTACTAAAGGATCCCCATCTTGGTCCCCAGTCTTGCAGTTGCTCACAGAACTTACCACCATCTGAAACTACCTTCTTTGGTTCTTTCTTTCTTTCTTTTTTTTTTTTTTTTAAAGATTTTATTTATTTATTTGACAGGCAGAGATCACAAGTAGGCAGAGAGGCAGGCAGAGAAAGAGAGAGGAGGAAACAGGCTCCCCGCTGAGCAGAGAGCCCGATGCGGGGCTCGATCCCAGGACTCTGGGATCATGACCTGAGCCGAAGGCAGAGGCTTTAACCCACTGAGCCACCCAGGCGCCCCCCTTCTTTGGTTATTTCTTTAACTGTTTCCTATGTGGCCTTCCCAGCCAACATGCTGGGCAGGACATCACCTGTCGTTCACTGACGATGCTCCCTGCCTAGCACAAATCTGACATACAGCAGGTACAAGTGAATGCGTGAGTCTGTGCTGGCATAGAGGGAGCTCACTCCTTCATTCCATAAACATTTCCTGAGTATCCACTCCGAGCCAGAAGCTGCAGGCCTGCAGCAGTCATTTTCTGCTCAGGGAGACAGACAGGATAGGCCATAGTGACTGACTGACAGGAATCAGATAACGCCATCCTTCCTCAGAGGTCTTCCCCATCAGCTGCCAGAAAAATTGGAAATTCGAGTTCTGCTATCTACAAATCACTCTGCTGAGATGACAGCATGGAGATGTCCCCAAAGACCAGCTGCCCCTTTCCTGATGTCCCAACACCTCCCCCAGAAGCCCTCAACCCCCACGGCCCTGGAGAACAGGAAGAAAAAACAAGACCTCCAAACAATAGGAATGTACTTTCTGCCAAACAACATGTTCAGAAGTGGGATCGCTAAGTCCCAGGACACACACATGCTCACCTGCGGGGGAGGCAAATTTTCTCTCTACTCTCTTTGGTTCTCCAACTGGACCTGAGAATTCAACTGACCCATGACAGATTAATAGGAGAAAAGCTTATGGATTTCTGCAGGTACCTGAGAGTCCCCACAGGAAAACAAAGTCCCCTTAAGCAGGTGGGCCCAACGGCTTACATCCCAGGCTGAACAAAGAATAGCAATGGCAGTAAAGTAGCTGAAACATATGGTGAGATTGAAGGAAGACTAGGGTTATTCTAACAAGATCTGTTCATGTAGATTTCTCTCAGCTCAATTCCCTGTCCCTGGTGCTAAGAATGTTTCTCTCCTCCTGGGAGGGAGAGGGCATCTTTCACATGGGAGTTTTAGCTCCTGCTTTTGGGGAGACAAGGGGAGGTCAGAGTCCCCTTCCTGCACCTGCTGTTTTTCAAGTGTCTTTAGCTCAGAATCTTCCTTATGCTAAAGTGGCATCTGTCGGCGTGGCCTATGCTGCCACCCTCCACATCTTTACTGGATAAAGCCAGACTAGTTACAGCAACTTACACACTCACGGGCAGTATGTCAGTGTTCAGATGCCCCACACCCTCACCAACACTTTCTACTTTTAAAGCGTTTTAATTTTTGTGAAACTGACAGATAAACACTGGTGTCTCATTGTGGTTTTTGCTTTCTTCTTAAAAAAAAAAAAAAAACCAGCAGACTTGATTTAAAAGATATCTTTGGATACCTATAAAATGTTTTCTAGCACTCACGGAGTATTTACAAATGTTGACCACATCGTAGGTTACAAAACAAACCCAGATACCCTACACATTACAGCGTAGGTCTACCACATAACTAAAGAACAATAACAAATGAAAAAGAAATGGATCAAAGATATCAGGAAATCCTCAGACCCAGATGGGGATGAATATACTGTTTATCAAAACACAGCTAACCCAGCATCTAAAGAGAAGTCTGTGACCTTAAAAGCAGAAAGAAAAGAAGACTGAGATTTAATAAGCCAAATGTGAAAGTTAGGAAGCTGGTAAAAGAACAAGAAAACCAACCCAAAAAATGTAGAAGCAACGAGAAAGTAAAAATAAGAGCAGAAAAAAAAAGGAGGGGACAACATCTATGTGATAACAAGATTCGATATAGCTCAGTGTTGTTTCTTTTAAAAAGATAGCAGATATGGCTATAATATGGTTGACTTCACCATGATAGCCTGTAAAATTTTAAACTCTCTAGAAACGTCTACAAAATATTGTTGAACAACTGGCTCAAGGGGAAATAAGCAAACTGAAGAGTTAGTAACATGTGAAGAAATGGAGCCATGTGTTAACCTTCCCATAGAGAAACCATAAGACCATCAGTTTTACATGTGAGCTCTAGTCAACTTTAAAGAATTCATCAGTTTGGTTTTATACTTTGTCTTCTAAACAACAGAAAATAAGAACACCCTTCCCACCTCGTTTTACGATAAAAATAATTTTGATACTGGGGCACCTGGGTGGCTCAGTGGGTTAAGCATCTGACCTTTGATCTCAGCTCAGGTCTTGATCTCTGGGTTGTGAGTTTAAACCCCACAGTGGGTTCTATTCTGGGTATGGAGCCTACTTAAAATAAAAATATTGATACCAAAATTAAACAAGGACAGTGAAAGAAAAGTAAATTACAGTCCAATCCACTCATGGTTACTGACAAAAAAACAAAGTTCTAAGCAGGACTCCCAGAATCCCAGAGCCAGGCCCTGGTGGCCCTGGGATTATTTTTAGCCCGTGGACTATACATGTGTCCACTCCATGAGTCTAGTCTGACTCACAGACATCTAGCTGAGAAGTTCAGACCTGAAATGGCGATGGACTCCCTCTCCTCTGAACCTTGCAATTCCAGAGGCAGGCCAGAGTAAATGGAAAGTTCCAGTGGCAGTTTTTCCAGGGATGTCTCCTGCAGGTTAAGACTGGAGAGAGGGACAGACAGCCTGGGGTGACTGCACTGGTCCAGTCCTGCCCACTTGCACTGTGGTCTGTGGGCACCCCCCTGCCCCTAGCCAGCTCTGCCTGCAGCTGGGAGCCTCTGGGCAGCAGACCCCTGGCCTGTCTCCCTGCAAGCCACAGGCTGCAGGGGTCATGGTGCCAGCAGGAGCTGAGCCAGAGGCTGTCTGCAGCACATGTGACATGTACACCTCAGACTGGCCGTAAGGGCTAAAGTTTCCTGCCTGTGCCTCCCGCCTGGAAAAGGCTGCAGCATCCCAGAGCAAGGATGTGATGGTCCCAGGATGCTGAGCTCCTTGGCAGGGCTGGGTAGAGATAGTCTCTTTCAGAAAGCAAGACTTCCTCCAAGCTCACCCCTCACAAGCAGGTCACAGCTCTGGGGTACCTAGCCCTAGGGAGGGGGGCATGCTCTCAGGTCAATCCCTTCTTCGTGGGCGCACAGTGTTCCCCCGATATAGACACCCCACAATTTGCTTGAACAATCCTCGATTGGAGAGTGTTTTTTTTATTCTTCCATATCCCGGTAGATGTATTTGGGTGCATGCACATCCTTCATCCTTTCCTTGGGATAAATTCCACTTTTAGGCTCATGGGCGAGGTTCTATGAAGTTGGGTGCTAAGTGCTGTACCTGAGGATGGACAGACTTTCCAATCAGAGGGAGCCTAGCCATCAGACCCTAGGGGAGCTTGTTTCCAGAGGCAAGAACCTCTGCTGCAGAAAACTCCACCTACACAGCATGACTTGTCCCCCTATTTCCTTCATCCCATCCCAAGCCATCTGACAACTTGGACCCCAGGGCTTCCAACAACTTCAGTTCAAGGAAACGATAATTTCCCATTCAGTTAATCATGATCCTGTGACAGGCACCACCAGAGTGCTTTACACGCACCATCCCCCAGCAACTCCACGAGGTTGGTACCTCTATTAACCCCATTTTACAGAAGAGAAACTGAGCTCAGAGAGGTTAGGTGCCTTGTCTAAGGTCACACAGCAGGCCAGTGGCAGACCCAGGAATCAGATCCAGGCGGCTGCCTCAGAGCTCACTCTCTGAGCCACCTGTGTGCTTGCAGGAGCATCAGGGCCCAGGGCCATGGGGGAAGGGGGGCTCCCCAGAGCCCAGGAAGCCAGCCCTGAAGCAGCAGTCTCCTTGCTCCTCGCAGTCAAGCCAGCAAGGTGCTCTGGGCTGAGTTTCCATCCAAGTCCTGCCTTTAAACAGGTGCTGCATAAAATCAAGAGTGTCTGCCTAATGGAAGGAGCCGTCCAGGGTGGGCCCACCTTCAGTCATGGTCTGGTCCCACTGGAGCTCTGCTAACTCCACCCATGCCTGCTCGAGACAGTCCTGTCTCTGGTAGGACAGGCGTGGCCATGGGAATTCTGCTGCTCTCAGACTAGGAGGCAGAAGCAGAATGGATGAAGGGGATGTTGGGGCCCTTTGGGCAGGACCCCCTCTTTCCGGCTGGGGCACATGTCTGCAGCAGCCCAGACCAAAGGCAGCGTTCGCCGGCACGAAGGAACCAATTCCAAGTGCTCGGGGAAGGCCGGGGTTTCCCTGAAGGAAACCAGCCACAGCCCTGCCCACCACTCAGGTGAAAGGAGAAGAGGCCTTTGGAAATTCAGTGAGTCCTCCCGGAATCACATCAGAGATAAAGTTATTGACAGCTGGGTTTACTGAGCACTTACTATGCCCCACACCTATGCTGAGAGCTTCACATTGTCCAATTCCATCTGCTCGCCAATGCTTTGATTATCCCCATTTTCCAGGTGAGAAACTGAGGCTGGGAGAAGTTAGGCAGATGCAGAGCTAGGAGGTGTCAGAGTAGGAACCTATACCAAGGTGGTCCAACCCCAGTGCCCACGGCCTTCTCCCTCTAACCCCTCAGCAAACCCAGGGAACCTGGGGGAAAGTCCTAAATTTAGGCATCTGCCACCAGAGGGTGAACCCCCCCCCCCCAGGGGCAGGGATCAGGCCTTCCTCCCTGAGACAAGCTGAACCTCAGGGATGGCAGGCCCCGCATAGGACCAACCTGGGATCAAGTCCCTGTTCGCCACCTGCCAGCTGTGTGGCCTTGGAAGAGCTACCTGGAATCCCTGAGCCTCAGTTTCTTCGCCTGTGAGTGGGAATTAATGACACTCATTTACTCTGGTGTCTGTCAGCAGCAGAAAGAATGATCTGGTGCAGTCCTGCCCTGATAAATGGAAGTAGTCATCATTAATGCTGTTATTTCCATCCTGCAAGTGACTCAGCTCTCTCCTCATGTTCATTACCAATCGGAGGCTCCTAGAGGGAATGGCCTCATGAGGGCTGCCTAGCCCCCACCTGGAATACTAATGATAGGACTCGCAGTCCTATCAGCAGCTAAGATGTATGGTACGCTGTGTGCCAGGCCCTGTTTCTAATCGCTTTACCTACAAACTAGTTAACACACAGCCCCGGGAGAGGGCAGCAGGGAGGAGAGCCAGAGGTGGGCAAGCCATGCCCAGGCCGGCCCATCCGTGCGCAGGCCTGCTGGATGAGAAGGTCACACATGTCCCCGCCAGCAGATTCCAGGCCCCAGCTTTGGCCCCACATCCATGTCTGAGACCTGCAAAATGACTTCTCCTCACCAACCCTCTGGTGGTTCTGATTGAGGACCCAGTGCTGGGGTTGCTGCCCGAGGGCTAGAGAAACAGAAAGAGGATGTGGTGGGTGTTGGGAGAAAGCTGCCTCCAAGCCACCCAGGCCTAGAGCGGTGCTCAATAATGTTTGTTGACTGACTAATATTTGCTGACTATAATATAAGTGAGGGTTCCATTTTCGGAGCACAGTGGCTGAGGTATTGGGCTCCACCGGCCATTTTTTAATGCATGCATGGAAAGAAAGACTGGAAGGATACAAACCAAAGTTAATCCTGATTATCTTAACTGGGGAGGAACAATGGAGGAATAGAATGGTCATTTTTCTGTGTTTGTTTGTTTGTTTGTTTACTTGCTTCCTTGTCTATAATGAGCAAGTATTAATTTTAAGAAAATAAACCTTTCTGTGAGCTCAGGACTCATTCAATTTTACAGAAGAAGAAAGAGGCCCAGAGGGGTTAAGCCATTTGCCCAAGACCACACAGCAAGGCAGAGATGGCTGGGAAAGGCCCATGTCTGCTATTTCAACCCCTACACCCTCTGGGAACTCAAGCCTTAGGACAGGGACATCTCCGGCTCCTGCGTGGTGAGGGCTCTTTTCTCTTTTTCTCACCACTGTACCCTGAAAATACCACCACCCCAATCCTGCCAGCTCCCCCAGCTCCTGAGAGAGTCCCCTGACAGAATTAGAGATCTCTGCAGATCTCAGTCCAGTGATCAATGGAAAGAAATACATATAAGCCCCCAATCCAGCTTCACGGACTTGCGGCTTATTCATAAATAAAAGAATGCCCAGGCTATTTTGGGCACCTGTAATTTTCTACTTGAATAACCAGGGAAGTGGCTGCTTGCCCGCTTCTCTGCCCTGCTCATGGCGCCGGAACGGGGGAAACGTGATCTCTCCTGGCGTAATGGGATCTGGGGCCAGGTCTCACTGCTGATTTCCTTGCCTTTGTCCCGTTCCAGAAACCCCAGGTGTCCCCCATACCATATCCACAAGAGTCTGGGGAGGGAGACTCCAGGCCAGATTTGGATGCTGTGGACTTAATGGTTCCTTCCAGGTGCACGAGACAAATCTCAGCTCTGCACCAGCCAGCTGTGGGACTTAGGGCAAGTGACTCAATCTCCCTGAGCTCCAGTTTCTTCATCTACAAAATGGGGATACTTATATCACTGTGCATGTTTGGTACAGGTGAGGTGTCTGGCTCTTAGGGTAATTGTTATTTAACATATGAGGAAGGAGCTGTTCTGGAAAGAACCCACACGGGATTCTCAGGCTGTTTTTTGCTCTTTTGATTGCAGTTTAGGAGGAAGGGAAGATGATTTATCAGTTCTGGTAGCTGAAGGTCTAGGAGTAATGGCTTCAGGCAAGGCAGGATCCAGGGTCTTAAATTAAGTCTTCAAGATCTTGTCCCTCTATTCCTCATGGCTCCACTTTGCATTGATTGACCTCATTCCTGGGCCAGTTCCTCCTCATGAAAACTCCTAACAGGTGCAGATTTTTATCATTCTTACAGCTAGCTAGGAGGGTATGAAGGCTGGAGGAGGAAATAGGTATGGGGCAAGGATGACTTATGACAAGACATGGGAAATGAAATTAAAAGAGTAGGTGGCAATGTAGGACTGAAATGCAGACAGAAGATACTAAACAAAAAAGAAAGAGAAGGGAAGGGAAAGGGGAAAAAAAAATACAAACAAAACAAAACAATAAAAAAACAAGACAAGACTAGCCTTTACTCCGTGGTCCAACATTTTCCAGTATGTTCCACAAGATTTTAGTAGGTGCTAGAGGAGCCAAGGGTTTCAGGGCCAAAGACTGGGTAAAGCCCAATTAAACAGGTTTCTTTCCTACCAAGCTTCTGCATGGTCACACTGTGACCACTGGTCCAGCTGTGAATCTCCAAGAAGAGAGTTGTGGGCTATAGCATTCCCAAAGTTCTCAATTCTACCCTTTGGGAAGGGCCAGAAGGGGTCATAGGGAGGCACCGAAGTCAGTGGAGCAAGAGAATAAGACAGCAAAAGTGTTCTGGGAAGAATACAATGGAGGCCCCACAGGAGACACCTCTAATCCTCCACGCCAAGAGTGACAGCTGCCAGGAAAGAGGGCCAGTGGCAGAAACAGGGATAAAGGCACACAGCGAGGTGTGGGATGTAGGGAGACGCGGGAGTTGGCTCAGGAAATGCTGCTGTTTTGGTGACGGTAAAAGTGAAACTTAGTTTTGATTTGAGCTTTTCCAGGGACAGCAGGACAGGGACAAAACGTGGGCTCTGAAGTCCAGCAAACTCTTCAGTAATTTGCCCCATTCTGCTACTGGGGCAATTTCTGTACCACCCCCCCAAAACTGTTCCCTTTGCTTATTCAATGAGGATAGTAAGCCCTTTTTCTCAGGGTCCTTGTAAACATCCCGAGACAAATGGAAAGAACGAGAGAGGATGAGAGAAAGAGAGAGCCCAGCTAGGAATTGGACTTTCCCTTCTGGACATAGCAAAGGACTTGGTACCAGACCAGCCCTCTCACCAACAATAACTTTACACTTGACAAAATCAGAGATTGGGCAGCGGATGATATAGTGATTCTGAGGGAGGGAAAACTCACAAGTTGAGCCCCTCGTCACCTGGGCTCTCATGGTAGGAACAATTTCCTGAGCATGGCACAGGGCAGTGGAGCCTAAACAGAGCACAATAGTCTCCCCCACCAAGTTCAAGATGCAGGGATCAGAGTTTGGGCAACTAAAGCAGCAGAAACAGAAGGAAACTGCAGGACAGGACCTTCAAGAGGAGGAAGCTGCATAGCCAGGGGTCCCCGGAAGTCTGTGTGGGGGACCCCCGGGACCCACAAGTCCTTGCGCAAAGGCTGGGCTATGCGTGTGCAGGATGAAACTATGCAAGGTCTACCAGAGAGCAGCTGTTATGAGCACGGAGAGCAAATGCAGTGAGGCCAGCGGGCTGGGAGATGCTGGAGAGACCTTCATCGGGGCTTCCAACTGAGACGCCGCAAAGGCTGCGCCCTCAGAGTGAGGACGGAGCTCTAGTGTGAGGGCTGCTTTGGACCCGGCCTGAGCACAGCCGGAAGCCAAATCCTCCAGGATCCTCAGAGGACAGAGGGTGAAGGTGAGTCCTGCCAGGTTAGGGAGGCTTGGGAGATAGCTCGGGCTTTGCATGAATCCTCCCTAACAAAGTCTCAAACGAATAGCATGGGATTTCAAGAGGATCAGCCGGTAACTGTGCTGTCTGCTAAAATAAAGCTTAACACTCTTTGGAAGCAAATAGAATCCAGATTCTATAACACATCACACACACACACACAGTATCCAGTACACAATTAAGATTTTCTAGACATGCAAAGAAACAGGAAAACATGATCTTCAGTCAAGAAGAAAACCACTGGTAGAAATGGACCCTGAGACGGTCCAGAGGTCCGATTTAGCAGATGAAGACACTTAAAGCCCCTACTCCAGGTTTTGGCACATAACAGATGCCTCATTTATGCCAGCTGCTCCTCTCCACTTGAGCAAGGAAATCACTTGTCCCCCAAAAGGCTTTGAAACTCAAGGATTCCTAAAAGGCAGTACACCCAGTCTTTGCATACTGAGTTCTTGCTGTCTTCACCATACGGGATTCAGAGTGGGGGGCTGCCTCGTGCAGTAGCGACCCACAAATCATCACCCTGCCACTAGCTCACTGTGGGAGCTCCTCAACACCCTGTGCCTCGGTTTCAATGGGGAGGGCAGACAGGTCATCTCAAAGGGCTCTTTCTCTCCATGATCCTGAGTCTGTCTGGGCCAGGAGCTCTTTTCAGCTGGGATACACTCTGAACTGGGTCTGGAAGAACCAGTAGGAGAAGGAATTGGATCTGCATTGAATATCTCGGGGGGGAAACACAGGCTAGGATGTCTCTCTCCCAGGTATAATAATGTGAGGCTACAGGCAGAGCCGGAGCTCATTTTCCAAAGGAAACTTTCTTGAGAAATGTCTCCTAGCAACCAGCTCTGCCAATATACAACCTTCAGGGACCTCTGCAGAAACACAAAGGCTTTCTGTGGCTTCCTTCTTCAACAGCCCAGGTTGGAAGCGCTTCTCAACCGAGATGCGAATGTGAAGCTCAGAGAGCAGGTGGAGGGGGCACGCGATGGGGCAGCGGATGTTGCATCCACCCACATCTTCGTTCTCCTTCTGCTCTGTGAAACTGCCAGCAGTCTGGCTTCGGGGCTCAGAGCAAGAGCTTCAGACCGGAGTTCAAAACCAGGCTCCATCCCTTACCAGCTGAGTAGCCTTGGGCAAGTCACTT
The DNA here is from genome assembly GCF_030435805.1 of Mustela lutreola. Lineage (NCBI taxonomy): Eukaryota > Metazoa > Chordata > Mammalia > Carnivora > Mustelidae > Mustela > Mustela lutreola. The sequence continues at coordinate 27,180,583 of NC_081291.1, read as the reverse complement.
AACCTCTCTGAGCCACAGTTTCCCCATCTGTAAAATGGGGATAATAATATGTAGGAGGTCAGTGCTCCACCCAGAGCCCCCATACTCGTCCAGCACACCCAGCCACCAGGCACTGTGAGCACTGGCAGCTAACTGCAATACTCTTCTTAGAACAATCGCCAATGGGAGGTCACTCACCCAGAGGTACTTGGAAGGTTGACCCCATCAGCCTGGTCATCCCTTCCCATGCCCTACAGCCAATGACCAACTAACACAGAGGGATAAAAGACCAGTCCTCTTGCCTCAATGCAGGACAATGTGGTACCATGTAGAGCCCAGAACTCCGCAAGGGGTCAGGCTGAGACCAGACTTCACCCGAACCCGCCTCTTTGCCGAACATCTACCCCATCCTGCTGCCTTCGCTTACTTCTTCAGAGACTTCCTGTGAATGTCCTCCCTCGATAAATCACTTGCAAGGTCCCCATTTCAGGCCCTCCTAGGAAATCCAAAGACATGAGAATATCTACATCTCAGGCCACAAAGAGGATCCAACAAAAGAAGGTACATGAAGTACCAGCCGGTCGGCCGCGTGTGCTCAACACACTGACAGCTTTCTCCTCCCCTTCCTCCTCAGTATTATTGTAATTACAGACAGTCCTGGGATCAGAGACGGCTTCTAAAGTGGACAAGAGTTGGGGACAGTCTAGGTGTGAGGGGACAGTGGCACTTAGACTGGTTAATATAGTTAAGACTGAGTTATCACCTTTCTTTGTTTCCTAAATTAATATGAATACATTATTTTTCCTATTATAAAAACCATATAAGCTCATTGCCAGAAAATGAATAAATAAATCCCTCATCAAGGTAGAGAATGACAAAAATGAATGAATGAAAATTTCCCACCACTTGAGTAAATCACTGCAGACATGTTCCTTCTACCCTCCCAAACATTCCCCGCATAAATTCACATACCATACATATGTAGACACATAGACACATATAGACACATACATCTCCATGCAGACATATAACTGAAATATGTAACATATGTCTATGTATATATAATACACCCTCTCTCTAGCATAACCCTATATATGTAATAATACACATATAGCTGATTTTGTTACCTATAAAAATGGAGTCACAAATACTATTTTGTTAACTGTGGTTTTGTTTTGTTTTGTTTTTCACCTGATTTTCATACACAGATAGTGGGCATTTTCCATGTTAGTAAACATGAGTCTACAGTATCCGTTTCAGCCAAAGATTATTACCTTTCCTGGAGGTACCACAGTTTACTTAACCAGTTCCCTACCTCTGGTTATTTACCCTACTGCCAATCTTTCTCCTATCATGAACAATGCTGGTTAATGCAAATCCTCAATTATGTATCCTGGTGCATATGTTCAGCTGTTTCCTGAAAACATATTCCTAGAAATGGAGGAGTACGGCTATCGGAGCCCACACATTTCCCTACAGAATGACTATCCCTTCAACACTGCCTCCAGGAGGACTGGAGTGTCCATTTCGCCACGCTAGGTGTCCAACTGTCTCCAACAGCAGGTATCATTTTTGTTTTAGTTTTTGCCAATCTGATAGGTGGCAAAAATACTGCACTGTTACTGCGGTGTGCATATCTTTGGTTTCTGGGGAGGCCACGCATCTTTTCTTACACTTGGGGGCTGTTTGGATTTCGCCTGCTGAGAATCGCCATTGTCCAGTCTTGGCAAAGCCCCACTGGGTGTCTCTCCTTTCCTCCCCCTTCCCCGCCCAGATCCACAGGCCCAGCGGCTCCCCCGGAGTGTTTCCTACAGGACTGGTCTCCCAGGAAGGAAGAGTTTTTGCCCTCAGACTCCAGCAACCAGCCAACGCTGGGATTAGCAGGGCATCAGTCCCCTGACTCCCAGGTGCCCCTGTCCATGTCCCTGCGCCACAGAGATCTTAAAAGCCAGATCTGCTTAAAGAAAAAATTTCTCCAAACTGACCCAGAAAATACATTCCAGGGGTGATTACTAGCAGGGTTTGAGGAGCCTGGTCAGAAGAAACTACTAGAACATTCTTTTAAAGTCCCATGCTCCCGAGAAGTTTAAAAGGAGATTTTACATATGCCAACATCTATCACAGTTGAAAATACCCCAACCGTTGCCCCAGCAATACCACCGGTAAGATTTTTCCCTCTGGTGGGTGAATGTACCGTACAGAAAGACATGTGTAAAGGGCTCATGGAAACATCACTCCCAAGAGCAAATAAATGCTACCAACCTGAATGCCCATCAGTAAGGACCTGCAAAATAAGTTACGAATGACATTTACCAGGAAACATCATGCGGACAGTAAAATCACTGCACATGTGGAAAGACAGCCTTGAGATATCATAAAGCGACAAAAGAAAGTTACGGGGGAGTGCATTTAGTGTGATCCCTTTTGCACTTTTCAAAAAAAAAAAAAAAACCAGATCAGAATTGTTTTAGATGTTTAATGAAAGCGGAACCAATTCCTGCGTCCGTACATAAGAAACCACTCACAGCAGTTTCAACTGAGACAAGGATGGGGGGGTTCAAGTATTCAGAGATTTTTAGGTCCCACTTGATATCCATCTGCATTATTTAAATGATTAGCATGAATATGCTTTACCATTATGATGCAAGACCTTTCAAAGTGAGCCTATGACGGATCACTGCGATAATAGTCTTGACTGTTGACGAGCTTACCAAATGTCAAATACGTGCCACCGCTGTACATTCTCTCATTCAGTCTTTTTTTTTAAAGGTTATATTTATTTATTTGAGAAAGAGAGAGAGAGAATGAGCAGGGGAGGGGAAGCAGGAAGGGAGAAGCAGGCTCCCTGCTGTGCGGGGAGCCCAATATGGGGTTCAATCCCCTGTGGTCAGGACCTGAGCCAAAGGCAGACCAGTTAACTGACTGAGCTTCCCAGGCATCCCTTTTCTCATTTAGCCTTTTTTTTTTTTTTTAAGATTTTATTTATTTGACAGAGAGAGATCACAAGTAGACAGAGAGAGGGGGGAAGCGGCTCCCTACTGAACAGAGAGCCCAATGTGGGGCTCGATCCCAGGACCCCGGGACCATGACCTGAGCTGAAGGCAGAGGCTTTAACCCACTGAGCCACCCAGGTGCCCTCTCATTTAGTCTTAAAACAAGTCCAATCTGGGAACACCGGGGTAGTTCAGTCGGTTAAGCGTCTTGTCTTCAGCTCAGCTCATAATCCCAGGGTCCTGGGATCCTGGGATTGAACCCCATGTCAGGATCCCAGCTTGGTGAATCTGCTTGTTCCTCTCCTTCTGCCCCTCCCCCCACCTGTGCTTTCTCCCTTTCTCAAATAAATAAAATCTTAAAAAATAAAAAAAACTATTCTGATACCTATTTTATAGATGAGGAAACTGAATCTTAGGTTAAGAGGTGTATTTAGGCCACATCAGATTACAGTAGTCCTGGCTCCTGCTGCCCAGTGTGATTCCGGTGCCTGAAAAGAGACCAGCTGTGTGTGGGCTGTGTGAGAACCGCTCTGAGTGGGTCCCTCCCGGTGGGCTGGCTGGTTTCCCACTGGGGCAGCCGCTCTGTCACCTGCACCTGGAAACCCTACAGTTTCTCTCCTCATGACCTGACTCCTTAAAGTTGTGCTGTCCAATTAATTAAAATTAAATAAGACTAAAATTTCGGTTGCACGAAGCACTAGTCACGTTTCAAGTGCCACATGTGGCTAGTGGCTACCATATTGTCAGCACAGAGACCCAACATTTCCATCGCTGCAGAACATTCTGTTGGCTAGAACTGCTTTATCACAGCATGAAAGCCAGGCAGACCTGGGCTTACCCTGCTCTTCTGCTTACTAACAGCGTGAGCTGCACAAGGTATTTGACCCTGCTGAGCTGCAGGACCACCCTTACACTGCCTCACCGGGCCGCTGCAGGCATTACTTGTAATCACGCCTGCTGCATGGTTGGCCCAATGCCCGCCGCATGAGCGGCTCCAGGGGTAACAAGGAGGGTAGGGCTGTGTGGGCAGATGATCTTGTGACCTGGGGCATGTCACCTCGCTGCTCTGACCCCCAGCCTCATGGTGTGAATGGCGCCCACCCTGAAAGAGTGCTGGGAGCGTGGGAGCATATGGTTGGTGCTCAGGGAGGGTCAAGTGCCTTTTCGCCTTTCTAGAAGGGGTTTTCTCTGTCAGACAAACCATTCTCATAAGACTCAGAAGTAAAATACTCAGGAAAAAGGAACCCAGAAAGCCAATGGACCAACAAAAGTAGGCTCCAGCAGGGTGCCTGGGTGGCTCAGTTGGTTATGTGTCTGCCTTTGGCTCCAGTCATGATCCCAGAGTCCTAGGATCAAGCCCTGCATCGGACTTTCTGCTCAGTCGGAAGTCTGCTTGTCCCTCTGCCTCTCCCCTGACTCGTGCTCTCTCTCCCTCTCTCTCTCTCTCAAATAAATAAATAAAATCTTCAAAAAAAAAAAAAAAAAGGAAGATGTTTCAATCTTTAAAATAAAATGATCATAGGATATCATTTGTCACCCATCAGATTGGGGGAGGGAAGAAATGGTTTAAACATTTTATTAAAGAATAACATACACACAGAAAAGTGCACCTATCATAAGCATACCACTCGATGAATTTTGAGAAACTGAAAATATTTGTGTAGCCACTACTGAGATAAAAAAACAGAACATCAACAGCATCCCAAAAGCCCCCTCATGCCCCTTCCCATCCACCATCGCCCCCCACCATCCTGACTTATAATACCACAGATGCATTTTCAGTAGACAAACCTAAAGATTCGTAACACCCGAAGTTGGTGAGCGTGTAGACAATCCAGTAATGTCAGACACAGAGGGTGGGCGTGTGAAACGATACAGCCATTCTGGACGGTAATTTGGTAGCATCTGCTGAAATTTAGCACCGGCCCAGCATTTCCACTGCATAGTGTCTGCCCTAGAGAAACGCCCACATCCACGCACAGACAGGCAAGTGCATGGATGTTTGGAGCAGAATTATTGGTAATAGCAACAGACTGGAAAAAACCTACACGTCCAGCGAAAAGGGTTTGGTTGGAAAAATAAACAACTACCAGCATCACACTCTATTTTATACTGCAGTAGATCAAAATAGTGAAGAGGATCCCCACGTCTTGTATAGAAATATCTAGAAGATAGATCATAGAGTTTAGAATGCAAGCTGCAGACAAATGATCACAACATGCGCACACAGCACCAACAACGGTGGTAACCTGGGGAAGGGGCACCATGGGGTTGAGAGGGGACAGTGGGGAGAAACGTTCCTTTAGTTGATAGGCACTTAGGTTGTTCCAAATGTTTAAAGCAGCAGGTTTACATTTATATATATATATATTACTTGTGTGAAATACTTTAAGCAATTTCAAGGATAATTAAACAGCCATGAAGTTCAGGCCAGGAGAGGAGAGCTGCCCCTCTGGCTCCTGGATCGGGGTGGGGGGGGGGGGGGACTCCTGGCCCCGGGCCCCAGCTTGGGTTGCGGGAGGACAGAGTTCCAGTCCCTGAGGCACAAGGGCTGAAATGAATGGAGCAGTCAGAAGACCCTGGAGACCGGAACCATGGAGGCTTCCTTTGATGGAAGACGGGGTGCCCTGGTTACCGCACTCAGCTGAGAACCCAAAGCCAGTGTGATGTAAGTGGACCGCTGGAGAGGAGCAAGTCCCGGGGTTTGGCGCTCTCTAAACAGTGCTCTCTAAACAGTGCCGAGCACTTTGAAGGAAGGATTGTGAGTTTGATTCTCCCCACCCCCTCACCCCCACACTCTCACATCCGCAGCCCCTGACTAGGGAGGACAGGGAAGCAGCTTTGTGAGTACTAAGGCAGAGGCTCACAGGGGGTCTTGTGACCCTGGTGGCCAAACTCTCAGAAACAGGAAACAGGAGGTGGGGAGCAGCCACCAAGGGTCCCTATTAAAAATATTTCACCTTTAAGAATTAGCTTTGCAGGGGTGCCTGGGTGGCCAGTGGGTTAAAGCCTCTGCCTTCAGCTCAGGTCATGATCCCAGGGTCCTGGAATCGAGCCCCACATCAGGCTCTCTGCTCAGCAGGGAGCCTGCTTCCCTCTCTCTCTCTGCCTGCCTCTCTGCCTACTTGTGATCTCTGTCTGTCAAATAAATAAATAAATAAATCTTTAAAAAAAAAATTCCTTTGCAGGGGCACCTGGGTGGCTCAGTCGGTTTGGCTGGGGTCCTGGGACCAAGACAACCCCCACCACCACCACCCTGTTGCCGGGAGTCTGCCTCTCCCACCCCTTCTGCCCTTCCCCCTGCTTGTGCTCTCTCTCTCTCAAAAAAATAAGCAAAATCTTAAAAAATAATAATAATAATTAACTTTGCCTGGCCCAGCTGACTCCACAGAGAAGGGTTCCTTAACATCTCTGAGCCTCAGCTTTCTCCTCTGGAAAAAGGTGCGGACTCTTGCCAACACACACACACACACACTCAGTTTGTGAACATGGCAAAGACCACAGACTCCCAAGTTAGACTGCCTCTGGTCTCACCGGAGAGCCGCTCCTTGCCAGCTGTGTGTCCTAACCTGCTCAGCGTCCTTCCTTATCCCTACAGCAGGAGGCTCCCTCCCCTGAGTTCAGAGGACTATCCCAAGGCTTAAGTGCAACCATATTGGTAAAGTCATGTTCAGCTCTGGGACATGCTCCACAAGTATTTGCAACAAGTATTAAGCTGGTTTTTCTGTATTAAGAACCTATCTATGTGCCAGGAACCATGCTAGACATTGAAGACATGGGTCTGAATGAGACACCGAGCCTGTGCTCAGGGTGTTTCCTGGTTAATGGTGGGGAGTCGGGGGAGAAATGAGGACACCCAGAGACACATCTCCCTCTGATGCACTCGAGGTTACAAGGGTAAATACTCTGAGTTCCTACTCTCATCTCTTCCAAGGTCAGAACTCAAGCCCCTCTCGGTTCATCTAAGATGAAATTTTGTTAATACCTCCTTCCCCTCCCCCATCAGTTAAAGGATTGCGCACAGAAGTGACCTCAACATGCTTAAAACAAAGTCTATGTTGTGAAGATGTCAAAAGCACAATACACAAAGTGATACAATGACTGTCGACAGAAATCCCTAGCAGTAAACAGTCACCTATCTTCTCTCACTTCTACTACTGAGTATTATACTGGTATTAATACTACTGGGTATTTTCCCAACAGAAACAAATACTGTGTGTACCCAAAAAGTCATAGAAAGTTGTTCATAACAGCTCTATTAGTCTTAGTCCAAACTGGAAACCATGCAAATGTCCATCCACAGGGGAACTGCTGATACAGGCAACATCAGTGAATCTCAAACTACTATTGAGTAAAAGAAATCAGTCCCCAATGAGTAAATGCTATGATTCCATTCCTATGAAGTTCTAGAACAAGAGAAACAAATCTATGGTGGTATCATTTCAAATTTGTGCTTATGCTGGGAAATGGTGGCCCTTGAGAAGGGGAATAAGGGAACTTCTGGGGTGCAGGGGGTCCTCGAACTTGGAGGTCGTTGTGTGGGTGAGTATATATGTAAAACTTTGTTGAGATGCACACTGAAAATCAGTGCATTTTATGTATGTGGGTTATACCTCAGTTTTTAAAATGTTCACAAGTAAACAAAGCAAGGTCCCTTAAGTGTAACTTGGAGCATGCATCCGTGGGAAGGACCAAGAAGGACATGTGTTGGGTCCATAGTCTCCTTGATGCCTCTCATACATACATCGGTCTCCAGGGGAAGCAGCAGAGCAAAGTGGAGAAGAGGAAACTCTGTGGGATAGGCTCACTGAAGGTCACCGAGGACCAATCCCCAAAAACTTTCTCAACAATCAGGGCATGAAAAAGGAGGAAGTGGTGGCCACAGTTAAGGTCAGGAGAAATGCAAATGCAAACACGTGAGCTATTCTCAGCCATGGTGGGTACGTTGCACCCTACACAACAGTATTTCCTTATGAGCGCAGTCCTGGGAAAAGACTACCAATGACCAATAATGTGTCAGCAAATTCAATTCAGCTTTGCCTCTGCAAGGGGATGCATGCAAGTGGGGTGTTTTTTCACTTGCCAAACTCCAGTCATTGAAGGGAGAAAGGAATCTGTCTCAGTCACTGACGTGTTACTAGACACAGGATGGCCTGATTTTCCAAGTCTTTCATGCAAGCAGGGTTGGCAAGCATGCAAGGACAATTCTTTGAACTCCAGTTCTGGGAGCTGCTCCTTATGAAATTCTGGTTTTGTAATGATAATCTTGCCCTTGGGCCCTTAGTCCCACTTCCCAGGTCTGTAGGGAGATGTGAGAAGAAGCTCAGATCCCCTTCGAGCCCTCCAAAGCAGGTCCTTTTTCTATGTCCTGGAATTTTCTTCCAGAGATGAAGTTACTTGTCTTCTTAATCCCTTTGACAAAAACCACAAAAGAAGCTTGGCCAAATCCCAAACACTGTCCCTTTCTATGTCCCCCCCATGGGTGGCAGAGTTCAAAATGGGAGAACCCTGGGGAAATGTCAGCACCCCCAAGCCCTTCTGTGCACCTGAATAATCCCTGAGCAGACAGCAGGGGTCTTCCCTGGGTTCTGACCCTGGCTTACTCTCTGTAGAACTGCCCACTTTCCCCACACAGTCCAGAGCTCCCTGTGTGGTGCACACACTGAGTCACTGCCTTCCTTCTTTTAACAAATCATTATCAGACATCCAAGCCAAGCCCAACTCTGGAGTAGGCCCTGGGGAGAAAGCTATGAACCTGATCCCCCCACTCAAGACTAGTACAGTCTGAGGGGTGCCTGGGTGGCTCAGTGGGTTAAAGCCTCTGCCTTCAGCTCAGGTCATGATCCCAGGGTCCGGGGATTGAGCCCTGCATTGGGCTCTCTGCTCAGCTGGGAGCCTGCTTCCTCCTCTCTCTCTCTGCCTGCCTCTCTGCCTACTTGTGATTTCTGTCAAATAAATAAATAAAATCTTTAAAAAAAAAAAAAAGACTAGTACAGTCTGATGGAGGAAATGGGGCTCAAACAATAATAACTCAGTGGTGAAGAGTCATATAAGGGAAGTTTGGGGTGCCAGAGCACATGACTGAGGGGGACCTCCTTGGGGAAGTGGCATCTCAGTTGAGTCTTACTGGATAAGCAGAAGGAGCCAGGCAGAGCTGGGGAATATGTATAGGTCAAGGGACCAGCATGTGCAAATATAGGAGATGAGAAAGAGCATGGCTTTTGGGAACCCAAGGAGAACTCTTAGTGGCTAGAGTGTGAGGTGTGAAGGAAGGTGGCCCCATTTCCTGCTGAGTTTTCCTCATGTGACTGACCCTGTGGCCCTTCCATTCAAGCCACCTGGCAGCCTTGTTCTTCCCTGAAACTTCTGGCACACTCCAGCCTCAGGACTTTTGCTCAAGCTGTTCTCTCGGTCTGCAATACTCTTGCCTAAAATATTTGTCTGGCTAACTTTCCTGCTTCCTGTAAGTTTGGGTTCACATCCCACCTTCTCAATGATACCCCTGGGGCAGCCACTTATTACTACACACAGCCCCCACTTACCACGAACCTTCTTCCCCCTCTTCTAATTTCCCTCTTCTCCACAGTACCAGTCATCTTCTAACATACTATCTGCTTTATTCATTATGCTTATTGTCTAGCTCCCCCAACTAGAATGCCGGGTCCACAAGGTCAAGGACTTTTGTTTTCTTCACTAAGACATCACAAATCCTTGAACATTTGAAGGAATAGATAGGTAGTTTTGAGAGGGAGGCAGGCAGGGTCTGGGTTGCAAGACCTTAAAAGCCAGGGGAAGGTATGTGAGTTTGATTCCAAGTGCAAAGGGAAGTCACCCAAGGGTTTTCAGTAGGGCAGGACCAGAGTCTGAGCTACATTTTTAAAGCTTGCTCTGGAGTCTCTGTGAGGAACAGCTTGAAGGAGGGCAAGCTACTGCAGGCGTCCAAGTACAGTGGTGCCTGGGCTAGGGTTGGGGCACTGGAAGAAATGGATGGATGGAAGAGATGGCAGGAAGTGGACTCATAGTGCCTTGGTGATCTGAGAACTATGGGCTTGTGGAAAGACAGGGCAATGCAGAGATCCAGGCTCCTGTCTGAGTCACAGGGCCAGAGTGGAGTCATTTGACAAGATAGGGGGACAGGGAGGAACAGGTTGGGGGCTGGAGTGATAAATAGTTCTGTAGGGGCCATGGTGAGTAGGGCCTAGTGTGGTCTAACCCTTGAGAGTTAGACTCTTGAGTAAACATGTCAAGTAGCCTGTTGGTCAAAGTTTAAGCTCAGAGTAAAAATCTGAATTGGAACTATGCATTTAGGGATCTTTGGCTTAGAGTTGTTTTTAAAGTCATAAAAGTATAGACAGAGAAGATGTCTAAGAGCTGAACTTGAGGACCAAAGCCAGAAGTTTCTAAGTTGGCCCTTGAAGAATGAGGATTTTGCCTGGAAGATAAGGAGAAGGTAGTTCAGATAGAAGCAACAACATGGATAAAAACTCAACATAAAAGAATATGGATCTCCGTGCTCTTTGAAACTGTCAAGGTCATCAAAAACAAAGTCTGAAAAACTATTACAGCCAAGAGGCACCTAAGGAGACTTGAAAACTAAATGTAACCTGGTGTCTTAGATAGGATTTTAGAACAGAAAAAGGATATTAGGTAAAAACTAAGGAAATCTTGGGGCGCCTGGGTGGCTCAGTGGGTTAAAGCCTCTGCCTTCGGCTCAGGTCATGATCCCAGGGTCCTGGGATCGAGCCCCACATCGGGCTCTCTGCTCCGCAGGGAGCCTGCTTCCTCCTTTCTCTCTGCCTGCCTCTCTGCCTGCCTGTGATCTCTGTCTGTTAAATAAATAAAATCTTTAAAAAAAAAAAACTAAGGAAATCTTAATAAGGCATGGACTTTACTTAATAATAATGCATCAATATTAGCTCATGAATTCTAACAAATGTGCCATACTATATACATGTACATCTACATACATATAAGATGCTCACAGAAAACCTGGATGAAGAGTTTAAGGAAGTCTCTGCACTATCTTCTTAATCTAAAACTTTTCTTAAAAAGTCTCTTTTTTAAAGAGAGCATGTCTCATAAATGGCCACAATATGCACAGGTGAACACACACACATACACACACACCCTAAGGATGATAGTAATTTGTTTCTCTGGAGAGGACTTTGACCTTGATCAGTCCCTCCTGTGGGAACTCAGGGACACTATAAATATCTCTTCAGTCCTCCCCTTCCAAGGAACAGAGGGTCCTCACCTCCCCCTACTTTCTTTCTGTTCACAGAAAGAATACTCTCCTCAGGCCATATTTCATAATGAAAATGAGAAGCAGAGACTAAATGGCTCAGGTAAGTGAGACCCACCTAGAATTCCTCAGGAGTGCAGCCAGAGTTAATCCCTTCCAAATACTCTGTAAAAGCACATTACTTAGTTGCAATTTACCTGAACCCCCCGCCCCCACCTTGTTCAACAGCTGGTCTTGTTTCCATCCTGCAGCAAAAGATTTGGCACCATCTGAGTTCCAATTTCAGTTCCATTACTAACTAATTATGTGACTGTGGGCAAGTCACTTGAACCTTATTCTCCTTATCTCTAAAATGGGCATAATCATACTTGATCAAAGAGTAGATTAAATGAAATTAATAATAAATTATATATAACTTTGTCCTCTAAAGAATGGATATAAAATAGCCAATGTCAGTGATTATGCCTGGCACTCATGACAGTTGGTTGCTGATGAGATATATGATCAGTCTGACCAATCAGTGATGTCCCCAAAGATCAAAGTGTGTCACTTGGGTCCTTGGGACCCCAGCGGAGGGGAGAGGAGGGGGGTGACTGAGAAGCAGAGAAGTACAAAGATCTCTGAATTGCAGCAGAAGCTGGGCCTGGAAAGTGGTATAGGACCAACTATAGAGGACTTGGATGACTGGCCTAGGGGACACCAAAGCTGGAGAGGACTGGAGAGAAAACAGAGGCACAAGGAGACAGTACTGTGTGGCCAAATCTCCAACAGCCAGCTCAAGATTCCCTGACCCATATAGGCGCAGCCTTGAACAGAGGCCATCCAGTACCCTGGACAGCTCCAGGGGTCTCTAGATTTCAGGGGCACTAACTAGTTTTGTTTTGTGGGTGGAGAACTGGATTGTCTTGGTTCCTCCAACGAGCTACGTGAGCATGAGTAAGCCACCTCACCTCCCTGAGTCTCAATGACTTCATCTCTCAATTGGAGATAACACCCATCCTTCGGCACTTTTATGAAGCATAAATGAGATAATGGGGGGCAGCAGAGTAGAATGGCCCAAGTCTGAGGTCAGACTACCTGAGTGTGTGTCCCAGATCCACACTGTGTGAACCCAGATAAATTACTGACCCTCTTGGAGCCTCAGTTTCCTCATCTGCAGAATTGGAAGGCTAATAGACACTAATTCATAGGATTGTGAAGTTAAAATAAATAGGACATAAAGTACACAATGAACATTAGTTTTTATATTAAAAGAAACTTAGCAAAGCACTAGACAGAGTAGATAATCAAAATTATCAGTTCCTTAAATCTTCCAAATCTGCCTGGTTGACTTTGCTTCTCCACCTTTAGACTCTTGGTTGGTCCTCCCATCTCTGGCTATTAATAGGATTGTACAAACTGGGAGAAACCAATCTGGCTAAGTACCCCCACAACTAGTCTCCTACAGTAAATCTCCCTGCTTTCCAGTGCCACTCACCCCAAGACGCTTTTTTTAATAACAGTTTATGTTCGTTCTGCCCTAGTCGCTGTTCTAAGATTATATATAATACATATACTGACTGTATGTATAGTTGGTACATATAACATGCAGTCAGTATATTGAATACATATATCACACACGCATACATATTACCCTCACAGACCTGTGGAAATAATAAGTACTTTGGTCATCTCCATTTTACAGATGAGAAAACTGTGGCTCTGAGAGGTTAGGTAATTAAATCGTGGAGTCACACAGTTATTAATTAGTGGCGCTGGGACGTGATCCCAGGGATGCCACTTCAGAATCCCACACCTGCTTGTAGCATTCAACGAGGCCAGCGGCCAGGGAAATGGAGAAATGGAGTACAGCAGGTAGGAGACCAAGGCTAGAAATCAGGACATCGGGTTCTCCCTGGGCCCTGGAACCCCGGGACCAGGAGTCCTCTCACCGAACCCTGACCCATGCCCTCTATCCCGAGGGTAGGATACCTGCCCTTGCCCCTGCCCTCTATCCCTCCCCCCGCCGGCGCCTCCTCCTCGCCGGGCGCTCTGGCCTCCGGTGGTAACTCGATCCGCAGCAGGGTTTGGGCCCGGGTTGGCACGTCACCGCTGCGGAGGCACTCGGGCTCCGAAGTACTACACTCTGGTGCGCTCCCTGTCCGCAGTGCCGGCTCCACAGTCTGGCGCAGGGGCGCATGGCGCAGAGGCTGGGTGAGCGGGCATGGGACCCCACCGAGGCCACGGGTCTCTACCGGGCCGTGCTGCTCAGGTCGGGTAAGTGAGGGCAAGGCCTCCCGGCCCCTGCGTCGTGGAGAGCGCGAGAAGGCAGGGCGGGCAGCCCGCCGCCTCCGGGCACCACGGTCTTCCTTCATCGCTCTGCTTTCCTCCTTTTTCATTCTTTTAAATTACTTTTCGGAGTTCACGCGTCATTCCTTCTTTCGCTCCTACATTCTTCCTACCATTGGGGTAAGGGACCTACCATTAGATATATTGCTTTATTCCAGGGTACGTACGAGCGCACCCCTCCCCGCCCCTCCCCAACACATAACACTCACTCGGTTTCTGAACTGTGAAAGTGCGGCAAGGTTCCATCTCCTGGCACGTCCCTTGCACGCGTAGGCGTTTGTAGGCGTGGGAGAGTGGAAAATGGGTAAGACCGGGGTTGCCCGCAGTGGGGCACGAAGGGGCACAGATGCATAGCCACTGGTGATGTCCAGCGAGGTATTACATTAGCGGCAGAAAGGGAAGAGAGCAAGTTACAGGAAGGGGAGAAACCATTTTTCTGTGTATATGCATGTAAAGAGAAAAAGATTTAGAGGGAAACACATGGTGGTTATTTTCAAGAACGAGAGTTGGATGACAAGGTGTTTCTTTTTTTTTTTTTTTTTTCCTTCCCATTTGTCTTTTTTAAAACTTATTTGCAGTAAGCACGTATTACTTTTCTATTCAGAACAATAAGGGATTTTTTTACTTAGGAAAATAAAACAAACATGGCATATAGTCGCTGTAAAAATAATTAGGAAAACCAGAGATGGAGAAAGAAGAAAAGGAATGCCCACAGTAAGGGACCGGGGCGGTTGCCTCCGGATTTAGTGCTTTGAAAGAGAGATTTAGGGAAGGTGAAAATCCTTCTCCAGCGTGGTCCCTGCCCGGTGCAGGTACGTGATTAGAAAGTGTCAGCAGACTTGGGCTCAGCGGCAGCTATGATCTGCTGTGGGCAAGGAGCCCCCCCAATACACACACACACACACCCAGTGGTCCTGCCAGCCGACCCCTGGAGCCAAAGGCACCAGGGTAGCCATTAGCTGCTTGTCTGCGCTGGCCGAGCCGGCCCCCACCCCTTGCCCCTCCTCCCTCCCCCTTTCCCTCCCGCCCGACCTCAATTCTAGGACTGATTGCCTCTCAGATGGGCTCCGCCCTACGGAGATCCCCACGCGGAGCTACCGCTTGGGAACACTGAAACAACGGTTCTCTTAACTTCAAAAGCAAGAACTGGCCAAGACTTCGGGACTGCCGGCGCCTTCCTGGGGGAGGGTTTTAAATCTGGCTGAGCTGGGGCAGGCTGAAAGGGAATCCGATTTCAAATCCCAGCTCTGGCAGATTTTTCCCCTGCAAAGCACTCCTCTTAAGGGTTCCCACCCAGTTCCTACCCTTTCACAAAGACGAGGAGGGACTATCTAATCTGAAGACGCTGTGTTCCCTCTGACCTGGAGCTACAGCAATGAGCCTTATGCAAAAGGCAACATTTTTCACAGGCAACTTACTCAGAAGAGCAGACATCAGAGTCCGTCCAGGGACCCCATGCTCTTCCGGTATCTGTACCACAGGCAGCTACAAGCCAGGGAGGGGGCAAAGCCCTTGACCAGGGGCCTCGCTGAGGGACCATTTACTTTGTGCTAGGCCCTGCTGGCTCATTCAGTCTTAAGAACCCTACAAGGTCACTGCTAGTTTTCATCCCCATTTAATAGATGGGGAGCCTGAGCTTTAAAGAGCTTAGCAGCTTGCCCATGGTCCCGCTAAGAGAAGCTTCTATCCCACTAACAGTGCAACCTTAGGCCCATTCATGCCAATGTCTGCACACCTCCTGAGACTAGTAATAATGGCCAACAATGCTGATCGCTTGTTATTACCACTGGCTTTGCCAAATGCTGTGTATGTCATCTCATCGACGTAATTCAGTTTTTCCTACCGCGAGTATGTACTGACTACCCCCCATGCAAGGTACATGGATATATTCATAAATATAACAGATATGTCCCTCCTCTCAGGGAAGCAAGAAGTACTGACCCATATTTTAAACACGAGGAAATTTAGGCTCAGAATATCACATGACTTGTCTGAAGTCACACAGCCCATCTGGGCAGAGATGAGATTCAAACCCATGGCCAGGGCAGAAGCGCTACTCTGGTTGTCTCACATATAGAAAAGCAAGAAGAGTCAGGGTGAGGATCCACCTGGGCCATTTCCTGAAGAGGCAAGAGCGCCCCTCCTTTAGAAGCCCCCAAGGACAGGGTGTGGAGTCCAATCCAAGATGGTAGCCATCCATCTTCATTTACAGTGGTATTGAGCCATGCACCAAGTAATAGAATACGTCTAGAAATTTTTTCACCACAGATTTTTTTTTTTTATTTGACACAGAGAGAGATCACAAGTAGGCAGAAAGGCAGGCAGAGAGAGGGGGGAAGCAGACTCCCCACTGAGCAGAGAGCCCAACGTGGGGCTCGATCCCAGGACCCTGCGATCATGACCTGAGCCAAAGGCAGAGGCTTAACCCACTGAGCCACCCAGGTGCCCCAACCACAGATTATTTTTAAATTTGTAATACTAAAGTATTACATGTTCACCATGAATATTTTGGGAAATTGAGAATAAAGAAGGAGAAGGCTTACCCACAATCCCATAACCCTAAGCACTGCTGGTAACATTTGGGGATGTCTCCTTAAAGTCTTTGCAATGCATAGTTTGCATGTGTGGTTGTGTTTTAGGTTGCTGAGGTTGTATCAACACTAGTCTTTAACCCCGCTCTTTTCACATGGATGAAATTTTTACTGCTTTTAAGTGGGTTATCAAAATAACAGCATCCACTTTGGAGCCCAGACCCTGTGATAGGCAATGTGAAGACATCCCATGTGGTATCTCCTTTATTCCTCGAAAGAATGTCTGCCCCATATCAGAGATGAGGAAATGAGGAGTTGAAGGTCACCTAGGTGTCCAGCAGTGGAGCGACACAAACCACAGTCCATGCTCTTAACCACAGAGCTGGAAGGGTCACCTTTGGGAATAACTCATGCTTGGCCATTCCTAGGAAGCTATCCAGCACTATAGTAAATGTCCCCCAGAGGGGACTTACATTCTACCTGGAGCTCAGGTCAGGTTCCCAGCAGGGAGGCAAGCATGGACATGCTCTCTCCACAGCATGGACAGAGGCCACACTCCAGGTGCCCTTGAGCATCAGCAATAGCTAGAAAGGCAGCTCCATCCCTGCTTGCCACACAGGGTTACCTATAAAATACAGGACACCCAGGGGTGCCTGGGTGCCTCAGTAGGGCAAGAATCAGCAAACCCTGGTTGGCCTGCAACCTATATTTGTAAACTAGGTTTTCTTGGACTATAACCATGCTCATTCATTTACATAGTATCTCTGGCCGCTTTTGTGGTACAATACTAGAGTTGAGCAGTTGCAACAAAATATATTTTTCTTGGGACCTTTGTGGGGAAAAAAAAAAATAGGATACTGGGATTGAGCCCTACATCTGGCTCTCTGCTCAGAAGGGAGCCTGCTTCCCCTTCTCTCTCTGCCTCCCTCTCTGTCTACTTGTGATCTCTGTCAAATAAATACATAGAATCTTTGGGGGGGGGGGGAATACAGGATGCCCAGTTAAATTTGAACCTCAGATACACAACAAATAATACTTTAAGTATAACCCAACTATTGTATGGCTATGCTGGTACTAAAAACGTATTCATTGCTTATCTGAAATTCAGATTTAAATCGAGCATGCTGCATTTTTATTGGTTACATTTGGCAAATAGTCATGCCAGCAATCATGGAAGTTTGCTTGCCTTGACAAGCTATGGTCTGCCCAGGCTCCTCTCTCTCCTACACACACACACTCCTCTCCCCACCCCTAGCTCCTCTGTCCATCCTTTGCCTAGCTACGAGTTAAAATGTGCTGGGGCTATGGGGCACCCCAGGGTCCCTTAGCAGCCAAGAGACCAGATTCACCAGGCCTCACTGGAGCTGAGTGGAGAGCCAGCTATCCGAAAAAAAAACTTAATCCTTCCCCCCGCCCTGATACTTTCCTATTTGCACACTTGAAATCCCTCCACCGGGTAAATTCTTCCTGGTTCAAATCTGTTGTAAAGGCAACTCTCTTTGCTTTTGTAATCTCTCCACAGATCCCATGACAAGTTTTCCTGCCAATACAGTTTCTATCCCCTTCCATGGCCTTTCAACTGAGCTTGTTGGGGTGGGGACGAGGTTGGATCCTACGGCTGTTTTGTGGGTGGCTGCTCGGAAACCTCATTGAGGCCTTGGAAAGGGACCCTGGAGATGGAGACTGAACACAGTGCTGAAGAGGAAGTTTTGAGTTGCCATGGGAACCTCTTGTCTGATGTTTGTGCACCCAGAGAAGCTGCTCCAGGCACCTGTGAGCTTGGAAAAAGGGGAGCAAAAGTGAAAGGAAAGATGTTTCTGGAGGTTGTTTTGTTTTGTTTTGTTTTGTTTTAATGCAAGCTGCGGCTGCAGCCCACAGTGGAAGGAGGAATATTCCCCAGCTCCCACTCCCGCCTGCCTCTCCTGGTCTTCAGGAACCCCCTTCCTTTCAGCTCCTCTAAGTTCCCAGGGAAACAAACTTCAAAGGTACAAGAAGGGAGTATAGGAGGGGTCTACTCAGCCTCTGGGATTCCCCTTCAGTTCTTATGGGGCTGAGCAAGAATTCTGGTCTCCAGGCCCCTGATATCCCAGAGCTCTGCCTTTAGGGACAATGGGGTGGCCTCCAGGGAAAGCTCCACTGACCAAGGCAGGAGGCAGCAACTGGGGCTGGAGTAAACTCCTAAAAGCCTCATTTGCCTGGAAGGCCTCTATTTTCCAATATGCAAAATGGACATGACTGAACCAGATATGAATCATAACTATCGCTGGTTGGAAAAGGTTGCTCTTTCTCATATTTTTTACAAAGATTTTATTTATTTATTTATTTGACAGACAGAAATCACAAGTAGGCAGAGAGGCAGGCAGAGAGGCAGGCACAGAGCAAGGAGAGGCAGGCTCCCTGCTGAGCAGAAAGCCTGATGCGGGGCTCGATCCCAGGACCCTGGGATCATGACCTGAGCTGAAGGCAGAGGCTTTAACCCACTGAGCCACCCAGGCACCCCTCTTTCTCATATTTTTAATCTTTATTGTTTCCTGAGAGCAAAAGCCATGTACGCTTGGTCTTGTTCTGTGTTTAAACCACAAACATTACAGAAATTTTGTGACTAAGAAGGGCCTGTAATTTTTTGCTGTAGAATAGTGGTTCTCAAACTCCCAGAGATAAGGAAATCCCCCTGGTGGGGGTGGTTGTTAAAAATCCAGATCTGTGGTCTTGTCCCTCATAAGTTCTAATATAGCAATCCAGGAGCATGGCCCATTTTAGCCCATCTCACAAATGATGGCTAGTCATGACCTCTGAGACACATTGATCTAGAACTGACCACTTTAGCAATTCAGTTTATATGCCTCCAGATTGGTCCTCTATGTTCTGTACATACTAAGTTTTGTATCTTGGAAAAAATAATAATAATAATGAGTGTCAATGTCTTTGGTGTCCACAAGTCAATGATAGTTACTGAACTCCTTGGTACCGGGACAGGAATACTAAGAAGGATAAGGTAAGGCCCCAGCCCTCAGCCTGGCAGTCCAATGGGTGAGCCTGATGGGTCTGTACACAGGTTGGACAGTGAGAAGAGCTTTAATGGAAGAGGCATAGTGAGTCCCAGCTGCCTGGGGAATATGGCACCCAACGTTGGGGGATGCCTGCCCAGCTCTCCTTGGCTCTCCATTGCTCTGGGGCTGCCATCAGAGTTTTCCAATAAAGAGAATGCAAGATGGGGATGAAGGTCATTGCTAGTATGGGAACTCTCAGAGTCTGCTCCCCTGGAGGAAGCTGGATTCAGAGGTTCTGTCTTCTGCAGGTGGTGAGCAGAAGCTGTCAGTTCCCCAGGATCCCTCCTATTCCCCCACTGTCAAAAGGCACCCGGATTGGTTCAGATCAGCCACTGTGGGCCCTGGGAAATGCCCAGAAGAGCCATTTACACAGCAAGACAACATGTGGCAACAAAGAGTGGCTTGACAAGAATTTAAAGGCAGACTTTCATCACCAGAATTTAGTAAAATTAAGTCACAGCAGGACAGGAAGCCTGGGGAGGATACCATTCAAAGTACTTCCAGAGAAGCAGAATTTAGGAAGAAGGAACAAAAACACGGCTGTTTCTAGAAAATTGTTCTTTATCTAAGAATTTGTGACCCTCTAAGTTTTTTTAAGTGTCCCCAGAATGGCCGGCTTGGTCAAGGCTCCCAGGCCATGCGCGACCTGCCCCCTGAGTCTATGTTCAGCCCCATGCCCCAACCTCCCCCTCATGCCAACACTCCAGGCCCGCTGGCCTTCTTCCACCATATCAAACTCACTCCCATCCTGGGGCCTTTCCGCTGGCTCTGCCCACTATCTGGAATGCCCTCGTGTGGGAACAGACAGCACATTGCTGGCTCATTCTCACCACCCAGGCCTCCCTTATTAAAGGTCAGCGTCCCCGTGTCCACCCTTCCTGAGCTCAGCAGCCCCCTCCCCCCCCACCAACCTCACCCAGTCTTACTTTCAGCCCAACATTCATCAACGGGTACAAGTTTCTGGTTTGTCTCCCTTCCTGTCTGACTCCCCCACCACCCACCCGTGAATACAGGTTCCCAGAGCCCAAAGCTGTCATTCACACTGTAGCTCCAGCCCTGGAGACAGGGCCAGGAACACAGTAGGTACTCAAGAAATGTCAGCTAAATTAATGACAGAGGCCAAAGGGGACACACATTGTCTTTTTAATGCCCCGTTCATGTTTGATATACATCCTGGGCCTCATGGCCTTCCAGCCAACCGAGACCCTTCACCAGAGGTGCCGGCCCTGAGGCCCGCTGGGCGGGCTCTAGGGCCTGCTCCCACCCAGAGCCCATCAGCTTCCACCTTCCGCACACTCTGAGCTGGGCGACGTTCCCTTGCTCCTCTCCGAAGTTCGGATGAAGTTCAGAGTGCAGAGTAAGTCAGATGGATGACCAAGGACTGAACCCATGTGGGTTCATCCTCCCTTCCCATCTCAGAGCCGGGTTTCCTCCCGAAGCCCTGGGCACCGCTGGGCCTGGGCCGGATGCTCCGGGCGCTCCCTCCCCTGGGGAGGCTCTGGAATGCACTCTCGCTGACCCTCCCATTGGAAACAAGGGAAATGCCTCCGTGCGAGCCGCCCAGCTCAGACAAAGCTTGGCATGGTTCTCAGTCCTCCACAATCTGACCAAATAGGTATTTACTTGCGCCTCTCAGGCTTGTGGCTTGGACGCGGCGTTCCGCATTGTGGAAGTGGTCGTGCACCAAGTGAAATACCCGTTACTATAGTAACAGTTCCTTTTTATTGATACCAGAATAAACAGGAATGCGGGGCGGCCTCACTCGTTGGCACACGCAGCCGCCTGCCGTCCCCAGGGGTTTAAGAACCGCCCTTCAGAGGCGGCCCTCCTTGCTAGTGTGGGACTTCCCAGCGGAGTGAGGGACCCAGCCACGGCTCCGGCTCCCAAGTTCCCTTCCCAGAGACGCAGCTGAGAAGTAAGACCATTTCTATTCTGTTTCCCTTTACTGGGGAGGGAGTGGCCGTGGGAGGAGGTGTGAGGGCCCGGGAGCCCCTGGGCAGGCTGTCAGGGGAGCAGAGCTCTTGGAGCTAGGTTCCCTGGGCTCTGTCCCCCACCCAAAACCATTATCACACAGAATAGTGGGCTTAATTCTCATTAGTAGACAGACAACAGGCCGGGCTACCACAAGGCACAAGTCAGAGAACCCATGTCCTGGCATCAGATAGAGCTCCCAGCTTTGATTCGAGCTCCTTCCTTTCCTGGCTGTGTGATCTGGGGAAGTTAAATGATCCCTCAGAGCCTCACTTTTTTCCTCTGTGGAAAGGGGCCGCAACAGTGGCCACCTCCTCAGCCTGTGGTGAGAACTTTCCAAGCTCTGGCTGCAAGTGGCTTTGCGCACACCAGGCAGCACACATGCATGGTAACGTGGTAACTGCCTGGTCAGTGTGGCTCTAGCACCTGTCAGCAGAGGCAGGCCTGGGATGAAGCTAGAAATCAGGGGTTCGCTGGGTCACATTTGGGAACAGCTGACAAACCCAGCTGGTTTCCCTGGCTGTGAGCAGCCCCAAGAGCTCCATGTCCAGGGGCTTGGATCCCGAGGGGCTCTTAGCTCCGTTGGTGGTAAGTGCCTGCCAGGATTGTTCCCTGGGAGGCGTCATCCTGAGTGGAAGTGCTGGCATCATGCCGCTGGTGGGCCAGCAGGAGGATCTGCTGATATTCCTTATACCCGCTGACACTTGTTCCTTGCGCCACACTCCGTGCCAGCCTTGTTAAGGGCCTTCCATGTCCAGCTCTGGACTCCGCTATGACATTGAGTCAAACTCCTGAATGCCACCCAGACCTTCTCCTCACAAACTGGGAGGTCATGAACCATTTTCCCATGGGGTGAGGGTGCTGCATCCAAATGGACAAGGAGCTCTGATTCCAGGTAGAGGCCACCAAAAACGGTCTCCAGTCAGTGCAACACCAAAGGGCACTTTCGGGGCACCTGGGTGGCTCAGTCAGTTAGGCGGCTGCCTTGAGCTCGGGTCATGATTCCAGGGTCCTGGGATGGAGCCCCGCATCAGGTTGTCTGCTCAGCAGGGAGCCTGCTTCTCCCTCTTCCTCTGCCCCTCCTCCAGCTTATGCTCTCTCTCTCTCTCTCTCTCTCTCTCTCTCACTGTCTCTCAAATAAATAAATAAAGTCTTAAAAGGCGGGGGCACACTCCCTATTGGGAGGAAAAAATGGCAAGAAGAGGCTGGGATATCCAGTGGCCATGCTTGTCATTTTCATTGAATGCCTCACTCTCTTTTGCCAGTGGTTATTACAAAACCTCTCTCCTCCTCTACCCTTCTGCTTCTTGAAACGTTGAGTTAAGAAGGTCCCAAGTGCGTCCTGAACCTGCATCTTGAATGGTACTGAGGATCTAGGGTGCAGGGAGGGAGAGCAGGGAAGACTCTGACCAACACCCCAGGGAAGGAGGGCCACCAATTGGTCTCCTCCGAAACAAAGGCCAGCCCCTGGACAGACAAGCTGTGGATTCTGGCTCAAGCCCCCAAGATGGGGAGGGCGGCAGGGGCTCCCCAGTGAGTCTGTATTTCCCTTGGGCTAGAAGTTCTCCAGCTGCCAAGCCTCATCTACAAAACAGGCACAATAAAACAGTACTGCCAACAGCCTCCAGGACAATCGTGAGATCCAGATGTAGGTGAGTGAGCCTCTGCCAAATGCTGAATGCTGAATGCTACCACAGGTCCCCTCAGGAAAGGAGGAAAGTTTGCCTTCTGAGAGCATCCCTGTGCCAGGCACTGGACTAGCAAAATCATGTACATTTGATCATGTCACCCTCTAAACAGCCCCATGAGTAGGTATGGCCATTATTTCCATTGAACAGAGGCTCAGAGAGGTGAAGCTATTCACCCAAGTTCACACAGCTAGTAAGGAGTAACCCACCATGATTGAAACCCAGTTCGTCTCCTCCAAAACTTTTGCCTTAACCTTGCGACTTGACTGGCTCTTGTGTCATGTGTTCTAACTGATGCCACCAAAGACAGAACCAGAGCCACCATGGCAAAGAGGCAGATGAAGGGGACATTAAGCCCTTAGGCATCTCAGGATCCACTGGGACCTGGGTCCCCACCACTGACCTAACATCAGTCACGCATGCCCCAGCAGCTGGCAGGCTTCTCCTGGGAGCAGTTAGTGACACCAGCTGAGCCTTGCCTGGTGTGGGGCTGGTGTCTGCAAAGCCCCTCATAAGAAGCTGTGGGACCTCTTGGGTTATCAGCAGAAACAGGGAAGAACCAAGGAACAAGCTCCCAATCTCTCTCCTGACATTTTACTACCAACCCCACCCTGCCCCCAAAGAGGAATAAAGTCCCATGGTCTGCAGAGTAAGTGAGAATTATTTGCCCATCTTGTAGTCAAGCAACATTCTATTTAGCTGTCACCTACTGGCTGCACCTGCCCCTCTCAGCTCATCCCGTCTTCACAGCATCATAATATTACAAAGGAGGAGGGTCCTCAAGGTTAAGACCCATCCAAGTTCACCCAGTAGCTAAGAACTATGACCTCAACTACACTGCCCACCATAGCCAGGTCAATCAGTCAGCTGAAATCACTCAGGCTAAAGCAAAGGAGATTGATTTTTTTTTTTTAATAACTCCATGATTTACAAAGCTGCCTGACTATTGGAATCTTTCGAGGAGCTTTTTAAAATCCCAAAAGCCAGGCTGCCCTCCCAGGCCAATGACATCAGAATCCCTGGGGTGCCACTCAGGCATTGGTATTTTTTAAACTTCCTCTGCTGATGCCAATATGTAGCCAGGGTTAAGGAGCACTGATTAAATCAGTGCGGTTTTTAAAGACGCACTTTGGTTTTTAAAGACGCACAGGAGTTTTTAAAGAAAGCTCCATCCAGCCTCTGCCTTTGGCTCAGGTCATGATCCCAGGGTCCTGGGATCAAGCCCCACATCGGGCTCTCTGCTCAGCATGGATCCTGCTTCCTCCTCTCTCTCTCTCTGCCTACTTCTCTGCCTGCTTGTGATCTCCATCTGTCAAATAAATAAATAAAATCTTTAAAAAGAAAGAAAGAAAGAAAGAAAGAAAGAAAGAAAGAAAGAAAGAAAGAAAGAAAGAAAGAAAGAAAGAAAAGCTCCATCCAAGACTAGGGCTGGGATCTATTAGTAATTGTTAAAAACAGCTAATTGGGTGACCACACCGTGCAATTCCAGGAGCTCCACTCATCATTTAATTTACAGGAGTGAGGCCCTAGGGTTGTACAGTGCACAACCTGCCTTGCTGTATTTGGCTGCCCAGATATTTAGCACCACTAAGTCTTCAACTCTGCTAGGCGTTTGCCAAGCACTAAGCAAGCATCCCCTTGTTTATTTTGCAAGAACCCTTGTGAAGAAGGATGCTGAACAAGAGCAGTTGTTGCACCTTTGCGACTCTGCTGTTCTAGTGGAAAGCAGCCATGTAGGCAGTAAGTAATGAGTGGGCATGGCTGTGTTCCAAAGCAGTTGAATTTGGTCCAAAGGTTTAGTTTGTGGACTCTTGCTGCAGAGCAGAGGTAAACTTGCCCAAGGCTAAGAAGGGGCACAGCCAACATTCAAATCCAGATCCAGGAGGCTCCTGTGTCTATACACCTAAGCTTCATTCTGCCTTTAACTCCTCCTCCATTGGCCTGTTCCTCTTCTCTGCTGGCTCCTCCTTCCGGCATTCATTTTTGTCTCTTCAGAGGCAAACTCACACTGTGCCCCCATCATGGCCACTTTCCTGAAGGTCTCTGATCTCTCCGGGCCCCCCAGCTGCCTGAGGGACTTAGCCAGGGCAGCCCCAGGATCAGATTCCCCCCTTCCCTCCTCTGCCCAGGAGGACCACCTGCCCCCAGGCCCCCCACCCTACCCATGGAAGCCCGGGTTTAGCATCTGGGCTGGCCCCTGTCGTTCCAGCACCTACATGAGGCTCTTCTACACGGGGGGGGGGGGGGGGGGGTGGGTGTCTCTTTTAATTAAACTAAAAGGCAGGGAAGCCGGCTTAGTGGCTGAGCCCTGGAGGACCCCCACACGCGTGACCACAGATCTCACACGTGTCATTTCTAGAGCTGGCAAAGGCAGCAGTTTTCCCAGCCTGCAGTTTTGGTCTGAAGAACCAGCCACATCGTTCAGGATCCCTGCCTGAACCACCACACCACCCTGGCCTCAGGAGGACCACCTTCCCCTCCCCTACCCCAGCTACATGCTGATTTCTTTTTTATTTTTTTTTTAAGATTTTATTTATTTATTTGACAGACAGAGTTCACAAGTAGGCAGAGAGGCAGGCGGTGGGGGGGGGGGGGGCTGGAAGCAGGCTCCCTGTTGAGCAGAGCACCCAATGCGGGGCTCCTTCGCAGGACCCTAAGATCATGACCTGAGCCAAAGGCAGAGGCTTTAACCCACTGAGCCCCTCTGATTTCATTTTTTTTTTTAAGATTTTATTTATTTATTTGACAGAGAGAAATCACAAGTACACTGAGAGGCAGGCAGAGAGAGAGAGAAGGAAGCAGGCTCCCTGCCGAGCAGAGAGCCCGATGCGGAACTCGATCCCAGGACCCTGAGATCATGACCCGAGCCGAAGGTAGCGGCTTAACACACTGAGCCACCCAGGCGCCCTCTGATTTCATTTTTAAAACAAAATAAAGAGGCCTGGAGCCAGAGCTGATCACTGGTCGGGCCTAGGTGCAGGACTGGCTGAATACATACGGGGTCCCTCTTCCAGGCAGGACACTGGGGAAAGGTTCCTGTCGCTGCTGTGGGGCCCGGCCCCCGGCAGGCAATCCATTGGCTGGCTGGTGACCTATGGGGTGAAGAGTCTCCGCCTGGCCAATCAGATGTTCTTCCTCTGGAATTTAACAGGCTGGAGAGACAAGTGCCCAGTGGAAATCAAAGAAACCAAAGTCCTATAAGAATTTCCCAAAACCTGCTGACAGTTTTTCCACACACACCAGAGAGAATGGCCTTTTTAAAAATCGAATGAGACGCACTCTTTCCCCGACTTGAACCCACCCGTCCACCCTCACACCAACCACTCTCCCTGTCCCTCACTCACGCCACTCCAGACACACTACGCTTTTTTGTTCCCTGAACAGACCAAGCTTGTTCAAGGTACATGAGTCACACAGGCTGTTCCTTTCCTCTGCCCCAAACAGCCTCTCTCCTCCTTCTCAGTCCTCAGGTCTGAAATGTCACGTTCTCAGAGAGAGCCTCCCAGTGCACCTGGCTGAAGATGGGTCCTCCTGTTAGTCTCTGTCCCAGACCCCTGATTCCTTCAGTGGGCTCCCTGCAATTTGCAATCATTTGTTTTGATTGGTGTGTGTCCATGTTTACTGTCTGCCTCCCTAACAGAATGTCAGCTCTGTGAGAGCAGGAACCTTTGTTTGCTTAGCTCACCTCTGTGTGTCTAGCGTCCACCACAAAATGTGGCAAACCGTAGGAACTAAAAACAGATTGTAGAATGAATGAAAAATTTTATTGTGTATGTTCTGAATGGTCATTCCTGTTATGCAGACACTCTCAACTTTTGTGTACTTACTTTGTATCTGGCCACATTATTGAATTCTCTCATTCATCCCAAATGTTTTAATGTTAATCCACTTGGGAATTCTCAGTATGTCGGTGGTATCTTAAGCCAATCATTTCTGCCTTCTCCTTTCCTAAACTTACACAATTTGTTTCCTGCCTTGTGGCTTTGGTAATGTACAAGTTAGTTATTCCAAAGATGGTGTGACTGATGAAAATTACAACTTTCTGGAAGGTTTGGGATAGAAAAGGACTATAGGCAGGATCAACAGCCAAGGAGCTATGGCAGCTATTTAAGTGTGGTGTGGATAGGATGAGTAGAGAGGATGGCTGAAAACCACTCAAAGGTTTGGTGGGATATGGTCATGAGACTCGGCAGCAAAAGGGAGAAAAAATCCCCAAACACCAGTCTGAATCAGGGATCTAATGCATTGGCTCCCAGACAACATAAGCCCACAGACTAAGAAAATATCCGTATTTTAGGGGTGCCTCTCTGGCTCAGTCGGTAGAGCATGCTACTATCCATCTGGAGATCATGAGCTCAAGCCCTACATTAGGTGTAGCGTTTACTTAGAAAAAAACAAAAGGTAAATGCCCACATTTTTAAAAGATGAGGGAACTAAGTTTTGTCAACTGCCCATTTTCAGCTATCAAATACTACCACAATCTTTAAAAACCAAAGAGCTGGGAAGGATAGGACCTGAAAACAAACAGCCTTATGAAGAAAGTGAAGAAAGGCGAGTAATTAGAATTTTCATTTTAGAGACAGTTCTGAGAACGTGAATTCGAGAAAAAAATTAGCAGATATGTTTTAAGCTCTAACACTTCATCTGGCTATTCCAAAATATCTTGTAATAATTAACACTCTTTCCAGTTTACACAGCACCTTTACAAATGTGATCTCACTTAATTCTCCAAACAGCACCCTGCAATGGGTAATAATAGAAATGCCAAACGTGTATCCAGTGGGCCACCATTTGCAAAACATAATCTCCTCTTTGATGCCGACATTCCCTGACGTGTCCCCTTGCCATTTATACCCTGCCACCCCCCTTCTCCTGCATTTTCCAGCCCCACTGAGCTATTACCTACACCCAGGTTTTGCACACACCACCATGCCTAGCTAGTTTACTTGGAGAACTCCTGTTTACGCCAGTGCTCGGCTTAGAGCAGAAGCTCAACCTCAGAAAGGCAGGATTCATGAAGGGAGAACCAGTGCCTCAATTTTCACTTGAATTACTAAGAGAAGCTGATGGCCAGGCTGTGTCATCCCCCGGGAGACTTTTTCTGAAGAAGTCTTCCTTTCTCTGTCCGTCTCTGTCCATCTCGCTCATCTCTCTCTCTCTCTCTCTCTGACACACACACACACACACACACACACACACAAGTTTGCTTTGGGGCACTGCAAAGATATAAAGCCAGCTTGTAGGAGGGAGCCCTTCTGCCTGAATTTCTACTTAAGTAAACTGACAAATTCCGAGCTTCTGTGGTGGAAGTGAGGCCATCTAGAAGCCAGCTATCTGCATCAAAGATGACAGCCATCGGGCACCTGGGTGGCTCAGTGGGTTAAGCCGCTGCCTTCGGCTCAGGTCATGATCTCAGGGTCCTGGGATCGAGTCCCGCATCAGGCTCTCTGCTCAGCGGGGAGCCTGCTTCCCTCTCTCTCTCTCTGCCTGCCTCTCAGTGTACTTGTGATTTCTCTCTGTCAAATAAATAAATAAAATCTTAAAAAAAAAAAAAAAAGATGACAGCCATCACTTTGTAATTAGACACATAGCCGTTCCGGGATTTCCTGCTCTCCTCTTTGATCTGGAGAAACTGAAAAGCTGGATGCTTCCACAGAGAATTTGGAATGAAGGAGAGGGAAACAGGACAATAGGGGGTGAAGTCTCCTTTTGATCACTAGGTTCATCCACATTTAACAAACGCAAACTTGTTCTTTTTAAGTATCTTTTTTTTCTGATTAGAGCTCACTGAAAAACAAAAAACTCAAACATAATTCTTTTTGTAGGATATTATATTCTACAAAGTCAAGCCAAAAACATATGCATGTGTCCACCCCAGTATCATTTCATCCCCACACCGCGCTTTACAAACAGATCTCCAATCCTTACAACAACCCTGGGCGCAGGTTCAATTATTTCCATCTCACAAATGAGGAGACCAGAAGCTCAGAAGCTCAGACACTCAGCCCAGGGCTTCCCAGCGACAGATGGCCAAAGTCCATCTAACATCGAGAGGCTTCAGCTGTGCCCCACGGGGGTGGGTGAGACTGTGGACCCCGCTCTGACCAACCCCCACCCCTACCTGTCTCTACAGCCTCGATGTACTCGGAGATCCAGAGGGAGCGGGCAGACATCGGAGGCCTGATGGCCCGGCCCGAATACAGAGAATGGAACCCAGAGCTCATCAAGCCCAAGAAGCTGCTGAACCCCGTGAAGGCCTCCCGGAGCCACCAGGAGCTGCACCGAGAGCTGCTCATGAACCACAGAAGGTAGGAACAGAGCTCAGTTGCCTCCTCCTGGCAAGCATGTCCTGAGGCCTGCTGGGCCTCGCAGAGGCACTCCTTGTGGAAGGCAGGGCTGATGGTCATGCTGGCTCTCCCGGAGGCTGAGGAGAGTTGAGGGTACCACACATAGTCACCCACAGAAACTGTGAAGGTTTAGTTCCCAGTGGTCCCCCAAGAGCCCTGCTCTCCCTCCCAGCTACCTACTCATGCCTGTCCTCCACATACATTTACTGAGCACCTACTATGTGCTAGGCATGGTATCCAGATCTGAGGTACAGGAAGGAATGGAACCCAGTTCCTGCCCTCACAATGGGAATGTATGCATAACCACAGGCTAGGAGGAGGCCCTAAATGGGCCGAGGAGCTCAGAGGACACACCTGGGAGTGGTCCAAGGTGACCTCCCGGAGGAGAGGATGCCTCAGCTGACGCCTGAAGGGTGGGCTGGAGTCAGCCAGACTAGGAGGTGGGCATCAGCTGGTGGAAAGCAAGTGTGTTCCCAGCAAATGGAAGAGCATGTGCGAAGAGACAGGAAACACAAGTAGCTCAGGGTGTTGGCAGCATTGACTTTGAGGTTGGCCAGAGATGTGCTGACCTGGAAAAGCAGGGATGTCACAGTCACGAGGCGGTGGTAGGAGGGAGGGGCAGAAGGGAAGCAGCAAGGCCAGGGATGCAATGAAAGAGACAGGCTTGAGGTAGCAGGGCTGGGATTCAGTAACGGAGGGAATGTGGAGGCGGCCTGGGAAATACCTCCCAGCTGGCTAGCATCAGGAGGAAGGCGGCGGCGCCTCTGCAGCTCCCTCTACTGGCATATTCTGGTATTGGCACAGGCTAGGATTCTCCTATTTTCCGCTCTGTTCAAGACCTTCCAGTAGGTGTCATTTTCTATCTTCAGTGGGTTCTTTTTTGTCTTGCTTAGTATATCATGTGTATTTTCTCCGAATGTGTTTTAGAGTCATCCCTTTTCACGTCTAAAAACAACACCACCATAGAACAAACAAAAGCCTAAAGACAAATCAGGGAAACACTTGCAATATAAAACACACATAAAAATGTATACCTATCACTTATAATTCCATATGGGAAAAAATGAACAAAGAGAGTTACAGTTAGTTCACAAAAGAAGAAATGCAAATGACGGGTGCACATCTCAAAGGCTGCTGTTCCCATGTAACTAAGAATTAGCGAAACACACATGAATACCAGATATCATTCCTTGCCCAGCAGATGCTCAAATACAAAAAGACTGAACAGTAACGGTGGGGAGAAATAGATGCTCTTGTACAATGACGACAAAGTATAAATTGGAGAGCCTTTTCTAAGGGACAAATGGAAATATGTGTCCAAAATCTTTACAAAGAGCCTGACCCAGCAAATCCACCTCTAGAAACTGACCCTGGCACATAACCAGAAATGACATACCACCTGGTCTCTGCCATCAGACAACCTGGGTACAAATCCTCACTCAGCCCCTTCGCAGCTGTGACTTGGACTGGACTGGTGTCTTCAGTCCTAGGAGCCTCATTTCCTGGCTCCCTATAAGGAGACAGGAATGAGACCCCCCTCCTAGAGCTGCCCACGGGGGGGGGGGGGCGGTTGGGGGTGTAGGACACGATGGTGTAGGTTGGTGTCACTATGGGGTGCAGCCTTGAGCCTGGGGTGGGGAGACACAGGGCACTCCTGACAGCTCCCCCTCCCCAGGGGCCTGGGCGTGGACAGCAAGCCAGAGCTGCAGCGGGTCCTGGAGCACCGCAGGCGGAACCAGCTCATCAAGAAGAAGAAGGAAGAGCTGGAGGCCAAACGGCTGCAGTGCCCCTTTGAGCAGGAGCTGCTGAGACGGCAGCAGAGGCTGAACCAGGTGAGAGCACCCAGCCCTGGCCCCAGCCCCTTCCAGGACTATCTCCCCGGCCTGGGGGTGGGGGGAGGGAGGGCTGCACTTGGCCACCGATGGCAAGAGGGACAAGGTGATGCCACATGAGGCTTCAACCAGCACTCCACAACCAGCCTAAGTCCTTACACTGCCACTCACTCGACTATGTGACTTTGAGCTGGTGGCCTCCCCTCTCTGAACCTCAGTTCCTTCATCGGCCCAACCTATTGCATGCTGATCCTGATTTCATTCTCGCTACGGCAACTATGAACCAGATGGCGTTCCCATTCTAGAGATGAGGAACCTGAGGCCCCAGCCAAGGCAAGCGATCCGCCACAGCTTCACAAGGAAAAATTTGTCTCATGCTGTCACCCCAGCTACGAGGCTGCTGGCAAAGCTGATCCCCCGTTCTGTTTCCCCTAGAGAGGATCCATGGTCCAAACACTGTGGTTTGGACCACACACACACACACACACACACACACACTTTACACCTCTGCTTTGTCTCTCCTTTAGCTGGAAAAACCACCAGAAAAGGAAGAAGACCATGCCCCCGAGTTTATGAAAGTCAGGGAGAACCTGCGGAGAATCGCAACGCTCACCAGCGAAGAGAGAGCTCTGTAGTGGGGGCTGTTGACACTCCAGCCCCCCCCCAACGACCGCCTGCAGCCCTTCCGCGCCTGCCAGCCCCCAGCCTGGGGCCATCTGCAATGATGTTCATGCTTGCTCTTGTGAAAATGCCCCAGAGAGCCTGGGCCCTCCTTCCCACCCCTAAAGAAGCGGGGGGGGGGGGGGGGGGGGGGGGGGGGCTAAGTAAGCTCCCTGGCTTTTCCTTCCGAGCACTCACCGCTTCTGCTCCAAAAGGAAGCTGTTGCCGAGAAAACTTTCCCAAGGCACCTCTCCCGGAAGCTCTGTTGAGATTCTCCTGGCAGAACTGGGAAGGATTGAGAGGCCCCTCTTTGGCCTGACCAGCCCTCCATCTTGCCCAGGCCCCACGGGCCCCTGCTTCTCTGGACAGCCCAACTCCCTGCTCTCCGAAAGCTTCCCTGACTGTGGTTTCCCCTGCGGTCAGGTGGGGAGCATTGAAGTAGAGCCTCTCAGAACACCTGCCCTGAAAGCCAGTTGAGGGGAATATGGTTCAAGTGCAGCTGTCCTTGGGGAGGAAAGGCAGGGCAGCTCCGAAGGCAACCTCGGGGCTCGAAGCCGCCAGGTTGCAAGGGTACTGACAAGGAAAACTTCTCAGAGTTTGCCAGCTTCCCCCACACCCAGGCGCTTGCTTTCTCCTCTCTGGGGCCTCCCTGTCTGGGCCTGGTAACCACACCTAACCAGGGCTGCGGCCTTCCTGCTCCCCAAAGTCTAGAACAGTGCTTCTCAAACTTGCTTGTGCCTATAAGTCACTGGGCGTCGTGTTACAGGACAGCTTGTGATTCAGGAGATCTGGGCTGGGGACTGAGAGTCTGCGTTTCCAAACAGCTCCTGGGCTGGGGCTCTCATCACCACCTTGTAAGCAGCCAGGGACAGTAAATACTGGAAACTCATGCCTGAAGCCACCTCTGCCCTGAAGGGGTTCCCCACTCTGCCCCTGCAAGCCCCAAGGGCTCTCGAATATCCATCCCATTCCAGGGTCGCCAGACCTGGGAAGACATTTGCCCAGAAAATTATGTCTATTTCATAATTGCCATTCTCACTGGAGAGGTCTATCATTGCCAATCTGCATTTTCTTACCCCACTGTTCTGATGCAATTCTAGCAAAAAAAAAAAAGAAAATATTTTCCCTTTTCCCGAAGTCTATGGAGAACAAATATACAGTCATTTCCATGGGTTTCTGGAAATACGAACGGTGGTTCATAGGCTCCTTTGAGTCCCCATTTCCAGTTCCTGCACCGGCTCCCTGCTTGGTTTCCACCACCTGAGCTCCAGTGACGTCACTCTTTCTTCCCCAAAACCCTCCCCACGCGAGACCACGTGTGTCAACCTTCTGCTTCTAGCCCACTGTTAATGATTTAGAGAAGAAACCAGGCCAGTTTCTTCCCTGCCCCGTGAGGGATAAAATCCCTGCCCTCTGGCCTTGCAACCCCTTCATTTAAGGGGATAGGGCAGTGCTAGAAAAGCATTTCCTTCCATGGCCTCTCCCCGCCAAAAACGGCCAGAAAAAGCTGCTGCTGGAACGCTATTTTATTCTCGGACCAAACGTGGGACGTTTAGCAGGAAAGGGGTCATCCTGGTCTCAACCCCTAACTGAGTGGTTTGAGGTTGACCAAGACGGTGCCCTTTTTTTCCTGGGTGGGGTGCCCACCAGTGTAAATAGACATGCTGCCTGCCGGGGTGTGTGTGTGTGTGTGTGTGTGTATGCAAGCCAGGCTCTAAAAGGCTCGAGACTCTGTCTTAGTGAGAACGTGGTCATAGTATTTTCATGTCTGCCTCTTGAGAGCAAGTGTAAAGCACAATCCCCAAATAAAGACCACCATTTCACCAAAGACATCTCCCCCTGAGGTCTGTGTGTTGCTCAGACATATGACAAGAAGCAGGACAGAGCATCTGGGATGGAGCAAGCCCCTCGGAGAGGATGGCTCGGATTCCACTCAGTGCTCCCCAGAGGTGCTCTGTGGAAGCGGCAAGCCACGGAGATCAAACTCCACATCGTCCAGTGGGGCCTCGGCAGCCACCCACATCCACGCCCCTTCTCTCTAGCTGCCTCCCACTGTGAAGGTTATAAATCCCAACTCCCACTGTTCCAGACTCCTTTGCAGCTTGGGGGGACATATGAACAGGTATGGCCAGTGAAATTTAAGAGGAACTCTACAGGGGCTTTTCGGAGAGTTTATGCTTTTCTGCTAAAAGAGGTAGACATACGTAACACCTCCCTGGTCCTCCATTCTTCCTGCCTTGATGGAATATGTGATGCCTGGAGCCACAACAGGCATTTTGCCACCAAGAGGAAAAGCCAAGAGAATCTCAGAGCACTGCCATCATTTGACCAAGCCAATGCCAGCAGCCATCCTCCTCCAGAATTCTTCCAAATAAAAAAGAAAACCCTCTTTGTTTGAGCCATTGTTGGTCAGCCTCTGTTACTTGCAACCAGAGTATTCCTGACACAGAAGGCCAGTCCTGATGCCTAGAATAACCACCAGACTGTACTGAAAATCCAGATTCCTCTTTCCCATTAGAAACCAAGTGGAGGAGCGGGGTGCCTGGGTGGCTCAGTGGGTTAAAGCCTCTGCCTTCGGCTCAGGTCATGATCTCAGGGGCCTGGGATCGAGCCCCACATTGGGCGCTCTGCTCAGCAGGGAGCCTGCTAGCCTGCTTCCCCCCCTCTCTGCCTGCCTCTCCACCTACTTGTGATCTCTCTCTCTCTCTCTGTCCAAAAAATAAATAAATAAATAAAATCTTTAAAAAAAAAACAAGTGGAGGGGCACCTGGGTGGCTTAGTCAGTTAAGTATCATCTGACTTGTGATTTCAGCTCAGGTTATCATCTCAGGGTCGTGGGATCGAGCCCCATACTGGGCTCCACACTCGGTAGGGGGTCTGCTTGAAGATTCTCTCTCTCTCCCTCCACCCCTCCCAGACCCCTCACACACACACACACACACACACATACACACACACAGGTATGCTCTCTCTCGAATAAATACGTAAATCTTAAAAATAATTTTTTTTTTAAAAAAGAATGAAACTAGTTGGATTCGGATCGCCAGCAGCAATGCCTGAGATCTGTTTCTCCGCCTCGTCTCCACACAGCCCACACACCAGTCTGGTATCTGGGCACCCTTACTTCGCACAGCATTTAGGACGGATTTGCTGAGGGCCTGCTGGGTGCCAGGAAGCACGCTGTGTGCTGGGGGCACAGTCGGAAACAAAACGATGAGATCATTGCCGTGGCCGCCTCCTCGCTGGTCTCCAGGCTTCGGCCCTGCCCCCTATGGCCTATTCTCCAGAGAGCAGCCAAAACGAGCCTGTGAACATCCAAGACAGGTCTTGGGGCTCCTCGGCCCAGAGCCGTCCCTGACGCCGCCACCCCCGTGACAGCCTTCCTGCCGCCCGGAGTGCCCTGCCTGTCCAGCTCCCTCTTCACCTCTGGCCTCCTGCCTTCTGCCCTCCACCCTCCCCCAGCTCCAGCCTCCGGCCCAGTCCCCTCATGCCCCACATCCCACGAGGTGCCTTTTCACCTTCTTCCCTCAGAGAGACATGCAGTCCTCTCGCCCACAATCTTCGGGACTTTTGTCTCTGCTCTTTCTAAAGGAGGCCCTCCGTGGCCGACCCGTGGGACTCCCAGCGTCTCGGACACACTTCCTATCCCTCCTTCCCCGTCTTATTTTTCCTCCTCACCAGGTGCCGCCCCCAAACACACATCTTCCTTGTTTACTTCATGTGTCTCCCCTAGCGAAAACGTCCCCTCCGTGAGGGCAGGGATGTTTGTCTGTCTTGTGTCCTGCTGAATCCCAAACGGCTGTCCCCCCTCCTCCTTCCCCGCCAGCAGGTGACCTGGCCTGCGCCAGTCTCCGGCAGGCTGGGCAGACGCCCCCCCCCCCCCCCCAGGAGCAGGAATCCAGTCCTGTCCCACTGGCGGCTTTGAGAAAAGGCAGCAGCCAAATAGAGCTTGGGGCTCCAGCCATGCAACAGGTGCTCAATTCCTATGTGTTGAATGAAGTAAGTGAGAAGGTGCTTCTCCTGAGGCAGCACTGCCATCACCTACCTGCCTCCTCCCTCCACAATAATCCCACCTGGGCCCAGCCATGTCAGTTTGGTCCAGAAACTTTCCTCTGGCTGCTTGGGCGGTTGTCAATACACCTGGGCCCAACCGCCGACAAGACCAACACTGGAGCTGCGTGGCTGCTACGTGCCATTCTGTGGCCATCCAGAGAGTTAGAACATTCCCGAAGGCAGAGGTCGGGTCATCGCCGGGTCCTGGGGACCCTGGAGAAGGAAAGGAGCCCTGACATCAGACTCTGCCTTTACAGGAGAACCAAGGGCAGCAAGCCCATTCTCACGAAGCACCCCTTTCCCCCTATACCTACCAGACCACAAGCCCCAGTCTGGGTTTGGGGTGAACCCTCTTCGATGGCTGATAGGCCCAAATACACAACCTGGGAGACAGACCTCAGGAGGTGAAGGGGCCCCCGCTCCCTGATTCTGCATATGTAGCCCAGGGGAGCCCTCAGAACCCAGAAGCCTTTGTTGGGCAGCCTCACTTCTGCTAGGACTTCCAAGCTCCTGGGGGGCGGGGACTGTGGCTGATTCGGCTTCCATTTGCCAGTACCAACCCAGGTGTTCCAAAAGCTGTGACTGGGTGTCAGTTACGGTCACTGCATTTACAGAAGGCCAGCAATGTCACCACCCATGACAACGTGAGGTCAGTCTCACTATTCTGCAGAGTAATCAACGTTTAGGTAAATTAAAAGACCTGCCCGAAGTCACAAAACCATCCCTGGGGCAAGACAAGATTCCCACAGAGCCGTGTGTCTGCAAAGTGCATATTTTCTCCACTACAGCTAGGCCTTGATCCTAGGAAGGGCACAGAGGAGGGCCCTGTGCCATTCTGACCTTTGGCCATGAGATTCGTCGAGCTGTTTTAACCTTCTCTGTGTCGGAACTTGAGAGATCTGGCCTCTACCCATAAAAACAGACTCAGTCAACATAGACTGATGTGAGTTCTGGGGTTCTGCCCGCCCCCCCTCCCAAAGCCAACCAGTCTCTGGAGCCAAACAACAGGTTAGCAACTACCTTCGAAGTGGGATTCCTGCCCGCCTTGCAGGACTGGACCTTCTGCTGAGCAGTAACATAAACACTCTGGTGTTTCAGTGCCCCCCACCCCCAGACCCATCAACCCCCAGCCACCCTGCTCCCACCAGGCCCTGCCTCACAAATGCCCTTTGGCCCTTTTGTCCCCATACTCCCTGGGGCCACTTACCCTCATCTCAGCAATCCAAAGATTACCTCAGTTGATGAAAAGCAGGTGCTCACCTAGGGAGGATCCTTCTCAGAAAGGACTCCAGGAAAGATGAGCAGGATTTCCCAGGGAAGGACCCCGACAACTCCCCTGGGCTGCCCAGCAAGACCAAAGTGAGCTGGGGCTCCCCCTCCAAGGGACAGGCTTCGCAGGGGACCAGGGAGCTGAAGCTGACCCTTTGGGGAACCTGACCTAAGAGGCACATTTCCCCAGGGCAAGTCTGACTTTAGGCTTTTGTCCCATAAAGATGGTTAACCCTGTGCCCAGACCGGTATTCAAGCCCCAGCTCTGACCATCACGACTTGTCACAGGCCTGGGAAATTTGCGGGACCACATTGTCCACATCTGCAACACAGATAATGCTATTTATACTTATAGAATATTTGGCGTCTGTGGCAGGGACTGGGCTATTTATATTTTCTGTGAATTCTCTCCTTGAATACCCTCCACGACTGGCATGCTTCCATTTTACAGGTGAAGAGTCCAAAGTTTAGAGAGGCCAAGCCACCCCCCAAAGGCATGCCATCAGCATGGGGAGGCGGCAAGCTGGGAACCCATGAACCCACGTCTGCCTGACTGGGCCAGCACATCGGTCCTGGCAGCGTCTGCTGGTGGAGGCTGCAGGACTGTTTTTGCAAAGCACCCACATTCGAGTTTTCCCATCTGTCACTGCAAACAACCTGCAAGCACGCTAAGGCCCTGTGGCCTTACTCCTTCCTTTTTCCCCCGACAGCAGGTGGCCCAGCCATCACCAGGCTGGCAGACTGGGCCCCAGGGACAAGAATCCATGCCCATTCCACTCACCACTTTTTAAGACAAGACCGTGGCCGGTGGGATACCAAGGTTCACAAGCCTGGCCTCGGCCCACGATGTTCAGGGAAGGAACAGGAAAGAAAGAAACATGCATTGAGCATCTACTGTATGCCTGGCAGGTCTTACCACGGGAGAGACTGGACACAAAATGCCTGATCCCGGGGCCTGGCTCACTTCAAGAGATGGACATTCCTTCTCTCTCTCTCTCTCTCCCTTTTAAGGACACTCTGACAGGTGACCCAGCATGACTGTGAGGAGCCCAGGTTACAAAGTCAGACTTCAGACTGGGGTGGGGGGCGTTCCACCTCTGCCACTCGCCAGGTGGGTGGCCTTTGACCAATTATTTATTTTTATTTATTTTTTTATTAAATATTTTGTTTACTTATTTGACAAAGAGAGATCACAACTAGGCAGAGTGGCAGGCAGAGAGAGCCCGATGTGGGGCTTGATCCCATGACCCTGAGACAATGACCTGAGCTGAAGGCAGTGGCTTAAGCCACTGAGCCACCCAGGCACCCTTCAACAAATTATTTAACATCTCTGAGCTTTTCATCTGTTCACTGAGGATTCCAATAGTGCCAGCCTCACAAATAGCTGAGAGGACAGCATTAACAAACATAAAATGTCTGGCAGGGTGTCTGGCAGAAGAGCGTGTGATTCTTGATCTTGGGGTCATGAGTTCGAGCCCCACACTGGGTGCAAAGATTACTTAAATACTTAGTTGTTGTTGTTTTAATTTTTAAAGATTTTTAAGGTGTGACGCTGCTACGGGGAGAGACCATGGGGCGGTGTGAGGCCGCTTAGTGAGCAGAAACCTGTCATCACAGATGAGGAGGCCACAGTCTGAGGGAAGAGGGCACCTGCCCAGAGACCTCAGAAGTCCTCTCAAAACAGGTGCTCTGGCTCTCTTGCCTTCTTTCCCAATCTTATCTACATGGGGAAAGAGCCAGAACACCAGGTTCAAAATCCCAGTTCTGCACCTACTGCAAACTGAAGAGAGGCATGTGACTTCTGGTGGGGGGGGGGTTGTTATGCAGTGGAGGGGAGGGATCCTGTAAACATCCCACCCATTCACAGAGACCTGGTTCCACTCCAGGTCCCACCCAAAGCCGGGCCCAATCCACCACAGGTGCTCCAGAACATTCACTCCAGAACGGCGGTCAGAGGCATATGGATACTAACGCTAAGTGTAAGCCACGCCAAATTTTGTTTAATTTTAAGATTTTATTTATTTGTTTATTTTAGAGAGAGACGGTGACAGTGAGAGCACCAGCAAGGTGAGGGGCAGAGGAAGAAGCAGACTCCCCGCCAAGCAGGGGGTGGATGCGGGAGTCCATCGGTCATGACCTGAGCCAAAGGCTGACATTTAACCAACTGAGCCACCCCGGGTGCTCCAAGGCAAGCCACATTTTAGCACAGAAACATACGGGAAGAGAAAAATCATTCACCTTGCAGATAGAACCTTTCATAGAAAGACAACACCTTCGGGGAGCCTTTTAAGCCCCTTGGATATTAACAACCTGAGCTCCTGATGAGCACAGGACAAGAAGCCATCAGGAAAGATCGGGAAAGGGTGCAGAAAAACCAGGATCACTTTGGAAACCCAGCTGGGTACACAGCTATTTGCTACAGGTAGTACCAAAGGAATCCCCAGCTTTGAGACTGAAGGTATGGGTCTCGTGTCGAGATACACAAATGTGTGCAAATAGAGTAGAAACACAAACCCACCCCCTCCCACCTTTGAAAACAGTGTCAAAGCTCCAAAGTCCTTCACAGTCAACTGTATTTATTCACTCATCTGCCAAATATTTGTTGAGCACCTACCCTGGGCCAGACCCTGGTCTGGGAATGGAACTGTATTGGTGACCAAGAGCGAGAGAGTCCTTGCTTTCGTTGGTGATCTACACAAAAACCAAGAGTTAAAGAAAATATACCCACACAGTAGTGGGTGTACCAAGGGTGTGGTTTTTCCACACCAACAACCAATTCCCCAACACCAACTGGGTGTTCAACAATTCAGTGCAATTCTGACACCAACTCTTGGGGTTTGTGTAGATCCCACAGGATCGAGGATCAGTCCCATAAGACTGCCCCCACCTCAGACCACAGCTGCCCATCCCAAGGGCCACCTGTACCTCCAGAGTACTGGCTATAAATTCAT
Source organism: Mustela lutreola (assembly GCF_030435805.1). Taxonomy (NCBI): domain Eukaryota; kingdom Metazoa; phylum Chordata; class Mammalia; order Carnivora; family Mustelidae; genus Mustela; species Mustela lutreola. The sequence continues at coordinate 27,140,689 of NC_081291.1, read as the reverse complement.
GGGTTCCCACAATCCCCCCATCCTGGGTTCAATAATTTGTTGGAATGACACACAGAACTCACTTTACTTAGTTCATCGGGTGATTATAAAGGACACGACTTGGGGGCAGCCAACGGGAAGGCACGTGGAGGACAGGGTGTTGAGGAGGGAGTGTCTGGAAGCAACATGGAAATTTCCAAGCCGCCCTCCCAGCACCTCCATGTTCGCCAGCTCTCCCCAAACCCTGCTGTGAGGGACTTTTCCCAAGGTTTCACTACATAGGCATCATTGATTAAATCACTGGCCCCTGGTGATTAACTCAAAATGCAGCCCCCCCCTCCCCTCCCTGGAGGCTGGGTGGGGAGGATGTACCGGCAGTACAGAGAATTCCAACCTATCTCTTTAAAGCTTGGTCTTTCAAGCAAGCAGTCTCCATCCTGAAGCTATCTAAGTACCTCCCCCACCCCACTGATAATAAAGAATATGGTCTTGGGGCACCTGGGCGGCTCAGTGGGTTAAGCCTCTACCTTCGGCTCAGGTCATGATCTCAGGGTCCTGGGATGGAGCCCCACAGCCGGCTCTCTGCTCAGCAGGGAGCCTGCTTCCCTCTCTCTCTCTGCCTACTTGTGCTCTCTGTCAAATAAATAAATAAAATCTTAAAAAAAAAAAAAAAGGATATGGTCTTATCACTTAGGAGCTTGCAAGGGTTTTTAGGGGGTCTGTGCCAGGAACTGGGGACAAAGACCAAATACCCGTGTTTTGTATTATACCACAAGGGGCCAAAACTTAGAGCTAAAGAAAGCAGATCCTGCAGCTTCCAACCCAGACTGCGCCGACTTCCCCCAATGTGGTGAGATGAAAAGATAAAAAGCAGCTGGACAGGTAGGGCCAGGGTGGCCTGGGAACAGCGGGGGCAGGAAGAGAGAGAGAGAAACTTCAAAGTTCCAAAAAGCTAGAAATTCATTAGAAGTGATTGTGAGTATGCCGTCCAGGTTTTCCTGGATGGAGAAATTCCTCCAGCGGAGACTCCCTCCCCAGCAGCCCCCCCAAGCCCAGCCTGGATGCTTCAGAGTCAGAGGCCTCCTAGAGGTTTTCCTTTGGTTTTTGCTTCCCTCTGGACCCCAGTGCTTAGATCGTGCTGGGCACGCAACCACAGGGTTGGATAACAAAGCAACAGGGTTGGATAACAAAGCAAACCAACGAGTTCCTACAACCTAAACCCTCACACACCCACCCACAAGTACCTCACCAGCAGACTGTCCAGAATCTGAAATTCCACTGATGAAGTCCCAGAACCTAAGTCAGGTTCGGTGGGGTGAGGAGGTTCGGAGCTGAAGACTAAAGAAAGAATTCTTAAGACGTCATTGGTGCAAAATGGTGGTTTATTAAAGCACGGGGACAGGACCCGTGGGCAGGAAGAGCTGCTGCCCGGGGTTGTGAGGGTGGGCATGTTATATACCCCACGGTTGGGGGGAGGTGGTGAAGGAATGGTAGGTTTCAACAGAGTTCTCACATGCTAGGGAGGGCCTACAAGGTGCCGGGGGGGGGGGGGGGTCTTTGCCCTTATGGCCTGATCAATTGTCGTCTTTAGGTCAGGCATTAATATCAAGATAATTGGGAGATTCTTGGTGGGGCATTATGATCCGGCCATCATCTACATTCCTTTCTACCCCAGTCCCCTCCAGTTTATGGTGGGAGGGGGACATTAGGGCTTCAGGAACCAAGAGTTATTTGCCTCTGGAAATTTGTGCTATTGATAAGGTAACCTCCCTGTTCAGGTCTCTAGGACATCTTGTAGGGCAAGGGAGATTCCTGTTCTGCAGGATTGTGATCCCTGCAAGTTAACTATTTATCGTTTTATGGCAGTCATGGGTGCCTGAGGAATGCTACACATATGGAGGGGAGCGGGTGAAGAGGGGGTGCAAGGCGCCAGCTTTTGCTTTGTCCTCAGCCAGCCTCCTGCTCCCTCATCACCACCATTAAACGTCACTTGGGGGAATTAAGAAACTCTGTCATAGGGCACCAAGAAACCGGTCATAATCTCAAGTTCCAATTTGAGATGATTAACATAATTTCAAGTTACAACTCGGAGCTTCACAGTTTGCCAAGAGACTTCCTTTATAGCCTGCTATTTACAGACAAGGGAAGGGAAGCTCAGAGAGGTCAAGTGACATCTCCCGGTCTCATCTGCAGGGTCTGAGCCGGGGCCTCTGGACTCCAGGTGAGGGCTGTGGTGTCTGCTGATGCACAGGGAACCGGGTATGCATGTTCCGGGGTTCAGCAGTTGAGGAAGAGCCAGCGAGGGTCAGCAGTTGACACTCCCAGAGCTGTGCCCTCACCACTCCACCACCCCCGCAGAAGGGGGCAGAACGGGTCACACCACCTGAGGGAGCCAGTGCAGGAGAGAAAAGCAGGGAGCTCAGCCTGGGGACCCTGAGAGCTGAGAGCCCGCCTGGGCTCTGCCTTCCGGTTTTCCATGTTCCAGCCCATTCCAGAGGAGGAGAAAGGGGCTGGGCCACCCACTAGAAACCTAGGCGTGCAGCTCCAGAGAGGCCTACAGGCAGACACAGGTGAGACAGGTAAGCTGGGTCGGGGGGCGGGGGAGTGGGAGGCCCCTGAGGGCTGGACCACCTCAGTCAGGACCCTCCCTGCTCTCCTAATGACTCTGAGCTTGGCTTTCTTTGATTTCATTTCAGCCCCTATTTGGAGACCCTGCCCTTAGGCCAGGCCCTGGCTAAGTGTTACTTTAACTTGACAAAGGACCCCGCCAGGGGAACTCCAGGGGAGGAGGGCTTGGGATTTTAAAGAGAGCAGTCAGGTGGGCCTCACTGAGGAGGTGACGTTGAGCAAAGACTTGAAGGAGGTAATGAGGGAGCCAAGAGGACACCCGGGGGAAGAGTGTTCCAGAAGAAGAGTTCGAGGCAGAGGATGCAACCTGGCAGAGGTGGGGTGCAGGGGAGGCCTGCGGTGTCCAGGCACGACAAGGTGGCAGCAACAGTAAGGGAGTGGAGCAGGAAGACAGGAGTCCAGCTCAGCGGCCTTGCAGGGATCCAGGGGGCAGATGAGAGGGGCTCCTTGACCGAGCCAGGCCCCTTGTCAGCACCCCCATGGCCCTGTCACCCCCTCGGGGGTGTGGGTTTGGAAGCCCGCATACAAACCCGACTTGCCGCTTGTGGCTACATGACCTCACAGAGTGCTCTTCCTTCCCATCCTGACCTCCCTGTAAAACAGGCTAGTAACAGTAGCGTATCTATAGGGCTGCGTTGGCTGCCTGCGGGAAACACGGACCACATGCCTCTGGACAGCTAGGCGTGGGATCCAAGGAAGTGCCGACCACCCAGGCACTTGGGAGGGGAACATTCGGGCAAAAAAGGCATTGTTCCTATTGCCTACTCTAACAGCACCCAGCGGGGCAGCAAAGGGGCACTCAGTTTCTGAGGGGGGCGGGGGCGGCAGGGCAGGGTGCTACAGTCAGGAAGGCTCCTTGGAGGAGAGGTACCTGGAGGTTGGGTCTGACTAGGAACAATGGGGGAAAGCGCCAGAGGCAAAAGGGAGCAGGAGCAGGAGGGGAGCTCCCTGGGTGCTGGAGTAGCTGATTCAGGGCTAGGGGCAGGTTGGGGGAAGGTGCTGGAAGCCTGGGAGCATAGACTCTCTCCTGCAAAACAGTGCGCACCAAGGGGCAAATTCCAAGTGGAGGTTGGCGGGGAGACACAATGTGACTGCAGCTGAAGAGCTCCACCTGGCAGCCTGACAAGGGAGAGGCCCAGGTTAGGTGAGAGATGGTGGGGGCGGGGTGGGGACAGACATGGGGATGGAATAAATGGATTTGAGATACTCAAGAAGCAGACTGGAGCCTACCTGACGGTTGCCTTGCTGTGGGGGAACAGGGGCTTCTGAGTGTCAGGGGGTTTGCCGAAGGACTCAGGTCCATCCTGAGTCCCCCGCAGGGGGACGCACAGGGATCCCGGGGGGGAACACTGCCCAGGCCCAAAGCAAGCTTCCTCCCCCCAGCTCTACGGTACAGCTCACAGAAATGGACTGAGGGAGCCCAGGACTCAGGGGACCAGGTGAATGGGACCGCAAGTCCCTCGATCGAGGCCCCCTGGCTCTGTGGTCAGACCCTATCCAACTCCTGGCTGCCTCAAGCTGTGCAGCTAGAGGCCACACAGATGCTCAGTGTCACCAAATATTTGTGCATGAGTGACTTGAACTACTGTGCGAGAATTCCCCCAGGTAACCCATGCAGTACAGGTTGCAGTGGATGGAGCTCGGGCCCTGTGACTGGATCCCATCCAGATATCGACAAACGGTCCTGCTCTACCATTTACAGAGCAATTACTGCATCCCTGGCCAGCCGAGGGCACCCTGGGAAAGGGGGTGGGGGTGTGGGGCACTCGCATATTTCAGGGCAGTTGCTTTCCTACCCGGAGGGGTCCCTAGCTGATGTTCAGCTCTGGGCACTTCCTCCTCCTACACAGAGGTCCTTAGTACCCCCGGACAGAGCACTAGGCCAGAAGTATCTCTCCTGAGGCACCAGGCAGCTCCAGGCTAGGATGGACAGCCCAGTGCACCGAGTGTCCCTGGGGGATACCTGGAGCAGGCGAGTGCACCCTGACATGGCGAGTGAGAGGTTCATACAGTCCTTCAGCGTGGAACAACTCACCAACATCCTGGATGGAGGTGCCCAGAACACTGCACTCCGGAGGAAAGTTGGTAAGAGGGAGCTGGGGAGTGGAGCCCCTGGTTTGTGCCCATATGCCTTTCTTGGAAGAAGAGTCCTCCACTAGCAGTCCCACCTTCAAATGACAAATTGCTCTCAAAATTCCACTGTTAGAGATTCATTCCTTTGGCCTGGAAGGACCTCTCTAACAAGTCCATATTCCCTGAGCCCAACTGAAGGATAGAAGAGTCTTAGGCAGCAGAAGACCGGGATGCTGGTCCTTAATCTGCCACTGCCTAGCTTTGTAACCTCAAGCAAGTCACCTTCCCACCTCTGGTGCTCAATCATTACATCAGTAAAATGACAATGTCTGACTTCCTTTCCATGTCCACAAGGCAAGAGGGTGGAAAGATCTAAAGGTGCCAGGAACCTCACCCTAGTCTATAAGCCCTCTGTTCTCTGTCTCTGGAAGAGAGCATCATCCACAGTGACCCAGAGTTTAGCGTGAAGGATAATTATTTCATGACCCAGAATGAACGTTATGTGGCCGCCATCCAGAAGAGATTTCACTTCCAGATAATAGCAAAGCGCCTCGGCTGGTTGGAAAACAGTCCTGAATTCTATTATGCTTACAGGTACTCACTCCCAGGGCAGCCCCAACGGTACCAGGGTCCCTGTCTCTGGTGGGCTACTCCAGCACCGTGTCCTTTCCCTCACAGAGCCCTTTCTGGAGAACTGGCATTAGGCCTACACACCGTGTTCCTGAAATCCCTCCAGAGCCTGGGCTCTGAGGAGCAGATTGCCAAATGGACCCCGCTCTGCAATGAGTTCCGGATCATTGCATCATATGCCCAGACAGAACTGGGACACGGTGAGCCTGCGTTTCTGCATGCGCAGTTCCAGAAAGCCCACTCACAGCTGAGTATTCAGAGATTGTGTATTTCCTATGGAAACATTCCAGCAGGTGGCAGTCAAGGGTCTGGAAGGAGGGGGTTCCCTTTCCTAGTTTAAAGAAACACACCACATGAGCTAGCGTGTGTGGCACAAGTCATTCCTTCTAGAAATGTCAGCAGGCGTCCCTTGTCACGGGCTGGACACGACTCCCCCACTCAGCCCACGGGTGAAAGACAAGAAATGCCTGTGAGTACAGCCGGGAGCTCCCCGACTCCAGATGAGGCTGGTGCCTGGCAGTTCTGGGCCCACCAGGACGCTGCCCCCCAGGTGGGAATACTATCCTGAACCCTGACTCACAGACTCCCCTCCTTGATTCCCAGGGACGAATCTTCGGGGCCTGGAGACTGAAGCCACCTATGATGCAGCCACCCAGGAGTTTGTGGTGCACAGCCCCACGTTGACAGCCACCAAATGGTGGCCTGGGGACAGTGAGTATCCATCCGTTACCCCCAGCCCTATCTGTCCCCAAGGAGAACAAAGTTGGACAGCAGAGTAGCACGGCTCTGAGGTCCACCAGACCGCAGACAGATTCCCTATTCCAGGCTGGTGAACTTGAATGAATCAATTCATGTACTTGAACTTCAGGGTCTCACCCTGTCAACAGGGGGGATGGGAAGAATTTCATCCATGAGTGGCTGAGAGACCCCAGCTTTGAAGTAGCTGAGGAAACCCACCCGACCTGTTGGGGATGAGGGCCAGGGCCTCTCCCACAGGCACCCTGCCCCCACACAGACACACGCGTGCACGCACACATCACATACACACGGCCCAGTCCCAGGCACTCTCACCTCCCAAGTTAGTGATTAAGCTTGCCAAGCCATCACCCAGTTAGTTCACAGATCGCCCCTGCTCCAGAAAGGCTCAGCCACGGTCTGGCTGCCGGCACCTCACTGCCCCCTGTGGCCACCAGGTGGCGACCGCACCATGATTCCCCCAGGCTCTGTCATTGTCCTAGAGGAGATCCCAACAAGGCCCTCTCCCCTGGATGTGACACACACCTGTGAGGGCCCGTCTGTGGCACTTCAGAACCAATTTGGTGAATGCTTCCATGGGGGAGAAAAAAAAAGGAATCCCAAGAGTACGCCTAAGCAGAAAGAAACAGGCCAGAGATAAGCAGAGAGGGAGAAAGCTTGAGAGAGGTCAAAGAAATAGGGACAGACAGGAGAGAGCAAAGAGAGAGGAGAGTGAGGGAATAGATGACCACCGTCAGAACTGCAGAAAAAAGGGGCGCCTGGGTGGCTCAGTGGGTTAAGCCTCTGCCTTCGGATCAGGTCATGATCTCAGGGGCCTGGGATCAAACCCTATGTCGGGCTCTCTGCTTGGCGGGGAGGAAAGAAAAAGAAACCAACTTTGGCAATAGACAGGCTTGAAATCCCAGTGCCACCCTGGTCCAGGCCAGTGACCTTGAGAGTCCAGGCCAGTGACCTTGAGGGGCCTCCCTCGCTTCTCTGAGCCTCAGTTTCCTTATCTGGGAAATGGGATTCATCATCCCCGCCCTGAGAGAACTGGAAAGCACCAGCACAGGGGCCAGCACCACCTGGATTTAGATAAATGGTAATTATCTATATTCATTATTACTAGGGGGAGGATACAGTGATTCATTTATAGGTTTTTGAGGACCGAAAAAACAAAAGTCTTGCTCATCTCGCAGTGCCTTTTGCAAAACACTGCTAGATTTGTTTGGTTCTTTGGCAGCAGGTCTCCCTCTCTGGGATCAATGACTCTTTGAGGCCCCTGGGATGGGGGGTGGGGGTAGCAATACACACCTTTCCCTGTGACCCAGGACTGGTTTTCTCACCATGGATCCTAACAGACATACCCCAGCAGCTGTGGCATAAAGATCCTATCTCCCTGATTCCAAAGAAAATGACTCAAGGGCACACACTTCAGCCAGAAGACTGCAGAAGAACCAAATTTTTAAAGAAGCCAAGATTCCCCAGATCATTTCATTTAGGCTATTTGCATTAAAATCCATAACCTTTGTGTACTTTGGCTTTGGAAGTAGGGAGCATCTGGAGGGTATGGAGGGCCCCACACCCCTCAGGATCTCCAGCAGCCTCCTGCAGCCCCCTCGCCCCGTGCCTGTTTATTGTAGGGAGGTTGCTCCACACAAGTGACATTTAGACAGGACCCCTTGCACCTCCAGCCACCAAATGAATATCCATAAAGTCCACCAAGCCAGTGCGTTCTAGAGCAGGATGCTCGAATTAAAGCTCTCAAGACCGTTCCTGCCATTTCCAAGGATGAGTCAAGGCCATGTGAGTCAAGGGGTATCCTGAAAAAGCATCATTTTGTTGCCCCATATGCTACCTCATCCTCTGCCTGGCCCGCCCTGCCCTGTGTGACACCCCCCTGGGAAGGCCCTGTACCCTTCAGGCTCCTCGCACACTCTCCCCTGACCTCAACATTTGAGGCTGATCAAACAAAGCCCATCCCGGCTTCCCATGGTGCCCTGCCCTTCCCCAGGCCACCACGTTGGTCCTCCTGCCCATTACAGACAGGGCCCACACCCAGGCTCCTGATAGGGAGAGTTAGCCTCCTACACCAGAGGTCATGCTGGGCCTCTCCTGCCTCTGCCTTCAGTGGGACGGTCAGCCACCCACACTTTGGTCCAGGCCCAGCTGATCTGCTCAGGAGCCCGGCAGGGCATGCACGCCTTCATTGTGCCCATCCGAAGCCTCCAGGACCACACCCCACTGCCAGGTAAGCCCATATGGCTCCCAGGACCACTGCCATGGAGAGACCCCACCAGGTCTCCCTATCCCAAGGCCCCAGAGCTCATGGGAGAAGCTGGGGCATGGCCCCCTTGGGCAGGTATGGGTCCCTGGAAAGACCTGGTGCTAACCAGCTGGGTGAACTTGAGCAACATTCAGGACCTGTCTGACCTCAGCTTGGTCACCTGCAAAACAGAGTAATAACCCCATGTGACAGGCTGCTGTGAGGCTCAGGGGAGGTGGAAGGAATGGGAGGGGGGTACCCGGCACACAGAAAGCACTTGGCTCACAGACATTCCCATCTCCATCTCCTTCTAGGAGTCACTGTTGGAGACATCGGGCCCAAGATGGACTTTGACAACATAGACCATGGCTTCCTGCGACTGGACCACGTGCGGATCCCTAGAGAGAACATGCTGAGTCGCTTTGCACAGGTGGGAGTCTCGCATGCCTACACTGCCTAAAGAAGGGACAGTGGCCCCCTGTGGAATGCTGCTGGCTTTGGGTCTTCCTCCAAAGAGCAGAGTTTGGGGCACCCCACCCCACTCTAGAGGGACTCTGGCATCCCACAGATCTGGGTAAAGCCCCAGTTTAGGAGCTGTGTGACCTTGGGCAAGTTGCTTGACCTCTCTGAGCCTCAGAGTTCTCATGGATCAATGCTCAGAGATCCATGTGGTGGTAGAGCAGTCATAGGGCAGGGTGGCAAAGCGATGGGAGACGAGGGAAGGGCTGAGGGTGACCAGCTTATGTACCTACCGTAAGGCCTGGACAACCAGTCACTGACCAGACAAGAGCCAAGTGCTGGAGGAAGTTCTGGAGGTCCCCATGTTGCCAGGCATTCCCTTTAGCTGTGGATTTGGGGAAGGTCCTGGGTGTCCCAGGAGAGGAGCCAGGCACTGGAGGCAGGGACAGATCAGCAGAAAGCACAGGTGTGTTTCACAACCAGTGCACCTGGCTGGCGGTCAGCCACCTGCTCCCAGCGAGCAGTCTGAGGACGGTGTGCCTGGAGGGGACGGAAGCCCCATGGTCATGGGTGTAGGACAGATTCGGGGGCTTTGGCTCAGACCCAGCACCTGTCTCTGGTCCCCCAGGTCTTGCCAGACGGCACCTACGTCAAGCTGGGAACACAGCAGACCAACTACTTTTCCATGGTGGTGGTGCGGGTGGAGCTGCTCCTGGGAGAGATCATCCCTCTGCTGCAGAAGGCCTGTGTCATCGCCATCCGCTACTCGGTCATCCGCCGCCAATCCAGCATCCGGCCTAGGCAAGGAGCACCCACATGCTGACCATGACAGACAGGGCTAGCTCTCCATCCCACAGCGCCTGCCCCCTGATGCCACCCCCTGCCCGAGTGGGGTGCTGGGAATACATGTGACCCCCCACAACACATGCACAACCTCTGGCCAGACCTGGCCCGTCTGGCCCTGCCTGCGGGGTCTTCATCGGGTTCTCTCTGTCCCTGGCTGATCTACCGCCAGAGATCGTGGTCTGGGTTTCCGTGTAATCCTGTACTGTCAGATCTGACTCAGATCTGTCTGTCCGGGTTCAGCGCAGCTATGACTGGCTGACTGTGTCTGCGTTGTCAGCTGCTTGCCAGAAGGCGGGGGACTGTGGCTCCTGAGTTCTGTCGGGGTGGGAGTGAGTGTGTCTGGGAAAGGCTGGCTGTCACGTCGGGCGGTGTGTGGCTTGAAGTGGGTTCTGTCCAGCTGTGGCTGTCCGCACCCACGTGTGGCACATCCAAATCTGGACCCATTCTGTTGCCTGTGGCTGTGTCCAGTGGGTACCCCCTCTGCCCCATGGGACTGAATAGCGGACTGTACTCTCTGTCGTTATTTGAATATTTATTTCAGCAATCTTCAACCCAACATGGGGCTTGAACTCACAACCCTGAGATCAAGTTCCACAGGCTCTACCCACTGAGCCCTCCAGGCACGCCAGGACTCTCTCTTTTTCACCGTGTGTTATGTTCCCCCGCGCTCATGCAGGCCTGTGTAAACATACGCGGTTGCCAGCAAATGAAAACACAGGACTGCCCGTTAAATTTGAATTTTAGGTAAACAGTAAATAATTTTTTAGAGTAAATATACCCCCAATGGGGACATGCAGCCAAGATGTGGCAGCGAGGAGCTGAGCATATGGTACCAGAGTGGGAAGACAGGCACAGTCCAGCTGACTAAACTCGTGGTGCTGAGGGATGGACTTCAGCCTGGCAGTTTCTTGTCCCAACTCAGCTAAGTGACCCTGGGCGTGTCCTTTGCCCACTCTGGGCCTCGATTTTCTTACCTGGAATATGAAGAGTGGGAGACCCTCCAATCTAAGGACCCAGTATTGTTTCATGCCATGGGCTCGAGGATCCAGAAGACTAAAGCAAAATGGACTGAGGGTCAGAGGCCAGACAGACCTGGGGGACACACAGCTGGGCTGCTTGCCAGTTGTGGGAGCTGGGGCAAGGCGCACCACTTCTTTGTCTCTCAGTGTCCTCACCTACAACACAGGGCATGACAGGAGCAATCCTTTAGGGCACTGTGGAGAGTGAAATGCAAAAAAAAAAGCCAGAGCCCATAGCCCAGGGTCCTTTTCCTCTGGCAAACCCAGGTACTGGGACTGGCCTGGGTATCGAACTCCCCCTTGCTGAGAGAGTCTTCTCTGGAGGACAGGGGTGCTGGGGGAAAAGGTGCTGCTGCTGAAGTCCTGTCCAGAGCCCAGTTTTCTGGGTTCCACAAGTGTCCCAAGGATGGTTATCAAAGTATGTGTCTGAGGAACCTGGGTGGCTCAGTCGGTTAAACAACTGAACCTTGGTCACAACTCAGGTCATGATTTCAGGATTGTAGGGTTGAGCCCCAAGTTGGGCCCTGTGCTCAGTGGGGAGTCTGTTTGAGATTCTCTTTCTCTCCCTCTGCCCCTCCCCCCCATGATACATAAATAAAATCTTTTTTTTTTTTTTTTAAGTGTCCAAATGAGGAGCTGCTAACCTAAGATTCTCCCCAACAGTCATGGGAGGCTTCTTACATTCACACTTTCTTTTAATCCACAAAGAGTTATCGGTCCCCTTCATGCTGGACACTGTCTCAGGCACGGCAGATGTAGTCCCTGCCTTGGGATTCCATCAGGCCCAAGTTCCCATCCTCAGAGTTACTGATTAGACTTGATCTACCCCTCAGCACATACTATACTTGCACCTGGACAGTGAAAGGTCAAGTTTCACATCATGAAACTTGATGTGTACAAGACTGCAAGCCCTCACTTGAAGTCCTTGGGACCAAATGCATTGGAATTCAGAACTTTCCAGATTTCGGCAAGATAATATGGTGCATATGCTATAATTCTGTACACGTCCCCCATAAGGGGCAGAACCCATAATCAAACCTGTCAATATTTCTACAGAGAAATGTGTGGATACTCATGTTAGATGACATTTTAAGATTATTATTAACCTCATGTCAGTTCAGGTCAAGTTTTGCAGTGAGTTATAAAAAACTATCAGTTTTTACACCTCTTATGGCTCTGGGGATATAGGAAGTTGAGGGAGCTGTAGTGATCTTCTAAACCTTCTGTTTTTCCTCTCCTCAGCGACCCAGAGGCAAAAATCCTGGACTACCAGACGCAGCAGCAGAAACTCCTCCCTCAGCTGGCCACAGCCTATGCATTCCATTTCCTGGCGAGCAACCTCTTGAAATTCTTGCACAGCTCCTACGATGCCATTCGGAACAAAGACTTCAGCAACCTGCCAGAGGTACCTGCTCTCTGCTGGGGGGGGGGGGGGTAGGAGCTGGTAAGATGGCTGAAATTGTTCCTCCCACTGGGAAGCAGCCCCACTCTTGTTCCCATAACTCCTTTTACTCCTTCCCCCAGCCTCCCAATATCCCAGGGCACCCAGGGCAAACTGTACCCCAACATATAAATCTACCTACATATGGCCTCCAGAAAGCTCCAGAAATGCTAGAGGGAATAATCACACATAAAACATAGAACCCAGGAACACAATCCCTGGTGTGAATTTGAAACCTAAAAAGCTCTGAAAAATTACCATCGTTGAGAACATATTTGGTGGCATGGTATGACCTGAATTGATCTGATATATCTCACTGGATATGTATACCTTTTGCAGCCAAAATACTAATGAGTATGATCACTAAGCCTGCCCCAGACTTTGCCGGGTATTATATATGATCTGCCTTCAGTGTGCTCTGCCTTAGCTTTCTAAAATCCAAAAAATACCAATTCCAAAACCCATCTGGCCCCAAAAGGTCTCGAATGAAGGATTATGGACTTAGATATACACTGAGGTTCTGTCCACCAGACCATGGGCTTCATAAGCATTGGTTCATTAATCCTTCCAGTTGTGCCACTGGCCCCATTTGTAGTTCCATTTTACAGATTGGGAAAGTAAAGCACAGAGAGATTACGGGTTATGACCTTCCTCCCAAGGACTTAGAAGCCTGAAAGATGGGTAAGGGCTTTCAAGAACCCAAAGCTCAAACAGGTCTGCTGCGCGGCTGCCCCTCCTACAACCCAGACCACTGGGGTTGATGGTGGACCTCCACGGTCCCAGGCCTGCTCTCCAAAAATTCCACTTGCCAGCAAAATCCATAACTCCTAGATGATGGAGAGCCCACTCCAGGAAGGCCCGTCTTCCCGAGATCCTGGAGACGCTGGCGAGGACAGGTTCCCTTTGTTTTTACTGCGCCTACAGCTACACTGCCTCATCGTAGGACCTTGGGCAAGTCACATAACATCTCTGAGCCTCAGCCTCCTCCGTGAAGTTTCGAGGGAAATCTTTCTTACTTCACAGGGTTGTCATGGGCATACAGCAGGTGCTCAGTGAGTGGGAGGCATGGTTGTTCCTGGAGGGCCCCCTGACTCACCGCGATCCCCTGTTCTTGCAGCTTCACGCCCTGAGCGCAGGCATCAAGGCCATGACGTCAGACTTGTGCTTCCAGGGTTCCGAGCTGTGCCGCCGAGCCTGCGGCGGCCACGGCTACTCAAAGCTGAGCGGCCTGCCCTCTCTGGTCACCAGAGTGACAGCCTCCTGCACCTACGAGGGTGACAACACTGTACTCTACCTGCAGATGGCCAGGTAAGGCCCCTGCGTGGGCTGAAGCAGCACCTGAGGCCGCCGGCGGGGGCGGGCACCGGGCGGCGCCGAGCGAGCAGAGGCCGACCGCGCACAGTCTCCAGTCCACCCCGAGCTTTCGGTAGGCGGGACAGGAGCACGGCTTTCCCTTGTTTCACAGCCTTCAGGGGCTCCCCACAGCTCACGGGGAAACGCCAGGCTGCACCTGCTCCCTGCGGCCTGCCCCGCCCCTGACCCCGCCTCCCTTCCCACGTGCTCTTCCTCCCCCTCGTGCTCCCCTTGCCCCACGTGCTCCCGCTTCCCCTCGTGCTCTCCCTTCCCCAGCTGGACCCGGTTCCTGTTTCCCATCACAGGCTCCCGGAGCTTCCCTCCCCCGAGAGCTCTACCCCAGCCTGCTGGACCCCACCGCTCCTCTCAGCCCTCGGGTCCCGGCTTAGCTGCCCGCCCCGACTGAACACGCCAGGCCTGCACTGAGCGATGGGCTGTTCTCTGTGAGCCCGAGTTTTGAGGGGCTTGCTCACCGCGGGTCCCCGGGTTTAGCACCGGGCTTGCCCGCAGAGCCTCCCACGTGAGAGGCAGGAAGGGAGGCAGCATTTGCCTCCGCGCAAAGTGGAGGATTCTGTTCATTCTCTTCTGGGGGTTGGGGGTTGGGGGGGCTCGGACTGACAAGGCCTTTCCCGTCCCTAGAGTATTATGGGAGGTTTTCTCAAATGATAAGGGGGCTACAATATCCTGTATTAGACATGCAGTGCCCCATCATTATAGGAGCATTACAAATATTTCCAGTTTTCACAAACCTTCTGTCAAGTGACTGTTATTATCCCCATCTAGAGATGGAGAAACTGAGGCCAAGGGAGATGAGGTAACTTGGACCAGCCAGAGGTATCTGTAGAGCTGCCCTGGAAATCCAGGGTTGGCTGAGCCCAGAGCCTTTAACCACTGGGTCGTCAGAGGAAAGAAGCCGAGAGTCACCTGTAACTCTCCACTCATGTTAGCATTCTTAACCCCTGTTCTTTCTCAAGCAAGAAAATTTGATTTCTGCCGTCACTGTACAGTTGAGCACAAATCCCCAAATCCCAAGATCCTAACCAGGAGAAAGGATTCTGTTTGCTCAGATACCAAAAGGGTTTACATTCTGGATCTGAGTGTCTGCGCAGCTCTGCAGTTCCAGCCTCCTTTCCCTAGGGAAGAGACTACAGCCTCAGGGTGCTTTTTTCTGAGGGCCTCACAGCAGGTGGGCTCAGGGGGCTCTGGAGTGAGCATGACCATGGGAGGGGCAGGAGCCTGCATGGCCCCAGTTCTCCCGTAGGGAGTATAAGACTGCGTGTTTTCCCCACTGCTTACCTGTTTCCCCCGCCCCCACCCCCAGGTTTCTAGTGAAAAACTACCTGCAAACTCAGGCGATCCCAGGCTCCACACAGAAGTCTCTCCCTCCGTCTGTTGCATACCTGACTGCACCCTACCTGGCCAGGTGCCCAGCCCAGAAAGCAGCTGACTTCCTCCACCCAAAACTCTACACCACCGCCTGGGCACACGTGGCAGCCAGGTGAGTAAGAAATTGGCCATTCGACCTGCGGGCAGGCTCCTTCCCACACTAGGGCCTTTGGAGCAGGGCTGGGTGAGCATTCGTGGATACTCCTCTGAGAAGAACCCCCCTCGCCAACCTCGGTCCTCTCGGTTCCTGCCACCATGGGCAGAGAAGGGGAAGCCACATCCATGAGCCACCATCACTTCCCCATCCTGGCCGAGCTGGTAGAAGGACATCACCCCTCTGGCTAGTGCAAGGAAATTCTTTTTTTTTTTTTAAGAATTTTTTTGGGGGGAGCGCCTGTGTGGCTCAGTTGGTTGAGCGACTGCCTTCAGCTCAGGTCACGGTCCCGGAGTCCCAGGATCGAGTCCCACATCAGGCTCCCAGCTCCATGGGGAGTCTGCTTCTCCCTCTGACCTCGCCTCTCATGCTCTCTCTCACTGTCTCTCTCTCTCTCAAATAAATAAATAAAATCTTTCAAAAAAAAAAGATTTTATTTATGTAAGAGTGAGAGAGCAAGAGCATGAGCAGGGCAGGGGCAGAGAGAGAAGCCAACTCCCCAGTGAGCAGTGGCGTGTTCCTGAGACCATGACCTGAGCTGAAGTCAGCAGCTCAACCAACTGAGCCACCCAGGCGCCCTGAACTTTTTCTATCTTTAGGCTCTTACTGTGATTTGCAGTGCAATGAATGTGCCCATTTGTAAATACCACAAATGTATCAGTATGTAAATAATGATAAATAATAAATACCAATACTGTATTTAAAATATCCCACAAACTGGGGCACCTGGGTGGCTCAGTGGGTTAAAGCCTCTGCCTTCGGCTCAGGTCATGTCTCAGGGTCCTGGGATGGAGCCCCGAGTTGGGCTCTCTGCTTGGTGGGAGCCTGCTCCGTCCCCCAATGCCACCACTGCCTGCCTCTCTGCCTACTTGTGATCTCTGTCTCTGTCAAATAAATAAATAAAATCTTTAAAAAAAATAGAAATTTAAAAATAAAACACCAAAACAAGCTGGAAGAAATATTATCAGCATATGAAAAGAGGTCTTATACCCTTACCTGTGGTCGAAAGAATGGCTAATAATTATTTCAAGATCACAAGCAACTTTGGACATTCATTTATTTATTCCACAAATACTAAGTGCCTACAGGGCACCAGGCACTATTCCAGGCATTTTGGATTTATCAGGAAACCAGTCGCAAAAAGCCCAGGCCTTACAGAACTAATGTTTTAGTTGGGGGAGGTGGTGAGTGCCCAGTAAAGCTTTTCGGGGTAGTTAAAATGCCATTATATTGAATTTTGCTTGGAATTCGATGTGACATCTGTTTATCTACTCCCTGACAAGTAAGAAAAGATAAATATTGCTTAATAAACAGTGTGTTTTGCGTAGAAATTCCAAGGGTCATGAGTGGATGGGCAGGGAATAGAAAATAAAAGAATAAAGGTTATGTACGTGGCAAATGACCGACTTAGTGGTTTGGGGGACAAGAGTTTGTTTAGTTTTCTTTTCTTTTCTAGCCTTTTAAGGTCCCTTAGGTAGAACCTGGAACAGACCAGGTGACTGACAGGTATCAGTAGCCTTTACAGGAAAACCATTGTCCTTGCTCAGCCACAGAAGGCAGTCAAGGGATGGTGTGGAAACACTGACATAAGGTGGCGTCTGCATTAGAAAGGAGGGTCAGTGCCCGCCCCCGGAGCCCTGAGGCTTTCCAGCTCCAAGGTCAGGACAGCTCTACCCTTTACTGTGTGACCCCAGACCGGTGAAGTGAGCCAGTCTGGGACTCAGCTTTCCCCGTTGTAAATTGAGAATGCCTAGCCTTACAAGGGTTAGAGAGAGAATGTATAGTCACCATTTAGCTTTGCAACACAAACCAATAGTCAATCAATGGGAATGACTGCATTTCTACTTCTGAGGGATTCCCAGGTAGCCTGAGACCAGACTCCACCAGTGTCCTTCCCACTGAGTCAGGAAATGGAACCTTTTTTTTTTTTCCTCTGGCCTTCAGGCTCATAAAGGACTCAGCGCATCACCTAGAGACTCTGATACGATCTGGGGCTGACTGGGCTGAGGCATGGAACCAGACCACGGTCATACACCTCCAGACGGCTAAGGTGAGCTGCCCCTCAGCTGAAGCGCCAGCTGAAAGGGACCTGTTTGATTCCCGAGCAGACCGTCACGCTGAGCAAATCTGAGCTCTGCCATTATTCCCCAGCCCGGCTCCGTGGCTGCCCTCGTTTCACTTCCAAGGCTTTCGTCCAGGGTATTTTAATTAAAGGACTTAACTCCAAAGCAGTCTTGCTGACAGCTCTTAGGGAAAAATGTAATGAGGCAGTGTTATTGGATTTGCTTCAGGTTGTTCAAATATTTCCTCCCAGATAGAAAAGCAGGTCAAGTCTCCCTTTAGCCCCACAGGCAAGCCTTAGATGTCTGATTCAATTTCTACTATGTTTTGTGTTTGTGCATAATTCACATTCAGTCAGCAAATATTTGAGCACCCGCTCAACACCAGGCATGGGTTGGGGGCTGGGGCCACCGTGGTGCCCTTACACCCAGTACCATCAAGGCAGCACTGTGATGGGGAGACACAGGCTGCCGTGGGATCCCAGAGAGGTGCAGCTCTTACCCGGCGTGAGAATCCGAAAGGCTTCCCAGAAGGGACGTAGAGGCCAGGACTTCAAGGAGGAGCTGAAATTAGCCAGGCAAAGGGTAGATGCTGTGGTTTGGGAAACAAAGGTTTCCTGGCAAAGGGAACAGCAGATGGAAAAGGAAGAGGCAAGAAAAGGCCTGGTGCTTGAAGAAATGCAAATCCTCCCAAGGAGGAGCTCAAGGAGGAAGACTGAACCCAGGAGAGGAAGGCAGTTAGGGGATGGAGAAAGATAGGCAAGGCCTGGGACCTTCTGCCTCACTATGAGGAGTTTGGTTTTGTTCCACGGGAAGCCTTGGCCGACTTTGTATCACGGGAGTGAGGTGATCAGAGTTTCACTGTAGAAGAATCATGCAGGCTGCCTGGGGAGCAATGGACTGGAGGCTGGAAGCCAGTTAGGATCAAGCAGCGGCAGTCCCGACCAAGACCTTGGCAGAGGGCATGGAGAAGAGTGGGTGGATGCAGACATATTTAGGGGGTAGGAGATAGTGACAGGCTTCTTAGAGTAGTGGGCTGGGAAAGAGGTTGAGTCCTGAGCTCTAGCTTAGGCAGCTGAGACTCTGTCCCTACCTACCGCTGGAAAACCAAGATGAATGCTCGGATCCTCAAGCATCAGGCCCAGGAACTGGCAGAAAAGAACTAGGAGTGCTTTGTAGAGCCCTCGCCACGCGGGCTGGGCATGAGCGCCCCCTGGTGACTCGCCCCCTCTACCACAGCAGCTGGTGCTGGTCTTACAGGGGCCACCATCCTCCAGGCTGTGTCCACTGCAGAAGCACTCCCTGCTGTGCTAAATGTCCTATCAACACAGGCGAGGGTGAGCCAAGGCTGTGTTCTCATCAGACAAGCACAAAAGGAACCCCAGCTGCCCATGATGCATCCGTTTTCCAAATCTGTGCTCTGTCTTCCAGTGGAGTGGACACTGCATGCCAGGGTTACCTCATTACTAAATACCACCCTGGGGGGGAGAGCAGCATAATCTCCATTTCAAGGATGAGGAAGCAGAACTCAAAAGAATTAAGTCTGAGAAGTAGAAAATAGTTAAGATGCTTTGCTTTCCTCTCTCTCACAGAGGCAAGCTGTGTCCTCAGGGAGCC
Organism: Mustela lutreola; assembly: GCF_030435805.1. NCBI lineage: Eukaryota > Metazoa > Chordata > Mammalia > Carnivora > Mustelidae > Mustela > Mustela lutreola. The sequence goes on along the minus strand of NC_081291.1, from coordinate 27,122,043 downwards.
ACTGTGTGTAAGGGAGGGAGGTGATCCCCGAGTTCTAGGGTTACCGAGGGTAGAGAGTTCCACCAGCCTAGAGGAGAAGAGCAAGTCCCTTCTCCTCCGGCCATTGTAAGCTGAAGAAGAGTGGCTTCCTGGGGAGATGGTGCCCAAGCTGACTCTCCGAAGTCAGAAGGGGCAGGGAAATCTGCAATTTCTGAGCTTCATGCTTTGGAAGAACCATCTACTCTACAGAACTCTTAAGCACCCACCAAGTCCCATCTAGAAACCATAAATATGCAGGTAGAGAGTGAGCAACAAAAGGGGAGTGGGGACAGCAGCAGAGTGGTGGCCCAGGTTCTGTTCCCAGCTCTGTGCATGACCGGCCTCTCTATGTGACCTCCAGTGTCCTTCCTTCTCTGGGCTGTAACTTCCCAGTCTGTAAAACAAAGGGGCATGAAAAAGACCTTTAGGTTCTGACGAGTTCTGGTCCTATTATCTGAGACCCTGCTCAGGAGAGAGGTCTGTCCCTAGGACCACGGGAGCAAATGCTGGCCCTCATTCTAATCCAGCCTCCATCTCTCATGGCTTTGGCAATGCAGGGGAATGGTAAAGAGTACAGATGCTTAACCAGGAGATGGACTATTTTGGTGTGGATCTTGTTACTACCACTTGCTAGCCAGGTGACCTTGGGCAAGGAACTTAATCCCTCAATGCCTCAGTCTCCTCATCTACAAAATGGAGCCAATCATAGTACCTACCTTTTTAAGATTATTATGGAGATTAAATGAGTTAATACATGTAAAACATAAAATGCACCTAGCATATAAATGCTACATATCCCACTCCACACACCAAATTAGTCAGGAGGCAAGGTTTAAACCAACACACACAAAAAGTAAATAGAGTTCATTGCATTTGGAGCATGGTGCCAAAGTTTGGCTCACCCTGTCACCGGAACAGAAGCCACGGAGGCCAAGACCCTCCAGCAGCTTTTTCCCACTCCACTCCACAGCCCAGGGCCCTGAGAGTTTAAGGATGTGGTCCTCAGATGAGAAAAGGGAAGCCGGGTCTTTCTGACTCAGCAGAGGCAGCAACGCACATCTGCTCCCCTTCTGCACCCAACTGTTGTGAACCCAGTGTGGCTGGGAGCACACCAGGTCCTGGCGGCAGAGTGTGTCGTTAACCCCCGGTGTGAGGCCTCCGTGGGGAAGGCAGATCCTTTCCAAGTGAGAAACCTGATGGGCTCACTTTCCTGTTGAAGACTGTGGCTCTCTGACCCCCACAGAAAGAAATCCCAACTGATGTGATCTGATGTGTGTCTTGGGAGTGAATGGTCAAGAAAGAATTCTTGAGCCATTTTCGGTGCAAAAAAGGTGGTTTTATTAAAGCCCGGGAGCAGGACCAGTGAGCAGAAAGAGCTACCCTGGGAGTATTGATGAGGGAGCAGGAGGCTGGCTGAGGACAAAGCAAAAGCTGGCGCCTTGCACCCCCCCCCCCTTCATCCGCTCCCCTCCTTATGTGTAGCATTCCTCAGGCACCCCAGACTGCCATAGAATGATAAATAGTTAACTTGCTGAGATCACAATCCTGCAAGACAGGAGTCTCCCTTGGTTTGCAAATGTCCTTGAGATTACAACAAAGAAGTTACCTTATCAATAGCCCAATTTCCAAAGACACAGAACTCAGTTCCTCAAGCCTAATGTCACCCTCCCCTCCATAAAAAACCGAAGGAGGTGGAAGTAGAAGGAAAAGTAAATAAAGTTAAATTTCTTCTAAACCTAAATCTCATTAACAAGGATGCTTGATAGCAGGAATGTAACATTCCACCAGACTTCCAATTGTCTTTACTTGGTAGCAACTAAGCCTTCAATATCCTGATAGTATTCTTTGCCCCAATAGCCCTTCTGGACACCCCTTTGTCCTCACCTACCCAACTCCTGTGTATATAACCAACCACCCCTCACAACCCGGGGCAGCAGCTCTTCCTGCCCACGGGTCCTGTCCCCGTGCTTTAATAAACCACCCATTTTGCACCAATGACGTCTTAAGAATTCTTTCTTTAGTCGTCGGCTCCGAACCTCCTCACCCCACCGAACCTGACTTAGGTTCTGGGACTTCATCAGTATGAGGAGCGATTCATTGCATACATTTAAACTGGGAGGGGTAGAGACAAAAGGAGTTTTCAAAAAGGATTTTCATACATTCGAGAAGACACTGGATCCTGGAGGCCCCGTTATTGTCAAGCTAAGGTGTTTTTTCCCCTCTAGCAAGGCATTAACATGAAGACAGTTCAGTTGTGCAGTTCAGTTCCTGGAGGAATGTCATACTCTGTCTGTCTCAAGTATTTGTCAGCGGGCTGCAAGTTAGAGGAAAATTTCATCTTATCTACATTTCTTTCTTATCTACATTTCTTTTGCCTTTGTTCCCCACTTCCGCAGCCGTGTGGCTCACGGCCCTTCACTGACGGGGGGGGGGGGGGGGGGGGGCTATGTGGGGGGGTAGCCTCACCACTGCAGGTCGGTCATTGCCTCACTATGCCCCAGGGGGCAGCCCCAGCAGACTGGGGCAGCCTCCTGCAAGCACAGTCCAGTGTGCACGCAATAACTCCGGCCCTGTCCCTGCCCCTTGTCAGACTTCTTTGAACCCTCCAGACAGTCTAAGCCTTGCTACTTAAGGCATTACTGGGAAGCTACCTGGAAATCTGCATTTTCACGAGATGCTCAGCTGATCTGTATGCACATAAACATTTGAGAAGAGTTTTGTTTGTTTGCCTTTTCCCTCTCCCCACCCCCCACGGAATTCTATGCATTTGTCTTGGGGAGAAGGGGAATATTCAAAAATATTCAACAACCAGCAGGGGGGCACAGACTAATCAGAAAGCACTACAGGCGTCACAGGAGCAGGGGCCTGAAAGCTTCCTGCTTGGTCAGGCATTCATCCTTTATTTGCAGAGCTGTGGGGAGGAGGTAGTCCCAGGGAAGGATCCTGGCTTGACAGAGAGGGGAGTCTCACTAGGTTGAGGGCTGCGGTCACTTACCAAGTGGAACTACTGACAAAGCCAGACTGTTGGGTATGGGTCAACTAACAGCCCTGCTTACCTTGCAGAATTTACTTTCTAGCTGGGATACATTTTATGTCCATCATGTACCTCTACTTTCTCACCCCGAGACACACAAAAGCTCGCACACACACACACACACACACCCTGCTGCCTTGAACACGGCAAACAACAAACAGCTGTTTTCTTCAGAAATGTGGTGCTGTCCTCCACTGTCTCCAGGCCAGCCTCCAATACCCCTGTACTCTTTCTATTTTCAAACCTCCTTGAAATTTCCCCAAACAAAATGGGGAAGCTACCAAGTCCCAGAGCCCACAAGCCCCCAACCAGAGCACATGTGCGAACACATATTCACACGCGCGCACACACCCCATGGGGACCCGCGGTGAGCTTGGGGGGGGGGGGGACACATGGCCACAGCGACCTCACCCCAGCAGTCTTGCCCAGCTTCCAAGATGAGTTCTGGAGTCAGAAATAGGAAGCTGATGGATCTTCGTGTCTTTTAGGCACACTGCTACTATATCAGTGTGAAGAGCTTTACAGAAACTCTGGAGAAACTGGAAAACAAGCCAGCGGTTTGGCAGGTGCTCAAACGCCTCTGTGACCTCTATGCTCTGCACGGCATCCTGACTAACGCTGCTGACTTTCTCCATGATGGCTTCCTGTCTGGGGCCCAAGTAGATGCGGTGAGAACCGGCTACCTGGAGCTGCTCGGCCTTGTCCGGTGAGTGGCTGGCCCCCAGACCCTCAGACCGTGCTAATCTTCCGAGAAGAGCCCCACACTCTTGGTTTCCTTCCCACTCGGAAACCTGGCGCTCCAGGACTTTGCTAAACAGGGTCCGGTAGAAGCAGCAACCACCCTGGAGAGGCTGACCCGGTAGCACAGTTACCTCAAGGTAAAGCGTGATAGATTAATGAAAGGAAAAAAATGAAAAAACAATTAGAAATAAAAATGCTTAAAAACAAATAATCGCCACCAAATACTCTTCAACACTGTAAAGGAAATAAGGAGAGTATCTAAATGAAGCATCCCACCGTATTCATAGTATGCATAGTATGCATTATTATATGCATTGTATGCATGTAATAATGAGTCTTCATCATAGCTCATATTTAAGGAACACATATATGTGCCAGGCATTATGCCAAAAGCTTTCACATGCATCATCTCTTTTAATCCTTACAGCCTTCTGAAATGAACACTATTAATCTCCCCATTTTACTGGGGAGGAAATTCAGGCTGAGGGGAGGAAGTACCTTGCCCCAGGTCTCAGAATCAGCCAGGGGAGATCAGGGGGCACTCTGGGGCCTGACCTGAGAATATGCTCTTCAACTGTGTTAAAGTTAAGGTGGGGCGATTATTTGTTTCAAATAGATCCTTGTCTTTTTGAATGGGCTCAGGCAAACCCTTACTAAGTGGGCTAAACTTACTTTAATCCTCGCTCAGCTTCATGATTTTTTTTTTAAACCTGGTCATTTATACAAAGATTCATAAAGCAATAATACAAACAGTTCTTAAATGCGCGCAGTTCAGGGTCATGACATACTAATGCGGCCCTTCCATTCTGTTACATTGTATATAATCTAGATGATCACTTTAAAAACATTGAAACCAAAGCCCCAAACTGAACAGGGCACTGGAAGAAACAAACAAAACAGGGTAGGCACTGTTGTCTCTAGGATAAAAATGGGCTACTTGAGAGTGCAACTTTTCTGAGAAAATAGGATGACTGTTTCATGTGGGGTGGTATCACGTGTGTGTGTGTGTGTGTGTGTGTGTGTGTGTGTGAGAGAGAGAGAGAGAGACTTTTCCCCTAGAACCTCCAATAGTTCACACTATCTATAAGACTAAGATGATAAAAAAAGCCCAATAAGCTACTTGTGACAAAGTTTTTTTAAAAAAAATCTAGATCAAATTATTTTTATTTCTAACAACATGCAACATGCTACAGACCATTTATGAGTCCATATAAGCACCTAATAGATATTCAGTGGTCAGCAAATGTTCAATTAAACCATCAAAAACTATCAAAAATACATTTTTTACAAGTATGGCCCAGGTATTAAACTTTTCCTAATAGAGAGAATCCAGTGGTGAGAACCATTAATAGCAGAACTGAGTATTACACAGGTCAAGCTCAAGTGTACCTAATTCTGAAATGCTTGGCATTTTATTATTTTTCAAAGATTTATTTATTTAGGGGCACCTAGATGGCTCAGTGGGTTAAAGCCTCTGCCTTCGGCTCAGGTCATGAACCCAGGGTCCTGGGATCAAACCCCACATCGGGCTCTCTGCTCAGCAGGGAGCCTGCTTCCTTCTCTTTCTCTCTGTCTGCCTCTCTGTCTACTGGTGATCTCTGTCAAATAAAGAAATAAAATCTTAAAAAAAAAAAAAGATTTACTTATTTATCTGAGAGAGAGAGAGAGAGTATCTGAGCAGGGCATGGGTACGGAGGGAGAAGGAAAGAGAGAAAATCTTCAAGCAGACTCCTGCTGCGCACAGAGCCCAAGGCACAGGGCTCTGAGATCATGATCTGAGCCACAATTAAGAGTCAGGGGCTTAACCCTCTAAGTCATTGGGCACCCATGAAATGCTCTGCATTTTAAAGCATATGAAGTCAATAAGATTCTAGCCTGATTGACATAGATGAAACACAAAAGATCACCCTAACACCTCAGAAGCATGATTTTTTAAATCGGCTACAGCAGGGGCGCCAGGGTGGCTCAGTGGGTTAAGGCCTCTGCTTTCGGCTCGGGTCATGATCCCAGGGTCCTGGGATCGAGCCCTACATCGGGCTCTCTGCTCAGCAGGGAGCCTGCTTCCTCCTCTCTCTGTCTGCCTCTCTGCCTACTTGTGATCTCTGTCTGTCAAATAAATAAATAAATCTTAAAAAAACAAAAAAACAAAAAAAACCTGCTACAGCATTTCTAGGTGCTTGCCTTGGTGCCGGAGATTTGCAACTTAAAACCAATAGCACTGACACAAACAGGCAACTTATGAATGCATTTAACCCACAAACTGATTTACTCACATTATGGTTTTTTGTTTTTGTTTTTTTTTTTAAGATCTTATTGATTATTTGACAGAGAGAGAGAGATCATAAGTAGGCAGAGAGGCAGGCGGGGGGGGGGGGAAGCAGGCTCCCCACTGAGCGGAGAGCCCAATGTGGGGCTCAACCCCTGGACCCTGAGACCATGACCCAAGCCGAAGGCAGACGCTTAACCCACTGAGCCACCCAGGCGCCCCCATGTTATGTTATGGTTCTTAAGTAACATTCCTATCACGGCAAGGGAGTTAGGTATGTAACAGACATCGTGCGTGTAACAGTTCTGTGTCACAGTTCCCTCCCTTGATTACTTAGTATCACCCTCTGATTTCTGAGATGACAAATGAAGGATGGCACACTATTTCATGTGACACTAAGAACCAGCTCTCTGTGTAATGGTAATTAACTGACCCACAGTTTACAGTTGTTTAAGGGGTCATAAAATCTCAGGTGGAGGACAGACAAGGTGAAGACAGCAGACTGACCATATGCATTTACTTTTGTTCCCTCCTGAAACCCATGAAAATACCAGAAAATGGATTAAAAACTTTTTAAAGGTATAAATTGACAAAAAGAACAAACCAGGGATGGGCACCTGGGTGGCTCAGTTGGTTCAGCGACTGCTTTCGGCTCAGGTCATGATCCTGGAGTCCCAGTACTGGGTCCCACATTAGGCTCCCTGCTCAGCAGGGAGTCTGCTTCTCCCTTTGACCACCTCCCCCTTCTCATGCTCTCTTTCAGTCTCTCTCTCAAATAAATAACTGAACAAAAATTTTAAAAAGAGGGAAAAAAAAAAAAAACAGGGGAGGAAACTTGAAAGTAAGAAAGTAGATAGACAGTGACTTGGCAGAGCTGAGAAAAACTGAATTACAAACCAGAGTGGGAAATAAGTTATACCAAAGAACCCCAAGAACTGGGGCGCCTGGGTGGCTCAGTGGTTAAGCCGCTGCCTTCGGCTCAGGTCATGATCTCAGGGTCCTGGGATCGAGTCCCGCATCGGGCTCTCTGCTCAGCAGGGAGCCTGCTTCCTCCTCTCTCTCTCTCTGCCTGCCTCTCTGCCTACTTGTGATTTCTCTCTGTCAAATAAATAAATAAAATCTTAAAAAAAAAAAAAAAAAAAAAAGAACCCCAAGAACTAACAGCACTGTGTACATCTGGCAATCAGGGTGAAGGGAAGACCCACAGGAGGGGCTGAAAGTCTATTTCAGAAGGAGCTGAACTCCTAGCTCCCCTCCTTCTCTGCAAGCAGTTTTGAGATTCTCTGACTCCACCCTGGCAGAAGGGCACACAGATGGTCTGTGGGCCAGGGAACATCGAGCATAGTTGAAGATGAGGCTACCCACAGAAAACAGGGGCCTGGATAAATGTTTATAGGCTAAATGCTAACCTAAGCCCCCTCCCTCAGCCCTCTTTCCCCTGGGTCCCAGAAAACTGGCAGCCAGGCCAGTAGCTACAAGAAGATGATAGCATACTCCTTCTCTGGAGAATCTGAACAGCCCAAGGGAGACAAAACTGAAGATACTGACACATGGGTCCCCCCAGTTCACCCCATACTGAATGCCACACATTGACAAGCACACCCAGACTTGTAATCAGCTAGCTAGTGCCCCACTCATAGCTACGATTAGACACTCAGGATCCCCAGACACCTGGGGGGGAACCCCTGACATAAAAGAGACCCCCAATAAGCAAGAATGAAACAAACTGGACTGCACAAGAGAATCTTCAGGGAAAAGGAATCTTTTTAAAAAGATGAGTAATATCCTTAAAGAGTTAGGAGGAGATACAGCAAGCACAAAATAAGAATGTTATTTCTTAAAAAGTAATATTCAGGGGAAAACAAAACAAAACAAAACTCTGTGAAACCAGAAAACGATAGTGGAAATGAAAAAGTCAGTGGAAGGACCGGAACTGAAAGTTACGACAAAAAGATAAAAATTAGAAAAGATAAAAATAGCAAGAAGACTGATCTTAACTGTCCATCATCTGAAAAAGCAGTCTAGAAAGGGCAGACAGAGAAAATAGAAGGGAACAAACCATTAACAGAATAATTCAAGAAAATACTCCTCAAATGAAGAGCACAAGTTTCAGACTGAAAAGGCCATAGATGTTTACAGACTAGAGGAGACAAACACACACGGAAAAAATAAGTCAAGCACACAGTGTGCAAAATGGTAAGTAAATGCTATGAAGAAAAGGAAAGCAGGGAAGGGGATCAGGAATCCTGGGAGTGCAAAGCAGGGTGGGGGGTGGGGGACTGTAGTTTTCTTTTATTTTTTAAGGATTTTACTTTTAATCTGTATGCCGAAGGCAGGGCCCAAACTCACAACCCCAAGATTAAGAGTCACCGTCTACTGATTGAGCCAGCCAGGTGCCCTGGGGACTGTAGTTTTAAATAAGTCAGAGAAGGCCTCTCAAGGAGGGTGATGTTTGAGGAAAGATCTCAAGGGGTAGGGACAGGAGAGAAGCCACGGGGTTGGCTGGGAAAGGAGCACCCCAGGCAGAGAAGTATAAACGCTGGAGGCGAGAGCAGGCTTGGCGTGTCCATCCAGAGAACAGACAACAGTGACTGAGGTGGGGGAAGGACAGCAGAGGTCAGAGAGTTTAGGGTGTACCAGGCCAGGGGCGAAAGGGGGTGGAGATCATCGCCAAGACTTAAGATGTTGGCTCTTACTTTGTGTGAGAGTGGGAGGGTTTTCAGTATTTCGATCATCTGATGAATTTTTTCTTTTTTTTCTTTCTTTTTTTTTTTTTTTTAAAGATTTTATTTATTTATTTGACAGAGAGAGATCACAAGTAGGCAGAGAGGCAGGCAGAGAGAGAGAGAGGAGGAAGCAGGCTCCCTGCTGAGCAGAGAGCCCGATGCGGGACTCGATCCCAGGACCCTGAGATCATGACCTGAGCCGAAGGCAGCGGCTTAACCCACTGAGCCACCCAGGCGCCCTGATGAATTTTTTCTAAAGGATCATTCCAACTGCCATATTAAGAAGTGACTGGGCAAGGAGGGTGAATAAAAAGCGGGGAGCCCAGCTAGGAGGTTACCTCAGTAACCCACGGGAAAGATGATGCAGGGTTAGACTAGGTGATGGCCCTGGAGGTAGTGGGAAAGGGCTGAAGTTTAGGTGTATTTTGAAGGTAGAGGAGGATTTGCTGACAGATCAGATGTGGGGTGTAAGCGATGGAGAGCAGCACAGGTTTTTGGCCAGGACAGAGTTGCCATTCGCTACAAAGGCACCAGGTTTGGGCAGGATGTGCAGAAGGTGTAGAAGATCAGGAGTTTGGCTTTGAACATGTTCACTTTGAAGAGCCTGTTAGAAATCAAGAAAGATGTTAATAAGCAGGTAAGTGAGACGGGAGAGATAAATTTGGAAGTCATTAGCATATCGCTGGTATTTAAAGCCCTCAGAAGGATATCACATGGAGTGACTGTAAAAGACAAGATGCCCCAGTACTGAGTCTTGGGACACTCCAAAGAGGAGGAGAGGTGGTGGCCCTGACAAGGGCTATTTCAGTGGAGTGGTGGAAGTGAAAACCTGAACGGATCTAGTCTCGGAGAACAGGTGGAGGAGAAAAAATAGCAAAGCATAAACAAGCACAACACTTTTAAAGAGTTTTATCATACAGGGGAGCCAAGATCTGGAGTAGATGACGGAGAGGAAAAAATAGACTCAAAAGTTTGTTTTCAAGATGCGAAATAGGAAAGCACGTGTGTATCTGAAAATGACCCAGTGGAGAAAGATTTTGACATTGTAGAGGAAAGGCAAGAGGGGAAGGCATCTAATGGACGAGGAAGGACTGAAGTGAGCTGGGCACTTGGAAAGCATACCTGTACTAAAAGAGAAAGCACGCAGAAATATATGGGCGAGAACTTGTGGCTGGGCTCTTACTGAGTCTATTTTATCAGTGAAATGGAACCAAAAGTCATCTAAGTAAGAGAGATGGGGAGGCGGGGAGTGTGCATTTAAGATTCAGAGAGAAGGTGTGAAATAATCATCTAAGAGAATGGGAGTGTAAAGGAATTAGAGCGATGTCATATGATCACTAGGCAGCAGGAAGGGAGTTACATACACCACTTGGCACTGGTTTCCCAGTCACCTATAGCTACAAAGGCACAGAGCAGAGTCAGTGAAAAACTGCTGAATCTGTTTTTGAGGGAGTAAATGTAACAGACCAGGCATTTCAGCTGAATAAGGAAGGAAGGGAGGCCACCAGGAGGATGAGGGACATGAAGTAAGTGGTGGGTGTGGATAGGGTCAAAGAAGTGTGAACAGCCTGAAATGGAAATGCTCTCACAGTGATGGTGAGGGGTCACCCAGAGATGACAACAGGTAGGTACAGTATCCCAGTCGGCTCAACTGCTTTGGGTGTAAACAATGGCAGTGTTATGCTTTAGATCCTTTCCTTAAAAAAGGAAGAGAAGCATGTGAACATTTGTTTAAAATACTTCATTCGATAGGCTAAAATAAAACATATTTCGTTGATTGAAAAAGAAAGGGGGGGGCTATCAGAGTCAGAACTCTAGAGGGAGTAAGCTAACAGGGCCGGAGCCAGCAACAGGAAGACACCCCACATCGCCATCCCAGAAAAGGTGCCCATGTGGAGGACCGAGACCTGGGGAGGGCTCCTGCCGGCGAGTGACAGCGCAACAGGATCAGCGGAGAAGATCCCAGAATGTTGAGGCCACATTTTAGAAGAACATTCATGTAAGCAATGAAATCACTAAGGATGATGACAGAGGAAATGGGGGAGAGAAGCAGCAGACCAGGAGGTACATCACGAATGGAGAGACCTGGTAGGGACACAGCTCAGCTGTGAGCAGGATACATGAAGTCACCATCATACACACATATAGAGCCATCACAGTGGAAGCCCCTAATGCAAGTCTGACTCATTCATAACTATACTAGGAGCAGGAAGGCCGAGGAGAAGCAATGCCAGGGCTGGGGCTGGGGGTGGGGGGGAAGGGGGAATGACATATAGGGGTGAGGGTAGGGGACCAAAAACATATCCTTATCTTTTTGTAATGGAGAGTTGACAGATAATATCTAAAACAGAACAATCCAGAAGAGGCAATCCGAACAAGATAGAGACATTCAAAATATATCAGCTTAAGGACTGAAACGGATTCCAGGGGTGGGGGAAGTAGAAGGGAGACAGGGAGGTGCTGATTTTAAGTAGCAGGCCTTGAAGACTGCTGGGCTCTATAGTTGTGTAGAGAACAGATCAAAAATCAAAAGTTCTAAAAAAAATTTAAAGCTGAGTTGTTAATAAGTGAATAATGATCTAGCCTCTAATTAGGTATTGTTATTCACCATCCCTGATTAATTAGATTCATAAGAGCAATCTAAAATACTCACAAACTCTTGTTTTCTCTCACAGGAAGGATGCCATCTTGTTAACTGATGCCTTTGACTTCACGGATCCCAGTTTAAATTCAGCACTTGGCTGTTACGATGGAAATGTCTATGAACGTCTGTTCCACTGGGCTCAGAAGTCACCGACCAATACTCAGGTAGTTGAGTAGAACACGTTATAAATTATGTAAGAGAGCAGAGAACAAGCAGTGAATACAACTCCACGTTTTCTCATTTTAACTGATCCCCATTAGGTTGGAAATTGCTTAGCATAGCGTGTCTGTTGAAAATATTTTGAGAATACATAAAAGAAACCAGGAGTGGGGATATGGCCCAGCAGGAACAGAGTCTGGACTGTAATCAGCAAAAGGCATTGCTCAGAATTTGGTAAAGGGAACTAGGAGGAAGGTTCAGGCTCTAAATCATGGCTTGACATACCCCAAGGGCATATATACATAGTGGCAGACTGGCTTTTAAATAACAAAAATAAGATAAATCATTGCAGTGATTTAACCATCTTATTTTCGGCCTTTTAACTCTCAGTTTTGTGTTGATAAAAATGGGTACTCAGAGGGGACAGGAAGCTTGGGATGTGGGGGAACACTCAGATCCGACCATCTGCTGGAGACACCTCCTTTCTCCGCATTGAGGAACACAGCCCCAGGAACAAAGAAGGCTGCTGCAGGGCCATCGGCAGCCCAGCAGAGCCGTATAAATGACCATTACGAGGGTTATGGCAAAAAGACCCCCAGCTGTCCTAAGAGAGAATACCAGAACTCGGTGTCATTGACAGGAGAGGGGAGGACTCCTAAAATCCTAATGATCGAGGGCCCGCATCACAGACCCTCTGCTGTAAGCCTCACTGGAAAAGGTTATGAATGTCAAGAACTCCAATTACTGGAGTAAAGAAATAAACCCTATTTTTAGAATGTGGTAACCCATATTTAATAGCAGATTTGATACAGATGATCAAAACAAAGGTAATCTATAGATAAGCAACAGATAATTTTAAGCTCTATAGTGCACATATGTTACTCAGATAGGGAAGCCTACTCTTTTACCCCTTAGGTCAAATTTCAGAAAAGGTGTCTCAACGCCTCATAAAATTGGCAACTCTCAAGACTTTCATTCACACTTAGCGTGGTGTTAGACTTGCTCTTCACATTTTGCATCCTGTCATACCTCATGGCTTAATCTACCACGATTATCTAAAATTAGAACACAACTGGTCACCTCCAAGATGCTTGCCAGAGGCCAATCCATTTTGGCCACTCCCCGTCTCCAGGGAGGCAGCCTTTTTACCTGACAAGAAAATAGAAAGAACTCACCTAGAGAAAGGTTGATACATTTACCGCTTCATACAGTCAAGCTACTTCTGGCGTTTTACTTTTTCTAATAATTAGATCTCCCTGCTTTCTACTGTTTAAATCCTGGCGTGAAACAGCAGTCCTCCTACTCCAGGTGAGCTCCTGTGGTCTAAGGAAAACTGTATCATGCCCTTTGATGTGCCGGCGAGAAACCGAGCCTGCCGTACACCTGCCAGCAAATGCTGATCTATTTAGCTCAGACAGGCTTAACTAGCAATACGAGGAGGAAACATGCCAGTTCTGATTCCTCATCTTCGCTAAAGAACATAGGGAGTGCCTTGGTTTGTTGTTGTTGTTTTTTACACTTTGTGTCTCCTCTTTACTTTAAAAGCACTGAATCTCGATACTATATGAGGGCAGGTTTATGGAAATGAGGGGCATGACTAATCCATGGCATCAACAGATCTGGTAAAATGTTGTATTTCTTCCCATTCACTTCTGTTTTTCCTTTTCTCCTGCTACTTGACTGTGAACAAGGAGGGAGTCTTCCTCTTCCTAAGTCCAGGATCTGTCTCAGAGTAGAATCTTTCCATTTATGGAATAAATGAACACAGTTTTATGATCCTCACAGTGGGCCGGAGAACCTGCTGTAGACACCGTAGGCGCTGTAGACTTCCTGCCCATTGTGGCTTATGTCACTTGGCTAAAAGGGGGCCAGGTATAGCAGTGTGGCTCTTCCACGCACAGTAACTTGGGCATGTGAGGTTATCAGTGACCTTGGGGAATTGTTGTCAGTGAGTTAAAATGGCAGTCGGTTGACCACTGACATAGAGCCACATAATCTTCTATCACTGGCTCCTTGAGAGTCTACTGAAAAAGCACTTTTAAGGTATGTATTTCTAATCTGCTATAGATAAATCTGAAGCTGCAATAAGAGACATTTTTCCCCTTCATTTGCACTAGTAGAAAAAGGCATGTGACAGGTATTCCAAATAAATTAAAAAACAACAGCTACGTTAAAACACACCTTGGAGACACAACATTACAAACGGGAATATACTTCATCAACATTTTCTACCAAAAGAAAAGTGCTATGCTAAGTTAAATGTCTTAGAACCCTAAGACAGTCTCTGTTCTGTCTGGGCAGGTTGAGTGTTGAGCTCTATCCCTAGACAGGACGATCCGCTTTCTCATAGTTTCCTCTAGCCATGGTGTGTTTTCTGGCTTTTTTCCTGAGCTGGGTACTATTTCAAGCCAGATTCTCCAAAGGAATCGCAAAAGGCTGTTCCTGCTCCTGATGTGAATTCATATTTAAGCGATTACCTATAGATGCAAACAGCGCAAGAATCACTGGGGATTTCAAAACAAGAATCCTATATCCCCTAAGTATTCTACTGTAAAAATTTGTCCAAGTAGCTGCTAGAAGCATTAAACATACCTACTGATTCATTCATTCAGTCGGTCATTCAGTAAATATTTATTGAGCATATGCTATATGCCAGAAACTATTCTATGTACTAAGGCTACAGTGGAGAACAAAAGAATCATAGATCCTGTCTTCAATGAGGAGCTTCAAGTTTTAGCCAAGTCAGGCAAAAAATTTAATAAACAAGTTAACATAAAAGATGAGGCTAGAACTATAAAGGAAAGAATCAAGACACACAGTAATGAACAATGGGGAATAACCTACTCTGACATAGAATCTTGATTACCTTAGGCCACCTTCTGATTCCTTGCTTTGTGGTTAATGTTCAATTTCAAAGAACCTCAAAAAGTCAAGCATTTTATTTGTATTAAATTCCAAAAGCAAATGATAAGCTGTTTCTAGTTGGCCACCTGCATCCACGATTTAAAATCTGCATGAGAAAAGGAAGGATGCCCTTTGGAAAAAATGTTTCTCCATATGTTCACACAAAATGCCTTTAAAAAATAATTTTTAAAATTAAGAATCTTATGTAATGTTACTTTTTTGAAACTAAAAACTTAATTTGAAGGTAGAAGTCATTAATCCCAGCAGAAATTAATGTCCTAACAATGCACTTTTTTCTACAAATAGGAGAACCCTGCCTATGAGAAATACTTAAGACCGCTATTACAAAGCTGGAAATCCAGGCTGTGAAGTCATCAACGGCATTCAAGAGGCACCACTGTGTGATAATGGTACTATGGCATATACAGCATTAAATTTTAAAGTATGCTTCACATACACATTATATATTTCAAAGTGCATATATATATTGGTTTTTTTTTTTTTTTTTTAATATTTTTTTTTTTAAGATTTTATTTATTCATCAGAGAGAGAGAAGGAGAGAGTGAGCACAGGCAGACAGAATGGCAGGCAGAGGCAGAGGGAGAAGCAGGCTCCCTGCTGAGCAAGGAGCCCGATGTGGGACTCGATCCCAGGACGCTGGGATCATGACCTGAGCCGAAGGCAGCTGCTTAACCAACTGAGCCACCCAGGCGTCCCTATATATTGTTTTTAAAGTAAGCTCTAGGGACACCTGGCTGGCTCAGTCAGTTAAGCATCTGCCTTTGACTAAGGTCATGATTTTGGGAGTCTTGGGGTCCTGGGATGGAGTCCTGCATTGGGCTCCCAGCTCAGTGGGGAGTCTGCCTCTCCCTCTCTCCCCCACTCCTGCTGTCTCTCTCTCTAATGAATAAGTAAAATCTTAAAGGAAAAAAAACAAAACAATAAAGTAAACTGATACCCAACGTGGGCTGGAATTTACAATCCTAAGATCAAGAATTACATACTCTACCAACTCAGCCAGCCAGCCATCCCCTGAAGTATTTATTTTTTTAAAGAGTGGGTCATTATCTGCGTGGACTGATAAAACATCTATGATTTACTTCAAGATAATCCATGAAAGGAAAAGAGGAGAGCCAATGGCTGAAGACAGTCATTGGGTCCAGGGGTGTTTGCACTATTCGACTTCTGAGTATGTCTGAAATTTCCCGTGATAAAAAACAGTAGTGCTATCCATTTGTTGCATCTATTTAGTAAAACTGAAGAATTTTACTTTAGATCTAAAGTCAACAGATTCATCAGTTATCACTTGTGTTTAATTTAGCACACATTTATCCAAGGGTTTAAAAGAACATACACAATTCTCCAAATGTGCTTGTATTTGGAGTATCTAAATAAAATGCAGAGCCCTGAGAATACCACTGAGTATCGATTTTTGAAAATCAACTATTTCGCAGTGAAAATTATTTAAAATTTTCTTAAAAAGACATAATTGTTTCAAATTACCCAAATATAATCAAACTACATTTTTCATATTGCATAAGTGAATAAAACACTCAAAATTAAATGCCACCAGACAAATTAAATTGCAAAAAATCTCAGCTGGGTACTTTTCCTAATTTACTCATAAAAATAACCATTTAGGTGTTAATAATTTTTTCTTTTTTCTTTTTTTTTTTTTTTTCAGTAGCCTCCACACCCAGCATGGAACCCAACTCAGAGCTCAAACCCATGACCCTGAAATCAAGACGAGAGCTGAAATCAAAAGCCAGATGCTCAACAACAGACTGAGCCACCAGGGGGCTCCTCAGTTGTTAATAATTAATAAATCTGAGAAAATTGACCAAAACAAACTTCACTCTAGTAAATCGAGCAAGGAACAGACCCCATAAGATTTTAACTTTTAAAACCCTAGAACAGCTATTATTCCCATTTCCATATCAATTTTCAACCCAAGTCACTCTGTCTTGCCTCTACTTCCGCCAACTCAACACATAAGTGGCTGGATATTTTTTGGTGGGGGGGGCTCTAATCAATTTGAACTGTGAGACGATTTTCTAAAAAGATAACCTCACACTAGCACATTTACTGAAACCACGGCAACCTGCCAAGAGAATGAAGTTGAAGATCATGAAAACAGGGAAATTACAGGTTTCTAGATGCTGGTCACTTGTCAAATCTTTTTTTTTTTTTTTTTTTTTTTTTTTAAGATTTTATTTATTTGATGGAAAGAGACACAGTGAAAGAGGGAACACAGCAGGGGGAGTGGGAGAGGCAGAAGAAGGCTTCCCGCAGAGGAGGGAGCCCAATGTGGGGCTCGATCCCCGGACTCTGGGATCATGACCTGAGCAGAAAGCAGAGGCTTAACAACTGAGCCGCCCAGGCACGCCGGTCATTTGTAAAATCTTAAAATAAATTTTCAGAGACATGGGCAAAAATGGATGTAGGTAAGTGTTCTCATCCTCTTTTCAGAGCAAGAATCTCAGAATCTTCTCTGAGGAGTGACCTGCCCGAGGGCACACAGCCTCAGAATGCTAGTCTTCCCTTTAGAAAACAGGGAAGAAATTACATGACTTCCCTTTATAAGGTGTTCTCGAAAACTAGGAAGTCTCACTATAGTTACATAATCCTTCCTGTAACTTCCAAGAAAGATAATCAAATGAACTATTCAAAATAAGACCACAGTGAAATAAAGTACATCCATATATCTCCTGTTCCAGAGCCTACAGTCACTGCAGTTTAGTTTTTCTCCTCAGAAACAGACTTAACCATAATAATAAAATATATGTGTTGGCCACCATAATATTGTGAGAAAAAAAGTAGCTGAAGAGGCATTTTGTCCCTGTGCTCAGTACAAAGCTAGAGTAAGGGTCACATTCAGTGCTGACCGTTGGTGGCTTACTGAAGAAAAATCTGTAATCTTCAGCGCAAGTCCTATTTGAAAAAAGTTTGCCAACTCTATGTTCACTAATCAAATGTGCACTTTTAGACAAAACAATTAATTCCATCCATTCCTGTTCCAGTAACATGGGAGATTATCTATAAACTGCATCCTAAGGTTCTGCTGAGTCCTCCAGTCAAACACAAAGGCTCTACAGGCAGTATATAGTGGGATATAAACTGAACAGTGCAAACTTGAGGCAAGAATTATGATTTCCCCCCTTAAGTAACAATACTCAACAAATACAAACCTAATTTTCATATTTCGTTTTTTATTAGGTTTTTTTTCTTCTGGTAGACAGTACACTTGGGAATTATACTGCACCAGGCATAAGAAGTAAGAGTTCTACCACAGGGACATTTTGTATTCAGAATCCAATATAAATATTTCTAGTCAGACATTTCCATGGCTACAGATATTTGGTTGCTTGATTTATATGCATAGAAAGAAACAGTTGTCATAACTGTAAAAAGCAGTACTTAACAAGTACTTTTAAATGATTGGAACAGTTTTCCTTTAATATTACAATACTGCTTATTGGTTTGGAAACTAGGTCACCCTACATGATGTTTTGATTTTTCTCAAAGGCATCATGAGTACTCTGTTTATTCTTTCATTCCTGCATTTTTAACCTCCTAGTTGAGTTAGGGACCATTTAATCAGAAATCATTGTAGCACTGTAATAAAAAAAGCTCTGTTAAGAGTAGATTATATACCATAATGATTTTCATACTTCTTTTTATAAAAAAGGTATCTGGAGGCTCCAAACAGGCACATGCATACTCAAGGTAAAGGGAACAAAACATACAGGAGTTTGCTAAAGCACAAATCTTCCTTCTGGTCCTCACTGCCTTCAAATAAATACAAATATTTAAAAAAACAAAAAAGAAAAACAAACAAACAAAAAACACCCACACTGTGATTTAACAAAAAAAAAAAAAAAAAAAAAAGTCTCTTCCATGTCCTGGAAAGTCCGTTTCCAGGAACTCCTCCCAGGCTTTGAGATCAGTCATCGGTCTTCCGGGCCAGCCTACAGAAAGTCCAGTTGTGCTCCACTGTGTTCTCGTTGGCCCGCTCACTCATGTGATGCACTCGGGTGTTGCGGATCGTGAAACCTTGTTTTGTAATGTATTCCATCAGGTGGACCCTGAGAGAAACTTCCTGGTGATAATCACAGGGTCCAAAAGTGAAGGAAACCTGGCAATCTCTGGTGTCCATCATGTGCTTATTCCACTTCGTGAAATAGTTTGAGATACCTTCTAGTAAGGAATGGACCTTGGTGGTGATGGTTAACTGTGTTATGATGACAGCTACTGGATTAGAGTACTTAGAAAGCTTCCGAGTACTAGATAACTCCACAACTTCTTCAAAAGTATCCATAGGATACAGAGGCTTAGGGTCATTGAGACATTGAATCAAGGGCTCAATCTGATAAAAATCTGCTTCTTTCCGAAGCAGATCAAATTCCTTAAAATCCAGGGGTAAGGTCAACTCTGAAGTTCTTAAGAAGTTGAGGACATAACGGAAAAGAGGTCCATCTCGATCAATGAAGTAATTGCCTTGAGGGTCTCGAGCTGTGGGGAAGTCCCCCCCAAACATAGCTCCAAGCATGGAATCCGGGTAACGCGTCAATGTGGTGAGAGACGTTGTATACAAGTGTCCACCTACATTTAACGTGACTGGGTCAGTCATCTGAAATTTTTAAAAAACGATCAGTCATCTGAAATTTCTTAAATCCTAACTTTGACAAATTAAGAAAGTTAACAGTAACAAGCAGCAAGGCAAAAGACTCCTTAGACTATAATGTATTCAGCAATCCTATAATGCAAAATAGCTTTACTATCAATGATAAACCTACCCAGATGAAGGGATCTAACATTTTCTTTCAATAGGAAAAGGATAAATCTAATTCATTAAAGCCTGACACTAAAAAAAAAAGAGCATGACTTCCAAAGCCACTTAATTTCAGGCCTAGTATCTACCGAGAAGTTTTTAGGGCAGCGTACACTATGGGAAGAGAAAGGCCAAGCTATGTTATGCTCACATAAGTTTTTTTTCTCACATAAGTTTTTTATCTTCCTTTTTCTTAAGTCATTTTAACACAAAATAGAATAAAAATGATCTGATAGTATAAAGACATCTACTTTCAATATTTTGTTTTTCCCACTCAAAAAAGGGGAACAAATCGTAAAAATTTATTTTAAAAATAAAAATTTGTGCAGACCTAATCTTTATAACTTCTCCATGGAAATAAAAGTGCCAAATACTGGGCGCCTGGGTGGCTCAGTGGGTTAAGCCCCTGCCTTCGGCTCAGGTCATGATCTCAGGGTCCTGGGATCGAGCCCCACATCGGGCTGTCTGCTCAGCGGGGAGCCTGCTTCCCTCTCTCTCTGCCTGCCTCTCCATCTACTTGTGATTTCTCTCTGTCAAATAAATAAATAAAATCTTTAAAAAAAAAAAAAAGTGCCAAATACTAAATTAGAATACACAGGTAGTCAGCGCCATCTTATATACTCAAAGGCTAATAGCAGCATTCAAATTTTATAATCCAATCATGAGTTCACTTTTGTAGTAATGCTGCAATTTGGCCTTTAATTTCGAAAAGCAAGCTCCTCTAAATAATACATACTTTACCTTTTAGACATTATATGTAAGGAAAAATAAATAAAGACAAAAAGACTTCAGGTACTAGACAAGTGGAGTATTTCTTACCAAAGGAAAATAGGAAGACATTCACACTCAAAAAAAGTACAAGTGGGAGAAGTGGCAGCTTCTCAACCTTTCACTTCCCTAACACAAGAAAATATCCTCTGTACCATTACCTACTAGACCATTTTAACAGTCACGACTCTATGAAGGAAGAGTTTTAAGAGCAACATACTTTAAAGACCAAAAAAATAGTATGCTCTCAAGGAAGTCATTATAGAAACTTACTTAGCTCATATTGACTTTGCTTACATAAAAACAGCAAATTAGACCCCAAAAAATAAACTAAGAGGGGATGGGATGATGTACCAATTTATAATTTTCATTTTTATAAGATGTATTATACCGAAGAACACAGAAGAAGGGGGGAAAGACACATACAAATTATCTGCCAGCCTTCAAAACGCATCTGCAAAAGTATCTCACCATATAGCCCCAGTCTCCATTATCCATCTGCTCCAGCGCTGCGTCTTGGGGAGCCCAGGTTCCAGGGAAACTTGGGGAGAAAAAAAGACATATAACAGAGCATGTAACTATGAAAAAAGAAGGATTTTCCCACCCAACAAAGCAGACAGCTACTCATCTTTGCTCAGTCAAAACGAGCTACAGGGCAAAGATCTGGAGAAGAAAGCATTCCTCTGCGACCATCCACACATAACTAAAAGATTGACAATCTTTAGAGAAAAAAAATTATCCTATGCTTAGGGAAGAAGAGCCTAGTAAGTACACCAGTCATTCAAATTCTATCTGCTCTGAAAATTCAATTTCTACAATTTATATAGGAGTACATTACAATTAACTGTTTAACCCTAACCTCATACAAACCTACAATGATCCTTGTCAAAAAGGTGGTTTAGGGAAAGGGAGAAAGATGAGGCACCTGGGTGTCTCAGTGGGTTAAGCCACTGCCTTCAGCTCAGGTCATGATCTCAGGGTCCTGGGATCCAGCCCCGCATCAGGCTCTCTGCTCAGCAGGGAGAATGCTTCTCCCCACCCCTGCTTGCCTCTCTACCTACTTGTGATTTCTCTGTCAAATAAATAAATAAAATCTTAAAAAAAAAAAAAAAAAAAAAAAAAAAGGAAAGGGAGAAAGACAAAACTCTTTATCCATTTCAGTCACAGAAGCTAAACATCTCAGTAAAAGCCTCAAAAGCCATAAACCTCCACACCACCAGCATCAATTTCCAAGAGAAAGATATCAGAATGGTATTTCTTTTATAACATAAAAAACACTAATGACACTTTTAATAATGACATATTTCATTTTGTACAATAATCAAAACAAATAGAAAACAATTTAAATGCCAAATCATCAGAGCACAATTTGGGACAACCTTACCAATCTGGTTGCAAGTCACTCAGCCGGCACTTAGGGAGAACCAGGCTGAAGACATTGATAAACACCCAGATACTAATGATGCCAGTTTGAATTTATTTTTATCTACAATTCAAAAGCACTTAAAACACTTTCCCAGCTACAGAATTGCTTTAGTCAGTCCCCTCTCACACATATCACTCTCCAAATCAACCGGCAAAGCAAACTGCAGAGCAAATTTCAAAAGTTCTGGCAAGAGACAGTAAGAAACATGAACTTATCGGTATTTATCCAGGAAAAGCACTGGCTTTTTTATATGGTCTTTGAACAGATTCACTTTTCCCACTTTTAGAGAAATCTGGCACACTATTCCCAGAACAGGCCCTGGCTACAGAAGATCACAAAGGCTCTTTCTCAAAAAGGTCACTCAGGCATGTAGAGAACATTTGCATAGCACAGCAGGGGCTGAAATCAGAGCCTGAAGCATCTATTTTTCCACCTTGCACATTCTTCAAAGAAAACAAGCTAAAATGTGGACCAGACAACGTGCAGTCAGGTTTAATTCTCCATACTCAGCAGCTGGATATAGATAGATCTCCACATGCTATAGGGTGAGAAATGGAACAAATGTTATATTAAGGGGGGTTGTGACAACCCTGCATTCCTCTGACTTGCTTGGCAATATCTGAAGTAAACAGAACCAAGGAAACAGGTTTTATCAATTTACATTATGAGCATCTGATTCAGTTACTGATACAACAGACAGATAAATGACTGAGTGATTTACAAGGCCAGTCATCCAAAAGTTCTGGTAATAGACTTATCTTTGGCATCTTCCCATCACTCAAAGTTTTCATTCCTGACAGTCTCAAAAATTATTCAGTCAACCAACATTTATTATAGGTGAATTTGGTTGTGGGGGTTGAGGGGGGCAATGTGCAATGTAAAGACACAGAAATAGGAAAGATACAATCCTTGTCCTCATGGAGCTTCCTACCTGTGAAGAAAGGCAACATGCAACAACTGTACAGAAAAGTGCTACATAATGGATGGACTAGCAGAGGCCTTCAGGAAGAAAAAGCAAGAACATTTCTAAATGGGCCAACTTCAGGAAGAGCTCGCTCAGGAGGACTCTGCAGGAATATCTGGACAACCCAAGAGGAGAAGGGATTCCAAAATGAAGAAATAACTTAAACAAAAAGAGATGGACCTTTTTTCTCCCACAATATTCCTGTTACATAAGCCATGCATGAGGGCGCCTGGGTGGCTCAGTCGTTAAGCCTCTGCCTGCACCTCGGGTCACAATCCCAGGGTCCTGGGGATGGGGTCCCACACAGAGTCTCGCATTGGGCTCCCTGCTCAGCAGGAAGCCTGCTTCTCCCTCTCCCACTCGCCCTGCTTGTGGTCCCTCTCTAGCTGTGTCTGTCTGTCTGTCTCTCTCTCTCTCTCTCTCTCGCTGTCAAATAAATAAAATCTTAAAAACAAAACAATACAAAAAACACTTGGATTTTCTGACTGCTAGTCTAGATCTTTCTAAAAATCCCCTCTATGGGTAGAAACTGAAAGAACAGAATCCAAGAAATAAGAAACTGAAAGGATTAACTTTAGACGCCCCCCAGCAGGTGGATTTTATTTACAAATTTAACAGTTAACTCAGTCTAAGTGAGCAGTCACAATGGGTTTGTAAAAATTCCCCTGAGGCAAAATAGCAAGAACCTACTCACTAGTGTGACTGAAGGCTGGTGTCCTCTGCCTTAAGTGAAGTAAAGAACTCTAATCCAGGAATATACGAATGATTAAATGAGAAATGGGAGACCAAAGACAACACAAAAAAATCAAGACAGCATCAATGTTACAGCTGTTAGGCAAGGTCTGTCCACTATTAATCCTTTTCCCCCTTTTTTACTGCTAAACCAAAACAATATAACTTCTTAAACAATCATAAAAAGAAAGTTAGATGATGCCTTTGAATCTGTTCCACAGCAAAGGCCCAGGTTCTGTTCTGATACAAAGATGTAATGAAACCTCAAGCTTAATAATTCAAGAAAGCAATTACGGGAATCTATTTAAGCCCATGTTTCTTAAAAAGCACCCAAAAGCCTCCCTACACTTCTGTATAAGATACAGATACTCAAAATAAAATGAAGTTACTATAAGTCACTCCCAATAACAATAACTAAACAGTCCAAGAAAATCAAATCGTTCACTAAGAGCTCTAAGGGGAAAAAAAAGTATTGATCAGTTTAAATGTTATCCCTACTCCTTACTTCCAGACATCCTCTGTGGAGATGCTTAATGCTCAGATACGGCAAGAAACAAATAAAAAAAAAAACAAAAAACAGTTAGATTCCTGGTCATCCAATAGCTGGATAATCAGCTTCTAAATTGATGACTATTAGGAACATCTCAGAGACAATACAGATGAATGAAATAAAACATAATCCTAAAGAATTTCCGGGATAATGTCAATCTCTTCTACAAATCATTTTTCAGAGCTGTTAACAATTAGAAAATGATTCGTTTGCTTTTCATCTTCTCTCTCTTCTGGCACAGTCTCCAGTGGAGGGCTTAATGAGAAGTTAAATGACCACAAAACAGGCAGCAGAAGGACGATCTTGAAATGGGCATCAAATGGACCTGTTTTACTTAATGAAGACAAAGAAAAATTAAATATTCCGGAAAATTTGCCAGGAATAAGGATTATGAAAGGCTTCCGTTCCGGCCCCTGAAAATCAGTCCTACCTGAAAATATCTGACCTTCAGTGAAAATAAAATTCTTGTGGAAACTACTGGCTGACCATTGCCAAAGAACATAAAGAGTACTGAAAATTCACCCACAGTTAAGCTTCAAAGGTTAATTATGACTAGTGTGTAAATTCTGACAGTGTAATTTTAGCAGATAATTAAGCCAAGGAAAACACATATTAAAGAATTTATAAAAGCCTTAAAAGAAACTGCCAACAATTTTCTCAAGTAGCAAATCTGAAAAATGCACAACCCAACAAGTTAATAACCTAAAGAATAACCGAAGAACTCAGGGCCATTCTCCTCATCATTGCAAAGCTGCAATCAAGCTTTTGGTTATTAAGTAGCTAATTCTACATAAATATTCTGGGTTTACCATTTCTGCTACAGACTAAAACTGAGTTTTCTCTCAGGCAAAAGTCCACTCCTGTATAACAGCCTATCCATCAGAATACACACAACCAAACTCAGATAAATTAAAAAAAAACCTCTAGGGACGCCTGGGTGGCTCAGTTGGTTGGACGACTGCCTTCGGCTCGGGTCATGGTCCCGGAGTCCCGGGATCGAGTCCCGCATCGGGCTCCCAGCTCCATGGGGAGTCTGCTTCTCCCTCTGACCTTCTCCTCGCTCATGCTCTCTCTCACTGTCTCTCTCTCAAATAAATAAATAAAATTTAAAAAAAAAAATAAATAAAAAAAAAATAAAAATAAAAAAAACCTCTAACTACTGCCTTCCCAAAGTTTCCAGGTAGCCCCTGTAAAATGTTTTTCTCTTGAAATCTTTGTGTCTGGCACTCAGAAAAGAAGACTCGATAAATTCTATCTATACATATCTTCAAAATGACTTTTGGTATGGAATTCCTCAGTTCTTGAAACATGGGAGTTTGAAAATGAAAACTTTTTATAGTAACTAAAGGACACTAAAGGAATCTTTTGGGTTAACATTCACATATAGGCTGATACTAGTAGCCAGGCACACAAAGAGAACATGTTAGGGTTAACCATACCAATGCAGAAACAGATTGTTTTTCCTAAAACTAATTATTTTTTTTCTCTCTCCAGTCTCCATGTAGTCTAGAGGAAGTAGGTCTAAATTGAAAAAATGACCTTAATGCTGAAGAGCTGTTACAGTCACAAAACTAGAAGATTCCTCTTACTCTCAGTTTCTACACAATAAAATAGGATAATACCACCTTCCCCAAAATAATGATACCATTTAGGCATAGCACAAAGGCAACAACTGACCTACAGGGTAACAGATCAGGACTAGGGTTCCAAAGTCACATGCAGGTCAGTGCAGAGGAAAGAGAACTGGTTAGTGGTGAGGATTTGTATCCCCCTTCTGCTCTTTTACTAATTATGAGACCCTGAGGAAATTTTTCCTTAAGCCCAGCTTCTTTGCAGAATACGGGAAAATAAGCAAGATCATGAATAGAAAACACTGGCGAGTATTAAACAAACGTGAAAATACTAATGGCAGTGGCATAAACAAAATCTCTGTGGTAAATTGAGAAACTGGAGAGTGTGAACACAAGTAATTTAGAGCCCTGGCATGGAAACAAGACAAATATGGAAGAAAAAGCCTCTTAATTTGCTTCCAGTCTTCCCAGGTCCTCCTTTCTTCAGAACTCCACAAGGCAGAATTACAGGTAAAGGGGAGCAAGATGGCTTGTATAGAGACCACCAGACATCTGAGTTCTTGATCACAGAAGGAACTTCCCTAAAGCATGACTCAGGATTATCTCTAAGGTAAAGTCAAATCCAAATACGTGTGTTCTGTTTTAAACAGACTCTTAAATATCAAAATTGACACACCAAGGGATCTACAGGATTCACTATAGGATTCCTTTATGTAGGAATGTTTTGGGCAAAACAGGATTTATGAACATTTCAATCATACAAATCTTAGGAATGGCATCTGTGGCAGTCCTCACCACTCAATCTTTAATATCTATAGCATTACATTAAATATAGTTCTCAACTGAACAGCAAGTTCTCTCCAACTACCAACCCTGCAGATAGGAAGATTTTCCTTTGCCCGGCCACACATTTGTTCATTTGAAAATATCAGTCTTGGGCTCAGGCCTGTGCTAAATGCTGTCCTCTAGCTTTCTTCCTATTCTGAGATCACACTTGGACATTTGTGAGAGGAAGGAAATAAATATGTCAAGGGGAAATGGTTAAAAGATACCTGGGCTACCCCAAACATTCTTGGCCAAACCAGGTCACCCCGGGTCTGCCTGCCACTCAAACCTCTTCTATCACAAAGTCCTAAAATTGGATTTATCAACTTGTTCCAGAACAGCTATACTTGAACAGAAACATGATAACTTCAGCAGAATATCCAAAGAGGATCTGGTTCGTTTCTCCGGTCCCACCCTCAGACACAACCTCCACCACTGTCAGCCCAGCAGGTGCTCCAGGGGCTCCCCATTACCACGGTCATTTATCACCTCTGACATCAACCATTAAAAACGCCAAGATACACAAATCCGGGCATAAAGAACTCAGCTGCACTCACAGAGTATCTTTGAGGGCAGGGAATGCCCTAAAGAGGTGCTCAGAAGCCCTGCCACAGCCTTTAAATTAGGGCAAACGGTGGCTAATAAGCGCCACCCCCAAGACAATCATTTTCGGGCAAAACTCGAGGTGTCCCCGTCCGGGCCGTGCTTCCCTGTTGCCTGTAGCCAAAGTGCTCGCCCCCACCCCCAACCCGGCCCGGCGTGGGACACAAGATGCTCTGGGCCCGGGCAGGGGGCGCGCCCCGGTGTCGCGAGCTCTGGTCAGCCGAAGCCGCACGTCCCCGCGGGGCGGGCCCCGGAACCCGCCCCAGCCCCGCCGCTCCGCCGCGGGTTGTCCGCCGCGGGCTCGTGCCAGCCCCGGAGCGCGCCGCGCCGGCTCCCCACGGTCCCCTCCGCGCGGCCCGCCACCGCCCGGATTCTCCTTAACCCCGCTGCCCCGGCCGCTCCGCGCGGGCTTCTCCTTGTGCCTGGCCCTCCCCGAACCCCAGGCCCCCAAGCCCTGGGCCCGCCCCCACTCACTGCGCGGTGGCGGCAGCGGCTCGGCCGGGAGACGCCGGCTGCCGGAGAGCAGGAGCGCGAGGACGAGCGAGCCTGCGCCCAGCGGCGGCGACGGCGGCGGTGGCAGAGCGGACGACTGAGCCCGCGCCCGGAGTTGCGGCTCTTGCCGCCCGGCGCGGGCGGCGCCTCCCCAGCAGAGCAGCGGCGCCACGAGTGCGGGCGCCCCCTAACGGCGGCTCGAGCGGGAGGCCAGAGGGCCAGGAGGCCGAAGGAACTCAGCTGGGCGCAGCCTGGGCCGAGCGGTCAGGCTGGCTCCGCCGCAGTCCCGAAGGCCCGCCCCGAAGCCGAAGCCTCCGCCCCCGAAACACGGAGCCCGCGTCCAGAAACCCGCCCCTTCGTCCCGCCCCCGACCGCAGTTTGGAATCAGCCCAGGCCCTGGCAGTTTTCCTTGCGTCCTCGCACTCGGGTGCTCACAGCTGTTTCTCTCTTTCACGAATACGCATAGGGCCCCGACCATGTACAGCGGCCACCGAGACGGAAGGGGGTCCTAATGAAAGAAGAAAAGAGACAAGACCCAAGAAAATAGCAAAATAATGACAAGTTGTGATTCTAGGTCTTGGGAAGTATAAGGTTGGAGGAAACGGCGTAAAAGGGGAGGGGCCTCTGCCTCACACTCGGCGGTGGTCAAGACGACCTGGACACCCTGCCTGTGACCCTAGGGGGAAGCCACCCTGTGATAAAGTCACCCATCTGGCCTGGTGGGCATGGTAGGGAAAGGCAGCCAGCCCAGAAGGGTCGCCATGGGCAGCCAGGTGGGGTGAAGGGGAGAGCTGAATTCAGCAGAGAAAATGACCAGTGCAAAGGTCCTGAGGCCTAAAGAAGCTGGCCCTAGTTGAGCTGGTGCAGGTATGCCACTACGGAAACCAAGGCTGCAGAGTCTAGAGAATTACCTAAAGTCTCAGAGCGAACTGGTTCGCAAGCAAATTCCATTCTCTTCCCGCTAACCAGATCTCTGTCCTGATTCAGGCGGGACCAGGTAAATGATGTTGGTTTTGTCCTTTCCCTGTCTACACCAGGATAACCCCTGGCCTTAGAAACTCACCTGTTTTTCATGTTCGCATGTGCCTGATTGGCTCTGGGGTTTAACTTTTTTCCACATGATCATCACAGCCAAATCTGATAATTTGGTTTTTCTCGGAAAACTCAAATTGATAGATTGAATGAATGGCATATGTTTCATCAACATGACTGAGTGCTGTATTATTTATCATATTCAAAAAGACTAGATGAGGATACAGGGAAATGTGTATGAAAATAAGACATGCACAAAATGGTATATGTGGTATAGTTCTAATCTTATGTTTAAAAAACAAAAATATACATAGACAAAAATTTTGAAGAAAATATTTCAAGTCATTGATCATAGTTCTCTAGGATGGGGATGTTAGTGGTTTATTCTTTTTTTTTTTTTTAAGATTTTATTTATTTATTTGACAGAGAGATCACAAGTAGACAGAGAGGCAGGCAGAGAGAGAGGGCAGCAAGGCTCCCTGCTGAGTAGAGAGCCCGATTTGGGGCTTGATCCCAGGACCCTGAGATCATGACCTGAGCCGGAGGCAGCGGCTTAACCCACTTAGCCACCCAGGCGCCCCTAGTGGTTTATTCTTAATGCATTTCTGAATTTTCCGTATTTTATAGAATGCATAGATATTGAATTTATAATCAGAAAATATAAGGTGTTTTAATTTTTACAAAAGAAAAACACACCAAAATTACCCAACACTCAGATCTTCAGGATTTGGTGCCACTGAAAATCCAGAACTTC
Organism: Mustela lutreola; assembly: GCF_030435805.1. Lineage (NCBI taxonomy): Eukaryota > Metazoa > Chordata > Mammalia > Carnivora > Mustelidae > Mustela > Mustela lutreola. The sequence continues at coordinate 27,093,003 of NC_081291.1, read as the reverse complement.
CCCCTGCTTGCTGGTATCCTTTAAAGAGTTACTTCCCTTTTCCTCAACTAAAAACAGAGGAATTAATTTTGTCAGTTGTTTTCTCAGAACTATTCCTATATATCTCTTGAAATGTTTATTACTATTATAAATTATATTTTCAAATATACATCTTATAATATATTGATGATTACTGAAATGTGGTTGGTTTTTATGTAATGTATCCAGCAAACTTGGACTCTTTTTTAGCTCTAATAAGTTTACAGCCTCTCTTGAATTCTTTGTTAAATAATCATAGAGTCTGGAAGCAATGACATTTGGTATCTCCCTGTTCAGCCTTTATTTCCTGTTCCTTGTTTTAAGGCACTGACTAAAATCTTCAGCACAGTGTTGAATAGCAATGATGACACTGGGCATTTCCATCTTGTTCTTGACTGTTTCTAATATGTTACCTTTAAAAAGAGTGTTAGTCAGATTTTTGATAGATACCTTTTATGAGGGTAAGGAAGCAGTATTCTGCTTTATTAGGAATGGGTGCTGAATTTTATCAAGTGTGAGATTTTTTCCCCCCTTATCCAGTGATGGATTTTATTATATTAAACCATCCATGCATTCGTGGAATTAACATACCTTTTATGATGGTTTTTTTTTTTTTTTTGAGATAGTGCCGGATTGCACTTGTCAATATTTTATTTAGGGTTTTTGCATCCATATCTACAATGAGATATGCCTGCTAATTTCCTTCCCTCTTCTCTCCTTGTCTGGTTTTGCTATCAAAGCTACATGAGCTCATAAAATCAATTAAGGATGGGTGTCTGTTCACTATACAGCTTATATAAGAGTGTGATTTTCTGCAGTTTGGATTTTCTATAGAATTCTCCTGCAAACCATCTTGGTTTGGGAGTTGGGGGTGGAAAGTGTTTATACTGACACCCCAACCCACAATATTCAGTCTGGCCTCAGTCTCTCCACCTAAATAGCTCTTGTGGGGCCACCAGGAATCTCCTTGTTGCTGAATCCAAAAGAACCTCCTTAGCTCTCCCCAACTCAGCACCCTCCACCCCACAGGTAGGGATGCTCTTGACCACACCCACCAGGAGTCAGCCTCTTCCCAGGTCCCATTCTAGTTTCCCTCCTTCCTCTGCAGCTCCTCCTCTCAGACTCATGGCAATGATCCTCCTCTTGCTTTACCTGCCCCTTCGCCCAGGTTTCTGGCCAAGGCCATCCTCTTCTGTCTACCCATCTCTGTGGACTGGCTGAGCCACCTCCACGGATTCCATTATTGTCTCTAAGCCAAAAGATTCCCAGATCCATACCTCCAGCCCAAAGTCTCTCTCCTGAGCTCAACCCACAGATATTATGCATTCTATGGCCCCTCCCCTGTGCCAGGCACTATGCTAAGTTTTTTGCCCTCTGGATCAGTTCTCTATTGCCACATAATAAATCAACCCCAAATTTAGGGGCTCAAAACATAAAGCATTTCTTATCTCACAGTTTCTATGGGTCAAGAATTAAGAAGCAGATTAGGTGGAGAGCAAATCTTACAGTCTAGATGTCAGATGGGGCTGTCGGACGAAGGCTGGGCTGGGGCCAGAAGCCACTTCCGAGATCACTCAGGTAGTTTTTAGCAGGAAGCAGAGGCTCTTCTTCACCTGAGCCTCTCCCAACAACATGGCTGCTGGGGTGTCCCCCAGTGCCAGTGATCTAAGAGAGAAAACACAGAAGCCACTGTGTCTTTTTTTTTTTTTTTTTTTTTTTTTAGGATTTTATTTATTCACTTGAGAGAGAGCAAGTGCAAGAAGGGGGAGGGAGAAAGGGGGAGGGAGAGGCAGACTCTCCACTGAGCAAGGAGCCTGACCTGGGACTTGATCCCAGGCCCTGGGATCATGACCTGAGCCAGAGACAGACACTTAACTGACTGAGCCACCCAGGCGTCTCAGAAGCCACAGTGTCTTTTATATCGTAGCCTTCAAAGTGGCGCACATGCAGTCCCTTGGTCTCACAATGTGGGAGGGCGCCACACAAGCAAGTGAGTCCCAGGAGGCCGGGATGACTGGAGTATCTTGGAGGTTGCTCACCACACCCTGACAACTCCGAGGACAGACTACCCACGTCATCCCAGGGTACAGATGAGGAAACTAAGGCAAGGTGAGGGGAAGTCATTGACCAAGGCCACACAGCCAAGTGTGAGAAGAAAGCTTTGAACACCAACTCTGCTGGGCGTCCCCTGGTTCTCTCCTCCTGTACACCCTCCTCCGATGGCCCACCACCACCTTCTTCACCTTCTTCATGTGCAAACCTGAACCCAGTCAGTTTACCACCCCCAAACCTCTCAAGTCCCCAGCTCAGCTCAGCAAGTGGTGCCACCGTCCTCCCATCTGTCCAAACCAGAAGCTTTGAGTCACGTCTGCTCCTCCCGCCCCCTCACTTCCCAGTGCCGGGTAACCCAGCCCTGCCAAGTCTTCCTCCTCAGCGCAGCCGGGATCCATCTCTCCTCCTCTCTTCAGCTCCAAGCCACTGACTTGTCTGCCCTGGACATCTGCAGGGGCCCCCTCCCTCATCACCCTCATTCTCTCTGCTCCCACACTACCCATCCGTCCTCTTCTCTCCTGCGTGAGTCACCTTTAAGAACACAAAGCTGGTTGTGTCTCCCTGCCTGCTTTAAACTCCTTCAATGGCTCCCATTGCTTTCAGGATCCAGCCCAGATTCCCTCCAATGTGATCTGGCCCCTGCTCACTTCTCCAGGCTCTTCCTCTGCCCCTCTTCTCCTCAGCGCCCCGGCCCCTTAGGCCACATTTCAGCATCCAGGACCCACTGTGAAGTTTTTTACTTTAGGCCCTCCGTTAGGCTATTCCCTAAGTCTAGAACATTCTTCCCACAGCCCTCAGCACGCCTGTCTCCTCCTCCTTCAGCGTATTGTCATCTCTTGACCTCCCAGCCAAGCTGATGTCCCCCATCTGTAACTTCCACAGTGCCTGTACTCTCTCCCCACCTCACTGCCTCTCAGCTGAACCGTGAGCTCCCTGAGAGCAGAAGCTGCGTCCGTCTGGCTCAGAAGAGCACCCTGTGTGAGCAGAGTGTGCCTGGCACTTAGTACCCACTCAGCAACTATGGGCCAGTGTGGTGCATTCTCTCCACCCCCCTCCCTCCCCGCTCCTTGCACTCCATATTCCAGCCCCTAGATAAAGTTCGGTTTCTCCAGGGAAGCACGGGATCCCTTACCTCCAAGTCTTGGCACATGCTGTTCCCTCTGCAGGAATGCTCTTCCCTCCTGTCCCTCTATTTACTCAGCTAACTCCTATCTATATCTTCATCAGGAAACTAGGGATGAAAATACACTACATCCAGTTGAATCTGGATCTCAGATAAATAACAAATAATTGTTTTAGGAAAATTATGTCATTAATATTGCATTAAATACAAGGGTCCTTCCTGTATTTCATCTGACAACCTCCAGCAGGAACCAGCATGAGTTCCCTCCTCCTTTGGGAGAGTTCCCTGATCTCCACTGCTACCACCTTAGGTCCACACACTCCCCAAAACCTGGGCTCCCAAACCACACTCCTACCTGCCCCCACTGAGCATAAAACTCACTCTGTTTTGACACTGACCTAGAATGTGACCTCCTTTGACAGAGAAGACCTGTCTCAGTCTTCAAAGTGAGTTTTCACCTCGGACTGACCCTGGCCACGGAAATGGTCAGGAAGGTTTACTGAGCGAAGGAATGAAAGAGCACAGAAGAGATGAAAGTAAACAAGATGGAAAAAGGAACCAGCAAATGAAACTCAGCCCAAAACACAGGATGAATCTCTGGGGTACTCTTCCCACTCCACCTCTACCCCCTGCCTTGTCTCTGTCAGGGGGCTGTCTACGCCCCCTCACCCCCAGCTTCAGGAAGCCTTAGGATTGGTGGAGCAGAAATGCAAAAAGAAACAGTCTTTCCCTTCAGGGGTTCTTCCAAAACAGTCTCGAGCATTCAAATGGGAGGGCCTATAGGGTACACAAAAGGGGTGGGGGTGGGGGACTGTATGCCTCTGTCTTAAATTAGAAAGACACTGTGAGGATCCCCTGGGTGGGGAGATGCCCTACAAAGTTGTGGGGTGCTCCTCCACTGCTCAGAGAACTACTGAAGTCCAGACCACCTGGGGGCTAAACCTCCATTCAGCCCACATGTGGCATTCCAATGACCTTCCACACGGCTCTTAGGGATCCCAGAAGGTAAGGGACCCTAGAGCAACCAATTGCACAGATTATCTGACCCAAAACATTCCTGAGCTCTTTCGAACTACTCCTCCTGGAGAATTCTGAATAGCCAAGGAACTGGCCAGTGGAGAAGTTCATCCACCCACCCGTCTTATAGGTGGGCTCCTTCTCTTCTGTGTGTGTCTCTCTCCCTTTCTTGCCCTCAGTCCATTTTGGTCCTTGCACCACTGGTTTCACCAGCTGACGTTCTCCTGGGGCAGCTGAAAGGCATTCCTTAGCCTTTTGCTCAGTGGCTGCCCCAGTTGAGAAACACATTTCTAAAACACCTCCCAACTCCACCGCTGGGGACCAGTCCCAGTCCCTCTGCACACATACCCCCCAGCCTCCAGGCCAGGCCTTTGACACAAGTGAGCCTTGCAGCCAGTACTTTTCAATGCTTCCCCCACTCCCAGCCATGGAGACGCTTTGGTAAGTTTGATGAGAGCATTTTTCCTTTTTATAAGGTTCCTAATTACCTATTATTTCTGATCTTCTCTTTAATCAGCTTCCAGAACTCTGCTGGGAGCTACAGAACCAGGGGGAGGAATCTTGTTCTCACCAGTGTTGAGAGAGAGGCCCTGTGGTTGTCCTTGGATGTCACCATCCTCTTCACCATTATGACACTGTAATTAGAGAGAATGGATCTGCCATTAGATCAGAAATCCAAAGCTCTGGCTTCTGTCTTTTTAGTCCCATGGGTGTCTCGGAGTGCCCCATCTGAGAATGTCAGGGGCCTTGAGAGTCCAAAGGGAATAAAGCTGCCTGACCATTGCTTGGGCAGCTGGCAAGAGAACCCCCGATTCTGAGTTCTCATACTCCCCGACAGCTCAGTCCTCTAAATGCCTGTCAATAACACATTTCAGGCCATGGTTGTCTTCCCACCTCATTCCTAATCCAAACCACTTCCTCTGCATATGTTTGTTTATCCACTTGCAAAGCACAGTTCCTGCCTCTTCTTCTGGATCTCTCCAGGTCCTATAGCCTCTCCTTCCCACCCTAGCTAAGGCCCCTCTTTCCCTACATCTTCCTCTGATGCCCAACCCCCAACCCTCAACCTAGTGATGGGGCATCCATGCACCCCCTCCACCCACCCATCCAAATGCATTGCTTTTGTCAAGGAGTTTTGGGGTCTCTCTCTTAAATAGGGCTGTATTACCTTTAGAGAGCTCCTATGTTTTACACAAAGTGCAAAAACAATAGTGGTAAAGCTGCCACAGAGTGGAATCTGTTCATGTTCCAGGAGCTTCTGAAATAAAAGGTCTGATTAAATGGCAGGAATGCTATTTTAAAACTATTAAAATGTCCCTCGGGTTTCATGAGGAAGGTAGGGGTTCAAACACCTCAATGGCTAACAGTGGATCCATTGTTATCCCAGCAAAAATGTGAGCATCATGGAGAGAAGTAACTATAGTAACCGCGTGAAGAGCCATGATTCGGGCTTTGGAATTCTGTTACACATGTCACTTATCTCCTGTCACTGACATCAGGTCCCGAGACCCAGCAAAGCACACAGGGTGGGACCCCAGCTTGCTTTCTGGCTGTCACCTAGCAGAACTGGGGGCTTGGACCCACTCAGGAGCCCCCCAGCCTCAGTTTCCTCAATTGTAAAGTGATGTAAGAACATCTTGGCAGGTTTGTGGGGACAATGATATTAAAGGATGAAAAGCTTGGGTAACGCAGTGCCTGGCGTGAAGTCGGCACACAATAAATTGGTAGCTCCTATTATAATAACTAATTGCTATACTGCTGATTCGGAAAGATAAATATAGAACTGAAACTCTGGCAGGCAGCAGGACTGGGCTGCGAGAGGGGACATTTTGAGACTGATGATTTGACTGTTCCACCAAGGCCTCTTCAAACATCCATTTATTTTGGTTGCAAGTTGAATATTGTCCACATTGATAATTGCTATGAATAATTAAGAAACAATAGCTTCCGCTGACATTCTTATAGCACTTGTGTGAGTAGCTAAATGTCTTTTTATAACCCTTTCTGTCCTCAGACACATAAAACCCAAACCCCTCACATCATAAAACTAAGTTGGCAGAATGAGGTCATTACACAAAATAATAAACAGAAAAGTACTCTTTATTGGGAAGTTATGGTGTCCCTCCCCAAAATCTTGGTTGATTTTTTTTTCTTTTCTCTCTCTTTCTCTCTCTTTTTTTAGAGAATTTTGTTACTGAGGTATAATGTTCATATAGGAAGGTACACAAAGCATAATTGAATGGCTTGATGAATTTTCACAAAGTGAACACACTGGTGAGCAATACCAAATCAAGAAACAAAATTTCACCAGGACTCCAGAAGCCTCCTTCAGGCCCCCTCCTGCTTGGTCATTTCTTTTCTTTTTCTCTTCCTCCTCTTCCTTCTTGGAGATATAATTTACAAACCATAGGATGTATCTGTTTGAAATACACAGGTTGATGAATTTAACTAAATTCACACTGATGTACAACCATTACCACCATCCAATCTTAGAATTCTTCCAGCATTCCCAAAAGTTCCCTGATTCCTTTCCAAGGTTGGTCCCCACTTTGGACCTGAGCCACAGGCAAACCACTGATCTGCTTCCTGTCTCTAGTTTTGTCTTTGTTAAATGTTCATTTAAGTAGAAGAATGCAATAGTAAACATACCAGAGTAATTTTTTTGCATTATGACTGGTTTTTTTTAGTCCTAAAATACACTGATGTAAATACGCCAAGATTATTGTTTCCCAAGTGTGCCCCATGAGGTAACGTTAGGTGGCACATAGACAACTGTCTGATATCTTACTTGTGTATTTTTTCTAAGATGTACAAAAATAACTAGTACATCAAGCCACTGGTGTCACGGACACTCTTCCTTAGATCTAGAAGAGCTTTAAAAACTAGTTAGTTTTTAAACTGATGGCTCAGTTGGTCCAGCATCTGCCTTCAGCTTGGGTCATGATCTCAGGGTCCTGGGATTAAGTTTTGCATTAGGCTTCTTGCTCAGCAGGGAGCCTGCTTCTCCCTCTGCCTCTTCTGCCTGTCATCCTCCTGTTTGTGCGCTCACTCTCTTTCTCTGACAAATAAATAAAATCTTTAAAAAAAAAATCAATTTAAGGAACCATATTAGTAATAACACAGACAGTAAATAGATAACACAGAAATCGTAAAGGTATATGCAAATTATTAAAGCCAGTAAAATAGAGACCTACATTAAGAAAGAAAAATCATTTTTATGAGCCCTGAAATCCTCTGCATGTTAACCAGTATATAGCTGTTTAAAAATACTATTCAGAATTTTAAGACCATTCAAGTGTTTTATCGACCATTCCAACATTTTTTTAAAGTAATCTCTCTGTCTAACATGGGGCTTGAACTCACCACCCAGAGACCAAAAGTCACATACTCTCCCCACTGAGCCAGCCAGGAACAGCTATTCTAACACTTTTCATTGCATGCCTTCCATGTGCTAGATGCTAGATAAATGTTCATTTAGAGATTCTAGTCAAGCTGCTTTTTGTATTTACATCACAAATATTTTTAAAGGAATCTGATGATTTAAACCCAGTAACACACAGGACGGTATGGCTATGTACTTGCCCACAGGAGTTGCCCAAAAGGTTCTAGGCTGACCACCAGAATTCAGAAAAGGGAGAAAAGGCGTGTTTGGATGATGAGGGATTTGGCCACGTGAGGGAAGAATTTAGATAGGCAGAGAAGGTGGGACGATGGTTCTAGCAAAAGCTGAAGCAGAGCAACAGCTGAAGCTGAGAAACAGCTAGAAAACCTACATCCTTACTACCACCAGCCACTGAACCAACCCTCACACCTTTGGATACATTTTCTTATTATTTGTGCCAGTTTGGGTCAGCATTTTCCTTGCAACTGAAAATATCCTACTGATACATTGTCATTAAGCTGCATTGTAAACATGAATTCTTAAATCTAACTAAATCTAACTAAAGGGTTGGGGCACCCTTGGCTCAGTTAGTAGAGCATGCTAACTCTGGATCTTCAGGTCATGAGTTCAAGCCCCCTGTTGGGTATAGAGCTGACTCTGAAAATAACAATAAGTAATCAAATAAAGGGATGACATCCTTAAAGAGTTTTCAGAAGGATCTTAAGTTTAAGTTTAAATGGATTAGAATGTTCTGCTGTGGCTGATTTAATTAACAAAGATAGGAACTAGAAGTTTTTTTTTGTTTGTTTTTTTAAAGATTTTATTTATTTATTTGACAGAGAGAGATCACAAGTAGGCAGAGAGGCAGGCAGAGAGAGAGGGGAGGAAGCAGGCTCCCCGCTGAGCAGAGAGCCCGATGTGGGACTCCATCCCAGGACCCCGAGATCATGACCCGAGCCGAAGGCAGCGGCTTAACCCACCCAGGGGCCCCTGTTTGTTTTTTTTTTAAAAGATTTTATTTATTTGACAGTCAGAGATGACAAGCAGGCAGAGAGAGAGGAGAAAGCAGGCTCCCTGCTGAGCAGAGAGCGGATGATGATGCGGGGGCTAGATCCCAGGACCCTGGGACCATGACCTGAACTGAAGGCAGGGGCTTTAACCCACTGAAACACCCAGGCGCCCCAGAAACTAGAAGTTGAGTGCCTATAAGTATTATGTACACTTTCAATATCCCAGAGGTAGTTTTATTATTACTCTTTTTTAATGGGCATTTTGTGGAGACTCAGAGAGGTATGCAAACCAGCTAAGGTCACACAAATAGCAAGTGTCTGAGCCAGGATTTAAAAGCCAGGTCTGATTTAAAAGCCAGGTCTGACTTGCCAAAACCCTACAGGGCATCTCATGCTGAGTGAGTTTGGATGGGAGCTAGGAAGTCAAAACAAAGGAAAAGTTGAAGGAGTCTCAGTAAGCAAACAAACAGAAATTTAAGCAGAACTAGATGGGGTTTCTTTCTTTCTCTCTCTCTCCTTTTTCTCTTTCTTTCTTTCTCTTTTTTTATTTTTATTTTTAAAATATTTTATTTATTTATTTGACAGAGATCACAAGTAGGCAGAGAGGCAGGCAGAGAGAGAAGAGGAAGCAGGCTCCCCACGGAGCAGAGAGCCGATGCCATGCCTGGCTCTATCCCAGGACCCTGGGACCACCTCCAGAGCCGAAGGCAGAGGCTTTAACCCACTGAGCCACCCAGGCGCCCCTTTTTTCTTTTTTTAAAGTAAAGTCCTCCCCCAGCATGGGGCTCGAACTCACAACCCCAAGATCAGGAGTAACATGCTCTACCAACTGAGCCAGCCAGGTGCCTCTGAAAGCTTTTTCATATCTTTTAGATAAGACAGGACTGCCAGCAACCTCTCACTTTTTCTGCCACATCTGAACCAGACACAAAAGTATTTGAAAATGCAAAATTGTTTATGAGATGTGTAATTCAAACAAGTGTTACTGAGCTGGAGTAACTGCTAGGTGCTGTTTTATAGTCCTACTGAGAGAAGAGGAGGAATATGGTACAAACTCTATGAAAAGAGTTTTCAAACACCACACTGGACTTACAGGTCTGACATTTTTTCGAAGGCATCTAAGATGCACTGCTTATAAATAAGGATTTGGACTCCAGTGTCAGAAGACCCAGATTCAAATCCCAGGGGTTTTTTGTTGTTGTTGTTGTTGTTTAAAGATTTTATTTATTTATTTGACAGAGAGAGAGAGACAGTGAAGGAGGGAGCACAAGCAGGGTGAGTTGGAGAGGGAGAAGCGGGCTTTCTGCTAAACAAGGAGTCTGACGTGGAGCTCGATCCCAGGGACCCTGGGATTATGACCTGAGCGGAAGGTAGACACCTAACGACTGAACCACCCAGGCGCCCCTCAAATACCAGTTTTCCACTACTTGCCATGTAACCTTGAGCAAATTTCTTTTGCTTCTCGCTGAGCTTCAGTTCTCTCATCTTTAAAATGGAAATAATAATAGTACTTAGTTCAGGGGTGCCTGGTGGCTCAGTGGGTTAAGTGTCTGCCTTTGGCTTAGGTCATGATCTCAAGGTCCTGGGATGGAGCGCACCCCCCCCCCTCCATGGAGCTCTCTGCTCAGCTTCTCTCTCTCTCTGCCCCTCTCCCTCCCCACTCATGTGCACTCTCCTCTTCTAAATAAATACATTTTTAAAATAGTACATAGTTCAAAAGGCAAGTATGCTGATTATATCAGATAATACTGGGTTCAGAACTTACTCTACAGAGGTTAGAGAATATTACTTTTTGTCATTTTACTACTCCTCTTGAAAAAATAAATGCCTATAATCTCTCCTGTACAAACACAGAGCTGGAGCAAAGGGAGAGCTGGCTACCCGCCTGGGATTATGCAGGAGGGTGTTAATCCACACTATTGGTTCTTCCTGTATCTTCCTTTCTCTCAAGAAGGGAGTTGATTCCAGGAATACCGACTGAAGTCTGGAAGCCTGTGGAAGGCAGTGCAGCCAGCCACAGCCTCAGAAGGATTCCTGGGGCCCAGTAATGCCAAGAAGGGAGCAGAGGACCCTGGAGCCACAGGGGCCAGGTGGACGGGGCAACAGATCCCTCAACCCACCATGGGACTGAAGACCCAGAGCCAGAGTCATCCCAGTCCCTCACCTTAGCCTCCCTCAAACCCTCAGCACAGTGTGACACTTAGTATGTGTTGCAGAGGAACGGGGAGGACATGCCCAGGGAAGACTGCAATCAGAGGTTTTATACCAGCTAAAAATGGGGGAGGCCTGCACTGAGGGAAGTTCTAGGAAAGAAAGCCTTATTGCTTGTCCACCTGAGCTGTAGACTGAGAGTCACATGAGCTACAGCAAGAAGAATTCGGAGTTGCTTGTTCCCAGGACTTTGGGGTAGATACAAGGTCCACAGACTCCAGCAAAGAATAGAAAAGAACGCAAACCTGTAATCGCCACTACCAACCTATCATCTGTTGACGGGCCTGGTAGTGGCAGCTGTCCAGAGGCCTGTGGTCTGGGTTTGAGCACAAACAAGGAAGCAAATGAGGGAGGGGAGGAACAAATAAATACACCTGGCAGAAAACTACCATTATTCACAACCTTTCCCACCCAGTTCTTATCAAATCCCAAGATTTGGGTTTGCAGCTTGGGTTTAGCAATTAAAGCTGTTATGTTGCAACACCTTTCTGGTTTAAAGTGGTGAAGGCATAAGGCCTGTGAATTTGTGGATTTGATACCACAGTCTTCTGTGCAAACAGGTGACTCACTCTGCCCCTCCAAGGCAGGAGGGGTGGGGTGGGGTGGGGAGCCAGCTTTGGTTTCACTATTAGCCCCTCAAGCCTGCTGTGAATGTCAGTTCTTCCCCAGAAGCAAACTGAGCCACCAAATCTCTTTAAATCAGTGCTGACAGCCTAACCTGAGTTTATGAAGCTCCAGGCCACAGAAGAGGCCCTCAGCTCCAGAGCTGCACTGTGTGGGGTGAGCGCCTCTGACTCAAATGAACCAGAGCCTAGCTTCCCCTGTTTTCATCACCTTAACATTTACATTCAGAGAGCCTAGGGAAATGGATCTTTGAGACAGAATATTAACCTTTGCTATAGCAAAGTCTTGGTTGTCTTTAAGCCTCTAACAAAAAATGGTACTCCTTATATCCATTCTAGCCTCGAGTCTACTGGAAAGGTCACAACATGGGAGGAGCTCTGAGAGCAGGGAAATCTCAGGAAAGCTTAGAGCTTACAGGGACTGTAGTGACCATCTAAATTCCACTCCGGCACCTTATGCATGAGCAATCTCAAGCTGGGGAGAGGGGCGCGGTTTCCAGAACTTTTTGCAAAGTCACATTACTGGATGGTCAATGAACCATGACTGGAAATCATGTTACCTGACTATTCATTCACTATAATGAACATTTGTTGGTTACTACACTTGACCCTTGAGCGGTGCATGGGTTAGAGGCACTGCTTCCCATACAGTGGACAATCTGAGTGTGACTTTTGACTCCCTCCAAATTTAACTACTAATAGCCTACTGATGACATAATTCTTACTGGTAACAGAAAGCCAATCAACACATTATGTTATATAAATACATATATATATATATATATATATATATAACATATATATTCTTATAATATAACATATATATTCTTATAATAAAGTAGGCTACAGAAAAGAAAATGTTAAGAAAATCATAAGAGAGGATATATTTATAGTCTTGTACTCTTTTTACAGAAAAAAATCCATATATAAGTAAAATTGAACCTGCACGTGCCGTTCATGTTGTTCAAGGGTCAACTGTTTTTGTTGTGTGAGTCACAGATGGAACAGGCCTCGACTTCTCTTATGGAAGTCAGAGAGGCCACAAATCCCTCTCCCACTTTCTGGAAGCAGGAAGATAACCTAAGCTCACTCTCACCCAGCCCTATGATAATGTCCAACTTGCCTACGGCAAGTTGGTTCTGCCATTTGGTTCTGCCCCAAGAACAGACCACTTTGAGCAGAGCCATATACCTTAATGATAAATTTACCTGGTGATCAGTTCACTCACTGACCAATTTGCATTATGAACAGTTTACTTAAAATTCAAGCCTCTTTTGAGTATTTTTGCATTCATCTGGCTGCCATGTTTTGGGTTGTTGAGGGGGGCACCTTTTTTGGCATTTTTACAGATTTAAAAACTTAATTTCCTCTAAGGGTTTTTTCCCCCTGCTAAATTTTGCATTTGTGTGTGTGTGTGAGAGAGAGAGAAAGGGAGAGAGAGAGCTCTACACCCAATGTGGGGGTTGAACTCATGACCCCAAGATCAAGAGTGCATACTCTACCAACTGAGCCAGCCAGGCACCTTGTAAATCTTGTATTTCTGATTAAGTATTTAAGAAATGTGTCACCTTTTATAAACAATAAAGTCATTCACTGTTGTGGGAGTCTTTTAATAGTATATGAACCTTTCAACAACTGTAAGGGACTTATTTACAAGTGGGTATAGACTCTTCAAAGTTGTGTGCTCACAGCAAGAGACCCTTACTGAATCTGATATTCAAGGTATTATATTCAGAATAATCCTATGTTTGTTTGTTTGTTTTTTTAAAAGATTTTATTTATTTGACACACAGAGAGAGAAATCACAAGTAGGTAGAGAGAGAGGGGGAAGCAGGCTTCCTGCTGAGCAGAGAGCCCGATGTGGGGCTCGATCCCAGGATCCTGGGATCATGACTTGAGCCGAAGGCAGAGGCTTTAACCCACTGAGCCATCCAGGTGCCCCTCAATAGCATTTTGTATAACAAAACTGTGGAATGTAAAATGGTACAGCACTCTAGAAAATGATTTGGCAGTTTCTAGAAAACTAAGCACACACTTATCCTACAACCCAGCAGTTGCAGTCCTGGGCATTTATCCCAGAGGAATGAAAACTTATGTTCACACAAAAACCTGTACATGATTGTACATAGTAGCTTTATTTGTCATAGCCCCAAACTGGAAACAGCTAAAATGTCCTACAGTAGGTGAATGATTAAACCAACTATGGTACACCCATACTGCGTGCAATAATATTTACCTGCAAAAAGAACAAACTACTGATACAGGCAATAACTTGAATGGATCTCAGGGGCATTGTGCTTAAGTAAAACAAACAAACAAACAAACTTCCAATCTACTGCTGTGACTCCATTTATATAAAATTCTCAAAATGACAAAACTTTAGAAAAGGAGACCTGATTAGTAGCTACCAGGCACAGGGAAGGGTGGGCATGTGACTATTACAGGGTAGTACCAGGGAGATCTCTGCAGTGACACAAGAGTTTTGGTGGTTACTCAACTCTGCACACTTGATAAAGCAGCATATGCACACATCTTACCAACGTCAGGTCCTGGGTTTGATACTGTGCTATAGTTCCCAGAGCCGTAACCATTGAGCGAAACTTGAAGGGTTCAAGGATCTCTCTGTACTATCTTTGCAACTTCCTGTGAATATATAATTATTTCAAAATAGAAAGTTTTTAAAAAAAGAAAATTATGGTTGAAAGCATCACCTGATTTCTCAAATTTCCCTTCTATACTGGTCTGAAAAAAATTCTAGTCAAGTAGAAGGATGCTTATGCCTCTCATATGGAGAAGTCTTCTTTATGCCTTTTACAGCTTCATAATATTCCGTTTCATGTCTGTACCATATCTATTTTCTCATCTAAGCCCTGAATGTTTATTTCCATCTTTTGCCATTGTAAATTGTCATTATTCTAAATATCCACATATCACCTTATACATAAATTTCATCCATTCCCTTTATGACTATGTTTGTAATACAAAGTCTTTGAAGTGGCAAAACTGGTTTTCTTTTCTTTTCTTTTCTTTTTTTTAAGATTTTGTTTATTTACTTAGAGACTAAGAAAGACAGCATGAGAGGGGAAAGGGTCAGAGGGAGAAGCAGACTCCCTGTTGAGCAGGGAGCCCGATGTGGGACTCGATCCTGTGACTCTGGGATCATGACCTCAGCAGAAGGCAGTCGCTTAACCAACTGAGCCACTCAGGTGCCCCCCAAACTGGTTTTCTTAACAATTATACTGTATTGCTATATTATTCTGTTTTTTAAGCAACATATAAATTGTTTTCAAGAAGCTTCATTTCTGAAAATAGATCTTTATGCACACATTCTTAATGGCAAAAGTTTTTAGTCTACTTCAAGTTGTACATATTCAACATTAAAAAAAGATAAAAGCAGGGGTGCCTGGGTGGCTCAATGGGTTAAGTCTCTGCCTTCAGCTCAGGTCATGATCTCAGGGTCTTGGGATCGAGCCCCACATCGGGCTCTCTGCTCAGTGGGGAGCCTATTTCCCCCCTCTCTCTGCCTGTTGCTCTGCCTGCTTGTGATCTCTGTCTGTCAAATAAATAAATAAAATCTTTTTTTTTTTAAGATAAAAGCAGTAACAGCTAAAAATTAAAAACAAAATAACAAACAAAAAAAAGGAAAGACTGTTACATTCATTCCTTTACCATGAGGGGAGTACTATAGCACTTTTTAAGTCAAAGCAACAATTAGAACAGAGCCACGATAATTCTACTGTAAATACCTAGAAAGACACTGCAACTAATAATTGTTCTTTCATTACCTGGAACTGAGCTGTTACATTCAGTCAGCAAACCTTTCTGAGCAGTAAATAAATAAATAAAACATTTCTATTTTATTAACTTAAGCTCGTTATTTATGTATTGGTATTGATTTAAATACATTCTTAAATTTTTTAAAAATAGTCATTTATTGGGGCACCTGGGTGGCTCAGTGGGTTGAGCCGCTGCCTTCAGCTCGGGTCATGATCTCGTGTCCCGGGATCGAGTCCCGCATCGGGCTCTCTGCTCGGCAGGGAGCCTGCCTCCTCCTCTCTCTCTCTCTGCCTGCCTCTCTGCCTACTTGTGATCTCTCTCTGTCAAATAAATATCACCCTAAATAAATATCCTTTAAAAAAAAATAGTCATTTATTAGGGATAGAGAGAGTGAGAGAGAGTGAGCACAAGTGGGAAGGGTAGAGGTGGGGAGGCAAAGCGGGCTCTCTCTGAGCAAGGAGCCCTCCGTGGCTGGAAGAACCTGATCGCAGGACCCAGGGATCACAACCTAAGCTGAAGGCAGACGCTTAACTGACAGAGCCACCCAGGCGCCCCTTAAATAGATTTTTTTTTTAAAGAATTTAAGTAATCTCTACACCAATGGGTGGCTTGACCCAACAACCTCCAGATCAAGAGTCTCATGCTCTAGGGACTGAACCAGTCAAGCACCCCGACTTAAGTGCAGTTTTAAAGTTATACACTCACTATTATAATACAGTTCATTTTTACACAGATCCAGAGAAAATGTGAAATTCTGTCCACCTAAAAATAACAACTACACATAGAATAAGACTGGTGTTATTAATTCAGAGACATCTTCCAACACAGTATTATAAATAGGTGCTAACGTATTGAACAAAATGGCTTTCCTTCAGCCAAAAAACATCTTTTTAATCTAGTCAAGTAATCAGCGTCAAAATGTTTAGGATGCTACACAGCTCCTGGAAATGGGGCGCCGTATCCATCCTTTAAAAGTTCACGGTACAGCATGTGGGTGAAGCTTTCTGGGCAACCTTCCCCTCTTTCAGCCTTTGCTGCGGCGAAGCCAAAATGTGGGCTCATAGTCTGAGTTTTGCAACCCACAGAAAATGTGGCTAAGGCCGGAAAACAGACGTATTTACACTTTTGGAGGCCTCACGTTTCACGAGTCACATGGCTGGCCTGACACAGTGGCTTCCGCGCCTTCTGCGGCTTGCTACGGCCACTCAAGGGGAGCGGGCGCCCTCTAGGGCTGAGCCTGGGTACTGAAATAGTCACCGCCTCCTGGGGAAGGGACTGGGGGAATTCACCCGGACGGCTTTTCCTCAACAGCTCTGCTTCTAGAACTTACAGAAACTAAATTCTATCAGCAGTATCAGAAATAATCCTATGGACCGATGCGTGTGCGTACGAGCGCGTGCATGTGTACACACCCATAATATCCCCTTCAGAACCCCTAAAAAGAAGCAGGAAACCACTAAGGGTGCTTGCCCCTGGGTTGGGGGTGGGGGGAGACATCGCAAAAGAGACAGGGACAGGTGGAACACTCACTTTCCCTTCCCCCCCAAATTTATCATGAAAAACTTTCAAACATACAGAACAGGTGAAAGAATACTGCAATGAATTTCCACATACCACTTAGATGCCACAGCTCTTGTCATTTGTCACATTTGCTTTAGCTCTATATTTGTTTGCCTGAAATATAGGATTAAAGACCCACATGAGGGCGCCTGGGTGGCTCAGTGGGTTGGGCCGCTGCCTTCGGCTCAGGTCATGATCTCAGGGTCCTGGGATCGAGTCCCGCATCGGGCTCTCTGCTCGGCAGGGAGCCTGCTTCCTCCTCTCTCTCTCTGCCTGCCTCTCTGCCTACTTGTAATCTCTCTGTGTCAAATAAATAAATAAATAAATCTTTAAAAAAAAAAAAAAAAGACCCACATGAAAAATCATCTCTTTCACAGACAACATAATTGCCTATGTGGGCAATCCTATGGAACCTACAAAAAAGCTTCCAGAAATAATAAATGAATATAGCAAGGTTGCAGATTTTTTTTTTTTAAGATTTTATTTATTTATTTGACAGAGCCATTACAAGTAGGCAGAGAGGCAGGCAGAGAGGCAGACAGAGAGAGAGGGGAAGCAGGCTCCCTGCTAAGCAGAGAGCCCAATTCGGGGCTTGATCCCAGGACCCTGGGATCATGACCTGAGCCGAAGGCAGAGGCTTTAGCCCACTGAGCCACCCAGGCACCCCAGCAAGGTTGCAGATTAAATGTCCAACCACTGGAAACCACTATATTTTGATATATTAGCAGTAAAAAACTGGAAACTGAAAAAGTTTTACACATCATTTACAATAGTCTAAAAGGACAGAAATACTTAGACATAAATCTAATAAAATATGTGCAAGTCCTGAAAGTTGAAAACTACAATAGTCCAATGAAAGAAATCAAAGAAAACAAAGTTAAGGGAGAGACATGTTGTGAAAGTGGTTGGAAGATAGTATAGTTAGGATATAGTTCATCCAAAAATGTTCTAGTTTCCTCACTATTTCAATCGAAATTCTATTTTTTTTGTAGGTGGAGATAAGCTGATTATAAAAACAATTTTGAAAAAGAAGAGTAATGTTGGAAGACTTATACTACTTGACACAGCTAAAGTAATTAAGGCAGTATAATATTGAAGGGATAAACATAGAGATCAATGGAACAGAACAGGCAGTCCAACTATAGACCCACACAAAACAGTCAACTAAGGTGCAAAGGTAACTCAATGGAGAAAAGATGGTCTTTTTACCAAATGATGTTGAAACAAATGGACACCATCTGCAAAAAAAGAAAATTCAGGACCTAAACCTCACACATTAAATACAAATTAACTCCAGGCACCTGGGTGGCTCAGTGGGTTAAGTCTCTGCCTTCAGCTTAGGTCATGATCCCAGGGTCCTAGGATCGAGCCCCCCATCGGGCTCTCTGCTCGGCGGGGAGCCTGCTTCCCCACTCTCTCTGTGTGCCTCTCTCTACTTATGACCTCTGTCTGTCAAATAAATAAAATCTTAAAAAAATACAAATTAACTCAAAATGGATTATAGATCTAAATGTAAAACTATAAAACTTTAGAAGGAAACATCAAAGAAAACCTTTGCAATCTGGTGTTAGGCAAAGAGTTCTGAGATAAGATACCAAAATGTGACCCATAAAAGACAAATTTGGGGAATTGAATTTCATATAATTTTAAGACTTTTTCTCTACAAAAGACACTGTTAAGAAAATGAAAAGATATGCCACAGACTGTGAGAAAATATTTGAAAGTTAGATATTCAACACAGAACTTGTATCCAGAATATATATATATATATATATATATATATATATATATATATATAACTCAACTGTGAGAAACTTTCAAATGACCTAATAAAAAATGGGCAAGGGATTTAAACAGGTATTTCACCAAAGATGACATAGAAGTGGCCAATGAGTTGTTGAAGAGATGTTCAACATCATTAGCCATTAGGAAATGCAAATTAAAACCACGGTGATAATGGGGCGCTAGGTGGCTCAGTTGGTTAAGCAACTGCCTTTGGCTCAGGTCATGATCCTGGACTCCTGGGATTGAATCCCGCATCAGGCTCCTAGCTCCATTGGGAGTCAGCTTCTCCCTCTGACCTTCTCCCCTCTCATGCTCTCTCTCACTGTCTCTCTCTCAAATAAGTAAATAAAATCTTGGGGCACCTGGATGGCTCAGTGGGTTAAGCCTCTGCCTTCGGCTCGGGTCATGATCCCAGCGTCCTGGGATGGAGCCCTCCATCAGGCTCTCTGCTCGGCAGGGAGCCTGCTTCCCTTCCTCTCTCTCTCTCTGCCTACCTGTGATCTCTGTCAAATAAATAAATTAAATCTTAAAATAAATAAATAAATAAATAAAATCTTTTTAAAAAATCACCATGATGATATTACTAAACACCTAACAGAATGGCAAAAAAGCAAAAAGAACAAACAAATTATACTACCAAATGTTGGAGAGGATATGGAGCAGCTGGAACTCTCATACACTGGTGGTGAGAATAAAAAATGGTACAGCCACTCTAGAAAGCAGTTTGACACTTTCTTAGAAGTTAAATACATGTGGGGTGCCTGGGTGGCTCAATGGGTTAAAGTCTCTGCCTTCGGCTCAGGTCATGATCTCAGGGTCCTGGGATCGAGCCCCACATTGGGCTCTCTGCTTCCCCCCTACCCCCTGCCTGCCTCTCTGCCTACCTGTGATCTCTGTCTGTCAAAAAAAAAAAAAAAAAAGTTAAATACATGCACCATATGACCCAGCAATCCCAATCCCACACCATAGAGAAATACAAACATACATTTACATAAAACCCTATAAAAATTTTTTTGAATTTGCTCTATTCAGCATTGCCAAAAACTGGGAACAATTCAAATGTCCCTCAACAAGCAAATGGATAAACCAGTTGTGGTACATGCATACAGTTGAGTACTACTCAGCAAGAACAAACAATGAACTACTGATACACATGACAACTTGGATGAATCTCAAAAGTATTATGTGAGTGAAAGAAGTCAGACTCCAAAGTTATATACTGTATGATTTCATTTATATAACATTCTGGAAAAGGCAGTAGTATGGCAATAACACAGATTAGTGGTTATTGGGGATGGGAGCAAGGAGTGGGCTTTGTGAGAAGAGAAGGAGGGAGTTTTGGGGATCATAGGACTGTTCTGTATCCTCACTGTGGTTGTCAGCTTCAAAACTCTTCAAGCTGGACACACACACACACAGAACTTTACTGTATGCTCACTTAAAAATATGTTTTCAAAAAGCTAATCTTCGTGTAAACAAAGAGAGATCCAGATATACATGCTTATACACAAATGGTCCTTCTTGTAAATACACAGAAGAAATGAGTCATAGTGGCTGGCGAAGTGGGGAGAGGAAGCAAGGTAACGAAGGTTGGGGGAGGGTAGGGCAAGTACTTTTTAACTTTTTTTTTTATATACATTTTTAAGATTTTATTTATTCATCTGACAGACAGAGAACACAAGTAGGCAGAGAGTCAGGCAGAGATAGAGAGGGAAGTAGGCTCCCTGCTGAGCAGGGAGCCCAATGCGAGGCTCAATCCCAGGACCCTGAGATCATGACCCAAGCCTAAGGCAGAGGCTTAACCCACTGAGCCACCGAGGTGCCCCACTTTTTAACTTTCTGTACTTGAATTTTTTTTTCCTATAATGAAAAAAATCTCCTACTCAAAAATATTTTTGGAATTAAAAATAAAATATAAAACATAAAGGCAAATTAATAGATGAAAAATATGTAAAAATAATAAATCATATTTTGATCATAATTAAAAATCTTCCTTTTATTTTTAAATCTGTTAAGCTATTACATATTATCCCTTCCAAGCATTTTTCTATGCATACATACTTCTAGATAAAATTCAGATTATATTTCAAACTATTTTTATCCTGCTTTTTTCCTTTAATATTATTTCATAAATACTTTTGCATATTAATTCTTTAAAAATAGAATTTCAGGTATTATGTAATATTTCAACATCTGGATATATCCTAATTTATCTAAGTATTTTTCCAGATATTTAAATAGTTGAAAAACTGTCCTACTATATGAATATTTTCACATAAATTAATCAGAAGCAACCAAGATTTAAGAGGATAAATCCTTACAAGTAGAATAGCTAGGCCAAAGGAATATGTATATATTATAAAATATAAACACATTTATTTATATGGATGAACATATTTATTTGAAGGTTCTTAAGGATTGATTAACAAAATGCTTTTCAGAAACACTCGAACAATTAATACTGTGTATGAGTGTCCATTTCCCTGAACCCTTATAAATATGGATAAACTTTGTCAAATATTTAATAATTTGAAGGACCAAAAAATGGGGTCTCATTGATGTTTTAAATTCTATCCTTTGGGTATGAGTGAAGTCAGACATAATTCATGTTTTGTTGTTTTGTTTTTTTTTTTACATAATTCATGTTTGCTATCGTTTCTACTACTTTGTGAAAGTGTCCTCTTCATGCTCTTTGCCCATTTTCTATTGGGATTTTAGTGGTTTCTCCTTACTCCTTAGGAATTCTTTATGTATTAAGTATTTATATAAATATATTGCCATGTCTGTGACAAAGATTTCCCAGTATATTATTTGGTCTGTAATTTTATGAATTGTGTATGCTAATTAACAATAAATTAAAGAAAAATATTCTCACTATTAAAAAAAATACTATATAAAAGGTATAAAAAGAAAAGTAAGCGGTGCCTGGGTGGCTCAGTGGATTAAGCCTCTGCCTTCGGCTCAGGTCATGATCTCAGGGCCCTGGGATCAAGTCCCGCATCAGGCTCTCTGCTCATCAGGGAACCTGCTTCCCCCCTCTCTCTGTCTGTCTCTTTGCCTACTTGTGATCTCTCTCTCTCTCTGTCAAATAAATAAATAAAATATTTTTTTAAAAAAGGGGCGCCTGGGTGGCTCAGTGGTTTAAAACCTCTGCCTTTGGCTCAGGTCATGATCCCAGGGTCCTGGGATCAAGCCCCAAGTTGGGCTCTCTGCTCAGTGGGGAGCCTGCTTCCTTCTCTCTCTCTCTGCCTGCCTCTCTGCCTACTTATGATCTCTGTCAAATAAATAAAATATTTTTAAAAATAAATAAATAAATAATAAAAATTTTAAAAATTAAAAAAAAAGACAAGTAAAACATTTCTTGATCTCTATTAGTCAAATTCTACCCCTCAACTGTTTAGCCTCTCTTCACAATTTCTTATGAATTCTTTCAAAACACTTTTTTTATGAGTAAATATTTTTATTCCTGTATTTTATTACACAAATGGGATTCCATTTTTCTATTTATTTGACACAGAGAGAGAGCCTAAGCAGGAGGACAGGCAGAAAGAGGCTCCCAGCAGAGCAGGGGAAGCCCAATGTGGGACTCCATCCCAGGACCCCAGGATCATGACCTGAGCCTAAGGCAGTCACTTAACCAACTGAGACATTCAAGTGCCCAGGATTGCATTTTTTTCAGTTCATATCTCATCTTGTTTGGAGATTGTTTCCAATAAGCACATATGGTATATATGTAGAGATCTGTACATGTAGGTCTGCTTCATTCTCCCATTTTTATTAACAGAAGAGTGATATTCCATGGAAGGGATGTAACATGCTTCATTAAACCAGTTCCCAACTGATGGATATGCAAATGCTTCTAGTTTTTCCCTATTTCTACTTTTTAAAAATTTCCTTATCCAATATTCATTTATATATGAATTTGGTACAGGGTTTCCCACTTTTTTAACCTGTGAGGAAAGATAAGATCACTTTCATAAAAATGTATTTATAACGTATCATAGAAACCAGAGGCATTGGGTGCTTGGGTGGCTCAGTTGGTTGGGCAGCTGCCTTCAGCTCAGGTCATGAATCTGGAGTCCCAGGATTGAGTCCCACATCCGGCTCCCTGCTGAGCGGGGAGTCTGCTTCTCCCGATGACCTCTCCCCTCTCATGCTTTCTCTCTCTCATTCTCTCTCTCTCAAATAAATAAATAAATAAAATCTAAAAAAGAAAAAGAAAAAGAAACCAGAGGCATTGTTGTTGATAAAATAAGAATAATCACTAATATGCCACCTGTCCCTGAATACAAAGCATGTCTTCTCTGATTCATCCTGAGGGAACAAAAGGAGACATTCATTCACTGAGGCTTTTCGTGTGAAGTTTAAATTCTGCTGTGGTCACTTTCTTAAAAGAGGTTGACAGACATTAAGCACATGGAAAGGTGCTCAACACTGTTGATAATCAAGGAAACAAAAATTAAAACAACATGAGATATAAACCCATACCCAACAGGATAGCAAAATCTTAAAAACTGATATCATCCTATGTTGGTAAAGATTTGGAGCACCTTAGTTAAGAGGTTGCCTTAGGCTCTAGTCATGATCCTGGACTCCGGAGATCAAGCCCTGAATCGTGCTCACTGCTCAGCAGGGAATCTCCTCCCTAGACCCCTCACCCCACTCTCCTGCTTTCTCTCAAATAAATAAACACAAATCTTAAAAAATATATATTTGGAGTAACTGAAATGTGCTCATCTTGGTGGAAGGAATATAAAATAGTACCACCACTTTGGAGAATTATTTGGCATTTCTTTCTTTTTTCCTTTTTTAAAAAGATTTATTTATTTGCAGGGAGAGATCACAAGTAGGCAGAGAGGCAGACAGAGTGGGAGGGAGAAGCAGGCTCCCTGCAGAGCGGAGAGCCCGATGTGGGGCTCTATCCCAGGACCCTGAGATCATGACCTGAGCCAAAGGCAGAGGCCTAACCCACTGAGCCACCCAGGACCCCCATTATTTGGCATTTCTTGTAAAACTGAACATATACCTGCTCTATCTATGACCCAGAATTTTACTCCAAGAGAAACAGAAACATAGGCCTCATAATGACTTTAATATGTATATTCATAGCAGCTTTATCCATAATAGCCTCAAACTGGGAACAGCCTAGGTATCCATCAAAGAAATGGGTAAGCAACAACACAAAGGAGTGAACTGCAGTCAAGCTGATTCTAAAATTTATATTATAGGGTAAAAAACTAAAATAACCAAAATGATTTTGAAGAAGAAAAATGTAATAGGAATCACACTACCTGATTTTAGGCATTACAATATAGCTATAGCTATCAAGACAGTATGGTACTGGAGGAGAAGGGACAGAGCTACAGAACAATGGCACAGGATAGACTCTAGAAATACATCTACACAAGTTTGGCTAAATGATTTTTGACAAATATGCAAAAACAATTCAATCGAAAAAGTAGTTCTCTCAACAAATGGTATTGGAATAATTGGACATACTTGAGGAAAAAAAACAAAGATGTCAACCTAAACCTAAATATTATACAAAAATTAAAATAGATCATAGATCTAAATGGAAAACAAAACCATAGTACTTTTTAGTATATGTGCTGCCGAAGCGAGCACAACAAAACCATAGTACTTTTATAAAAAAGAAGAAAAATCTTTGTTATGCTGGTGTTAGATAAAAATTTCTCATATATGACACCAATAAAAGCATAATCCATAAAAGAAAAAAGTTGAAAAATTGGACTTCATCAAAATTAAAAACTCTTGCCTGTGAAGTATCTTTACAGGATGAAAAGACAACCCATAAACTGAAGAACATGTTTGCCTATCACATATCTGACAAAAGACTTGTATACGGAATCCATAAACAGTGCTCTGAAGACAATAGTAAGAAAATAATCTTATTATGCAAAAATCAATCAATGAAATAGATCACATAAACAGAATGAAGGGGGGAAAACTTCCTGGATACAGAAAAAGTATATGCCAAAATTCAACACCCTTTCATGTTAAAAACATTTGTTGGGCTAGAAATAGAAAGAAACCACCTCAACATAATAAAGCCCATATATAAAAAACCTATAGTTAAAATCAGCTAGCTCAATGGTGAAAAGCTGAACATTTTTCCTCTAAGATCAGGAAGCAGACAAAGATGCCTGCTTTTGATACTTCTACTCAATATAGTATTGGAAGCTCTAGTCAGAGCAATTAGGCAAGAAAAATAAAATAAAATCCAAACTGGAAAGGAAGACACAAAATTATTTCTTTTTACAGATGGCATGAACTTATACATAGAAAATCCCAAAGGGGCACCTGGGTGGCTCAGTGGGTTAAGCCTCTGCCTTCGG
The DNA here is from genome assembly GCF_030435805.1 of Mustela lutreola. Taxonomy (NCBI): domain Eukaryota; kingdom Metazoa; phylum Chordata; class Mammalia; order Carnivora; family Mustelidae; genus Mustela; species Mustela lutreola. The sequence goes on along the minus strand of NC_081291.1, from coordinate 27,068,089 downwards.
CTCAGGTCATGATCTCAGGGTCCTGGGATCGAGTTCCACATTGGGCTCCCTGCTCAGTGGGGAGCCTGATCCCAAAGATTACACACACACACACACACACACCTGTTAGAATAAAATTCAGCAAGGATATGAAATCAGCACTCAAAAATCAGGTGCATTTCTATACACTGACAATGGATAAGATGAAAAGGGGATTAAGAAAAGCATTCCAAGGGGGCGCCTGGGTGGCTCAGTGTGTTGAGCTGCTGCCTTCGGCTCAGGTCATGATCCCGGGGTCCTGGGATCGAGTCCCGCATCGGGCTCTCTGCTCAGCAGGGAGCCCGCTTCCTTTCCTCTCTCTCTGCCTGCCTCTCTGCCTACTTGTGATCTCTCTCTGTCAAATAAATAAATAAAATCTTAAAAAAAAGAAAAAAAGAAAAGCATTCCACTCATAATAGCATCCAAAAGAACATAATAATTAGGAATTAACTTAACCAAGGAGGCTAAAGACTTAAACACTGGAAACTATAAGACACTGTTAAAGGAAACTGAAGACAACACAAATACATAAAAGATATCCTGTGTTCATAGACTGGAAGGCTTTATATTGTTAAGATGTCAACACCACCCAAAGCAATCTACAGATCTAGTGCAATCTCTATCAAAATCCTAATGACAGTGTTTACAGAAATAGTAAAACCCATCCTAAAGTTCACATGGAATCTCAAGGAACCTCAACTAGACAAAATAATCTTGAAAAAGAATAACAAAGCTGGAGGACTCAACTTCTGATTTCAAAACTTACTACCAAGCTATAGTAATCAAAACAGTGTGGTACTGGGGCGCCTGGGTGGGTCAGTCAGTGGGGCGTCTAACCCTTGGTTTTGGCTCCAGTTATGATCTCAGGGTCCTGGGATTGAGCCCTGCATTGGGCTCCCCACTTAGCAGGGAATCTGCTTATTCTTTTCCCTTTGCTGCTCCTCCTTCTCTCTCTCTGTCAAATAAATATATAAAATCTTTAAAAACAAAACAAAACAAACCTGTGTGGTACTGACATAAATATAGGCATGGAAACCAAAAAATAAACTAGAAAGGTCAAAAGAAAACTCTCCCATATATGGCCAAATCATTTTCAACAAGGGTACCATGACAGTCAACATGGAAAGGACAGTGTTTTCAACAAATGGTATTGGGAAAACTGGATATCTACATGCAAAAGAATGAAATTGGGCCCGACTTTATATGGAATACAAAAATTAACTCAAAAGGGGTCAAAGACCTAAACATAAGAGCTAATACTATAAAACTCCTAGAAGAAAATATAGGAAAAACGCTTCACGATATTGAATTTAGGAATGATTTCTTAGATATGTTAAATCAGAAACAAATGGAGGAGGGGCAAGTGGCCGGCTCAGTCAGAAGAGCTTGCAGTTCTCGATCTCAGGGGGTTCATGAGTTCCAACACCATGCTGAGTGTAAAGATTATTAAAAAAAAAAAAAAAAAAATTAGTAAACTACTGATACACTCAACATGGATAAATCTCAAAAACACTTTGCTGAGCCAGACACAAGAGTACGCGTCTTATAATTGCCTTTATTTCAAGTTCGAGAACAGGCAAATTAAGTTACAATGATGGAAATTAGATCTGTGGTTCCCTGTGCAGGTGATGTGTGGGGAATGACTGGGAGGAAACATGGAGGGAACTTTGAGGTGGTAGGAATGCGCATTTTACTGTGTTTAAATTATGTCTGAAAAGGGAGGGTGAGTGAAAAATCCCTCTTAATAAATCTCGTTTGAAATGCCCAAGCCATAAATCAATCAATCAATCAATCAATAATTTGGTCAAGCCCATAGAAGGTTGAAAATTTTGGGTACTCTACACATTCAGAGAAACTTCTCTAGTAACAAACTATAGAAATGATCCCTGAAAGTATAGTCTTGAAGGTTGAAAATTTTGGATGAAGGACTTTCTGAGACTTTGTGAGGACTGACAACCCAAAGTGACTTGAGGACAACTGGAGGTAACAGCAATCACCTGAGAGGGTTCCTGTGAGAATTAAAGGAGCTGTAAAGCGCTTACCACAATGCTTGGCACACAGTAGGTGCTTAATGCATCAGTGAAAGCTCTGGTTCGCATTCCAGGGAACAGACTGAGCGCGGTCGCGGAAGACCGGACTCGCTCCTAATGTGGTTAAGTTCCCTGTCACTAGAGTGCGCAAGCGACCTCTGGTGCCCTGAGGGTTTCAGTGCCCTCAAAAGGCTGACCTAACAGCCTCAAGTTATGTTCCTTAGAGTCTGACTTTCCGTCTCCGTGCTTCAAGCACCACCACTTATGAAAGCGTCCCCGACACGCAGCCCGCAATGCAGCAACCTCCGCTCTCGAGGAAGTTCGGAGAGTCCACCCGAGAAACAGCTGTGGAACCACCCCACGCGCCACCTCAGCCCCGCCCCTCGGCCCCTCACCCCTGAGGGGATGGGCAGAGCACGCAGGCGCCGCGCCCTGCCATTGGCTCGAGCTGGCGGGGGAGGCGGGGCCTGACTAGACTGCGGTCCTGCTGTGTTGTCATTCGGCGACGGCTAGAGGACACAGTCAAGATGGCGGCAGTGTCTGGCCTGATGCGGAGACCCCTTGAACAGGTACACAGCGGCACGCGTGCCTGCGCGCGATTCCTGCCTACCTTGCGTCCCCTCTCAGCGTCTTCTCTCTCCCCGCCAGGTCTCCGGGCTGCTGAGGAGGCGCTTCCACCGGACGGCGCCGGCGGCGCTGCAGGTAAGTGGCCTGGACGCCCGCCGGGGCAGGGAGGGGGCCGTCCATCTCCGGGCGGAGGCGGGGGACGCGCCTGCGCCATGGGGAGAGGGACAGCAGCGGGCCCTGGAGTCTACGGATTCCGACGTCCAGCCTGGGATTCGTCGTGCTTCTGTTGGGACCCAGCACCGGACACACCAGCATATCACCCCCGCCAGGCTCATTGGGAATCTGTGGGGCGGTCTGACTACACTAGACTTGACGCTTCTTCCCTCACCCGCCTTTTAAATCTTTACTGTACTAAAATACATAAATCCAATGTTCCCATTTTGAAGTGTATATTCAGCGGCACTAAGTCCAATTACTGCGTTGTGAGACCGTCACCACCATCCGTCTTTAGAACTTTGTCACCATCACAATCAGAAACTCTACCCCTTAAACAGGAACTTCCCATATCCCCCAGCTCCTGGTAACCTCTATTGCACTTTCTGGGCCTGTGAATTTATCTATTCTAGGTACGTCCTGTAAGTGGAATCCTACATTGTTCTTTAGGTCTGCTTTATTTCACTTTGCATGGTTGTTTTCAAGGTTCACGTATGTTACAGCATGTGTCAGAATTTCATTTTTTTAAAAGATTTTATTTATTTATTTGACAGATCACAAGTAGGCAGGGAGGCAGGCTCCCCGCTGAGCAAAGAGCCCGGGCTCCATCCCAGGACCCTGAGATCATGACCCCAGCCGAAGGCAGAGGCTTAACCCACTGAACCACCCAGGCGCCCTTCATTTCTTTTTTTAAGGCTAATATTCTGTCTTATGCATATACCACATCTTGTTCATCCATTCATCTGTTGATGGATATTTGGGTGTTTTCACCTTTTGGATTTGTGAATAATGCTGCTGAGAACATTGGTGTGCAAGTGTCTGAGTCCCTGCTTTTATTTCTTTTGAGCATCCATCTAGAATTGGAATTGTTGGATCATATAGTAATTCTGTGTTCAACTCTTTGAGGAATTTCCCACTCTCCCCTTTTTTTTTTTATTAGAGGATTCTGCCAGTCTGTTTAGTAAAATAACTTGTAGATTCTGAAGGTAGTGTTTGGAAGTGCCTGGTACCTAGTGAGTGCTCAAAACATAGTTTTATATGGGCGTCCTTAACAGTTCTCTGTCCCACGCTATACCAAGTGTGGAAATAAACAACCCAGTATAATTTCTACTTAGGAAACTACTTATGAGCTGGTCTGGCCAATAAAGAGATTTTTGTTAAGTTTAGAGGCACATCAAGAAAAAAGTGTTCGGGGGGCGCCTGGGTGGCTCAGTGGGTTAAGCCGCTGCCTTCGGCTCGGGTCGTGATCCCAGGGTCCTGGGATCGAGCCCCACATCGGGCTCTCTGCTCAGCAGGGAGCCTGCTTCCCTCTCTCTCTCTGCCTGCCTCTCCATCTACTTGTGGTTTCTCTCTGTCAAATAAATAAATAAAATCTTTAAAAAAAAAAAAAAAAGAAAAGAAAAAGAAAAAAGTGTTCGGGGGGTGCCTGGGTGGCTCAGTGGGTTAAAGCCTCTGCCTTTGGCTCAGGTCATGATCCCCGGGGTCCTGGGATTGAGCCCCACATCAGGCTCTCTGCTCAGCAGGAAGCCTGCTTTCCCCTCTCTCTCTTTCTCTGCCTCTCTGCATACTTGTGATCTCTGTCTGTCAAATAAATAAATAAAATCTTTAAAAAAAAAAAAGTTCAGTAAACTCACTAACAAATCCAGTGAGGCTGTATGATAAAAATGTTACTTTTCTAATTCTTTGAACTTTTAAAGAGAAGCCTGTTCTAGCGATAGTTTTTATATTATGTGCTGTAGGCAACCTAGGTAATTATAAAAGGAGAGAACCTCAGTAGTATCTGAGATAATTCTGCAGTAATCCTTGTTGATTGTTTTCCCCATACCTGTGACAGGTGACAGTTCGTGATGCTATAAACCAAGGTATGGATGAGGAGCTGGAAAGAGATGAGAAGGTATTTCTGCTTGGGGAAGAAGTTGCCCAGTATGATGGGGCATATAAGGTAACCCAAAATACAATAAAGCAATATACATTGAGGTGGCTTTTGGCCCCCATATACACTTAAAAGTAATGAGATCATCGTGTAATTTTAGGTTAGTCGAGGCCTGTGGAAGAAATACGGAGATAAGAGGATCATAGACACTCCCATATCTGAAGTAAGTCTTCCATCAGGAAGCGGACCTTTCAGGGGCATGTTAAAGTGTACGCTGTTCTGATTTTTATGCATTTTCACTTGTGTTTATATTTTACTTATAGATGGGCTTTGCTGGAATTGCCGTGGGTGCAGCTATGGTATGGAATCCTCTTTATGAATCTCATCCAAAGATACTTCTTTTAACATGACCTTTTAAAAATATCGTTTGAATTTTGGAGTGGTTGCCACTTTTTATCACTTTTCAGTTTTTCAAAGATCTTTGTTTCTGATTTGACAGGCTGGGTTGAGGCCCATTTGTGAATTTATGACCTTCAATTTCTCTATGCAAGCCATTGACCAGGTTATAAACTCAGCTGCCAAGACCTACTACATGTCGGGGGGCCTTCAGCCTGTGCCCATAGTCTTCAGGGGGCCCAATGGCGCCTCAGCAGGAGTGGCTGCCCAGCACTCACAGTGCTTTGCTGCCTGGTATGGGCACTGCCCAGGCCTAAAGGTCGTCAGCCCCTGGAATTCAGAGGATGCAAAAGGACTTATTAAATCAGCCATTCGGGATAATAATCCAGGTCAGTAGAATGACCCTTGGGTCTCTTTTGAACCTTAAAGAACTAAGTCGCAATCTTTGCCTGGAGGGAAGCCGTTAAAGCTTCTAGTTAGGCTTAGATATATCATATAAAATGTCAATTAATGGGGCGCCTGGGTGGCTCAATGGGTTAAGCCGCTGCCTTCGGCTCGGGTCATGATCTCAGGGTCCTGGGATCAAGTCCCGCATCGGGCTTTCTGCTCAGTGGGGAGCCTGCTTCCTCCTCTCTCTCTCTGCCTGCCTCTCTGCCTACTTGTGATCTCTCTCTGTCAAATAAATAAAATCTTTAAAAAAAAAAAAAGTCAATTAATGATTTAGAGATATGGTAAAGACTGTTTTCAAAAAGGTTGTTTTGTTTTTGCTTTTCTGACTGTAAAGGGGCCTGCTAGGTACCTACAATGCTGATTTAACTACAATAGATAAAATTAGGATTGACCAGAATATAAATGTTGGTACCTAAACCATCCTCTCAAGGCTACTAGACACAATAGTTGTGAGGCTTCCTACTTTCACAGTGAAACTTTTTGCAAAATGAGTCATAGTGTTGTATATACATTTGGTCATGTAGTTACTTCTGTTAAATATTTGTATTTTTCAGTGGTGGTGCTAGAGAATGAACTGATGTATGGAGTTCCTTTTGAATTACCCTCAGAAGCTCAGTCAAAAGATTTTCTGATTCCCATTGGAAAAGCCAAAATAGAAAGACAAGGTAAGAGCACTTAGTACATCTTAAATATTATTTGTAATCTAGCCCCTGTATTTATGTTGGTCAAATTCTTTTTTTTTGTTTTTTTAGAGGTGGGGGAAGGTCAGCAGTGGCAGGCTAGAGATAGGGGGGAGAATCTTAAGCAGGCTCTATGCCCAGCCCAGAGCTTGACTAGGGCTTAATCTCATTACCCTAAGATCATGACTTAAGCTTAAGTCCAACAGTTGGATGCTTAACTGACTGAGCCTGCCAGACGCACCTAGTCAAATTCATTCTTGAAGTTACTTGCCTTTTACTTTGATTAGGAAATTATAGGATGAGATCAAGTTAAGAAAATGTGTCCTGTTTTGCTTATACATTTATGCTTCCTAATTCTCAGTCCAGTAGATTTGTATTTCATCTCACCTCCCTGGAATGGAGTTGAGTTGAAGATTTTACAAATGAGCAAGAGCCACAGTGGCTGTGGGGCAGTACAGCATCTTTGGTTTCAACCTGGCCTCTGATCTGTGACCACTTTGTTTCAGGGACACACATAACTGTAGTTGCCCATTCAAGACCTGTGGGCCACTGCTTAGAAGCTGCAACAGTGCTATCCAAAGAGGGAATTGAATGTGAGGTATGTGGACATTCACTTCTGGAAAAATCAGAAAGTTTCCTTTTAAAATTAAGACCCAGAAATAAGAGTTTGAATTCTTTAACAGGTTAACTGAGTGTAAAATCTTGCTTTGCAAATACCTAGCTTTTTATTGTGTAGGTTCTAGATCTGTTACAGTATTACCTGCTTTTTCAAGTTGGAATCCAGCCTTGGAGCTGGAGTTCAGGAGAGGGGCAGACTTAGAAATCAGGGTCTAACTCCTTCACGTCAGGACCTGCCACTTGCTGGTTACACTTGGGCAAGATCTGTACTCTTAATCTCAGCCACATCAGCTGTAAACTGAGGAGAATACACTTACTGTCCCCTTGGGGTGGTTGTGGGAATCACACAGTGTAGCACCTGGTGCACAGTGAGCAGTCAGTTGGTAGTTATTAGTTGTTTTGACAAGAAGTAAGTTAGCAAAGGAGGATAAGTGAATTCTTAACCACTTGTGGTAGAGATAAAGATTTTCATTTTAATTACAATTTCCCGTTTTACATTTTGTTCTTGGATAGGCAGATTCGATCTTCCTAGACCCAGAGATTAACAGGAAGTAAGAGAGGGAGTGGTATTACGGGGATGAGACTACATTTGTGGTGCAGTGGCTCTACAAATCATATCTATGTTGTCTGTTTAGGTGATAAATATGCGAACCATCAGACCAATGGACATTGAAACAATAGAAGCCAGTGTCATGAAGACCAATCATCTTGTAACTGTGGAAGGAGGCTGGCCACAGTTTGGAGTAGGAGCTGAAGTTTGTGCCAGGATCATGGAAGGTATTTCAGAGAAACTGGTTCTAGAATACTCAAACTGTAATAAATAGTGTGTACCTTGATACTGGACAGAGATTAGAAGCTAGGCCAATAGTCTTAACTTGTCACCTTGGCATTTTTCATTTGGGTCGATGGGTGTTTTTGGTGGGGGAGGAGTAAATGTTTTTTAAAAAGCCAGAAACAGTCCTGGTAATGAGTATTCCTTTAGAATTTTCTCTCTTTTGGAGAGCCATACCTCCTATGGGAAGGTAGTGGTGCTCAGTGGCTTTTCTTGCCTCTCAGTTAGCCTCCTTCTCTCCTAGGCCCTGCATTCAATTTCCTGGATGCTCCTGCAGTTCGTGTCACTGGTGCTGACGTCCCCATGCCTTATGCAAAGATTCTAGAAGACAACTCTATACCTCAGGTTAAAGACATCATATTTGCAATAAAGAAAACATTAAATATTTAATTTGGACTTGAATTTCAAGTCGTTGGGATTTACTTAAAATACTTGCTGTCTACTTGACCTGGATTGTACTGTAAGACCTTATGATTCATAAAGTTATCTCTAAAGCAACAACACGTATGTTTTTGTACTTGGAAGAATTTAAATGTGCTTGTATGTGGAAAAAACTCCTCTCCTGCCCTAGACTCCATGGGGTTTTTTTCTGGTCTGTTACAATCACCACATTCTTTGAATAAGGCTAATGTAAAATTTTAACCTCTCATAAGGACAGGTATGAATGTGGCAGAGTTTTGCAGAAATATGTATCCAAAAAGGACAACCTGTATGTAAAGGTAAAAGCTATCATCTACATTTACTATTAAATTGTTTTGATAAGGAATAAAAGAATTCCTAATATGACTAATTGTAATTTTATATTCTTGAAGTAATAAACATGGGGTGGGTGGAGGTCTTAAAATTCTGCTAAGAATTTCTGTTAAGAAATGAGCAACACTAATCACCTAAACTGCCATCACATTTGTAACAGGAACTTGTCCACAGACTCTTCAAATGCCCAATTGTAATCGGGTTCCCCTCCAAATAAACCAAAATTCATGTCAAATATTTTTCCCATTGCCAAAAAAGACATTCTACCATATGCTGTCCTCTTTAGAAGTTGAGACAGAGGGCGCCTGGGTGGCTCAGTGGGTTAGGCCGCTGCCTTCGGCTCAGGTCATGATCTCAGGATCCTGGGATCGAGTCCCGTATCAGGCTCTCCGCTCAGCGGGGAGCCTGCTTCCCTCTCTCTCTGCCTGCCTCTCCGTCTACTTGTGATTTCTCTCTGTCAAGTAAATAAATAAAATCTTTAAAAAAAAAAAAAAAAAGTTGAGACAGAAAACACAATTAGTTATAGAAGCATACAAAGGGTGCCTAATTTAAATAGCAAGACAGGATTGTTAGCTTTTAGTAATTAAGAGGGAAAATATGACAAAAAGGAGACATCAGGTAGGTAAGAAGGAAACCAGAAATACTGTATGGATCTATTTTTTTATAAAAATTCCCACAAAAAATCCCCACTTCAAATGCCTAGCCAAGCTACAGACACATTTTCTTGACATAGTTTATTTTAATAAAAAATACAGCTGAACATTTATCACAGATTAAATGAAACTATACACAATGACATTCTCTCTGCATAGTAACCAACACTGATGTGTGTATTTGAATTTTTAAATGGATTACTGATAATCCTTTAAAGTGCAATTTATTTAAGGGTTTAAACAAATAATAGGATAAAGGATCTAATAAATGAGTAACATTAGAAAGATGATGTATTTGGATAAATCTTTCAAAAATCAGAACTGATTTCTGTGGATGCCAAATTTACTTGTGTTGTAATAATAACCCACCCCCCCCAAACCACAAACTTGACTTTATTGCTGAGGATTAAGGAGATCCTCTAATCCGGAAAGCGCTTTTCCTGATCTTAACATTTTCTGCCTGTCCAATATACTCTAACTAAAAGGAACTATGAGTCGAGTGGTTGCTTTCACAGCCCTGAGTTCTATAACCACAATGGTATTCCTGTTAGAACCTAGAGAGGGTTCCGGACTTGACTTGCCTGTCTATCCGAATGGAAAAGGAAGAACTCAGTTGCTTCTCTCACTCCACGACATAACTAGGCTTCAGACTACAGTGTTAATAATGTCTAAGATGAAATAAGGTAGCAAAAATGGGAGTTGTCTAAGAAATAACCAGAAAATGCTTTATAGAGAAATGAGAGGAACGTTTCTGGGAGCTGTCTGATGGGAGAGGAGGGATTGCAACACAAAGGTCATTCACTGCTGTGACTGGACGTGGTCATTGCTTTTGTGTCCCTTTCCTTCAGTGAGTGAAAAGGCTGACTCCAAAATGCTGCTGCCCCCGAAAGATGCCCATTAGAGGATGAACCAGACTCCTTTAAAATGGCAATAAAGGAGCAAAATAAATATTTCTTAAGGCAGAAATGCCAGCCTGACTTTATTCTATTTGAATATTCCCCTCTTGAGAAGCTTCTTGTACAAGCATCTGCAAGACAGCAAGTGGCTGTCCTGGCTCATTCATCCGGAGAGAGTACTTCAGGGACTGGAGGTGGGAGGAAAAAACAAAGAACTTTTCCCTCCAAATGTAAACACGAAGCTTTAGCCGATCTTAGGAGCACTATGATCACAGGTTTCGGCTTTCCTCAAAGTTCCCTTTTGGAAATTCTGGATGGAGCTGAGTAAGGCCCCGCGGCTCACACCATTCACAGCCTGGGGCAGGAGCTGTGTAGGCGCCTCTGTGCTCGCAGGAAGCAAGGGAGCTGCTGGTGGTGGAGGCGGAGGTGGAGGAGGTGGAGGTAATGCAGACATCCCTGGGTGGGGGACAGAGAAAGGGGACAGTCAGTATCATCTCTACCAACCCCCCCGGCACACATGCTACTGCTCAGTCCTAGGTAGAAGGGACTTCGACGAGCCTGCCAATGTTTTCCTGCAGAGGGACCAAGATACCCAGTTCTATGTGGTTTTTTTTAAATGCTGAACAAGAAAACTAGAAGCATCAAAGGGGAATTAATTAAAGGTTGCCATTTCCCCCAGGTAATAAGTCATCTAAGACTGAATATCATAGATGATATGAAACTCTACACAGTGACATTCTCCCTGCATAGGTGAGGCTCTAACTCCATTTCCAAATTTTAGCAGTGGTCCCCAAAGAAAAGTTCCATCGGCTGCTTCAGGCAGGTCCGGGGCACCTACTGAGCCAGTAAGTCAAGACAGACATTTGTATGCACAGAGTTGGGCTACCTGAGTATCAATCACTGACAAAGGACGAACATTTCTTTAGCTGCCCCAACACACACAATATTTGAAGGATGTGATTTAACAGAAAATGACAAGCCACTCAGGATGCTAGGCAAAGAACAGTGCCTGCTGGGTTTGAGGGTTCCCCAGGGGCGTGTGTCTTGAATAATCATTTTCTATTAGGCTGCATTAAAGAAATATAAAATGCTAGTAACTGTTAGCAGCGCAAAGCAGGGGGCAGAAGGCTCTCTCCCTGGCAACAGTCTTCTCGAGGAGTCTTCCTCGGGACCTTCCTTCCACGGGGCTTCACCCCGGAACAGAACGGAGCTGCAATAACCCTACACCTTCGCTGAGCATCAGGAGCGACTCCGCCCAAGTGGACAAAGAGAAGGGAACTGGACACATATCTAAAGCTTCCCTTAGCGTCCAGGCATGCCAACACGTGGCAGTTACAGTTTTGAATCGATGAATGAGTTACTCTCCTAGGACAAAATAAAAGCTGAATACATCCAAAGACCTGCTTTAAAGAACTTGCTGGTGCGGCAGAGTTACGTGTCCTGTCATCTGGGAATCCTGCAGCTCTCGGTAACTCCCCTGTTTCTGGCCTTAGTCTCAGCCCCTCCTAGGTCTACACAGCAACACATCCTGTTAGGTGTCCCTCCCCTCTAACCTGCTGCCCAGCTGTGCTGGTAACAAGTAAACACACCCTTCACCACCTGAGTGTCTATGGTTAAGTGGTTCAGGATCACCAAGTATTTAGCTAAGAGCATCCTTTTCACCGAGCGTGACACATAACAGTTCAAAGTCTTGTATTTCATGGAAGACCACTTACCTTCATCTCTTACTCAAACCTAAGCCAGCTGCAATTAAAGAATCACACAGACACATACATTCATGCTCTGCAATCTTAGAATTCTCAAACGGTGAAAATACAGCAATATGAATAAACACTAAATACAGACAAATGAACAAAATGTAATTCTCACTGGTACTACATAGGAACAACCAATGAATGAAGTCCTAGTATGTTCTCTGCCAGGATGACTTGGGGAAAAATGTTCGCAGCTGTGTGTTACAGGGTTACAAAGATAAAAAGGACTTTAAACCCACAATGTTTGCTGAGGTGAGAAGAGCAGAGAGAATAAGCATGCTAGAAGAGGGTTTTGGAGAGTGGCCAGTGAAATCCCAGGAGGAAGGGGGTGTCTCTGAAGGCTCTTGGGACTCAACAGCAGCACCAAGAGTGCCCCAAGGAGCCAGCAGGTGACTCCGCAGTGCCGCCCACTGGCCAGCATCTGGGTTTGACATTCAGTGCCTGCCGTGTATCAGAAGGGGCTCCAGAATTTTCGGAGAGAAGAGGCACTGCAGGTTCCAAGAGGGAAGACAGGCTCTGGGCTGCAATAGCACTGGTTTTGTGCTAAAGGCACAGAAGAGCCATTCAGAGACCTGCTACCCCTTCAGCCTGGGACTCTGGTAGGCTAGCTAGAGTGGGTCTCAGCTGCTGGACCTGGATCTAGGTTGCCTCTTGGCACAGAATAAATCTGCTTGGCCCTCATGAGGAGCCCAACCTCAACTTTGGCTGCATTACCAGCCACTCAAAATTAAAAGTGCAAATTGACTATCTCAGAGTATTCCCATACTCTGGGGGTGATATTTAGTACCTGGATCTGTATTTTTCCACATAAAGTTTGAGATTGTTATGGCTTTAAATGAATCTCCTTGAATAAGTAGGTAGCATAAATAAATAGACGGTCCCAAGTGTCAAAGAGTAACCTGTGCTTATAAAGCAAATGAGACGTTGAAGGTCTGTGCCAAAAGAGAGGCTGTTCATCCAAGGGTAAGGAACAAAGTAACCCTGGCATCTGTCCCCAGGAGGCCGGACCAGACCCAAAGGGCCTAACGGTCCCACGAGGCCCACTTTCCTTACTGGGCCTGAGACAATGAGGGCTGATATTCAGGTGTACAACAAGGGCAAGGCCAGACCTCATCTTGCCAGCTCAGAACACTCTGGAAGTGGGGAGGAAGTCCACGGTTAGAAGACCAGGAGTAGAAGAAGCAAGAACAGACCCAGGGACTCAGCCACTGACTGCAGGCCCAACACCAAGATTTTTTGGCCTTTTCTTTTTACCTTCTCTATAGTCCACAAGCTTCCTTTAAAGTTTGTGGGGGCTTAAGCTACAACACGTTCTAACAGTTGGCAATACTGATAGGGGTCAAATTCAGAACTGGCTATGTGGCCTGAGGCAGGCCTGACAGCCACCGACTCCTCCCCGCCAACAGGTCCCAACAGCCCTTACCCCCAGGCCACAGACAAGACCAGACAGATTCTGTTACATTGGTGGTTAATTAGAATTTAAATTAAAAATTTAAAGGGGGGGATGTTGGTTGCTAACTGAATTCACGCAGCTTTGAAAAATACTGGCTTCCAAACCCAGGATGAGGGATGCTCCGAAACAGTTCTCTTCCATCCTACCTACTCCTAGTCAAAAATCCCAAAGCCAGCTACTCTATCCTCCCCAGAATCTCATTCACCAAACTGAGAACCTGGCAATCCAGAGCCTCAGTTAGATCTAGGGTGGAAAGCCTTGCCAGAAAGACCCTCACCAGCCTTGGCGAAAGAACGTCTGGGGACTGCCCTTTCTTTGGGGCCAGTTTTAGCAGTGGGCCATCTACAAGTCTCTGCAGGTCTGTCTTTGTGGTCTGCGAATAGAAGCAGGGAGACCACAGGGCCACCAGACCAACACCAGACCTGCTAGCCAACCTCGAGAGGGAGCAGATAGCAGTGACCCCTGGAAGCAGACTGCGCTCCCAGCTCTTGGCAACTGCCTTTGTATTTTTCCTCAGGTAGATGAGAAGGCTGCACTCTTGTCCCAACGCAAGAATTAGTAGGGATATTCTAGAGAACTGTTTTTCCCTACTGTCCGTTATAAAAGCCGGTGAACTGTCTTCCTAAAATCAAGAACTCAGCCAGCTAACACTCTTTCCCTGCATCAGAGTAACAGGGAACCAATATTTTTGCTGCACCAACACTGTGGGATCCTGCTTTCCAAAATGAAAATATAACAAAATGCCATGCAGTTGATTTGCAGGTTTTGAGCTGTGTTTTAAAACTACAATCAGAGTGGAAATGAAGATTTTGAAGGTCATGGTGAAAATGAAATGAATGTAGATGAAGTCATTTGGGTGCTTTTTAAAGATGCTGTATTTCGTTTAGATGTTCAGATAAGGAAATCGTCCCAAATCTGCTTTCCCATTTGTTCATCACTTCTGCGATCTCCACACACTGGGCCCCATTTCACATCCAGAAACAGAGCATCTTTAAAGTTAGAGAAATCAGTATAGCTTACTTTACCGAAAATTCACGTTCAAAATGGTGCATGCTCTACTGAAAACAGCAAAGAAAGAGAAAGAGAGAGAGAGAGGGGACACATGTCATTATTCAGATTTCAGTGTCTGTTAAGCAAATAGTAAGAGACAGCAAAATATTAGTCTGCACCACATGCTGATTCTTCTCACTGCCAAGCTAAGACCCACTTCACTGCAAAATGCACTGGTTTGTAAACAAGACGGTGACTATTTTAGAACACGGAAAATAGGCTCAGACAGTAATCAGCGAGTCAACGTGCTAACAGAGTTGCCAGATAATCGCTTTCCTCTTCATACTTTTTTTCTGTGTCCCTGCCCCTGGAGCCATTTAGATGGGATTTTTTTTTTAAGATTTTATTTATTTATTTGACAGAGAGAGATCACAAGTAGGCAGAGAGGCAGGCAGAGAGAAAGGGGGAAGCAGACTCCCCGCCAAGCAGACAGCCCGACGTGGGGCTCGATCCCAGGACCCTGAGACCATGACCCGAGCCGAAGGCAGAGGCTTAACCCACTGAGCCACCCAGGTGCCCCTAGATGGGATTTTTATTTGTTTATAAGCACAACACTTACTTCAGAAGACCTGTGAAGGTTTTAATCCCCGCCCCCCACCAAAGTGGAGTGAGTACAGGAAGTGCAATTAGTTCTACTGCTAAATAAGGACAGCTTATCAAGAAGGGAGAAAAACTAGAACTCATCACTTTTCCTCAAATCTTCTATAATCTAAAATGGAGACCTGCCTTTTTAAAGCTGGGAAGAGCACGAGCACAGGGAAGGTCGAAGGCGGAGTTCCTGGGCAGGGGCAAGTCACACCTCCCCCAAGGCCACCTTCTACAGGCTGAATTTGGGCAGGGAGTGACATTTGCTTACTTGTGGCTATAAAACTATTAAAGAGAAAACAAGCCAGGCAAACATGGCTCTTGTCTTCCTTTTAACTGACTAGATTCCAGGGTAAATGTGAAGGATAATGCTCTTCCTGACAGAATCCCAGAGTTCCTGATGAACGGGGAGAATCGCTTTGTCTGCAGAGGGGCTGAGAAATGAGGCCCACGAGGGGCTGGGCAGGCTGACCACTCCCCAGGGACAGCTCTGGGAGGATGCTGGGGACACTCTGCCCTGTGCCACCTCTACCCACACCAGCCTTACCCCCTTGGGCGTGGAGGTGGGGAAGGAGGGCTGAAAGAGGGCAGGAGAGCAGAGCCAACACACTCTTCAGAGAAACACTGAAGGCCGACCTGCTCATCCCAAAGATGGCAACTGCTTTGTATGTGTGTAGAGGTTTCGAGAAAAAGAAGCAATTCATATGGCCGGAGACACGGATTCTGAGCCAAGAATGGGTTTCAGACTTTCACCTGGCCAGACAGAGTCGGGAAATTCCCAACATTCTAAATAAATATATCTCTTTTTTGTGTCTTACTTATTCTCAATCATCCTTCCTATTATTCAAGCTTTTAGTCACTCTGTGCCCATAAGGCTCTGTTTTCCCTCGTCAGCTCTCTAGATTTGAAACTTCCCTCTCTCCCCACTCATTCTGACACCTGAGTTTTCTATGAATTGCCAGCTTTCTCTCCAAAATGACTTCCTTTAAATTATTAGCTGCAAGCAAAAGGGCTAGAGTTCTCTTGCGGGTCATTCATGGCTTCCACTTTATAGCACATCGCTGCTTATAAAGCTATGTGGTGTACACAACCTAATAAAGACCAGGAATTCTTTTAGAAGTCAGCTTCAGAGAATGGAAATTACTTGTCCAAGGTCTCAGCTGTAAAGTGGCAGAGCTAGGACTCTGGCCCAGAGTGCTCCGACTCTACCTTCAGGGCTCTTTTCAGGCCACAGAGCAGTGTTTAACAGCACACACCCTACTGTGCACCCTAGAGAACAGGCACTCCATCAAAACCAACCAGGTAGGGGCGCCTGGGTGGCTCAGGTCATGATCCCAGGGTCCTGGGATTGAGTCCCACATGGGGCTCTCTGCTCAGCAGGGAGCCTGCTTCCTCCTCTCTCTCTGCCTACTAGTGATCTCTGTCTGTCATATAAATAAATAAAATCTTAAAAAAAAAAAAAAAACCAACCCTGTAAATGTTCAAGGTCGGAACCAAGTTTGGATCCTGGCTCTAGCATCCCCCACTTGTGTGACCTTGGTCAAAATCCCTTAACCTCACTAGGGCCTCCATTTTCTTTGCCTTTAAAATGGAGCTTTAGTAGGAACTACTCTCACTGGAAAGGAAGGTATTCATGGGGATCAAATCAAACCATGACTTTAAATTACATAGAACAGTGCCTTGCACAAAGTAAATGCCTAAAATATGTTAGATATGCTTATTAAAAACAACAACAATCGTTGAGGGTCTTTTCTCAGTTAGCTTTCCCAAAACACTCTTTTGCACACCTGTTTTAAAAAGAAACTACACACACACCCAATAGCAAGATGTCAGGCCTATCTACTCCCAAAGAGAGTGCCAGGGTGGTGTGTGTGTGTGTGTGTGTGTGTGTGTGTGTGTGTGTGTGTGTATAAACTGGGACCTTCTAAACTACTCAGTTCTAGGAATACAAAGTGTAAACACAAGTTGGGGATATTTACCATGAAATAAGTCAGGACAAAGAATTTTAAAGCTCTTGAAAGAGTGACTTTCCAGAGGCAGGAAGTATAACCTTCAGCAGAAAAGAAAGGAATGGTCTCACTGAAAATATAAGAATTGAAGCAGAAGTTTTAGAGAATCTCACTCCTCCCAAAGGAATGACCAGCAGACCTAGGGAAATGGCATTTCTTCCATCAATCTGGTAAGGACCTCAGGAAGAGGAGCCATGGCAGGAGGGGCGGTAAGGAATGTGGGAGGCCCCAGCCCTTACCTGCTTGCTGGAGAGAGCTCATGAGAGGCAGACCGCTTAGCTTATCATCGTATGTCCTTCTGCCCCATACTAAAAGTCACGGAGCCTAAGACCACCATCAGCTACCACAAACGGGCTTAAGGCTGACATTTTTCGGGAGGAAGACAATGTGGCCAACGGAACTTGCCTAAGTTGATCTCTTGCTGAGCAAACGGGATCCCCAGTGGATTTACAGTATGCTTGATTAGAAGGGACAATGAGACAGTCTCCCCTTAATTCTGACCTTTTTGCCTTTGACAGAGGAGGGAGCCAACACCCAGACATGTAAAGTGATTCATCAAGGTCTCCTGATAAGGAACAGTGTAGTGAGGGCTTGTGTATGCCAGGTGCTGTTCTAACCCCATACACGTGGAATGTGCTGGATCCTCATAAAAACTCCTGTAGGCAAGCACTGTTACTATCCTCACTGACAAATGAGAAAACAGAATTAGGGAGGCCAACTGTCTTGCCCAAGGTCCCAGAACTAGCAAGTGTTCATCCTCAAGTTTAGGTTCCCTGGCCCAAAGCATAGTTCCCAAGGGCTCCCAGATTGAGTTGTGTTTGAGAAGCTACCTTGAGCAGGAATTGTTAGTTGAATACTTTCCTTGAAAGTGAAGATTCTTCCTTCCTTTATTGAGAAAACTGCCTTTTATCATAAAGCTAGAAGACACTATTCTTCACTTGGTTCCCAGATAAGCATGCCTTTTTTTTTTTTTTAAAATGATAAACTTGACCTAGAAATAAAGACATAAATTGGAGTAAATGTGATTCCAGCAACAAGATGGGCAGCGTGCAAAGAAGCAGTGAGAAAGATGAGCCCACTGAGAAGCTTGGCCTCCTGTCTTAGAAGGAGGATCAGTCTAGGCAGGGACCGACCAGCCAGAAGATGCCACCCGTAGGCTGGGCGTCTGCTCTCACCCAGCAGTGGCCTTGAAGGCAGGGCAAGCCCAGGCAAACCAGCAACAAGGATTTACCGAGCAGCAAACGGGCACGGCAGCACCAAACCACTACCTGTCTGTGGCTCCCTTCTGCCTTGCACAGAACAGAAGCTGGTGCAGTAGTTTTCCAGGTAGAGATTCTCTACTGAAAGAGGGGAAATACTGGGAGTAGAAAAATTACCAGAGTTGGACCCCAAGGAAAGCACTTGTTTAATAATGTCTATTTCTTGGAGTTCTTGAGAGGCACTGGAAAAAGAACTCCACACGAACTAGGGCCCTATTCATCTCTGTAACCCAGGACCAACCACGGTGTCCAGCACATTGCAAGCTCTCATTCAACGCATCCTGAGTAACTGAATGAATAAACTCACCGTTTAAGGCCTGAAATGCTGGGTTGACAAGCGAATGCTTATCATTTTTAAGAGATGCATTACAGTAAGTGCCCAGCAGAGGTCAGAGTAGAGTCTTCAGGGCCGAGACCGTTCATCAACAAATCATGAGAGGAGATAAAGGAAAGGAGCCAATAATTGCTGGGAACCTACCACCTCTGCCAGGCTCTGTGCTTGGGTCTTCACATGTTTTCCAGCTCAATCCTTACAACTCCCTTTCAGAACAGGTCTGATCAAATTCACAGTAAAGCCCCCTGCCGCTCCCACTCACCTCAACGTTTTTCCAACATTGCCTCCAATTACAAAAGATCCCTTCTTCTCTCATTCTAAAAATGTCCTCATCTCACGTAAACCTGCTACAGTATGAGATAGCTCGAATTCAAAACACAGGTAAAATCAGAGGGTTCTCGAAAAAATCCAAATAGATTGATAATTCCCCAAGGCATTTAAAAATGAGAACTGGAAGTTAACGTCCCACAACCAGTAGGTGCTCTGTGTAACTAAAGAGACATCTCGTGCATTAAAGAAGCATTTATGGATTCTCACTCTTCATTCAATTTCCTTCAAATGTCTAAGTGGTGTGAAATTAATATCCTTTCTTCCATTAAATGGCTGAACATGATCTGGGCAGTGGAGTTCCAGAAATTTCTGACTAGTCTATACAAGTCACCCCTACACAAGAGAAAGAAGACTATATTCTTTCTTGAACAGTATTTGGGGGCTTTCTTGTAAAAGCTGCTCATAAAGTCGGCCAGGGAAAAGAATATCATTCCCATGAACCAGGTACTTGGATCCTCAAAACGAGTCCTGGCCCAGAACGCTCGGCAGCAAGCCACCAGGAACCACCCTCAGTCAGCAAGAGGAGATACCACCAGCCAGAAGTAAGCTGTGCAAACTATTCCCTTTACACTTGCTTGTCATTTTCTCAGAAAGGTCAGTTAGAAGATTTGAGAGCAGATGGGTAAAAAGTTCTTGATAGCTCCTTGGTGCTGCCTTAGGCCTTGATGAATATGGAACTGTCAACTCATAAATCAGCCCCAGGCAGTGACCCTCCCTCCAGAGAGCTGCAGCAACTCTTCCAAGCACAGCTGACAAGCTCTGAAAGCCAGAACCAGCTCCTCTGATGTTGAGAGCATCTGGTTCCCTTAAGAAGTGAAAAGAAATACTGGTCCACCAGTGTTTTTCTGAGGCATGCAAAATGGTCAGAAAAGAGATACTAATTCAAAAAAGAAAGAGGGAAAGAATTAGAGACTATTCTTATAAATATTCCCCAAGATATATTCTTCCCATTTTTTCTTTTTCTTTTTTTTTTTTCATTTAAAAAAAATTATTGTTTTATTTTTGAGTGCAGTTTTGGGTTTATAGAAAGTTGACCTGATAGTTACAGAAGTTCCCTATGGTTCCACTCTTTTAAAAACCACTGATTTTTTTGCTGTTTCTACAGTTCTGCCTCTTATAGAATATTATATAGCTGAAATCATAGAGTATACAGTCTTCTCAGATTGGCTTCTTTCACTTAGCAATATGCCAGTTTTAACTCATTTCTTTTTAATGTTAATAATATTCCACCGTATGGATGTACCACAGTTTACTTACTGGAGGACATCTTGGTGGCTTCCAGCTTTTAGTGATTAGGAACAAAGCTTCTATAAGCATTTGTGTGTAAGTTTCTGTGTGAACGTGAGTTTCAAGCTCATTAGGATAAAGACCTAGGAGCAGGAATGCTGGATCCTATGATAGTTCTGTGTTTAGTTTTAGAAATGAACCGCCCGATTCTTCCAGAGTGGTCATGCTGTTTCGTGTTCTCAGCCGCGCCGAGTGACAGCCCCTGTTGCTCCACAACCTCACTGGTTTGGGGAACTGGGGCCATCCCATCAATGCTTTTTTTTTTTTTTTCAAACCAAACTCATGGTAATCTGACTGAATTCGCAAGGGCAAAACAAAGGCTAGTCACTGCATGAATAGTCATCAGGAAAGCAGAAGCTAGGCGGTTCCATTGCTCCCACACCTGGGCATTTCACCAGTGCTGCTTGGTGACAAAATGACATTGTGCCTGGGCTCCCCAAGGGGAGAGCTCTGGCAGGACAAGGCACCCCAGCAGCAGCACAACTGTTTCGATTGGCTCAGATCAGCTCAGCACATACCAGGGCAAGATCTGATCTGAGGAGCCCAGCATGATGCCTTTTAGCACGAGAGCAGGCTGGAGGTAGAGGGTGGCTGCTGCCTCTGAAACCAAATACTCCACTCCTCATGAAGTGGGACTTGGGACAGAGAGACCCTCAGCTCTCCCAGTGTGCACTCCCCAGGGGTTCCCTGGAGAAGGCTGACCCCTGCAACGCTTGTGCCTGGGCCAGAAGGCAAAGGGCCGCACTCCTCCTCCTGCTGGGTGAGAGGAGGGTGGCAGGGACTGCGGCTTCATCACTCACCTGCTGTAGAGGGTGGAGTCGGTGACGACGGGGATGTGAGAGGTGAGCTGGCCCCAGATCCTGCTAAGAGAAAACACAGACAAACCCTCCTGGGGACCAAAGACAGACATCTAGAATCTGGCCTGAGCTGGGTACCCACTGTTGTCTGAGGATCTGCACTTGGCTGAGTGGGTGGGTCTTGTGGTAAAAGGTGGGGAGGGACAGAGAATTCAGAGCCTGGACCCAGTGACCACAGGTTTCCCCCAGGGTGCAGGGTATGCTTCGTCCCCAGGCCACTAAGGGCTCCCTGCTACCCGCTGCCTTCTACACCCTGCCTGGGTTGAAACAAACTCTGAGCTGTCGACGGCTTGTGCAATTGGCTCCTGACACAGCCTCTGCCCCTGCATAATGAATGACAAACGACAGTGGCCACAAGTGGTACAGGGGACAAAGCCATCCAGGGAGGCCACTCTAGAGGAAGCAAGAATTCTCCACAGCATCCAACTGACAGTGCTCTCTGTAGAAGTTCCATTTAATCAGCAGCTACGTTCAACTAGATAGGGTCAGTCTGTTTGGTTTGTGGATCTCCCAGGCCTCTTCTTAGATGAAATCCAGTAAGAACCTTTTTTTCCATTAAAACAGCCTGCATATTCCCATATTCTCAGCATCCCCCCTTTGCTCAGGAGTCCCCAGAGAACATCCTGCTAGCCTGACAGCAGGCCAACGAGCAGAGAGGTTCCTACACAAGCCTTTCTGTGGCCATGGGAAGCCCCCTCCCCACCACAGAGGTCCTCTGGAGTGAGTGACCGAAGCTCGAGGGAGGCCCTCAATCAGGCCTCTGAGAAGCCTCCAACCATCACCTCACCTACCACCCACAGGACAGGCTGGGCACAGCACCGACACTGGGCGTGAGGAGAAACATCCCAGTTAAACCACATCTCCCTCAAGCGGAGTAGCTTTTCCCTGTTCGCCTTATTCTCTCACCTCCCTATAAACAGGAGAGGCGTTTTACTGAAAAATGAGGTAAAACCCAACACATCCTGACGGAGATATGTAAAGGGGAGAAGATGGCACGTGTGATTCCAGTGGGGTCTGGAGATGATCTGTCCATTTCCACCAATGGCTACATGGCTTTCCTGAACTTCTTGAGGGTGTGGCGGGGTCCTGGGAGTCTGTGGAGTCTCATCCGGGTGCATGGGGCCCAGAGCCTTGCAGGCAGGCAGGGCCTCGGGAAGGTGGAGAACACTGAGCCAGGCTTTCTCTGCCTTCTAAGGAATGAGCCACTGGACAGAATCTGCCCGACATGCTGGGCGGAGACATGAGTCTCAGCCTAACACTGATGATGACTGACCCATATCCATTTCATCAACTGTGGAGAAAGGAGACCTCCAACTCTGGAACTGCCCACTGGCCACAGCAGCGACTATCCCTGAGGAGCCGGCCTTGGTCTTCACTGGGGGCCTCCCCACCTCTCTCCCTTCTGCAGCTCAAGTCTGCAGGCAGTGGTGTCAGCACATTCCCGCCTCTTCCTGAAGTCGATGACCCTCCCCGAGAGCCCCGCTCCAGACTTCCAGCCTCACCCGCACCGCCTGCTACCTCTGGCTGCAGCCCATCCAGGACTCGAGTCCTGTGTGCCCTGGCAGGCATCTCTTCACTGACTATGCGGGGAAGACCCGAGCAGGCACGAGCTATGAACACCCTCCATGTCCTCCCTTCCTTCCACTTTTAAATGCTTCTGCCTCTTCATCCAGTTCTCCTGGCTCCTGCCTCCCAGGAAGAGATGGACGGGCTTCCTCTTTGGTGAGGCTGACAGCTGGGCTCCTGAGCCTAACCTCTTGGCCTTCCGGTCGCTCTCTCTTGCACATCTTCAGCTTCTCCCTCTCTGCTCAGCCCTTCTCCTGTCTCAAAGTATACGCAGCTATCCCTCAACCTAACAAAACCTCCCCTTCTCCTGTGCAGGTTCGAATGAAGCCATGCCCTCTCTATGTGGAACTCTACCTCACAGATTCATAAGGGGGAAGAAAAAAAACGATTCATAGGATGCATAAGGTGGAAAAACTGAAGGATCTTTCAATCTGGCCTTGATTTCCGAAGATGGAAATACTAAGGTCCACAGCCACCGGGGCTGGGCGAGGGGCAGCCAGGAGCGGACCATGCTCTGTGCCACCCCAGCCCTTCTGGAATGATGCTCTTTGCCACCCCCCCCCCACCACACCCACACACTGTTCAGTGCTTTCCTCAACCCACGTATAAGGGCACTTCCTCCCACCATGTAGGGACCAGAGTAGAGGGCAAGACTCAGGGTCGTTTCTATTCAAGAAGGTTCTACTAACAAACAGGAGGCCTCGTGTTGTTAGTTGGGGTGGTTTTTCATCCATGCCTCAAGCCCATCTTTGATCAAATCTCACCATTAGTGCAGAGGCCGGGTTACCCCATAACCTCTGAGGATTCTTCAGCACATGAGTCCTGTGAGCCCGTGAATGCTGTCACAATTCTTTACTAGGGGCAGGGTTCTCTTGTTCCCTACACTGCTCAGTGTCTGGCCACTAGAAGCCAAAAACTCTTGACTCCTCATCCTGACCCGTGGGCCCGGAGGCCCCACTACAATCTATAACCAGTTACCTGAATTATTGGAGTTGCTGTATTTTGCTGAATGCTCTTCACTGTTCTCAACAGCAGATCGTTTTGACTTCTTTAAAAATAAGAGAGAGAGACGGAGGGCAGCAAAGGATAAACACACTGAAGCCGAGAGTTAGAACACAAATATTTTCCAGGCACACAGTGAAACTAGCTACACACGAGGTCATATTTGGCCTCATAATTTAATACAGTTAAGAAGCCACGAGCCACAACCAAAAAGGGGAATAAAACCAAGAACGCTGAGTTTCCTATCTCAGGCCAGTCATTCTCCCCACTTACATTAGGCTGTAATCATCCCAGCAAGCCAAGAAACTATACAGTCCATTTCTCCACTGATATTATGTGGCTCTTTTTTAAAAGCTGCATCAGTCATCTGGAAATAGTTTTAGCTTTCAAGGAGATATAGCACAAAATCTTGTCATTAACTAAATGTGCACTATTAACCTACAGCTTTCTTCACATGTAGCCAAGAATTCGCAACGAGGGGATGCCTGGGTGGCTCAGTTGGTTAAGCATCTGCCTTCGGCTCAGGTCATGATCTCAGCGTCCTGGGATCAAGCCTGGCCATCTGGCTCCCTCCTCAGGGGGGAGCCTGCTTCTCCCTCTCCCCCGCTCATGCTTTCTCTCTTTCTCTCATAAATAAAAAAAATCTTTAAAAAAAAAAAAAAGAATTCACAGAGAATCCAGAGACACCACGCTTACCTTTCGAGCTAAAATCTTTCTCTTTTTCCTTTCTTCTTCAGATCCATGGTGAGACTGAGCTCTTGTCAGTCTTCGATGCTGGTGAATCTTTAAGAGACCACAATTCATCACAAATGTAAGTGTATCCTATATCAGTGAAAATCTCTAACATGTTTTGCCAAATCAAGTTATTTTGGATGAAAATTTTGTCCTTCCTCAGCCTGTTGCCTCCAAGCCTGGGTCTGGATGTCTGAGAAGAGTCTGCCAGAAGCTGAAGACCTTTCTCCTTTCCCCCTGTTCCTTCCTGCCCTTTGCTCCTCTATGGAAGACAAGTGTGGCTCCCAGCACCTTCAGAGCAAGGACCACGTGTGCCCCCACCTCTACCCTGCCTGCCTCAATCATAAAGGAAGACCATGTGTTAATGGATGTGCTTGTCTCCCTCCACAGGCTCGGCACCTTGAGGGTAGGACTGTGAAGTAATTGGCTACCTCACAGCATTGAGCATGCAGCCTGGTTCAGAGCAAGGATGCAAGAAACGTTTATGGAATGAACAACCAGTCAAAGGTAAGTCACTGGGAATACGGCGGCAAAGGATGGGGACACTAAAAGATCAAATGCCATTAAGGAGCTAGTAACATGTACCTGTTTCTGTTCTTCAATTAGTCTTTTCTCTATACATTCTTTGGCGATTCTCAATGCCTCTTTTAACTTCGTGGGGATCTGAAAGAAAAGAAAGTACATAACCCACTGAATAAAATGGTCAGAGATTTTCTTAAGCCCTGGTTTTAATACAGGACTTAACTGGTTGGTTATCACAAAGGAGGGAGTCTGCAATAGAGCCAGGGGACGCCTGAGTGGCTCAGCAGGTTAAAGCCTCTGCCTTCAACTCAGGTCATCGTCTCAGGGTCCTGGAATCAAACCCCGCATTGGGCTTTCTGCTCAGCCGGGAGCCTGCTTCCCTTCCTCTCACTCTGCCTGCCTCTCTGCCTATTTGTGATCTCTGTCTGTCAAATAAATAAATAAAATCTTAAAAAAAAAAAAAAAAAAGAACCAGTCACAGGTACCCACTCGAATATTATCCATCCCCTCCATGCTCACCGCAGTACCATTTTTTCGTAATGAATATATGAAACATGTAAATAAACATGACATGTTCCAAGTAACTCAAATAACTCAAGGGGCCTCAAATGGCAAAACAATCTTGAAACAGAAGATCAAAATCGGAGGCATCACACTTCTCGATTTCAAAATATATTACAAAATTACAATAATCAAAATAATGTCCTATTGGCATACAAACAGATACATGGACCAAGAAGACAGAATAGAGAGCCTAGAAATAAAACTCTCATGTGGTAGAAGGTGAAATGATATTTGAGCAGGGTGCCAAAAATACATGGTAGAGAAAGGACAGTGTCTTCAATAAACGGTGCTAGGAAAATTGAATGTGAAAGAATGAAGCTGGACCCTCACCTTATGCCATGTGCAAATATTAACTCAAAACTGGACGGAAGACCTGAAACTATAAAACTCCTAGAACACAACAGAAGCTTTAAGATATTGGATCTAACAATGATTTTGGATAAGACCCCAAAAGCACAGGCAAGAAAAGCAAAAACAGACAGAGAGAACTTTCTGGAAACTTCTGCATAGCAAAGGAAATGATCAATAGAGTAAAAAGGAACCTATGGTACGGGAGGAAATAATTGGGAATCATACAAGGGGTAAGAGCCAAAATATACAAAGAACTCTTATAACCTGACAAAAGAAAATAAATAACCTGATGGAAAAAAAAAAAACCGATGTGTCACAAAAAAATAGATGATACCAGAATAAAGCTTGAAAAAAAAAGATTAGAAAATCTAAGAGGAAAATAAAACAAAAAACAGGCAAAGGACCTGAAGAGACATTTCCTCAAAGAAGATTTAACAATGGGCAACAAGTGTATGAAAAGATTAATCAACATCTCTCATTAGAGGAATGTAAATCGAAACCATGCTGAGATACTACCTCACACACATTAGGATGGTCATTATTGCAAAAACAGAAAATAACAAGTGTTGGCGAGGAAAGGGAGAAATTGGAGCCCTCGTGCACTGACAGTGGGAACGTAAAATGGTGTGGCTACTGTGGAAGACACCACAAAGTTTCTTGAAAGGTTAAAAATAGAAATACCTCATGATCCAGCAACCTCACTTCTGGGTACATATCCCAAAGACTGGAAAGCAGGGTGATGAAGAGATATGTGCACACCCAAGTTCACTGCATTATTCACAATGGCTGAGAGGTGAAAAAAGCCCAAATGTCCATTGACAGAGGAATGGATAAACAAAATGTGGTATGTGCATACAGTGGAATAGTATTCAGTCTTCAAAAAGAAAAGAAAAGAAATCCTGGGGAACATGAATGGCTCAGTGGGTTAAGTGTCTGCTTTTGGTTAGATCATGATCCCCGGTCCTGGGATCGAGCCCCACATCAGGCTTCCTGCTCAGCAGGGAACTTGCTTCTCCCTCTCTCTTTGCTCTCTCCCTCTCTCTCAAATAAATAAATAAAATCTTAGGAAAAAAAAAAAGGAACACATGAACACAGAGGACATTACACTGAGTGAAATGAGCCAGTCACAAAAGAACAAATACTGTAAGCTTCCGGGTATATAAGCCATCTGAAATAGTCAAAGTTATGGAAGCAGAAAGAAGTGTATTTGCCAAGGGCTGAGGGTGGGTTAATGGGAGAGTTGTCTGATGGGTCTTGAGTTTCAGTTACTGATATAAAAACGTTCTAGGAGTATGTTACACAACAAATGTGAACACAGTTAACACTACTAAAGTGTACACTTAAAAATGGTTAAGAGGGGGGCGCCTGGGTGGCTCAGTGGGTTAAGCCTCTGCCTTCGGCTCAGGTCATGGTCTCAGGGCCCTGGGATCCAGCCCCATGTGGGGCTCTCTGCTCAGCAGGGAGCCTTCTTCCCCCCTCTCTCTGACTGCCTCTCTGCCTACTTGTGATCTCTCTCTGTCAAATAAATAAATAAAACCTTTTTAAAAAATGGTTAATAGGATAACTTTTATGTTTTTTTTATCATAATGAAAATAAAAAATATATACAGCTTATTGGAACACACACAAACCAATTCAATTAATTGTCGTATTTTATAACTTCAGAGAAATTTTCTCTGTGAAAGTTTTATTTTCTGTATTTCATAAACTTAAGCTTTTTCCTGCCAGAAGACATTCTTTTTTTTTTTTTCTTTTGGAGAGCTAGAGGGTGGAGCAGAGGGAGAGAGAGAATCCTAAGCAGGCTTCAGCACAGAGCCCGATGTGGGGCTTGATCCCACAACCCTGATATGATGAGCTGAGCTGAAATCAAGAATTGGATGCTCAATGGACTGAGCCTCGAAGGCGCCCCCTGCCAGAAGATACTCTTCCGGAAGATACTCTTCTAGCCTGGTACCTGGTATGCTTCTGACCTGTTGTTTCAGGCCTGGGAAACAGACAGCTGGATCATGTTGAACTTTCTGTCTCTATTCTTCTTCTTCTTCTTCTTTTTTTTAAGATTTTATTTATTTGACAGACAGACATCACAAGTAGGCAGAGAGGCAGGCAGAGAGAGAGGAGGAAGCAGGCTCCCTGCTGAGCAGAGAGCCCGATTTGGGGCTTGATCCCAGGACCCTGAGATCATGACCTGAGCCAAAGGCAGAGGCTTGAACCCACTGAGCCACCCAGGTGCCCCTGTCTCTATTATTCTTTTAAAAATTAAAATTTAAAAACCTTTGAATAGGTAATATGGTTCAAAATTCAAAGATATGAAAGGATACATATACAGTAACGAGTCTGCCAATGTGTTCTCCTTCATGGAGGCAATCAATGTCACCAGTTTCTTGTGTATCTTTCCAGAAAGAATGTACATACACAAGAAATTAACCTTGATTCTTAAATCATGTTGTCATTGTTGCACAGACTCTCTGGTTCAGAGAAAGAACAAGGTCTAGTAATAATTCCTAGGCTGGACAGGGTTGGGGAGAGCATATTTATTTACAAGGCCAAATGTATTTCCTGGGGAGTTTCAGTGAAGAAGAGATGGATTTAAATGTTTTTCTTTCCTACTTCAGATTCAAACAAGCTATTTTTGTCAAACTCCTCGGACTGGCAAAAACAGGACAAAGGAAAATGTTTTCCTCTCCTGTACAATCTTCTGACCCCACCTTGTTTTTGTTTTTCCTAAACAGAATTTCATCATAATAATATCACACTTTCTTCTGGAATATGGAGAGGAGGAAGAATCCTCCTTCATCCTACTGCCCAGAACAGAACTGACCTTGAGCCCTGAGGAGAGCCAGTCCTGCCCCCCGACGCCGCCCAGGTACCCCTGTCTCTATTCATCTCAGTTGACCAAGAACAATAAACAGGTGTTACTCACCAGTTGTACACACTGAGTAAATATCAACTCAAAGACCAGGCCCACAGATGAGAGATCTCAAATAAGGGTTGTTTTGCTCCCTTCCCTCTCTAGGGAACACTTGCCAATTTTTGGAGACATTTTTTATCATCACAATGTCTGGGGTGGAAGGGAAGTGCTGTTTGCATCTAGTGGGTACAGGCCAGGGAAGTTGTTTAATGTCTGACAATGCACAAGACCGCCCCCACAACATACAACTATCCGATCCAAAATGTCAAATGTCGTGTATGATGGGACACCTGGGTGGCTTAGTCGTTTAAGCATCTGCCTTTGGCTCACGACAGGATCCCAGAGTTCTGGGATCAAGCTCCCCATGGGGCTTCCTGCTCAGTGGGGAGTCTGCCTTTCCCTCTCCCTGCTGTTCTCCCTGCTTGTGCTTTCTCTCTGACAAATAAATAAAATCTTTAAAAAAATGTCATGTCTGAGAAAAGCAGCGATAGATAAATGGCTAGTACAAAAAAAGCAAAGTAAGGCATCATCCTGAGTTTTTTTGGGTTCTAAAGCCCCTACTCGTCCCATGATACCACACGACACTGCTACTTCCCAGGATTTTCCTTGCTGACTTTCTGCTAGACAAGGTATTCTTTTTACACATTGTATTTTTATCTTGCTTGTCTTTCCACCTTAGCCCAAATAGTCGTTTTCCATGCTACTATAATGTCTTTAAAAATTTTGCTTTCATTAGATATAAAACATTTTGTCAAACAGATACACCATAAATTCTTAAATTAGTCCCTCATTTTAGAATATTTAGATTGTTTTCAAGTGCTCGCTTTGGCAGCACAGATACTAGAATGTTTTCAAATTTTCACTATTATAAACTCTGTACCTAAACTTCTATTATAAAATTAATAATCTACATTCATTACAACATAGAGGATATAGTCGATATTTTAATGACTTTGTGTGGTGACAGATGGTAACTAGAGTTATTGTTGGGATCATTTCATAATATATAAAAAATATCAAATCACTTTGAGGTACACAAACTAAGGGGATATTGCATGTTATCTGTATGTCAATTAAAAGAAATACTGTATCTTCTCTTGTTTGATTAAAAAAAGCACTAACTTGACACACAGATGGCCAACATCTAATGAGAAGGTGCTCAACATCACTAATCACGGAAATGCAAATCAAAACCACAGGAGGTATCACCTAACATCTGTTGCAACAGCTAGTATCACAAAGACAAGATAACAACTGCTGGCGAGGATGTGGAGAAAAAAGAAACCTTTATACTATAGGTGGAGATGTAAATTGGGAAAATAGTATGAAGGCTCCTCAAAAAATTAAAAATAGAACTACCAAATGATCCAGCAATTCCACTTCTGGCTATTTATCTGAAGGATATGAAAACACTGAATCAAAAAGATATGCACTGGGGTGCCTGGGTGTCTCAGTGGGTTAAAGACTCTGCCTTCGGGGGCGCCTGGGCGGCTCAGTGGGTTAAGCCGCTGCCTTTGGCTCATGTCATGATCTCAGGGTCCTGAGATCGAGTCCCGCATCAGGCTCTCTGCTCAGCAGGGAGCCTGCTTCCTCCTCTCTCTCTCTCCCTCTCTGCCTACTTGTGATCTCTGTCAAATAAATAAAATAAAATCTTTAAAAAAAAAAAGAAAAGACTCTGCCTTCAGCTCAGGTCATGATCCCAGGGTCCTGGGATCAAGCCCCTGCATCGGGCTCTCTGCTCAGCAGGGAGCCGGCTTCCTCCTCTCTCTGCCTACTGTGATCTCTGTCTGTCAAATAAATAAATAAAATCTTAAAAAAAAAAAAGATATGCACTTCCATGTTCACTGCAGTATTATTTATACCACGAAATGGAAACAATGGTTGTCTAAGTGTCTATCAGTGGATGAATAGATTAAGAAAATGTGGGTATACACAATGGAATATTACTTGGCCATAAAAAGGAAGTCCTGGGACGCCTGGGTGGCTCAGTTGGTTAGGCAGCTGCCTTCCGCTCGGGTCTGGGTCCCAGGGTCCTGGGATCGAGTCCCACATCGGGCTCCTTGCTCAGTGTGCAGCCTGCTTCTCCCTCTTCTTCTGACTCTCCCCCTGCTCCTGCTCACTTGCACTCTCTCTCAAATAAATAAATAAAATCTTAAAAAAAAGAAAAAGGATATCCTTCCATTTGCAACAACATGAATGGAGCTTGGGGGCATTATGCTAAGTGAAGTAAG
This sequence comes from Mustela lutreola, assembly GCF_030435805.1. NCBI lineage: Eukaryota > Metazoa > Chordata > Mammalia > Carnivora > Mustelidae > Mustela > Mustela lutreola. The sequence goes on along the minus strand of NC_081291.1, from coordinate 27,037,317 downwards.
TTAGAGAGAGAAAGACGAATACCATATGATCTCATTTATATGTGGGCTCTAAAAACAAAACCAAACCTGAACTCATAGAGAACACACTGTTCACAGAGAACAGAATGGTGGTTGCCAGGTCAGGAGGGTGGGGCAGATGAAACAGGTGTAGGGGGCAAAAGGTACAAACTTCCAGTCCCAAAATAAGTTAAGTCATAGGGACATAATGTACAGCATGGTGACTATTATTAAGATACTATATTGTAGGGCGCCTGGGTGGCTCAGTGGGTTAAGCCGCTGCTTTCGGCTCGGGTCATGATCTCAGAGTCCTGGGATCGAGTCCCGCATCAGGCTCTCAGCAGGGAGCCTGCTTCCCTCTCTCTCTCTCTGCCTGCCTCTCTATCTACTTGTGATTTCTCTCTGTCAAATAAATAAATAAAATCTTTAAAAAAAAAAAAAAAAAAAAGATACTATATTGTATACTTTAAAGTTGCTAAGAAAGTAAATCTTAAAAATTCTCACCACAAGAAGTAAAGAATTTTAACTATATATAGTGACAGATGTTAACTAGACTTATTGTGGAGATGACTTCATAATGTACACGAATATCAAGTCATTATGTTGTTGGACATCTGAGACTAACATAATGTGGCATGTCAATTCTACTTCAATAATTTTTTTAAAAGCACTAAGTTTCAACATCAACTTATATATGTCACAAACCAAAAAAAAAATGGTATGATTTGCTTTACCTTAAACTGTGGCTTTTCAGAAGTGGTTAGTAAAACATCACTGAATAATCTGTTAAGAAAAGAAACAAACAAAATCTTTCTTAAGCCAGATGTCCTCTCAGAACAGGATCAAAACAGGACGAGATATCTTTAGGCCATGAGGTTCCCACGTCCCCCAGCCCTGGCCCAGTCCACCATTTCATGCTGATCGACACACTCAAAGTTTACGGGCCACCCAATGTGACCACAGAAAAAGCTCAGCACCTCCTCACTGCCCCCCAGTATCAGAGGTGGTACCAAGGAGAGACTGGGTCAGCCCTGTACTGAAGACTATTTCCCCACATGGCAGGGCAACGGTCCTCTTATGCTGTAGAATACACTAATAAATACTTTTAAAAATTAGTTTTGTAAGTTATTACATTGCAAATAATTATGCAGTAGATATTTCTAAACAGAATAACCGATTTTCCCCCTTTTTTATTAAACCCAAGAAAAGGATAAAATTTATTCTGTGGGGGCACAGTCAGTTAAGTGTCTGACTCTTGGTTTCAGCTCAGGTCATGATCTCCAGGTCGTGAGATTAAGCCCTATACTAGGCTCCATGCTCAGTGTGGAGTCTGCTTAAGATGCTCTCTCTCGGTCTCCCTTGTCCTCTGCCCCTCCCCCCTGCTCTCGCGCGCTCTCTCTCTCTTAAATAAATAAATCTTTAAAAAAATTATTCTAGAGCTCAGTAAAATTAAAACGTTAAGTAGAAAGACACTGTTCTGATTGGAATCTAACAAGAAAATAATTTTCTTCTGAGAAGTATTTCTTATATTCTCTTTAAAAAAACAAAAAAAAACAAAAAAAAAAACAAAAAAACAACCTGGGGTGCCTAGGATCAAGCCCTGTATCAGGATCTCTGCTCAGCAGGGACCCTGCTTCCCCCTCTCTCCCCGCCTGCCTCTCTGCCACTTGTGATCTCTCTCTGTCAAATAAATAAATAAAATCTTAAAACAACAACAAACCAGGGGGCTCTGGGTGGCTGTTGTTAAGTGTCTGCCTTCAGCTCAGATCATGATCCCACGGTCCTAGGATCAAGCCCCACATCAAGCTCTGCTCAGCGGGAAGCCTGCTTCTCCCTCTCCCATTCCCCCTGCTTGTGTTCCCTCTCTCTGTCAAATAAATAAACAAAATAAATAAATAAATAAAATCTTCTTTTAAAAAGGCAGCTTTTAGAGTATATCAATTCTCTCTTCCAAAATTATGTGACTAGAAACAACAACATGAGGAATTCTGAGCTACTTCGGCTAAGACAGTTTGGGGAATTTACATGGCTGCTTGGGCAGTGCCCCCATGGCTCTGCAGGAGCCTTGCCTTGCGGAGTCCCCTTTTTAAAAAACAGGAAATACTTCACAAGTAGAAATGATACAGTTAACTTTTCCCCACAGTGCTCCCTGGGCACCTCTGGTAGTAGAGACAGAACTCTCCCCATCAAGGGCACAGGCCCATTTACTTCCAGAAAAAGCATTTTAACTGAACAGAGTTCACGCCTCTTCAAGTATTCTTCTCAAGACTGAAGGCCGCAGGGTAGAAAGACCTCAGTGAGGAAAAAACAATGTGGCTTCCCTTTAGACTTAGATGGCTGGGAGGAGCATGGAAGAGGTCTGGACCATGGCGGCTACAAATGCAAACCCAGGTACAGCAGCGCGAATCGGGTTGTTCCCCAACTACAAAGGCATTTTCTTTTATTTATTTTTTAAAGATTTTATTTATTTATTTGACAGACAGAGATCACAAGTAGGCACAGAGGGAGGCAGACAGAGAGGCAGAAGCAGGTTCCCTGCTGAGCAGAGAGCTCAATGCAAGGCTGGATTCCTGGACCCTGGGATCATGACCTGAGCTGTGAAGGCAGAGGCTTTAACCCACTGAGCCACCCAGGCGCCCCAAAGGCATTTTCTTTTAAAATGAGTTTGTGCAAAAATTGTTTCATTTCCCTAATTGGGTCTATTCTTCCATATTCACACTTATTAAAGGTGGCTGCTTGGGAGAGGAACACACCGGTGTCAGCTGAACTTTAAAAGATCATATCCATGGGCAGGGGCGGGGCGGGGGCAGCGTCAGGGGTTCGGGCAGCTCCCACACTCTCTAACGGCATGGAGCTCCCCTGAGCTCTGGCCTTACGCATTCAAGCTAAGCCCTGCCCTGCTTCCCCGCATCACTGTTTCCTGCGAACATCTGCTATGTGGCAAGCTGGCACAGATGACGCACTGGGTGTGCCGCGGATATGTGCCACTCACAAAATAGATGCTGAATCAACAGTCATCATGACTAACATTCGCGAAGCACTACACCAGGAATCGCTTCATTCACTCCTCCCAACGATCCTCTCTGGTGGGGCCCACTACCAGTCCTATTTCCCAGATGGGGAGCTTCAGCTTCTAGAAGCAGGAAAGCTGCCCCAGGTCACCCTCCCCACCCAGAAGTGGGCGGGCTGTGTGCACCCCCAGCTCTGTCTAACCTCAGACACACCGTTCTCAGCAAGGCTGCTGTGCTCTCCAAGAAGGGACAGAAAGCATAGCTACAGGCAAGGCCCTGCAGCACTATTTTGATGGTCCTGATGAACTAGTCATAACCTAGTCTAAGGGAGAATAACCCAGTCTAAGGGAGAACGTCTTCTGCGTTCCAAGCCCCTAACACAATGCCTGGTACAAGTTAGATGTGTAACCCATGTTACCCAGGGAGAAGAGGAACAAAGGTGGTGGGGGGGGGGGCAGAAACCCGCAGCCCTCCTCCTGGAGGGCACAAGCAGCCACAGCTGAGGGCCAGGTGGTGAGCGGAACAGGGTCACGAAGGACAGTGCTCCAGCGGGCTGTCTGTCAGAGTGTTCTAAGTGGGGGTGGGCAGGGGGGGCACATGTGCACACACATGACGCTAACATCAACAGGGAGAGACACACGTGAAGATGCGGACGTCAAGGGACAGCAATCAGACCATGGCAGCGGACAGCTCACGATATCATGCTGTAAGTAACCAAAAACAAGCATGTCCCTTCGACTCCACAAGGACCACACCTGAGTCTACTATGGCGCCAGGTCCCTGGCTTCGTGGTCCAGCGTTCTACACAGTTAGGAAGGTGACAAACAAGGCGTGTGATTGACTTACGGCATCTGTAAGAGCCGGGAGACGGCAGGCATACCATTTTTACAGGCTTCACAAGACAGCGTGGACTCCAACACGGCCACTTGAAATGAACAGATTCACATTTTAGTTCCACAGAACATGCTGGCAAATCCGCTTGGTGATGAAAAGTTTGACACCACTTCGCAACAACTGTCTGCAGGCTGATCAGGACGGTGTCAAAACTCTTCACGCACAGACAGATGGCATACATGGGGGAGGGGAATGTTGGCAACACCATGTTACCGATGGCTCAAAATAAATGGTTCAGAAACCACATGCTGATAGAAAGCTAAATATATTTCAGAGATAATTGGAGGAAGGATTCCAGATATCATTCATAGAAGTGTTTGCTCTCTTAAAAGGAGAGTAAACACTGCACAGAAAATTATAAACTTGGAAAACATTTTGCTGCTTGCTTTCTTTTTAATCAAAACTGGCACACAAAATGCCAATTGTTGATGTCTCATCATCCAACACCTTGGATGATATAAACAAAAGCAGCCAGATTTTTCTACTCACAGGTCACTGTTCAGTTTCAGCTGTTCGCACTCAACACAGGCCCAGTAGTTTTGGGGCCTGTACTCTTGAACCACTAATTTGACACAAAACTAGCATTTGGTAGGGGGTTAACTTGCACATCTCAGAGGCTCAGTGGTCCAAGAGCTACCCTGCCCTCCACTCTTGGTGTTGCTCTAACAGTGAGTTCTGGGCAGGCTATAGATGGGATGAAAGGGTCCCTGGATAAGTCTGCATCAGTCCCCATGTCCCGCTCCCAAAAGTGTCTCTCACCTGTCCTCTGGCCCTTCTCAGTCCCCTAAGTAAGGCTGGAGGAACGCCAGGATCCAATCTGCCAGGTGTCTATATTCCTGCCTCCCTTTCCTTGCTCTCGGCCTGCCAGCCTTTTATCTACCAGATGTCCAGCCCGTGGCTCTCTTGTCCCTTGCAGGTCCCACTCAAGCCTTGGTCTGGCCCTTGACACCTGTCCCAGTTGAAAGGCTGGCTTCAATTTGCCTGCTCCTAGCTTCTGCTTCTATGTCAGACTCGATCTGGGCAGATTTCTCTTTACAACCTCCTGGTTCCAAAATTTGAATGCAGTTATAGTATGTTTCCTGAGGTTTTAGATAGCTCGACAAATGGACAAACCATCTGAATTTTTAATGAGGTTAATTTAAATAAATCACTCAGACCTGGTTTACTTTTATAAACTGGATTTGGCTGGCTATGGAACATGGCAACTTCCTCTGGGTCCTTCCTGGACTTTGGAAAGGGGGTGAGTAGCTCTGTGGACTACCGGGGCCCATTAGACTCTTTCAAAGCCTGTACTGACCCACAGCCATAGACGGTGCAGGAGGGAAGGAATCTATAGGCACTGAGTCTGGCGGTCTTCCATAAGTCATTTCATATAGTAAGTGGCCAAAGCAGTGGACATCCACGCTTTCCAATGTCTGTGGAAGACAAGAGAGCAGGGTGGTTATCTTTCAGTTTGGCTTTGTGAATCCCAATGTTCCTTCCCTAGGCTTTCACCAAGAAAAACATGGCCCAGGGGCATCCCCACTCATTACTGGTAGTGAAAACACAACTCCAAGGCCTTTTGCAAAAGCTCACAGGGCACTGCTCTGACCCAAGGTCCTGGTCCTACTCCCCATTATTTTCCAGGCCATGATTCTATGTCCCTCCTTATCTCATCTACCATTTCAACAAGGCACTTAAAGATAGAGTGACACTCTGTGAGAGAACAGAGTCAATAGGCATGGCCTACCCTGCATATTTCTTACATGGGCAGATCATGGGTCCTGCCAGGGGGATCATTTATACCAAAAAATTAATTTTCTGTTTTTGTTACTTCTAGCAACTTACGTTGATTTTCCTGAACTGTGAGAAATAGGATCGGTAGAAGGAAGGGAGGCCTAATAAGGAATTTTCAAGGTCTAGCAGCCGGCAAGTGTCACCATCGAGCATCACATTAGAGGCGTGAAGATGCCCATAAGGGAATCCCTTGTCATGTAGAAACTTCAGTACCTATTAAAAAAATATGTAGAGGTTAAATTCCCCCCCCAACTCATTCAATTATGAGACAGGTTAAACTTCGTTTTTAAAGTCACTATATTTTGAAACAAAACTGGTTACTGAGGAGATTCCTAAAGAAAAATGCCCTCTCCATCCATTTCTTTGGAAAAAGGGGTGATGCTGAATGCTTTCTAGCTATGAGACCCAACTCCAAGCTCCCTCATTTCCAAAGAACAGAGATGCAGCTTCTATTAACCCAAAGCTGGGGGTTAATGTTCGACTTCCAGCACTTTCCGATCTCAACAGGCCAGCTCCTTGCAGACCAAAGTCTTGACCCTCCCGCACAGATGAGTAAGGCTAACATCAGCTAACATCAGCCAGGGCATCAGCCAGTTAGTTGTTCAGGAAAGGGGGTTGAGTGAAAAATATCCCTAGTCCAATCTCTTCTCAGAGTATATTGTGCTGGGGTGCCTGGGTGGCTCAGTTGTTAGGCATCTGCCTTTGGCTCAGGTCATGACCCCAGGGTCCTGGGATCAAGCCCCATAGTCTCCCTGCTCAGCAGGGAGTTTGCTTTTCCCTCTCCCACTCTCCCTGCTTGTGTTTCCTCTCTCGCTGTGTCTCTCTCTGCTTCTCCCTCTCTCACTTCCCCTGCTTGTATTCCCTCTCTTGCTGTTGTCTCTGTGTCAAAAAAATAAATAAAATCTTAAAAAAAAAAGAATATATTAGGCTGTTTATTAAGAGGAACACATGACAGGCTCCCACAGAAAGAAGCAAACATTTCAGCTGGCATTTATTAAACAGAGGCTCACCTACAAAGGGAGATGCCTGGAGATACACCCATAACAACCTCATGAACCAGAGCAGTGCTAGCCAAAGGGGATACCCACAACAATGTACTGAGGACTGGAAGAAAATATAACTTCTCTTTCTATTTGCTTGTTTTTAATCTCCTTCTTTCTGGGGCTCCAGAACTCCTTCTTTCCTAACTTAACTTATAATACACAACATATATTAGTAGTAGTGCATACATATAAGTTATTATTGGGGGAGGTTATGCTTAAACTGTTTTCACTGATAAGGTCGGACAATCCAAGAAGCCTGGAGAACAAGGCTCTAGAGAGTAATATGGGAAAGGCTTTTCATGCTAGTTTCACTTCTGCAAGGGAGCCAGATGGTTATATATTGATATAACAAAATCAACAATCCTGGCACAAAGATAAAGATCAACTAAACCCAAAAGTTGGTATCTGCACAGTGAGGTTCTTAAAAATCAGATACTAAATTCTAATAGCTAAGCTTTTGGAATTTTTGTAGATCTGAATTGGCTGCCTTAGTCTCAAATACTTGCTTTTGGGGATAAAATAGGACAATGCCATCTGTTTATAAGCAATCCCAAGAACTTTCCCAAAGGAATACAGTAATCTGAGTGAAATCCCAATGCAAACTAAGCAAATATTAAATACCTCTTACCTCTAATATTTGCCGTCCGTATGTTTTTATTTGCTGGAGTTCAAGGCCCTGAATTTTCTTAGGGTTGCAGTACTTCTTTAGGAATGGGTCTTTTGGTTTTGCCTTGGAAAAGCACAAAGAGCATGTAAGAGAACAGCAGCAGGTCTGAATACCACACGTAGCCTCCTGGAACAGGCAGGGCTCTAAGCAGCTGGGGGTGCCAGATGAGGTCAGCTCACAGGATGTGGGTTTTTAAAGTACAAGAGTCTGTACAGTTGATAGAAAGAGGCTGACCTGAGTTGCATCCCTTCTCTGGTCCAGTGAAGATGGGCCCGGTCTTGGCCTTAGCAGACCCCAGTCTTATTTTCCAACTTTACTAAGATAGTTCAATATTGCTCGTTAAGTGAAAGGCACTTGAGAGAGCAGCCTACAATGTCATGTACATAACCATTACCTATTCAACCTTCTTTCATTTGGGGAAAGGAATGTTCTTTAACCAGATGGGGTAGTTTTACTGCTAAAATCAAAATAAATTCCAAATCAAATCAAAATTAAAATAAAACCCCCAGGGCCTAACTTCTGGAACCTGAGGGATCAAGAATCTGTGATAGGTTCTGAAGGGACTTGAGAACCTCTTTATGACCATGAACTTGCACCACAAGTACCTTGTAGATCAGGTCCTTCAAAGTTCCTTTTTCATTAAACATCCTAATAAGCAATGCAGAGGATTCGTTAGCTGTGGCAAAGGTGACCCGATAGATATAAGGGTGCTGCCAAAACAAAAAAGAAATTCACATTTATTTGCATCAACATCTGGGTCCTTTGAGATCAAGAATCTGGTTACGTAGACTTAAGTACCATCACAGCACTTTAGTTACACATAAACGGGATATTCCCTGAACATGTGGCATTTTCTTATCAGATGATCAACAAGCAGATCGTTCTTAAAATGAGAGAAGGAACCTAAACTATACAGACAAAGGGACATGGACAGCTGGCACGGCGAGCTCTCACGTGAAGGTACGTGCCTGGGGATACACATGCTCAGAGCTCAGGCAGAGGTCTGGGGGATAATGGCTTTAATATTCTGCCTCTGTACACTGGTAGAGAATACAGTCAAACCCTAGCACAGCCAAGTGAGGACCAGGACAAATGTGTCTTCTTACAGCGCTGCGTAACATTTCACACTGCTGTTTGGGGCCAAGCCAGGGAGCGTAAAAGCCAGAAAACAAGCAAAAAAGCCACAGCTTTTGGCATCCTGGCCCTATCCAAAGCAGCTAGCGTGAATCTTCCCATCCATCTCCTGCAGGGTGCAGTGTGATGACTCACGGGGTCTTCCTGAGAAGGGGCCACTGACGTCAACCAAGTGGGGTGGAGAGTAAGACTAATTATTTAATGACTGAAAGTCCTCATATGACCTGGAATTTTGGTTGTATGAACCAACTGGTTCAAACAGGTGTTACATGTCCATTTGCTCAAACGAGCACCATCATAATTTAAACCATAGGAGCTGAGCTGTGCAAAGGTTTGGGAAGGTTCGGACTGAGTGGGCTGGGAGATGGAAAGGTATGCCCAGGAAAATATAGTCCTTGATCATGAAGTTTCTTCTGACTATCACATCAAAATGATTATTATTGATCCTGTAACAGCTGTATTAAAATATAATTCTTCTATATATGAATATATATGATATTAACATACAACATATATTCATATATATTCATATGAATATATGTTGTATGTTAATATCATATATATTCATATCTATATAATTCATATACCATTATAATTCACCTATTTGTAGTATACAATTCAATGGTTTTCAGTATATTCCGAGCTATATAAACTACCACACAATCTAATTTTAGAACACTTTCATCACCCCAAAAAGGAACCCAGTGAATAAAATAAAAATTGTTGAGTCCATACTGATATAAACAGAACAAGAAGAGAGAATAGGAAGCTCACCCTTACAGTATGCCAACTGATAAACCTAAGAGGAATGATGGGGTTGGAAAATCTCAATGAAGCTAAAGCTAGTAGGGCTTTGGTAAGAACAGGATATTTATACAGTCTCAAAATATCTCCCTTATTAATTCTTATTATTTATTTGATGAAGATAATTAAGGATGGGTACAAATATTTAGCCTGAATTGTTCACTGTGGCTTTTTTCCCTTTTAAATAAGAAGAATAAACTGGAAGTGGTCCAAATGTCTCACAGAAGATTAGTTGAATAAATGAAGGTAAGGCCAACGATAGTCTATGCAACCAATAATAATGATGTTATACTATATTTATTCCATAAAAGATGTGCATGATATACCATTAACCAAAAAATCAGGTTTTAAAAGAGTGTATGTGCAATTTTTCAAAAAAAAATAACATATAAAGTTCTAGACATTTTGGTTTGCTTGGGACTGCAGATGAGTTTTCTTTTCTTATTTTTGCTTATCCATATTTTCTAACTTTTCTACAATTAATATGCACCACTTATCTGTGCCACCTTCTTTTTTTTAAAGCACAACCTTTAAAGGAAATTTGGAATTGAATGCTGACAGCCTGTGGCACACAACTAATCACACACAAAGACCATGGCATTTTTCTTGGCTAAACTGCACACCTTATTAGAAGCTTGGTTTTGCTAGCTTGACAAGACACTCTATCTTCAAAACTGAACCTGCCTACCCAACTGGATAGGTCAGCATAATTGTGCTCAAGAATGACTCATTCTAGGGTCCTACATCCTCATGCGAACCACAGATAAAGAACATCAGTATTAACTTGCTTTTCTGGCCAGATTAGTCTTTTCCTGAAGACATTCTGCATATATTCTGAAATACAGTGATGTATTTTCTTTCCAGTAACAGCCTTGGATCAGAACTGTACATTAGCATAAATAATGCCCGGCACTCCTAAAGGCCAACTAGCTGGCCTGTGAGAATAGTGATTCAGATAGCAAAAGGGCTCTTTGTGCCTTCCCTCACCCAGCTTATCTAAATCCAAACTAGTTCTGTTTTCTCAGACTAGAAACAGATCTTTCTTTCTTTCTTTTTTTTTTTTTTTAAGATTTATTATTTATTTGACAGAGATCACAAGTAGGCAGAGAGGCAGGCAGAGAGAAAGGAGGAAGCAGGCTCCCTGCTGAGCAGAGAGCCTGATGCGGGGCTTGATCCCAGGACCATGGGATCACGACCGGAGCCAGAGGCTTTAACCCACTTAGCCACCCAGGCGCCCCTAGATCTTTCAATTCCACTGATACAAACATCCTTACTGAGAACAAAGTGGGTACTTTCTTACTCGGATATTTGCTTAAAACAATTGTCAAGTTTCATGGGTTGTGCCAATGTCATGAATGCCATTTATATGGCCTCTGGGGGTGCCTGGGTGGCTCAGTCAGTGAGGTGTCTGCCTTTGGCTCAGGTGTTGATCCCAGGTCCTGGGATTGAGCCCCACGTGGGGCTCCCTGCTTAGTGGGGAGGCTGCTGTTCCCTTACCTTCTGGCTGCCGCTCCCCCTATTTGTGCGCTCTCTCTCAGTCAAATAAATAAATAAAATCTTAAAAAAAAAAAAAAAATTCGTCTCTGAGCTACAGGAGCAGCCCTGAGCAATTTTAGCGTGGACTGAAATCCACTATACCTCTCCACACTGTTGAGCCTACAGAGCATTTCCAGCTCTTCTGTCCACGGCCACCTACAAGAAAACACTCTGAATCTGTCAGTAGCACCTAGAAAAACAGAAGGCCTTGGGGTGCCTGGCTGGCTGAGTCAGTAGAGCATGTGACTCTTGATGCTGGGCTTGTGCATTTGGGCCTTACACTGGCTGTAGAGATTATTTAAAAATAAAAGACTAAAAAAAAAAAGAGAAAGAATAGAAGGGCTCGTACTCACCGAACAGGAAGGCAGAAGTTTGATTAGACACTGAAAATCTTTATCTGACAGAAACTTGTCGGGACCAAGATCAGCCTGGAAACATGGGGGAAAATATCAGGGTGTTGCCTTAAGTTACCAAAAGAAAAATTCCTTGTAAAACTTTCCCTTTATTTCATTTGTCCAAATATGACTGTAAACCAAAGGTGCAACCCACACAAAGTCGGGTGATGGGCATTAAGGAGGGCACTTGTTATCATGACCACTGGGTGTTATGTATAAGTGATTTGTCACTGAATGCCAATATTGCACCATATGTTAACTGCCTAAAATTTAAAAAAAAAAAAAAAAAGCAAAAAGATTTTTTAAAAAACCAAAAAACTATGCTTTTATCAAATTCCATTAGCCAAACCACTAGAGCTCCCGAAGCAAGAGAGAACATAAAGCAATGTGTATTTTTTCTTTAAAACAAACTGTAAAATTCCCAATCCTAAAGAGGTTCCAGAACTATTTTAAGCTGTTCTGTTTCTTTCCAGATGTTTACTAATTAATCAAATACAATCACATGGATATAACCAAGTGAATAAGCAAAGTGACTCAAAATTACTCTCCTTTGATGTAGGACTGAAGAGGCCTTTACAACATCACTCAGAAGAACAGTGCAATTTCTTAATTATCCTTTTTCAGTATCTGCTTTTATAAACCCATCTCAAGTACATGAAAGGAGACCAAAGCAAAAAACCAGCTCACCCAGCTTAACACTAGCCGTTCCTTTGGCTGATTTTTAATCTTCATCAAGAAATATTTCTTCCTTATCCTCCAACCTGCATAAAAGCAGAGATGCAGTCATAGCAAATAATTTTTACACCAACAGAAAAAAGTTTCACCAACTAAGTAATTTTTAAAAAATCAAGGCTGGCAATCTTACCCGCTGCAATACTGGCACCAGTAAAACCACCACTTGGTAATGTTGACATGGGAAAGATGGTATTTAAGAAAAACAAAACAAACCCCCCACCCCCCAAAAAAAAAACCACCCACAGAAAACACCAAAACAACTGCAAACGAAGAAACTATTCATGGGCACAGGAAAATGGGCACTTCACTTAAGATGTAGTAAGAAAGAGAGATGAAGAATGACGGACGGCTCTGAAAATACACATTACTACCCCCCAAGTCTCCAGGTGGCACATTACCCAAGATTCATTAAGTATACAAGTTACGGACTGCGTCTTCAAGCAGTAGGAAGGCAAAAAGAAAAAGAAATCACCTGCGTGGAAGAGCTTTCTTGGGCTACAGATAGGAAAGCGTGACAAAGAGTCCAGTTCTGTGATCTGTTTGAACAGACCAGGCACGTGCCAGTTTCTCACCTATGTCTTTCAACGGTTCTACCACCTCCCACTTTGGTTCTGATCGGAAGAACATGGAAACTTGCTGTAAGGCAATCTCTGCAAAGACATTTTAGAAACTCATCAGTCCAACCTATCAGCAAAGTAACACATGCTTAAGATGTTATTCTTGCAAATGAAATCTTGATAAGTCTAGGACCTTCTTAAAAAGCTTAATTACAAGAAGAAAAAAAAAAACAAAAGAAGGATTCTAGATTGGATCCTGGAACAGAAAAAGGGCAGTAGTGGAAAAACAAGTGAAATTTGAATAAAATCTGTAGTTAATAGTAACACACCAAAGTTGACTTCTTAGTTTTGATAAATATGCCATGGTTACTTACAATGTTAACATTAGGGGAAATTTGGTGAGCGATGGTATAGGGAACCTATTTGTACTATCATTGCTGTTTTTCTGTAAGTCTAAAATAATTCCAAAGTAAAAGGTTTATTAAGAAGAGTAATTACTGGGGCGCCTGAGTGGCTCAGTGGGTTAAGCCTCTGCCTCCAGCTCAGGTCATGATCTCAGGGTCCTGGGATCGAGCCCCATGTAGGGCTCTCTGCTCAGCAGGGAGCCTGCTTCTTCTCTCTCTGCCTGTCTCTCTGCCTACTTGTGATCTTTGTCTGTCAAATAAATAAAATAAAATCTTAAAAAAAAAAGGAAGAGTAATTACTAATGATGTGAAAAAAATAGATGTGTATTTTTTTTAAACTGAAAGATTTAAAATATGTAAATAAATTAGGTGGCCTGAGCCAAGAATTCAATATATGCGTCAGGCTACAGCCCAAGCACAAAACTCAAAATGTGTTCTGAGGTCAGCTCAGAACAGTATTTATGCTGCTCTAACTGATATTTATCCTGTCTTCATTCCTCATGGAATTAAAGCTTTCACCAACAAAGAAGCGATTAGCCTTAAATATATATTGGAAATAAAAGCCAGTGTTTTAGAAAAACATCTATGTACAGCAACAACACAGTTCTATTGTGGGACGTTACCATAGCCCTGTTTACTGGAAAAAAATCCATCCCCCTTTTTGTGTTCATTTATCATGAGAACGTTTCCCCTTTTTAAGAAGACAATGAGAAGAGGAAGTTCTTTAAAGTTCACTGCATTAAGAAATTATCAGAATAACTGTGCTTTTACATTTCCTGCAAAAAGAGACATCTGTAATTTGCTATTTTCCCTCAACACAATGGAAAAAGGAAGCCACTCTAGATCCCTTAGAGCAAACAGCAATACTGCAAATTCATTGTGGGATTTCACCTCCGCCTAGCATCGGCGGTATTCCAGGCCGACCGGTGAGGAATGGGAGATTTGGCAGAAATGCTCTCCCTATGTCAGACTGACCTCGTCTGGAATTACCATGGCTAGTGCTTGGCAGGCAATGTGATTTTGATATATTTTACAGTACATTATGAGTTAAGACATTGAGGGAAGAAAATAATCTACTAACTAGTGGTTTACTGACTTGACACGTAAATTGTGGATGCTGTCCACGCAGAAGAAAACCTGGGATGACCAGATACAAAACTGACTCTATTTACATTTGTTCTAACTACCCCAAAGGGACAAAACACTTGGAGGGATCAGGTGTCACAGAAGCATATAAAATGTTCCTAATCAATGCTGGAAACTCTGTTGAGTTAATGTTAACATAAGGTTGATATAAAATATTTTTAGCTTTTCCAAAACAACTTGAACAAAAATAAGCATTAAAAATCTTGAACATAAACAGCTTAAAAAGGCATCATTTTCAGTTAAGATCATATCAACTTTGGGAAGGATCATGAAAAATAATTTTCTAAATACAGTACAGTGTCATTCTAAGAGAGAGTAAAGGACAGTTGGTTCATAACTCAAAGTGACTCGTAATTCCCCACCAAATCATTATTTGACAACATTTACCGTAACATTTATCGTATTCTACTAGGTACCATACATTGTTCTAGGAATGTGGAGATGGCTGTCAACAAACGGAACATGCTAGATTTGTTACTGATAAACTGAGGACTGGGAAATAGCTTTTTTTTTTTTTACCTTGGGGAATCGGGTAATTGTAGAAAGGACATTTTCTTTCCCATGAACTATGATTTATTGTCAAGTAAATCCCATGATGAGCATATTTCCAACATGAATCTCCTCCTTCCCAAGCTTCAGGCCACACATTTCAATCCTAAGCATTTCCTCCTCTGCTTAGAAGCATTTACCACATCCACCTCTTTACAAGATCAAGTCCAAATTTCTAAACCTAGTGCTACCCCAGATCTGGCTTTACCTTGACTTTCTGTCTTTACCCCTCCACACAAGTGGTGCAATGCCTAGATTTACCTGCCTTGACTCCTGAAGATAGGCCCAACTCCACCCCTCCACATTTTCTGTTCCTGTCTACCTATCCCACAAGGCTCAGCCCAAAGCTGCCACTCCTCGAGCCAGCTCTCTCCCAGCCCTCCATCCTCTACACTCCCAGAGCTCTGTGTGCCCTTCTCCCATGGGATTCACCCAAGGTCTGTCCTGTGTTAGGGCTACTCTCTTCCACTAGACTGTGAACTCTGGCTGTGAAGGCTACGTCTTTTCTTTTTTTTTTTTTTTTTAAAGATTTTATTTATTTATTTGACAGAGAGAGATCACAAGTAGGCAGAGAGAGAGAGAGGAGGAAGCAGGCTCCCCGCTGAGCAGAGCCCGATGCAGGACTCGATCCCAGGACCCTGAGATCATGACCTGAGCCGAAAGCAGCAGCTTAACCCACTGAGCCACCCAGGCACCCTGTGAAGGCTACGTCTTAATCTGGGTAAAATCCCACAGAACCATGGAAATATTCTGTCCTCTCCTGGAGCACTGGCCCTTGCCTCTTAGCGTGACTAACTTCTACATATCCTTAAATCTCCATGTAGGCATCAACTCTTCTGGAAGCCTTCTGCCACCTTCAAATCCCCTACTCCCACCCTCAAGTTGCTGGGTCATGTCTACTCAGCCATAGCTTTCACCTGTCAATCCCCCTGCAGAACAGTGGGGGTAGGGGGCTACGCTTTCCTTAATGCTCTATCTGCAGCACCTGACACAGAGCAGGCACTCAATAAATACTAGACGCAGCAAGAACTAAAGGTTCAGTACATGTTCAATGGATGTGGACACTCTCTTCCACTAGAACATGAAATCCATGAAAAGAAAGTCATCTGCCCTCTATTTCCTTAATACTGACAGACACATGGGGGAAAACTGCATGCTCAGGAAAATGCTGAGAAACAACATTTCCAGACAGGAAATGCAGAGTGAGGCCTTCAGGCCCACCCTGTGCTTCCCGAAGAGCTCTGACTTGTCAGCTCTCAACATACCAGCTGCCCCCACTGTGTGCAGCCTCTGAGATCCCAGGTCCCAGCCCCATCACCGTGACAAGAGAATAGACTCCGGGGTGCCTGGGTGGCTCAGTGGGTTGAGCCACTGCCTTCAGCTCAGGTCATGATCTCAGGGTCCTGGGATCGAGTCCCGTATCGGGCTCTCTGCTCAGCGAGGAGCCTGCTTCCCTCTCTCTCTCTGCCTGCCTCTCTGTCTACTTGTGATCTCTCTCTCTGTAAAATAAATAAATAAAATCTTTAAAAAAAAAAGAGAGAACAGACAGACCCCAGCCCTGCAACTGGTCTTCAACTCTCCGATCTGCTCCAGCAGGTGGCGCCATAGAGGCTCACACAGTTGACTTGGGCCTACCACCTCTCCAGAGCGCCCTGCCCTGATTCTGAATATAATCCCCATTCCCGTCCCATCCCTCCCTCCCTCCTTCCCTCCTTGGATCCTTGAGCCCACTACTACCTGACCAACTCACAGGGTTCCTGGGGTTTCAGGACTAGAAGACAGCCTGTACACTCCCTGTCCACCCCCGCTCCCTCTCCTCTTGTTTTCTAGGCCGGGACCAGAGGTTCACAGAGGAAAAATGCTGCTGATGACAAAGCTGGGGCCCAGGAGCCAAACCTCCTCATTTCTGGTCCAAGTGACTTCTGTATGGACATTAAAATCCCCTTTTCTGAGGGGTCTGAGGTCTGAAGTGGGAAGATGGGCTATAGTGCGCCGACGCTTTTAAATGATAGAAGTACCCCGTCAATAAGATGAATAAGTGAGGTGTGTGGGGGTGGGGAACGTGTGCACGTGTGTTTTCCAATATGAAGCCCTCATGACTAGGAGACACCTGCTCTCCCTGTAACAAAAGCTGGCCCTCCATCAGACTTGGTAATGGGCACCTCCTAACTCCCCCACAGAGCGCCAGGGACCTCTATTTCCTTGGTCATCTGGAGAATATCAGGAAAAGAAAGAAAAGATCAGAAATCCCAGGCTGGAGCCCCAGGGAGAGAGGAGGCAGCTGCTGATGCCCTGAAGCTCCTAGTTACCCACCCCTGGGGACGGGGCTGGCGTCACAGTCCCCCTCCAACCAGGCATCTTCAACCTCAGAGCAAGAGGCAGGAAAAGCGGCCTTGGTGACTTCGGTCACATGAGCACAGATCTCAGATTGTGCTGAAGTGGAGTAGGTAGTGACCACGGACCACTAGGAAAGAGGTGGCGACCTTATCCATATGAAGGGGGCAGAGGCCTTGCCCAGAGAGGAGCCACAGGGTGGCGGTACGCAGAATGCCCTTGGGAACCAGAGGCCAAACTTTGAGTTGCGGGAAGCTGGACAAGTCCGCCTGGTTTTTCAGGGATTTGGCTCAGTCAAGCTGGTGCAGAGGAGGCTGCCTGGGCTTCCCTTTCCTGAGGCTGCTAGTGAGTCAGCCTAGAGGCAAGGCAAGTTCTGATGTTTCATTCAAAGGGGGCAATCTCTGAATTATATATCAGCATCTCTCTGAAAACAGCATCCATCCCCTATTGTTTCATTACGGGGCTGAGTCCTCTAAATAGCAGCAGCTTCTTGAGCATTTGGATCCCAGTGGGAGCTCCTGGCAGCCTTCTTGGATCTCTGCCCACATCTGCTTTGGACTCTTGACTGTCTGCCATGCCAGGAGCGGAAGCAGGGGAACAGAAAAGATCAAGTATAACAGCAGCCTGTGAGGGGGTACAGCAGGAAATACAGGGATCAGATCATCTTCCAGGGGCAAAGCAGCATTTTAATTGGAAAACACTCAGACATTGTATACTTGCACAGTCCAATGCATGTGCAACCCTAGCAAGGTAAGGCCTTTCCTCTCAGGTGACCTCCTGCCTATGGAATGAAAGGGTTAGTTTGGGTATGCCTGTTCCCAAATCTCCCCTAGCTCTGACCCCACGTAACTTAGTGTTCACCAAGCATGTCTTCCTTGCACCCGCGCCCCCACCAGCCAGGGCTGTACCCGGCACAGACGGGGAAGGTCTCCAGATCGGGCCGCATCAGCCTGTGCGCACTGTACCCTGAGGGAACACATGGCAGACACTCTCGGGAAATACAGGGACAGACCAATGGACGGGGCTAGGTTAGGGCTGATCTGATAGCAGCGGTCCCGACAGCTCGCCATCAGACACTGTGGGGAACAACGGAGGTGAAGCATGGTGACTGCAGGCCACGAGAGATGCTACTCTGGAAGGAGTTACGCTCTCCTGGGGGCCCCTGGCCTGTGATATCTTTTCTCCTAGGTGAACCAAGAAACAACCGGGGGCAAGAATGACAGCCTTGTAGTAACGTAATGCTCCATTTTGTCACTTAGAGTAAATGTGAGTTTGAACGAAACTTTCCTTCACTTGGTTGCATTCTAGAAGGCATTTTTCTTACCTCTGCAGGTACTTCCATTAGAAGACAGGAGGTACATTCTATAGCAAGGCTTCTCAGCCTTTAGTGTGCACTCAAATCACGTGGCGACTTTGATAAACTCAGATCCTGACCCTCTCTTGAGAGAGGACAAGCAGTCCCCTATTTCCCTCTCTCTGAAACAGTTATAAAAGCGCCTTCCTTTAATTACTTCATAAGTAGTGTTTCGAGGACCTGAAATGTAACGTGTACACAACCTATTCTCTCAGCAAGGAAATCAGCTTATTAAAAATACCCAGAGTTCCACTAAGACTTTAAGCATGGCTTAGCTTTAACAAATCAGTCGAATTCTAGTCACTGGTTCAGTTCTATGATGGTTTCCATTGGTCTCTTCAAGGCCACCCCAGGGAACACTGAATGTTTAATCACTCGTTCTGCTAACAAGAGGCTTAGGTCATTGACGCTAGCTTTGTGTGTAACTGGCACCCTTTCCACCTCAATCCCCTGACTGATCCAGGGAAAGTCTGGAAGAAACTAGCTCCTCCTCAGGCTTTGCCTTGGGGGCAAAAGGGAAGACACAGAAAGGACCCTTTGGAACCACTTGGTATAAAGAAATACCCAGAAAAACCATACTGTATGTTGTAAATACAGAAACAAACCCAAATAAAAATCAAATTGAGAGTATGGTACAGATTATGGTGGATTATTTACTTTCTTTTCTGTCAGGGAAGATAAGAAAGACAAGACTAAGTATAGGACTCAATAACTTCTCTTTCATATTCTTCTGTGCAGACATCATAAACATTTTAGAAGTAATTATCTTCTTCTTACACTCTTACAGTAAATTACTTCTTACCCTCTTACAGTAAATTACAATTGGGTAAAGTATTAATAAGCAGATAATGCCCTATAACAAATATATACACAGCCCCATTTGGAAATAACTTCTCCCACATGTTGTCACCAGCAAAGAACAGTGTCTCTACAGTTATGCAACCATACCTCAGAGATCACTTTGCTTACCAGTGTAGTTTGCAGAGTAGTTGTTTGGGTCTAAAAACTTCTTAACCAGCTCGCAATTAGACAAGATATGATTTGTGGTGATAACGTTGAGATAGTTCTGCAGACCTTTCTGCCTCTCAGCTATGAATTCACGGTCCATGTTACCAATCAATTTTTTGGGAGGAAGAGGTAGACTGAGGCCTGCAATCTTTAATTAGAAGAGAAAAAGTATTATGCTCCTGTCATCCCCACAGAAGATATAATATCAGAATCCTGAACCACTACACATCATTGAGATGCATACTGATTTCAGTGCTATGATAAAAATGTGAAAAAACTACCACTCAGAATTCATAAAATGCTATATAAAGCATAGCAACTTTAAAATGTCATTTTTAAAAAATATTTTATTTATTTATTTGACAAAAACACAGTGAGAGAAGGAACATAAGCAGAGGGAGAAGCAGGCTTCCTACTGAGCAGGGAGGGAGCCCAGCACGGGGTTCAATCCCAGGACCCTGGGATCATGACCTAAGCCGAAGGCAGAGGCTTAGCCCACTGAGCAACCCAGGGGCCCCCAAATTTAATTTTTTAAAAGTTTTTCTATCAAACTTATATATGAACATAATTTCAAAGAGTCTTTTTATTATTAGCATCCCTGCGACACTCCCCCCACAACCACCTCTGCCAACAGGTGACCAAGCCATTATCCATTCCCCAGAGACAGCCACATTGAATTCTCTCAGCCCATCTTTTTGGCACAGGGTTCATTATGAATTGATTTTCACTGTTAGGTATTAATCTATTAATTTCCCATTCTGGATTAAGTTCTCTTTCACAATCCTCTTCTCACCCCACATGCAATCTATTCCTAATCCCTCCAGTATAGTTATAATTTTATTTAGTGCAATATTCCTATTTACATTAGGTGATCTGTATCACAGAGCCAGAAAGCCATGCTTACAATTCCTTTTTATCAACTGGTCTTTTTTGTTTGTTTTAGTTTTCTGTTCAACTCTAAACTCTCCATCTAAGAATTTTCTCAACATATTCAGACACAAAGATGCATCAGTTTCATCTTCTTGAGGACTGCCTGCTCCAAGCAGGACTGGTGGTCCCTCCCCCCACGGGCTGGCATCCTGGCAAATTACTCTAGGGATGCTCTTGCCTGTCTCCTGCTGAGCACCCCCTTCTAGATCCATACATTCCTTTTTTGTAGAAGAATCCCTGATTTTTAGTGAGGATACCCTCTGCCAGCTTCCTAAAAAGAGAGCCAGGGAGATCCTTTTTTTTTTTTTTTTTTTTGAAAAGTTGCATGTGTGAAAGTCTTCACTTTACCCTCACACTTGAATAATAGAGAATCTTGATGTAGAATTCTAAGTTGGAAATATTTTTCCTCCCGAGTCTTTAAGAACGACTTTATTGTCTTCTAGCTTCTGGTGCTATTAGCAGTAGATTTTTGCTTCCATTTTTGTTCCGTGCCCCCACTACACCCCCTATAAGCTTCTAGGGTCTTCTCCTTGACCCCAGTTTGTGAATTCCATGGGCCTCTCTGCAGATATATTTTCACCCTCTGCGTTGTGTACTGAGCCCTTTCTATCTGGAAACAAACATCCTTCTGTTCTTTGGTATTTTCTGGTATTAGGTCATTATTTCTTCCCGTCTGTACCCTTTGCTTTCTTTTCCTGGAACTCTTATTCCAGTGTTCGGTCTTCTGGACTGGTCCTCTATTCTCACCTTTTCTCTCCTATTTTCCACCTTTATTAGACAATATTTTTTTCCTACTGAAAAAATCTTCAGGAATAGTACCTTTATCATTCAGCTCTTCTAAAGAGGTTTCATTTCTTTCTTTTTTTTTTTTTTTAATATTTCACTTATTTATTTGACAGGTAGAGATAGATCACAAGCAGGCAGAGAGAAAGGTGGAAGCAGGCTCCCAGCTGAGCAGAAAGCCCCATGCGGGCCTCAATCCCTGGACCCTGAGATCATGACCTGAGCTGAAGGCAGAAGCTTAACCCATTGAGCCACCCAGGCACCCCAGAGGTTTCACTTCTATTATCTTTTTTTTAAATTTCTGATTAGTCTTTCTTTTCTTTAATAGCATCCTGAATGTAATGCAATTTCTTATCTCTCTGAGATCATAAAATATAATTCTTTTGAAGAGCCTGAGATGTTCCTCTTAATGCATATATTCTGCTTCCTGAAGGTTCTTTTCTTTTTTTCCTGTTTGTTTTCACTGTTATGTTTTATGTTAAAAAAGTGTTCCTGAGGGGTGCCTGTGTAGCTCAGTAGGTTAAAGCCTCTGCCTTCGGGTCAGGTCATGATCCCAGGGTCCAGGGATTGAGGCCCGTATGGGGCTTTCTGCTCAGCTGGGAGCCTGCCTCCCCCTCTGTCTGCCTCTCTGCCTCCTTATGATCTCTGTCTATCAAATAAGTAAATAAAATTTAAAAAAAAAATTTTTTTTAAGTGTTCCTAAGAGCTGGGGTGGCTCAGTCGGTTACACATCAGCCTTTGGCTCAGGTCATGATCCCAGGGTTCTGGCACTGAGCCCCACATCAGACTCTCTGCTCAGCAGGAAACCTGCTTCTCCCTCTGCCCCTCCCCCTGCTCATACTCTTTCTCTGTATCAAAAATAAATAAATTTAAAAATCTTTTAAAAAATAAAAAATAAGTAAGTGTTCCTTAGGGGGCAGCTGAGTGGCTCAGTTTATTAAGTGCCTGCCTTTGGCTCAGGTCATGATCTCAAGGTCCTGGGTTCAAGTCCCACATCAGGCTCCATGCTCAGCAGGGAACCTGCTTCGCCCTCCGCCTGTTGCTCCCCCTGCTTGTGTGCACTCACGCGCTCTCTCTGACAAACAAAATCTTTTTTTAAAAAAAGTATCAGATTGGTAGATTGGTATCTTAATTTAATGAGCAAAATCACTTTCAAAGAGCAGTTGTACTCTATACTTATGCTTATATTAGAATAGCCCAAGTGAGACATGCATATTGATTGATGGGAAGGTCTCTAGAGAAGGGCATCTTTAATTCAGGAAAAGATGTAATCTAAACCACCCATGAGGGCAAACCTAACTTAGCTATTCCACTCTATATCTGTCAAACAGTGAAGACCTTGAACTCAACATTGGACAAGACGAAAAGGTTGGCTGACAATTCTAAATTGCCTATTTCTCCAACATAATTATGAAAATGTGTCAGAGCATACTTAAAATGAATTTTCTATCATGGCATAATTCACTGCCAGATAAGACATGTATTTCAAGTCATCTTCCTCATTCATACAATTAGGCTTTACCAAATAGCAGTTTCTTTATTAACTAAATAAAAAGCATACTTAAGAAGAAAGCACATCACTCAGCTAGTACATATCCAAGTGAATCACTTTATTATTATTTTGTTGTTGTTCCAGAGCATTGCGTAATATAGAGTAATCAAGGGTACTACTAAAAACACAACTGATATTTCTTTTAAAAGTTCTTTTACTGGGGTGACTGGGTGGCTCAGTTAAACATCTGCCTTGGGCTTGGGTCATGATCCCAGGGTCCTGGGATCAAGACCTGCTCATCAGGCTCCCTGCTCAGCTGGGAGTCAGCTCCCTACCCTACAATCCCTCCCCCCACCCACCTTGCATGCACTCTTGCTCTTTATAAATAAATTCTTTATTTTATTTTTTTAAGATTTACTTATTTATTTCAGAGAGAGAGAACACACAGAGGGAGAGGGAGAAGGGAGTGGGGCTGAGCAGGGAGCCTGACACAGGACTCTATCCCAGAACCTGGAATCATTACCTGAGCCCAACGCAGACGTTTAACCGTCAGCCTCCCAGGTACCACTAAATAAAATCTTAAAAAATCAAAACAAAACAAAAACTAAAAAATAAAAATTATTTTCTTAAGTTGCAGAATACAATCTCATTTGTGTGTGTGCATACATATATGTGTGTGTTTAAGCCCATGGACATGGTTATATATGCACGAAAAAAAATGTCTAAAAGGACTCACACTACCTCCTTGAGAACAGTTAACTCTGGGAGTGGGTTGGTCAATAAATTTTTCGATGGGCATCTGGGAGACTCAGTTGGTTAGGCATCTGCATTTGGCTCAAGCTGTGATTGCAGAGTCCTGGGATCAAGTCCCACATGAGGCTCCCTGCTCAGCGGGGAGCCTGCTTCTCCCTCTGCCTGCCTCTCCCTCTGCTTGTGCTCTCTCTCCCTCTCTCTGACAAATAGATCGATAAAATCTTTTAAAAATAAATAAATTTTCTATACTATGAAATGTTTACATTTCTCATTTACCATTTTTAATTAAAAAGGAAAGAAAAATTCATGCTTATCAAACTGACCATATACACAGCAAGGATTCTTAAAAATTACCATGAAAAAGCATAGTTGGTTAAGTATACAACTCTTGTGGGGTGGGGTGGCACACCTGGGTGTCTCAGTCAGTTAAGTAACTTCAGCTCAGGTCACGATCTCAGGGTCTGGGATCAAGCCCTGAGTCAGGCTCTCTGTTCAGCTGGGGGTCTGCTTGTCCCTCTTCCTCTTCCTCTGTCCCTTCCCCTTCCTTTGTGTGCTCTCTCATTCTCTCAAATAAATAAATAAATAAAGTCTTTTTTTTTTTTTTTAAGATTTTATTTATTTATTTGACAGACAGAGATCACAAGTAGGCAGAGAGGCAGGCAGAGAGAGAGAGAGAGGAGAAAGCAGGCTCCCTGCTGAGCAGAGAGCTCGATGCGGGACTCGATCCCAGGACCCTGAGATCATGACCTGAGCTGAAGGCAGCGGCTTAACCCACTGAGCCACCCAGGCGCCCCATAAATAAATAAAGTCTTAAAAGTGTCCTGTCATTGAGCTCCGCATCAGACTCTGCTCAGGACAGCTCCTTGAGATTCTCTTTCCCTCTCCCTGTCCCTCCTCCCCATGCTCTGTCTCTCTCTCTTTCAAATAAATAAATCTTAAATATATATATATGTATATATATACTTCACATATATATTTATATGCATGTGTGTATATTACATATGTATATGTATTTATATTATGTATTTTTATATATACATACATATATATATATGTGTGTGTGTGTGTGTATACACATGTACCAATATCAGCCCTTTTGCCTACACTACCCGCCTGACAGCACACCCAGATGAGATCCACATGACTCAGAATGGAGAGCTGAGGCACCTGAGTGGCTCAGTGGGTTAAAGCCTCTGCCTTCGGCTCGGGTCATGATCCCAGAGTCCTGGGATCAAGCCCTGAGTCAGGCTCTCTGCTCAGCAGGGAGCCTACCCCTCTCTCTCTCTGTCTGCCTCTCTGCCTACTTGTGATCTCTGTCAAATAAATAAAAAAAATCTTTTTTTAAAAATTAACAGGATGGAGAGTCACATCTATATCATCAGACTCAAACCCCAACAGGGCTATTTCTCATTCATGGTGAGGATATGAAAATGAGTTCGATAAGGTATTTGTTTTGAACTTTGTGGCCTTCAAGCTTCCATCAATCTATACGTTCAAGCTTCATTTCACTTTAGGAAAATATATTGATCTGCCCAGACATCCCAGCAGCTCATCCCATCACCTGATCCAAATCATCAGATGAAACAAAGTATTCTTTGCCAACAGCTGCAATTATAGTATCTCTGCTATGTTTACTACGCTGGTCAGCTGGACAGACTGGAGGTTGTTTCCTACTCTGCCTGAAGATCTCACAATAAATATTTCTACAAGCATTACTAGTATGTAATATGTGTGTTACTTTAAAAGCTTGCCTTTTAAAAAAGACTAGCATTTGAGAGATACTTACTCTTTCAGCTTTCTCCCAAAATTTCTAAAATGTTTGCCAATTATAGAATATAAAGTCTACAAGTCCAATGACTCATTAGGAGGGAGGGAAAGAGAATATTAGTACAGAGAGCAATCAAGTCTCTAGGCAATGATTTCCTAGACACCTCCACACTGATGGCTTCAAACCATGACAGCTCACCATCCCATTTATTTATTTATTTAAAAGATTTTATTTATTTATTTGACAGAGATCACAAGCAGGCAGAGAGGTAGGCAGAGAGAGGGGGAAGCAGATTCCCGGCGGAGCAGAGAGCCTGATGCGGGGCCCGATCCCAGGACCCTGGGATCATGACCTGAGCTGAAGGCAGAGCCTTAACCTACTGAGCCATCCAGGCACCCCTCACCCTCCCATTTTTGAGAGCTTTCCTCTTTAACATGTCCTATGGATTCCCTTCTTGAGTTCCCTGTGTATGGGGAAGGGAATAAGAAAGTCAGTGGAGAAGTCCCCAAAGACACATCCATTTTACCTGCAGAGTGATAAGACGAAGGGGAATAATTGCCAAAGTGAGGTCTAGATCCCATAATCTGACCCGCTCATAGAGGCCTCTAAAGTACATGACAAACTATACTGTAGTTTCAAGAAAACTAGTTCTGTCTGGAGGAGGAACCTTCAAAGGATTAATCCTTTAAAGGATTTAATCTTCTTTTTTTTTTTAAGATTATTTATTTATTTCACACACACACACACACATACACACACACACAGAGTTCACAAATAGGCAGAAGTAGGCAGAGAGGCAGGCAGAGAGAGAGGGAGAAGCAGCCTCCCTGTTGAGCAGGAGCCCGATGTGGGGCTTGATCCCAGGACACTGGGATCATGACCTGAGCTGAAGGCAGAGGCTTAACCCACTGAGCCACCCAGGTGCCCCAAGGATTTAATCTTTCATTTTCATGATCAGATCTCAGTGGTCTACAAATTGCCTTCAACCATATTCCAATGAGTATTCTAGGGAGTTCTAAGTTTTCAATGAACCCTTAATTTGTTCCAATATCCCCCCAGTGTACCACAGAGTCTCTCCTAGTTCAACAGTGGGCAATGAAATTCAAATCACAAAGCATCCATGCTACAACAGAGAAGTCACCTGGTTCAACCCCTTGTTTCAGATGGGGAAAGTGAGGATGGAGAGGGAAAATAAATGACCCAAGGTCTCCCCGCTGAAAGGGGCAGGGTCTGGGCTCCTTCCCAACATGAGCATTCCTAGCTCATTTCCCATCATTTCAGCTCCTGGTCCTCTCTTTTGTTTTGCTGTATGTGGTCTCCCTGGATGGTTACTCATTTCATGTTGCCTTTAAAATAAGTTAGTGATTCAGGGACGCCTGAGTGGTTCAGTCAGTTGGGCAACTGACTCTTGGTTTTGGCTCAGGTCATGACTTCAGGGTCGTGGGATCAGCAACCCCCCTGCCTGCCCTGGCAGGCTCCCCCCGCTCAGCAGGGAGTCTGCTTGTTCCCATCTCTCTGCCTCCCGCCCACTCACATGCACTCTCTCTCCCACTCTAAAGTAAATAAATAAATCTTTAAAATAAGGTGGTGATTCTTCTTTAAGACAAAATACACTCATTATATAAAGTTATGAAAACGCACCTACCTTAGCTTTGCTTATTTGGCTTATATCTGCTTGTTTATAGAGAACTTGGGAAGTACGAAACACTATAAAGAGCCAGGAAAAAAACCATAAAACCCACAGTCCTGCCACCTGGAGATTACCATTGTTAACAGTTTGGCATATCTCCCTCCAATCTTTCTTTCTAAACATTTCATGTAATTCTATTATATTGCATGTATAATTTTACATTCTGCTTTTTTTTCCCCCACTTTGGCATCTCTCCTACTGGAGACAGACAACTCTGCGTATATGTATTATATTTCTCTTTCTTCAGCAGGAACTCATTTATCCATCAGAAAGGGTAATCAGACACTAAAAAGCATGGTCACAGTTTTATTCTGTGGTTTTTAGAGTCTTTTTGGTCTGTTTTATGGAGGTTGTTTTGAAATTATTTTCTTGCCAAAAAGCTGTATGTACTTTCTTCTGTTTGTTTACTTGGATCTAGAAAAACCTCCCACTGAAATGATGTCTGGCCATATCCTGCCCAGCATAAGCCAACATCAATACACGTGGATATTTGCATTTGAAATAAAATGCACAGTGAAAGTGCCTATTTTCAAAGGGAAAATTATACTGAAGCAAAAATAAAATTCTATTATATTAAAAAGGCCATAACTGAATCGCCATAGAGATCCAACCTTACATCCCCTAAGCAAAAACAAATAGGGAAAAAAACCCTCTCCCCCCCACCGACCCATTCTTGGGGGCTAGGCCTACAATTTCAATTTCAGAGCCCTTCCTCCCATGAGCCCTCCTCAGTCCCAGCTGAATGACACTGTATGAAGATCGGTGGGCAAAGGTTCTCTTGTGCATCAAGGTGAAAACACGTAGTAGGCTCAATGTTAACTCCCAAATGCCATTGTGGAAATGCTGCCTGGGAACGTCTAGAGAGACTTGTGGAGAAAATCCACTGCTGGAATGAACTACACATCGGTGCCTTATCCACATCATCAGAGACCCAGCTTTTGTCTAAGTGGAAAGAATATGCTATGAAAATCAATAAATGAGGGCGCCTGGGTGGCTCAGTGGGTTAAGCCGCTGCCTTCAGCTCAGGTCATGATCTCAGGGTCCTGGGATTGAGCCTCACATCGGGCTCTCTGCTCAGCATGGAGCCTGCTTCCCTCTCTCTCTCTCTCTCTCTGCCTGCCTCTCTATCTACTTGTGATCTCTCTCTGTCAAATACATAAATAAATAATCTTTAAAAAGAAAAAAATCCATAAATGAAACCAATTAAACCCATCAATAAGGAGAATTTGATCTCTCCCAATATTTTTTTTTTTTTAAAGATTTTATTTATTTATTTGAGAGAGAGACAGTGAGCGAGAGAGCATGAGTGAGGAGAAGGTCAGAGGGAGAAGCAGACTCTCCATGCAGCTGGGAGCCCGATGTGGGACTCGATCCCGGGACTCCGGGATCATGACCTGAGCCGAAGGCAGTCGTCCAACCAATTGAGCCACCCAGGCGTCCCATGATCTCTCCCAATATTTTATCTGAAGATTTAAATTGGTCATACTATAATTAAAATTTAAAGAGACACAATTTGTCAAATGCACAACCATCTGTCAATTATATAAAGGTCTACAGACACTCAGGCCAATTCTATCAGAGACCAAGTTAGGCATTTCTGTTTTCAGCAGGGTTGTAAATAATGTTGTAGTTTGGACTCTACATATGCTGTTTTCCAAAGCCTGATCAATAACCATGGTGTTTTGAAGGAAAGGAAGCATGTGCTCACTCTCAGCCAGAAGTCCTCCTGACCTTCGTGGACAGGACCAGTGGTCACTCAGACTAGGTAATAAGTGATGACAAGCTCATCAATGAAGGGAGAGCAGTGCTTCACCTTTCGGCCGAACTGGTCATAAACCAAGCACACCTGCTCAGGGTTTACGTTATCAATCATCTGAGATATGACCCAGGCCCAGTGGTCTGCAATCACCCATGGCACTTGAAGACCAATCTGCTGAATGGGGATGTGGATGCTACTGCCATAACTTACTATGGTGCTAACGCCCCTCTAAGACCCTTCCATCATGACCAGCAAGCACAGCTATTTCCAGAAAGATTCTGCAGCTCATCCCTCTTTCCATTGTGGCCACCAAGTTAGGAACATTTAAATCAAAGGGAGTTAGCAATAGGTATTTAAGAGGAAAAAAGTTACACTGAAAAAGGCTATCTCTAGCTCCTGCTGAGTATTGATCTGCAAGGCTGACTATGCAGTCTAGCTCAGCGGTGAGAGTCTGAGACAGTCCCAGCTCTAAGTGAATGACTCCAGCAACCCTGCCAGTCATTCCTTATCTGTGCAGAAGAGAGGACACACAGCATCCCATGACTGTGGTAAGGATATCATCTCGCACACAGGGACTCACTTGCCTGTGACTATTGTAAATCAGATGTTTATTTCCCAAAGTGTATTTTTAGAGCCACACATCATCTGTTTAAAGTATAAGTCTATATCTTCCACCAGAAAGATCTGCTAGTTTTTTGTTCTTGATACTGCCCTTTCCAACCAGTTTCTAGGACACCCCAAGCAATGACCATGTGTCATTAGTGTTTTCAAGTATTTACCTGCAAGCTGTTGTTCAGCAAATCAAAGTCGCTGTACCTCCTAACGATCTGTAAGAAAAGAGAGCGGTGTTTTCATTCAGTAAAGACCACCTCTTTCATTTCCTTATTTAATATTTATTAGCATTCTAGGGCTGAGGCACTTGAACTAAAGGTAGTAGGGCTTACACCAGGTGCTTAAATTGCTTAACTGACAGGCCCAGAAAACAGACTTATCAGTGCCCAGAGCTAGCTAGGCCCATGGGAAACCGGTTAACACCAGTCAAACACACAAGATGCCAATAGGTAAAAGAGAATGATGATGTATTTGTTTTTAGGGTGAATAGCCCTTTAAATATCTTTCTCATTAACCAGGCACCTGGAAAGATGAATTAATGATTTATGCTCCCACCCAAAAAAGTTTTACTGAACATGAAATCAAAGTAAAGGGAAGTGAACAGTTTTGAGGCCCTTTCATCCTTGCCCTGGATAAAACTTCCCCCAGTTGAGAACCCACCGTTCTAGAGATAGGACTGTACCTGCAGGCAGAGAGGCCACACCTTTCCCAATTCCCTGTGTTTCCCCTCTTGGTAGACAGTCCACTTTCCACTGTCTACACATTCTTTCTTAGTTATGCTGATGGCACTGATTAGGCCAGAGTCAAATTCCACTAGCTCTTCAGGCTCTGGGCAAGGAAATTATTTTGCTTTTGAATGATTTGACTGCAACGCTTGTTGAGGACTCCAAAATAATAGTGAGCAGAATTACCTATCATCTTCTAGGACTCTGCCCTCGGAGAATCTCCCCCAGTAGGTCCACAATGGGGCCCAAGAGTCCACGTTTTGGGGAAGTATCCCCAGGATTCTAATGCCTTGTATCTGGAAAACTACCCCAAGGATTGATTTCCCTGGTAGGACAATGTTCTTGCCCTGCTTGTCAAATACAAGAGTTAAAATAGAAGGCCATCCCTCATAAGTGCAAAGGAGCGAAAGGTACACAGCAGTGAATCATGGCAAATACACAGATTCCAACCCTATTCTGTCGCTGATTTGTGTGTGACCATTGCCTAGTTAGAAACCCTTGAATGTAAAACAAGGAGCTCCAATCATGCATACGTATTTTTAAAGGGTTGAGTGAATTAATGTGCCTGAATCAGTGCCTGACAACAAATGTTCAAGAGATGTTAAATAGTGTAACTATTCACGCAGAAAGCAGTTTGAGGGTGCTAGGTGGCTCAGCTAGTTAAGCCACTGCCTTCAGCTCAGGTCATGATCCTGGAGTCCCAGGATCAAGTCCTGCATCAGGATCCCAGCTCTGCAGGGAGTGTCCTTCTCCCTCTGGCCTTCTCCCCCCTCGTGCTCTCTCTCACTCTCTCTCTCCCTCAAATAAACAAAAAATAATAATTTTTAAAAAACCAGTTTGAGGGGCGCCTGGGTGGCTCAGTGGGTTAAAGCCTCTGCCTTTGCCTCAGGTCATGATCCCAGGGTCCTGGTATCAAGCCCCACATCGGGCTCTCTGCTCGGTGGAGAGCCTGCTTCCCCCTTTCTCTCTCTGCCTGCCTCTCTGCCTACTTGTGATCTCTCTCTGTCAAATAAATAAATAAAATCTTTAAAAAAAAAAAAAAAAACCAGTTTGAAAATTCAGGCAAAGAGAAGACCAAGTGTGGACCACTGTGGTCCAAGACTGCTCAGGGTGAGAGCTAAGATTCAGGCCTGAAGGACAAGGTACATACGCTGCTTTGTAAGGGGGGGGGGGGTTATAATTACAAAAGCAAGAAAAAATGGCCCCTAGAGAGAAGTCACCCACCCTCTGCAAGTCAACCGACACAGGAAGGACTTCTGGATCTAAGTAGGCAGTTTTTACTCTCTTTCCACTACGGAAGAGCACAGACCCTCGGGCTATAGGGCAAGTCCATGGGGAGTCCATGAAATGCACAGGCTCTGAGCTGTACAATGTCCAGGGTCCCCTCTAGGCTTTCCATCCGAGGGACCTCACTCTAACGGGCCCCACTTACACATGGCTGCAGGGGAGAAGTATGAATTACTAAGAACAAAACAAGTCATCTACCTACTATCTATCTTACTCTGGGTCAAACTAGACAACAAATTCCTAGATACTCTCTGTGGTAACATCATATACCAATTAAACCAAACAAATGGGAACAGAAAACCCTTTGGATATAAATCTTAAAGCTGGAAGGTTTATATCTAAAAGAAGCAGGATTCATATTTATGCATGTTTTGGTTTTCCCACAGTTTTGGATAACCTGAGTCAGATTTTTATTTAAACAGTTAAACATTTTTCTAGGGACAAAAAAAAAAAAAAAAAATGCCTACCTGCCAACTGTTTTCTGCTGAAATTCCTCTTTGCACCCGAATGATATACTCCTAAAAAAAGAGAGGGGAAAGAAAGAGGCTGTTATAAGACACCCAAATCAGAGAATCAAAATTAATTGAAAATATCAGATAAAGTAGACTTCAGAGCAAAGAAAAGTACTAGAGATAGAGGATATTGCATCAAGATAAAACAGTAATCAACCAGCAAGACACAGCAATCTGAAATGTGTATATACCAAACACCAGAGATGTAAAATACGGGAGGCAAAAACTGACGGAACTGAAAGAAGAAATGGGCAAATTCATGGTTATGGATGGAGACTTCCACACCCTTCTTTCAGTAATTAATAGAACTATTAGACAGGAAGGACACAGAAGAACTCAACAATACATCAACCAACATTTTTTTTTAAGATTATTTATTTATTTATTTGACAGAGAGTGAGATCATAAGTAGGCAGAGAGGCAGAGAGAGAGGAGGAAGCAGGCTCCCTGCTGAGCAGACAGCCTGATGTGGGGCTTGATCCCAGGACCCTGGGATCATGACCTGAGCCAAAGGCAGAGGCTTTAACCCACTGAGCCACCCAGGCGCCCCTCAACCAACATTTTTTTTTTTTTTTAAAGATTTATTTATTTATTTATTTATTTATTTATTTGACAGAGAGAAATCACAAGCAGATGGAGAGGCAGGCAGAGAGAAAGGAAGGGAAGCAGGCTCCCTGCTGAGCAGAGAGCCCGATGCGGGACTCGATCCCAGGACCCTGAGATCATGACCTGAGACGAAGGCAGCGGCTTAACCCACTGAGCCACCCAGGCGCCCCATCAACCAACATTTTTAATGAGGATTTGTGGACACTCCAGCCAGAACACTCCAGTAGAATACACATTCCTTTCAAGAGGACATACAGATGGCAATAAGCACAGAAAAAGATGTTCAACATTACTAGTCATCTGGAAAACACATACAAAGACCGCAATGAAATATTATTACACACCTGCCACAATGACTAAAACAAACAAAAAATAATACCAAATGCTGGCTAAGTCACAGAGAAACTGGATCACACATATACTGCCAGTGGGCATGTAAAACGGACCCTCACTCTGGAATATGGTTTAGCAGTTTCTTTTTTTTTTTTTTTTTTTAAGATTTTATTTATTTATTTGACAGAGATCACAAGTAGGCAGAGAGGCAGGCAGAGAGAGAGAGGAGGAAGCAGGCTCCCTACTGAGCAGAGAGCCCGATGTGGGGCTCGATCCTAGGACCCTGGGATCATGACCTGAGCCGAAGGCAGAGGCTTTAACCCACTAAGCCATCGAGGCGCCCCGGTTTAGCAGTTTCTTAAAAGAGTAAACATGCAACTATTATGTGACCCAGCAATTGTACTCCTGGGCATTACCCTAGAGAAATGAGCATTTATGATCACACAAAACTTGTACAGGAATGTTCTGTTCCAGTGTTGGTAGCAGCTTCATTAGTAACAGCCCAAAATTAGAAACCAACCAGATGTCCATCAACAGGTGAGGGGTTAAACTCTGCTGCATCCGTATCACACAGCAATACTCAGTTACAAAGAGGAATAAACTACTGGTTCACGTAACAACTTGGATGAATCTCCAGGGTTATGCTGGGTGAAAAAGTTGGTCCCAAAAGATTATAAACTGTATGACTCCATTTATTTAACATTCATGAAATGACAACATGATAGATACGGAGAACAAATTAGTGTTGTAGGAGTTAAGGCTGGATTGGTAGGGTGTGGGGGGTAGGGATGCAGGTGTGGCTATAGAAAGCCAAAGTGAGGGGCTATGCTTTCAATGTTTGTGTCCCTCCCCCCCCAAATTCATGCTGAATACGAACCCCAAAGATAATGGTATTAGGAGGCAGGACCTGTGAGAAGTTCTTAGGTCATGGAAGTGAAACCCTCATGAATGTGTTTAGTGCCAAGTAAAGGAGGCTCCAGAAGGATCCCTTGCCCCTTCTACCAAGAGGATACTTTGAGAAAGTACCAGTGATGAATGAGGAAGAGGACTCTCCCCAGAAGGCAACCACGCTGGCTCCCTGATCTCGGACTTTCAACATCTGGAACTGTGAAAAATAAGTTTCTGTAGTGCATCAGCCATCCACACCTGCCTGAGGGATGCTTGGATTGATGGGAATGTTCTGGATCTAGACTGTATCAAAGTCAATGTGCTGACTGTGATACTGAACCACAGTTTCACAAGACAGTACCACTGAAACAAACTGGATGATGGACATATGGGATCTCTCTGTGTTATTTCTTACAACAGCATGTAAATCTGTAATTACCTAAAATAAAAAGTTTAAACTTAGGTATTCAAACAAGGAGTGGTAGCAATCGGAAGACTAAGATCCACGATTTTGGGTGTTCAGAGTTTGCATTCTATATGCATCCCCAGCTAGAGAAGGCCCAGATTAGGGAAGCAAGTGAAAGGTTAGAATAGAGAGGCAGTGATGGCATTTTCCAAAGAAACCAAATCCAGTGACCAAACCCCCTACCTGCTTGATCATTAACATCTCTCTGCTCCTGAGGAGGAGAGAGAGGAGAGGGTATTAAAAATACATATTTTTGGGGCGCCTGGGTGGCTCAGAGGGTTAAGCCTCTGCCTTCGGCTCCGGTCATGATCCCAGGGTCCTGGGATCGAGTCCCGCATTGGGCTCTCTGCTCAGCAGCGAGCCTGCTTCCTCCTCTCTCTCTCTCTCTGCCTGCCTCTCTGCCTGCTTGTGATCTCTGTCTGTCAAATAAATAAATAAAATCTTTATAAAAAAAAAAAAAACATATTCTTGGGACGTCTGGGTTGCTCAGTGGTTAAGCGGCTGCCTTAGGCTCAGGTCATGATCCCAGGGTCCTGGGACCCAGTCCCCAGTCAGGCTATCTGCTCAGCTCAGCAGGGGGTTTGCTTCTCCCTCTGCCTGCAGCTTCCCCTGCTTATGCTCTCTCTCTCCCCCTGACAAATAAAATCTTAAAACAAAAAAAAACAAAAAAAAAACACATTATCAGGCTTTGCACCAGAAATGCTGAATTAGAATCTCTGAGATAGAACCCTAGAATTACATGTGTTAACAGCCTCCCTTTTTTTTTTTTTTTAAGATTTTAAAGGCAGACGCTTAACAACTGAGCCACCCAGGGGCCCCTCCCCGCATAATTCTTACGAAGACAGTAAGCAGGAAACACAGATCTAGTCCAGCCTTCTGTCTATATACAGGGGGATTCATGATGAAGGTATAGATTAAATCATTTAAGAATGTTGACATTCTTTCCTCAAAGGCTCAGAATTGTTTTAATCTCCTTGGATGGTATGATTTAGGCATTACCGACAATCACTACTCAACAAATGCTTATCAACAAGGTATTCAACAAATCCTTTCTACTGAATTCTCATTTAAATAGGTGATTTAGAAAACAAAGCCAAATAAGCACTGTTAACCTGGTGACTGAATTTTAAAATAGATGTTATTGCGCTATCTTTCATTTCCACTCCGTGTATTTAAGAAAAGTGTATAAAGTTCTCAAAGCAGGAATTCCCGCCTTCTCAGGAATATGTTAAGGATGGCAATTCAACAATATCCACTCAATTATGAATGAATCAGTTGTGTACCTGGCAGCCATGCTGAGTTGGGTTCATATGGGGGTATAAAATAAAATAAAATAATAAATAATAAATTTATATAAATATAAATATAAAAATATATGTGCATATATATATATTTTAAGATTTTATCTATCTATTGGACAGAGAGACAGCAAGTGAGGGAATGCAGGGAAAGTGGGAGAGGGAGAAGCAGGATTCCCACTGAGCAAGAAGCCCAATATAGGGCTCAATCCCAGGACCCCAGGAACATGACCTGAGCAGAAGGCAGAAGGCAGATGCTTAATGACTGAGCCACCCAGGCATCCCATAAAATAAATATTTTAAGACTAATTCGTGGGACGCCTGGGTGGCTCAGTGGGTTAAGCCACTGCCTTCGGCTCAGGTCATGATCTCGGGGTCCTGGGATCGAGTCCCGCTTCGGGCTCTCTGCTCAGCGGGGAGCCTGCTTCCCTCTCTCTCTCTCTCTCTGCCTACTTGTGATCTTTCTCTGTCAAATAAATAAAATCTTTAAAAAAAAAAAAAAAGACTGATTCGTGTAGTGTGGCAAATCTCTTAAGCAATATGCTAATGCAATTATTTCTAAATCCATACAGATAAAATGCTGAAAACTTCTGACATTCTTAAATTTGGGGGATCAATCCTTTATGGTGAAAATTTTCTTTTTTCCAGGCAAATTTTCTGGGCTTTTACATTCTCAGAGTCAAGCTGAAATTAGCATATATCATGGAGTACTTCCAAACAACCACACATTGAAAAGACAAGCTCTTCTGATGTCTAAAATTGAGGGAAAATGTTGATTCTCAAAAACCACTTTTAGCATCTATTATTTCACTACGATTTATCAGAGGAATAATATTAATTTAATTCATTTTTTTAAAAGATTTTATTTACTTATTTGCTAGAGAAACAGCAAGAGAGGAACACAAGCAGGGAGATTGATTGGGAGAGGGAGAAGCAGGCTTCCTGCTGAGCAGGGAGCCCAACGTGGGGCTGGATCCCAGGACCCTGGGATGATAACCTGAGCCAAAGGCAGACACTTAACGACTGAGCTGCCTGGCGCCCCTCGAATAATACTAATTTTAAAAATTCCAGTTCAGTGTTGGGCACTTTGTAGGTACTGAGTAAAAACAGAGTTGTCGCGCTTTACATATGTTGAGTTTAAAGTTCAGACCTGTGCTTTACAAAGACATTGCTGCCAACTGTAAATATCCACTAATGCACCCATAACGTTCCAATCCCTTGTACTTCATTCATGCTGGGGTGGAAGTCTGAACAGAAAGGTACAGTCTGATTCCATTCCTTCCTTCGTAGACACACAATTTAGATTAAAACAAAACAAAAACAAAAACTTGTCTATAAACACAGGACTCTTGATCTCAAAGCCGTGAGTTTGAGACCCAGATTGAGAGCAGAGTTTACTTTGAAAGACCCCACCCCTAGAAGATAGATAGGATAACTAACCGCTTGTTTGCTTTTCTGTGAACCGCTGGCTTTTAGGCGTAGATTAGGTTATTAATTGCGTGATTAATTGCTCTCTTGCCCTTCTGTAACTGCTTGGCTTATAGAAATAATAGGGACGCCATGATGGCATTCCTACCTTCCCCCTTCTTGTTCCCCCTTCCCGCCTCTCTCCTCCCGCGCGCGGGCCCTCAGAACCAATCAGCCTGTTCCCCCTTCCCGCCTCTCTCTTCGCGCGTGCGGGTCCCCAAAGCCAATCAGCAAACTCCACTAAGGCCTTTTTCAAAAGTTCTAACTGTCAACCAATCAGTTGCGCCCCACCCAAAACTTGTTTGTACCTGTCTATAAAAACCCGGCACCACCCCAGCCGGGTGTGCTCAGCTAGCAAGAGCTGCTGACCACCCGCAGGCGCCTGCGTAACAATAAAGAACCTCTTGCTGATTGCATCCAGTGGCAGTGTTGGATTCTTGGGTAAGGGGATCCGCGGGTCTTTCAACTTAATAAAATTTAGAACTTCTTGAACACACATTTGTGCCAGAGTCGGTTATGTCTACACTATTTGGTCAACTGGCAAACATCTTCTCACCTTACTCCTTTCTATATGTTCTTTGCCCTTTATTCCTCTCCCCTCCCCGCAACTGACAGTAACCACTATGTGCTCTAGTCTTCCATGAGCCTTTACCATTGTCTCTACTCCAGGATTGCAGGACTATCAGGCTAATAATTCTCACTAAGGTATTCCTGAAGTCTCTTCATTGATACCCTATAAAGTTGTCTATTATTGTGATTATGATTATTACACTGTCTTAAAAAAGACCCTGTCTATAAAGCAATAATGACTGGGAAAAGCATGTGACAGAGGGAAGCAGTAACTACAAGATAATGCCTGGGTCATGTTGTCAGACGGTGATAGCCAAAATGACATCGCCATTAATGTCTGTGCCAAGACATTCTTTAAATTTAGGCCAGTGATTTCAAAAGAGGGTGATTCTGACCCAAGTGACATTTAGCAATGTCTGGAGACATCACTGGTTGTCACAAGGGATGAGGGAGCTACTGGCATCCAGTAGACAGAGGTCAGGGATGCTGCAAAACACCTACAATGGACAGCACAGCCCTCCCCGCCCACCCCCGCCACGAAGGACTACCTGGCACCGAATGTCCTTGGTGCTAAGGCTGAGACAGCCAGGTTCAGGCGCATCATTAAACCAGTCATCCCCATCCATGGAGGCTTGGCTTACAGGGTGGTGCTGGGGGCTACCTCTGTCTTCATCTGTAGTTGGCCATAGCCTACTAGTATCTCATATACAACACCACTTGTGTCCACCTAGACTTACTTAGTTACTGGTGGCCTGAAAGCACCACCATTGTGTAAAAACACATCAGGGACCCATTAAGGCTTCACTGTGGCCCCCAAGTCCCATATGCCATCTGGTAACAGATACAGAAAGACACTGGAGAATATAAGGTAATTTTGCTCGAAAATATTTCCTTTAAGTAAACTCCACCCCAACATGGGGCTCGAACTCACAACCCCAAGATCAAGAGTCCCTCTACCGATTGACCCACCTGAGTGTCCCTACTCAGAAATAATTTTACTCCAGTTCAATAAGGCAAGTTAGTCCCTTACTATAAAATGTTTGATTTTTTTTTATTTTGCTTGATACCACCATCCACTTGACCAAAAGGAGATATTTTCACCTCAAATTTCCAATCTGCAAACTAAACAGAGCACTGCTGTCCACTGCTGGCAATCAGGCTGTAGCTCTTATTAAAGCAGAAAGAAGAGTGCCCTGGGGACTGGTAGAAACCCAACATTGAAGTCATACCTTCTCCTCCTGCACCGCGGTCAGCAGCCCAGAATCCTCCAGCAAATCTTTCCCATCTTTTCTGTCATCTCTAATGCGGAATGGAAACTGCCATGTATATCAAAGAGACAATAAACCACCAAGGCCCATCAGGCAATGAAGGGCTCTGTAGTGCAGCCCTGAGTCTCATAGGTCTACACCTGTCCCCAAACCCTGCCATCTGCTGCCACTTCCCCAACAGGCCTTCTCCTTGCTCCCCCCATGACACCATGCCCTCCATCTCGGTGGGGCAGAGTGGCCATCCTGTCAAGCCCTAGCATTTTGGCTAGTTTGTGTGGTCTGGTGCAGAAGTTCTTCAAACTGGAAAGGCACCAGGACCATGGAATTTCTTACTTAAGTGACGTTAGAGAGAAGCAAGCACCGATCCTGTGCCTGGAACTTTGCTAAGCCCTTTACTCTGCACTTCTTTCCAATTCTCACAGCTGCCAAGAGGTTAGATCTCAGCTCCGCTGAGGGAGCTAAGGTCACATAACTAGGAAGCCGCTGAGTGGGAAATGCAACCTCAGTAGCAGATTCCCAAGACCCTCCCACCTGCCCGGCTCGCAGCCCTAAGTGACCTGGGGAGCCCTGAGCTCTTTCTGCAACCCTGAAAGATGAGAGACCTCACTAGTGGGTGCAACTCAAGTGGTCTATTTCTTTTTTTTCTTTTCTTAAGATTCTATTTATTTATTTGACAGACAGAGTTCACAAGTAGGCAGAGAGGCAGGCAGAGAGAGAGAGAGGGAAGCAGGCTCCCCGCTGAGCAGAGAGCTCGATGATCCCAGGACTCTGGAATCATGACCTGAGATGAAGGCAGAGGCTTTAACCCACTGAGCCACCCAGGCACCCAAGTGGTCCATTTCTAATGATGGTGACCCATTGACTCCAGTACTGGGGGGGAGGGGGCTGTCATTTCCACAACTGTTGATTAATGTTCCCAACACAACATCCTACTTCCCTGCTCAGTAAGCATCCTCATTGGCATTTTGTTTCCTAAGTTTTCAGAAACGCAGTTAAGATTTCCCTGCACAATAGGTGACATTCAAAGATGCCTTGGTTCGATGAAATTTTAGGAACAAAATGAGAAGGAAAACTTATTTTGAATCTGTCTGGCCCCAAATTACCTTAATGAGGCTACAAACACTGATCACTCTGGGAAAAAAATGTGTTAAAGGAACTAAAACCCAAACTTAAGCAAACCTTCAAACCAGATTAACCCACATAATTCTTCCTTCTCTTCTGGCACAGATAAGACTCAAAGTACAGAGAGATGAGGGCAGCTTTTTGGAGGTACTTCACCTGTCTGTGTTCCCACATCACCATCTCTAAAGCAGAGGGTCCCAATGCTGCTGTATTCGATAATCACCTAGAGAACTAAAATAAAAATAAAAGGATACTAAAGGTTTGACCCTCCCTCCCCAAGATTCTGATTTAACTTGTCTGGCTGAAACACAGCATTAGTAGGTCCTAAAAGTTCCCCAGGTGATTCTAACGTGCAGCCAGGGGCGAGAACCATGGTTCTAAAACCTCTTAAAAAGGAAGCAGCT
This sequence comes from Mustela lutreola, assembly GCF_030435805.1. NCBI lineage: Eukaryota > Metazoa > Chordata > Mammalia > Carnivora > Mustelidae > Mustela > Mustela lutreola. The sequence goes on along the minus strand of NC_081291.1, from coordinate 26,997,240 downwards.
TTCCACTATAAAAATAAAAACCCTCTCAAGAGAGGAAGGAAACAAATGAGCCAAGCACCCACCAAACCTCAGAGCCTCCTCCATCCCCAGCCTCGCCCATCCTTGCCGATGGGAACCATTACCCTCATTTTGCAGCTGGGATCTCTGAAAAGGCAAATACGTTGACTAGAAAGAAAGTGATAGCTTGAGGTGGAAGGCCCGGTCTCCAGCACCTACTAGCCCCACCACTCTCTTGGGTTCATTCCCAAACCCACTTCCTCCTGGCACTTTCCCTTCATAGGAAGGCCTGCAAAGAACGCTGAGCATGGGTGAACTTACTGGCCATCCAACAACATCCTACTTCCCTGCTCAGGAACGTTCCAGGGTTCCCAATGGCCAGAGACTAAAACCCAACTCTTAGCCTAGCTTCCATGTTTGGCTCTCACCCACCCGAAGTGTCCTAACTCTTCCTCCACCTCAAACCCGCCTCTGCTCAGTCAGATTCTGTGTGTCCTAAACATCCCCTACCGATTCCCCTCTTTCTCTGTTCTACCGAGTCAACATCTGGCAAGGTCAGCTGTTTAATCATATTACTGTCCTATGTCTACCTATGTCCAGGGAGAGGAGGGACTCGCTCCAACTGAATTAAGTTCTTCAAGGGCTAGAATCAACGTATTTCTTTGTATTGAAAACAGCACCCAGCACGAGGTCAGGCCCATAGCAGCAAATACTCGTTGGTGGGAATTAATTAACTGACTGATTGCTCCTTTGGAAAGGAGGAAGCATGTTGCTTTTTCATGCACATCTACATACAGGAAAAGTCAAACAGCATGCTCAAGAAAATCTCATTGGGTGTGGGAACATGGGTGAAATAGATTGAAATAGATGAAGGGGGTTAAGATGTACAAACTTCCAGTTATAAAATAAATAGGCCACGCGACTGGATGGCTCAGTCAGTTAAGCACCTGCCTTTGGCTCAGGTCATGCTCCCAGGGTCCTGAGAGAGAGCCCCACATCAGGATCTCTGCTTAGTGGGGAGTCTGCTTCTCTCTCTACCTCTACTCCTTAATCCCCTTCTCATGCTCTCAGAGTTGTAAGTCAACTCTACTTAAATAATAAAACAGAATTTTTTTTTTTTAAAAGAAAGTCTCCATGGATCTTCCAAGCCCTGATTTATCATCCCTTTATAAACCTAATATTCAAACCCATGGTATCACACAGCACAAGGGCCACAGCTCACAGGTATTGGGCAACAGCATCCCGAAGGACAACAAGGTCTCGAAGGAAATTCTCAGTTGCAGGACTTCTGCTCAGCTCAAAGCAACCTGCCCGGCTGCTTACAATTCTTAATATTTCACCTAGAATTAATGATGACTCCTTGCTCTGCTAAATATTCATTACTATTGCTGTTTCATTTGTAGATTTTCAGTGCTGAAATGTACCAGTGCTTTATTCTCATTGCTGTGTACTCCAATAATGTGCAAAACCTGCCCCCAAACCAATGAAAGCATTTTTTTTTTTTTTAAGATTTTATTCATTTGACAGAGATCACAAGTAGGCAGAGAGAGAGGGGGGTAAGCAGGCTCCCCAGCCCGATGCAGGACTCAATCCCAGGACCCTGGGATCATGACCCGAGCCGAAGGCAGAGAGGCTTTAACCCACTGAGCCACCCAGATGCCCCAGCATTAGTGTTTTAAAAGGCATTTGAAGGGGGGGCACCTGGGTGGCTCAGTCAGTAAAATGTCTGCCTTCAGCTCGGGTCATGATCTTGGGGTCCTGGGATCAAGTCTTGCATCAGGCTTCCTGCTCAGCAGGGAGTCTGTTTCTCCCTCTTCCTCCGCCCCTCCCCACTGTGTGCAGATGTGCTCTCTCAAATAAATAAATAAATTAAATATTGGGCAGGTGAGTGAAGCCAACTGTATCTCCTTTTCGACCAAGTGAAATAAGTCTCATTTAAAATCTAACTGAATCATAGAACTGTGTGCTTCACCTTCATGCAAAGCAAGTTCTCCAGTTTCTACTCTGTGTTCCCAGAAGGGGCAAGGAACACGTTCATAAATGTGCTTTGATGCCTGCAGTGAGATGCCACCACCTTACTGAGCAAGCTTCTTCCCTCTCCAGGCCTTTTGAAGTCCAAGCTCTCCTCTGCGGGACAGTCTCCTGCCCTGCCGGGGGAGCTGGTCTCCCTGCCTGACTTCAAAGACAGCCGATGTTCAGCTAGGAGCAACACTGCAAAGCAGCGCTCAAAAATCCTCTTGGCCACAGACATGACTAGAGAATGAACATGGCATTTTAAACAGCAGTTTCTGTGGCATTCTGTGGTACAAGGACCCTTAAATGACGCCAAAACAAATCACATAATTTGCTAAGATGAGACATGAATCCCATCTTATGTCAAAGCAAAGGGGGAAAAACCCTCAAAAATCTCGGGCTCAATTAAATAGTAATTAAAAACGAAATATGACCTCCAATAATCCTCAAATTTCTTGGGCCGGTGCCCTAAAAGTGTAGAAACAGACACAGTGAACATAACCTACAAGAACCACTATTTAGCTGGCTGACAAGAAAACTCTGATCTGGTAGGAAATAATGATGTTCATGGGGGCTCTGGTATCTGACAGCTAGTAATGACCTGGGTACCAGCTAAGAAGGAAGTGTTCCTCCTCCTGGGGCCTTTCCCGCTCTGTGCCATGGCCCCAAAGCCTTCTGGAGGCTGATATGCTGATGGGCCACAGTGCGCGCGCCTCCCCCATGCCTCCACTGCAAGTCCCCAAAGGGAGAGGGCCTGGTTTTCCAGTCACAGAGACCCAGTTCAAACCCTAGCTGGCACTTACTAGTTTTGAGACCTAACTTTGCTGAGCCTCTGAGCCTCAGTTTATCTGCAAAAGCATACCTTTCCAGCAGGATGGCAGTAAATATTAGAGGAACCCGTATACTTAACAGCACCCAGCCCAAGAAGCCAGCTCCATAACTTAGTTTTCTTTCCTGCTAAGAAAAAACAAACACAAGGTGTGTACAGATGAATACACCAGAGCCCCAATCAGCAAGCTCAGGAGATGGCCACAGCACTGTCAGGAGTACCTAGGGAAAAACAAAAAGCAGCCATTCTCTCTGAACACAGGAAATAACTGTATCAGTCTCTGATTGCTGACAGCAGGCACCACTACTCCAGCTTCTCTTGTCCCAGCTTCTACGCTTACATTTATTTATCTACCTATTTGTTTTTAAGATTTTATTTTTAACAGGTACCTGGGTGACTCAGTTTGCCTTTGGCTGGGGTCTGATCCTGAGGTCCTGGAATGGAGCCCTCCTTAGGGCTCCCTTCTCAGCAGGGTGCCTGCTTCTCCCTCTCCCTCTCCTGGTCACTCCCGCTGCTTGTGCGCTCACTCGCGTGCACGCTCGTGCGCTCGCTCTCTCTCTCTCTGTCAAAATAAATAAATAAAATCTTAAAAAAAAAAAAAAGGTTTTTATTTTTAAGTAATCTCTATACCCAATGTGGGGCTAAAACTCACAACCCGGAGATCAAGAATCACACGCTCCACCAACCAAGCCAGCCCGGAATCCTGTCTATATCCACTTTTTTTTTTTTTAAGATTTTATTTATTTGACAGACAGAGATCACAAGCAGGCAGACAGGCAGGCAAAGAGAGGGAGAGGAGGAAGCAGGCTCCCTGCAGAGCAGAGAGCTCGATGCGGGACTCGATCCCAGGACCCTGAGATCATGACCTGAGCCGAAGGCAGCGGCTTAACCCACTGAGCCACCCAGGCGCCCCTCTATATCCACTTTTAAGGAAGCTAAGTTAAAAGCCTCACCCTAAAAAGAGCCGGATATCAACAGTAAGAGAAACGTTACGTTGTTTATGGTATGACCATGTAGTGAAAGATTATGCAAGCCTTTAGAATGGTGTATTATAGGAATTTTTCATGACACAGGACAATGTGGATGCTATAATGTCAAATATCCTAAAGGGTTAAAAAAACTGATAACATTGATAAGAAGAGGGAACTACAATAGATATTAACAGTAGTTATCTCTGGGGTGAAATTATGTGTGGTCTAAATTCTCCTGGCTATTTTTTTTTTTTTGCATATTTTTTAGGTTATCTGCAATGAGCATATTTTACTTTCCTAATCAGGAAAAACAATTTTTCCAAAAGTTCCTTGGTTTGCTACACATGTAATTTTAAACATGCTACTTTAGAAGAATCCTGAGCGATAAGAACTGAGATTATCTGAGCTCAGAGAAGAGCACAGTACCTTATCCATGATGAATGCAAGCTATCATCTTTCTTCCCTTGGTAAGTGAACTTTCAGTCATTTTATGACTCACCAGCACCTTTACTGTGCTGGGGAGATTGGAAAAACAGAAGATGAAAGCCAAACAAATTAACCCTCCTATTAGTTTCAGCGGTGGTAAAATATTTGGTGGGAAAGGAGCTTGAAACTATGGGGAAGTCAAGCTCGGGAAGTCCCTAGGGGTTTCCAAGGAGTAGAACCGCTCAGCATCACGAAGGATGAGGGAGGGCTGACTGCACGTAAATTTACTCTACCTCGCCTAAAAGCATCCCGGTGTCCTCCTGAGACGCCAGTTCCAATCATAACCGTGTAGTGACTCTACAAGTCGTGTGGCCATAGGCCTCTTCAGAGCTGAAGGGGGAAACGGCTACGTTGGTGGAGCATTTACTCTTCGGTTCCTCAGCTTATCCCACTTCCCCGCAGTGCTGGGAGGTACATGTCACTATCTATTTCACAAGAACCCCACCTCTCAGAGGGCAGGTGCCTTAAAGGAGGGCACTCAGCTAGGAAGTCAGGAGAACGGACTCCAGGCCATTCTGACCCAGGGCACAGCACTTCCTACCCTGCGTGGCCTGAGGCAGGACGCTTCCACATCACACACCCCTCATTTTGCAGGAGAGCTCAGAGAAACAGGCAGAACCAGTCGCTCAAGTGAGGAAGGAGCCCAGAGTGAGGGCACATTGGGGACCACAGGAACCCAGGCCTGGGGGACAGGAGTTGAAACAGCTGCAGAGCTCTCCACACCTCCCAGCACGGGCTCCTGGCTTGAGGACCTCTGCGCTCCGCGAGCTGCCTCCTCCTGCATGTTCGCAAACTGTGGGCTGGATGTAACCGGGCACCGTAGAGAAGCTGTGTACAAATGTGAAAAGTCTTTTCTCTTCCCAATATTAAATAAGCACCCCCCAAACACGAGGCAGGTTCCAAAGAGCAGAGAGGAACATTTTTAGATGTCCTGAAGCAAGTATCAGGCTTCTGGAGTGAGCACCCAGCAATGTGAATGGTGGTTAACTTCAGCTGTCCCAGAAGGCAACAGAGCCTTTGACTGGGCCATTCTGTTTCCACACTATGCTCCTGTTCACCTCCAACAACAACTGCACATCCTCCCTGTGCTTTACTATCAGAAATCATTTAGGCTCTTGGTCTCAGTGGTCACTGCAGGGTGGTCATGTCCTGTGCTCCCATTCAGGTCTTCTCACTCCATTCAGCAGTCTGGAGAGAGTCCTGACCTAAGGCTGTGAGGCCCAACAGAGTGGCCACTGACTGGGGGACTGCAGTTTAAGTTTTATTTAATTTTATTAAATTTAAGTAGTCTAGGGACGCCTGGGTGGCTTAGTTGGTTAGGCGGCTGCCTTCGGCTCAGGTCATGATCCCAGCGTCCTGGGATCGAGTCCCACATCGGGCTCCTTGCTCGGCAGGGAGCCTGCTTCTCCCTCTGCCTCTGCCTGCCACTCTGCCTGTGCTCGCTCACTCTCCCTCTCTCTGATAAATAAATAAAATCTTAAAAAAAAAAATTTTAAGTAGTCTAAGTGGCTAACTGTAGCCACTGGACAGTAGAGTTATGAACTGTTTGCAAACATACACATGAGATATTTATGAAAACGTAAGCACAGTAAACATAGTTGTGTTATGACTTGTTTTTCTCCCCCCACTTAATATAAGACAAATCTCGGGGCACCTGGGTGGCTCAGTGGGTTAAGCCTTTGCCTTTGGCTCAGTTCATGATCTCAGGGTCCTGGGATCGAGCCCTGCATCGGACTCTCTGCTCAGTGGGGAGCCTGCTTCCCCCGCCCCTGGCCCTGCCTGCCTCTCTGCCTACTTGTGATCTCTGTCAAATAAATAAATAAATCTTTAAAAATATATATATATAAGACAAATCTCTTTCTATATTAGCAACCATACATCTGGATATTATTTTTAATGTCTGCATCTGGCCTGTCCAGGGTAGTAGCCACAAGCAGGATGTAGCTATCGTGAATCTGAAATGCGGCTAGTTCCAACTGCAGTATGTTGTAATTGTACAATGCACACCAGATTTCAAAAACTTTGTAGGACATAAAGAACATAAAACATATTAATAGTTTTTATACTGCTCATCCATTGAAATAATATTCTGGATATATTGGGTTAGGAATAGATCACCTAAATTCATTTCACCTTTCCTTTTTACTTTTCTAATGTGGATATGAGAAAACTTACAATTACATGCGTGATCTGGACAGCACGGCCCTACAGCCTCCACGGCACGTAACGAACTAACTCCAGGCCTCTGCAGCCAGGGTGGGAGAACGGAGGAAATGGCAACCCAAACCACTGTCCGGTTCAGTGACTCAGGGGAGGACCCCTAACTCAGCCTCGTCTAAGCCCAGGCTTCAGGGAGACATCAAACAGGTCCACGGCTCTGTGCACCCTGATAACAGACCAGGCTGGGGATGGCTCAAGGTCCACTGGCCTACAGACCATTCTGCCGCCCCCAGCCCCATGGCCTGGAACACGTTACTTACCCTCTCTGGACCTCATTTTCTTCCAACAGAAAAATGGAGATAATAGCTCAATCCAGAGTTGTCATGAGAATCAGGTAAGAACCAAAAAAGTCTGAGCAATTTCTTTTTTAAAGTTAAATATACGCTCACCATATGACTAAGCAATTCCATTCCTAGATATCTGCCCAGGAGAAATGAAAGTCTGTCCACACAAAGACTGGTACCCAATGTTCATAGAAGCTCTTATTCGCAACAGCCCCAAAGTGGAAACAAGCCAAATGTCCACCAGCTAATGAATGCGTAACAAAAGGTGAAATATTACCCGGCAATAAAAAGAAACATGCGACAACATGAAAGAATCTCAGAGCTTTACACTAAGTGAAAGAAGCCGGATGCAAACCATTATACCTTAAAAGATGCCATTTATATATACGACATTCTAGAAAAGGTGAAATGACAGTAACAGGAAGCAGGCCAGTAGTTGCCAGGGACCATAGGAAGGATCCTGACTGCAAAGAGGCCTCAAGGAAATATCTGATGAAAATGTTACAGTGGTTACACAGGCGCCTGCATTTGTCCAACTTAGGAAGTGAGATAAGTAACATAGAGAACTTAGCACAGGGCTGGGCCCTAGCTGTTATCATGGCAAGTGCCACTGCCTCTTCAGTACTGCCCGAACTTTCTAGAACCAGACTCAGACTCACAATCTTCCTGGGTAAACCAGTTACTGCTCACTTACCCTGGACCGTTTCTCTATTCTTTTCTGGTGCCTTTGTTTCCCTTGTGGCCTCTACCTAGCAGACTTCTCTGTTGCATTCCTGCCTCTCTCCAGTGCTTCTCTCCCCACTGCCACTGACCTGATGTGGCCTTTCTTTTTTTTTTTTTAAAGATTTTATTTATTTATTTGACAGAGAGAGATCACAAATAGGCAGAGAGGCAGGCAGGCAGAGAGAGGAGGAAGCAGGCTCCCTGCTGAGCAGAGAGCCCGATGCGGGACTCGATCCCAGGACCCTGAGATCATGACCTGAGCCGAAGGCAGCGGCTTATTAACCCACTGAGCCACCCAGGCGCCCCTGATGTGGCCTTTCTAACCCATCGCTTCACTACCACCCTGAACTCGCTTCTCCCCTCCCTTCATGCTTTGCACTGACCCCTACTCACCAGCAGCAAAATAAGCTTCCTAAAAACCACTTCCACATGCTACATAACCTGCTAACGTCCCTCACTGCTGTTCAGATCCCTGAGCCTGGTCTCCAAGGGACCCCAGAGCTGGCCCAATCTCCCCTTCCCATCTTCTACTTCCCATCAGAATCCTCCATGACAGATCCTTTTGGAATGAACAAACAAAGGCAGGGACCGCATGGGTCTTGCTCGGATGTGCTCCCCAAGTGTGCAGCACGGTGCCAGGAACAAAGGGCACGCTCACAGCAGCATGGCTGAATTAACTGAAGTCTGCGAATGCAACCCAGCCTCAGAGAACACAGCTAGTCATTCTTTAGTATTTTAAACTGAGATCCTTATGGGGTGGGTTAGTAACAGTTTAGAAGAGGATGAACAGCTACAGTCTCAGGAAGGATTTATGTATTAAAGGTTACAAGGCTTCTGTTTACATTTCTAATTTTAAAAAAATACATCAATAAAATAATTATTTAAATATTTTCTCCCTTTGGGACCCCTGGACAGCTCAACTGGTTAAACATCTGCCTTCAGCTGACATCATGATCCTAGGTTCCTGGAGTCAAGTCCCTCATTGGGTTCCCTGCTCAGAGGGGAGCCTGCTTCTCCCTCTGCTACCACTCCCCTGGCTTGTGAGCTCTCTCGCTGTCTCTCTGAAAAATAAATAAAATCTTAAAAAAAATTTTTTTTTCCCTCCCTTTAGCCCAGAACAGACTAAGAGCCTCCAAGTGAACTCACAGGAAACATGGGGCCAGTCACAGAAATCAGATGAGTGTGTTCATGGTTTATTTGGTTTATCACAGTTTGGGCCTCTACATAGCTTTTTAACTCTTTTTTTTTTTTTTTTTTTTAAAGATTTTATTTATTTATCTGACAGAGAAAAACACAGTGAGAGAGGGAACATAAGCAGGGAGAGTAGTGGGAGAAGAAGAGGCAGGCTTTCCATTGAGCAAGGAGCCCGTTTTGGGGCTCAATCCCAGGACCCTGGGATCATGACCTGAGCCAAAGGCAGAAGCTTAATGAAGCACCCAGGCGCCTGCTTTTTAATAGATTTTGCTCTGCGTCATACATGGTTTCATTTATACCCATTAATGGACCATGACTAACGACAGGCTTTTATTAGGAATGCCAATGGTAAAATATGAGTTAAGTGAGAAGTTAGTGAGAAATACGAGAAGTGAGAACCATAATAAAATTGGTAATTCTGCAAAATGTCCGAAGATGTGCATTATCAGAGAGAGCCTTAAGCTGTGTTCATCTTATCACAATTCTCACTGCCTCTTGTATTTCAAAAAACAATGTAATTCAGATCCCAAACATTCATATAATTTTCAATAATGTACTGATCTGAATAAAATATTTTTTTAATTCAAAATCACTTCCAGAGGGAGTTTTTTATAATTCAGTAGTACGATGAAAGGAGTCTGCAAGTTCAAAAGCCTGGGGAATGCTAATTTAGAACCTGTTCTCTGAGAAGCTGTTGAGGTCAAAGCCCCAGGAAGGACCTGGGGGGTTGGAGCCACTCCCACTGTCCCCTCAGGGCTCCCAGGCAGGCAAGCACTTTCAACACCGTCACCCTTGGTTCAGACATCTGCCACCTCTACCAGGAAAGAAGCTCCCTGCTTCGTGCATCTTTTTATCTTAATTCACCGCCCAGTGCTCAGTTCACAGGAGACTCCTCATAGGTGCTTGCTAAGGTTCCGGAACCGTAGAGACTTTCTGACACGGAAGAAGTTCTGTGCTTCACAGAGTGAAAGACACCCAAAAAGTCTGTGCCCACAGCCTGCCTAGGGGAAAGGAAGTCAGCGGGGCTCCAGAGAACAGAAGTGCACGTCTCAGGAAGCGGTGTTCTGAAGAGGTCAGCTGCCCCCCAGCCCACCCCCTCACAAGTATGGGTTGGCACGGTCTACTTGGCAGAGGCAAGAACAGTGCACAGCGCTTTCTGTTTGTCACCCCACTGCCACAGGAAAATGTGTGTACACCGATGTTGGGGACGCACAAAAGCTTCGAGGTAAAGAGCTGAAATGGGCATTTGCCGGGCAACCCCCCCGCCCCAAGGCCCGGCCTCTGGGAGCCCATCTGCCAGTTCCGAGCCCCGTGGCCTGCCCATTTGCCTCTTCCACCTCTTCCGCCGCCTCTGAATGCCAAAAGCTGGCTCTGCTGCCAGGCAGGGGACCCCAGGCTGCATCTCCTGAGCCTTGCTATCAAAACAGGTTCCTTCAGAGCGAAAAAGAAAAAGGCGGTAGGGGAGTTGCTCTTTGACAGGTCACTGGTCTCTTTTTTGCCATTTGGTAGTAAAGCGGTCACAGCTGACAGTGAAACAAACTTTTAAATAAATAATTCTCCTTTTTCTGCTAAACATACCTAAGCACCCAGCAAGTACCAGTACCTGAGAAGTTAGTTACCAGTGTTCTGGCAAATACAGAGGTAATAAACTACATCAAAACAGCTGATACTTATGTGCCGATCTCTGCTGAGAACGTTCCACGTGTGAGCTCAGTTAATTTACCTCACAGCAGCTCTAACGTACTCTTATCATCTGCACTTTACAAAGAAACAGAGATTAAACCGTTTGTCCAAGGTCACTAAGGTTATTGTCCCTCTGCTCCTGCCTTACCCTTTCACGTGTGTGGGAGGGGGAGATTACAAATAGAAAACAAAGTAGTAAGAAATAACAGGTATGGAGGCACCTGGATGGCATAATCCGTTAAGCACTGACTCTTGGTTAGGGCTCAGGTCATGATCCCAGGCCCTGGGATCGAGTCCCACAACGGGCTCCCAGTTCCACCGACAGCCTGCTTCTCCCTCTGACCTTCTGCCCTCTCATGCTCTCTCTCACTGCCTCTCTCTCAAATAAATAAATACAATCTTAAAAAAAAAAAAAGAAAGAAAGAACAGGTATGTAAAATGCTTGCATGTTTGGAACCAATAAAGCTCAATGGGAGTTTCACAGGAAGGAAAAGCATATCCAGCTCTGCAGGGGCGCCTGGGTGGCTCAGTGGTTAAGCATCTGCCTTAGGTTCAAGTCATCATCCCAGGATGGGGCACAGAGCCTTGTTTCAGGCTCCCTGCTCAGTGGGGAGTCTGCTTCTTCCTCTCCCTCTGCCTCTTCCCCTGTTTGTGCTCTCTCTGTCTCTCTCTCAAGTGAATAAATAAAATCTTCTTAAAAAAATAAAGAAAAGCATATCAAGCTTGGTAAGGTAGTTGTCCCCAGGAAGGGTTCCCTGAGTTGTAGCTCAGATAATGGCAATCATACAACAAATCCATTTACTCAACAAACAGGACTGAGTCTATTTATTATACGCTAAGGAATGTGCTAGTTTGAAATGGAATCAAAGTAACAATACACAGACATGAAAGGCTGGATTTGGAGTGGGGAATAAACTCAGAGAGAAAGACATGGACAGAGGCAGAAGGCAGAACAAGCTGCCCACAGGCACCACCCAAATGCCCCTTGCTCTCTGAGTGGCGGGAAGGGGCAGAAGTGAGTCCTGCATGCTCAGAGCTCCCGGAGTCAGGCCTGGTCACCACCGCACCCCCAGCACCGACCGCAGTGGCCGTCGGAGAGCCAGAGCCAGAACCTGAGAAGCAGCACGGAGTGGAGAGCAGCAGGCTGTTAGTGAATGTGGTATGCACAGGGGGACACATGGGGATGTCTGGAGCACAGCGATATGTCAGCCAGCCCTTCCCTGTGCTCTGGGGGGGACAGTGAGAGCGCTCAGTGTGGTGTGAGCAGGCCTGCTTCAGGCTCCATTTCCCCCTGCAGGACTAAAGTGCACCTGTCCCCACCCACCAGTCCCCGGTCACCGGGCGAAGGGCAGGCTGGAAGGCAGGCATGCGGAACAACACTGCCTTCCCTTTGCACCTCGGAAACAGCTGCGGCATCTTAGATCCAGGTTTGTCCCTTACCAACGCTCTAGTCACTCCCTCCTCCCGCCACCCCAAAACAGCCTCGACTGAACTGCGGACAGATGACCAGTTTCTGAGGAGCCACACGGAAGCAGTGTGGCAGCCCGGTTGAAATGTCATAAAGAGTAAGGTGGCCAGGGTGCCAACACCCTGCTGTCCCACACAGAGGCCCGTGCCTTCCGCTGGGCTCCTGTACTAAGTCATCTCAGCACCTACGCCTCAATGCCCTCAGCAAGGTACAACCCAGAGTAACTCCTTCCCACTGACAGGACAGAATTCATCTACTGTTCCAAAGCCACAGCTTCCTGAAAGCAGGGTTCATACGGCAGCAAGACAAACTGTTTAGATACGAGCTACTTCAACTTTGCAGTTCGAAAAACCTTCTCCAGCAGTGATTCTTAACCTAAGATTCAATGCCAAAGAGCAGGCTTCAGGCCAGGGAGGATCTGGGAGGTTATCTTAACATGTGTATGAGCATTTACAGAGAATCTGTCCCTCTGAAAAGATTGTGAAAGGAGGTAAACCCAGAGACGTAAAGAACTTGTGCTAAGAATGTGTCTCGAGTTTAGTATCCTGCAATGTTATAAAGTTCCCAGGGTGACGGCTAAAAGGTATGGGGCTTCCTTTCAGGGTAATGAAATGCTCTAAAATTCATTATGATAAATAATAAATCTAAAAAAGTGGGGGGATGGGCAGCTGGGTGGCTCAGTTAAGCAGCCAACTCTTAATTTAGGCTCAGGTTATGATCTCAGGATCCAGGGATGGAGCCCCACGTCAGGCTCTGTGTTCAGTGGAGAGTCTGCTTGAGCATTCGCTCCCACTTCCTGCTGCCCCCCCCCTTGCTGTTTCTCTCTCTTTCTCTCTCTCTCTGAAATGAATACATAAAATTTTAAGACTGATTATGGAGACAGGTATACAACTCTGTGAATACACTTAACTTGTATAGTCAATGGGTAAATTATATGGTATGTGAATTATATATAAAGTTGTTACTAAGAAAAAAAAATTCTAGAAGAATTCTGTTGCAATAGGTTCCTCAAACTAATATTATACTAATAGGAATACTTTCTTACCCAACAAAAATTAACTACTCAATTATCTGAAGACCACAGGAAAAATGTACTCTTTTAGTAAGCAGGAGGAAATGTGTGATAGCTTTTCAAATGGAAATGGCCAGACTCACCCCAAATTTGACAGTCTGCAAGATCAGCTGGAGACTAAATGGTCAATCCACATAAACTCTTCCCCTCGAGGGGTACAAGTATTTACTCCAGATACAGTGCCTGTCCCTTAGTCCTTAGTCAACATTTTCAAACTGAAAATGAAGTTCTCTGTCATCTCCTCTGAAGACAGTCATACCTTAATCTCCCCTACCATATGCATCTTACTTGTGAAAGAAGTCATTGACAAGAATGACTTCCAGTTTTAGAGGGAAAACAATGGGAAAAAACCTATCACCCTCCCTTCTACAACACCCCTAAGCACTCAAGCACTTCTGAGTTCCAAAACAATGTTCAAGTCCAGCTCTCCTGTCTTCAGGATGCCAAAAGCTGGAACATAAAGGAGCCTCATTTCATGTGAAGCCACTCAGAAATCTCTAGCAGCTTGAAAAGGAACTAAACCAGCCTCAGTAGAAAACAGGTTGGTTCTAGTTGGCCCAAATGAACCCATTTAGACCATCAATCAACAATCTATATTTTGAACAATCTTATTACGATCACAAACTACATGGAGGCTACATACACATGGGTGAATATTTATATCGCCCTGAGGAGCAAAACATGTACCTATTGAAGTCAATTTTTTGCAGACTGACTTAGGGGCTGGCTGGTGATTTTTTTTTTTTTTTTAATTTTAAGTGAGGGCATGCAGGTGGGGGAGGTGGGAAGGGTAGAAGCAGAGAGAGAGAACCCTAAGCAGGCTTCATGCCCACCCAGTGCAGAGCCTGATTTCACAACCCTGAGATCCTGACCTTAGCCGAAGTCAAGAGTCAGACGCTTAACTGAGCCACCCAGATACCCCTAGGGGCTGATGATTCTTAGTCCTCATCACTTCTTTTGAGGATTATCCCACTAGGAAGATTTTTTTGTAGTAGGAATATAAATAAGAAGCTGGCTGTAGTTACCTGGAAGAAACAGAGGATTCTAGGACTGAGGTTTATTTTAGGGGAAAAGATCTTTACATGTTTTGGCTGGTCATGATCTCAGGGTCCTGGGATCGAGCCCCACATCAGGCTCTCTGCTCAGCAGGAGGCCTCCCACTCCCCCTGGTTGCGTTCCCTCTCTCACTGTGTCTCTCTCTGTCAAATACATACATAAAATCTTTTTTTTTTTTTGAAGATTTTATGTATGTATTTGACAGACAGTGATCACAAGTAGGCAGAGAGGCAGGCAGAGAGAGAGAGGGGTTAAGCAGGCTCCCTGCCGAGCAGACAGACTGATACAGAGCTCCATCCCAGGACCCTGAGATCACCACCCTGCTCCCTGAGCCAAAGGCAGAGGCTTTAACCCACCGAGCCACCCAGGAGCTCCAATAAATAAAATCTTAAAAAAAAAAAAAAATACATACAGTTTACTTACAATCTCTAAATTAACTAATTACCATTATCTAAAAGGTTCCAACTCAGACTTTTGCAACTATATCCATCACAGGTTTCAAAAACAAGCGGGAAAAATACATAACCAAATAAAAGACAAGTAGTTTGATTTCAAGAAAACTTGGAGCGCCTGGGTGGCTCAGGTCATGATCCCAGGGTCCTGGGATCAAGCAAGCCTCACATCAGGCTCCCTGCTCAGCGGGGAGCCTGATTCTCCCTCTGTGTGTGCTCTCTCATCTCTCTCTCTCACTCTCTCTCAAATAAATAAAATCTTTAAAAAAAACAACAAAAAAAAGATTTCAAGAAAACTTATTATCTTCATATAAAATGAGGAACTATCATTTGCATTTGCCTATGCAAATATCTTCAAGGAATTTTTTTTGTTAAAGTATTCAGTATAACTTGGAATTGTAAAGAAACTTCCAAACAGCATCCCAAAAGGAAGCCCAGAGAGATCCCGATTTTGAGCACTGGGTTGCCTAAAATGTCAGGCTCTGAAGGCAATGAGGTCTGCTAATTTGGCATCACATTTGATTGATTTATTCTGAGGACGTATGAAAAGAGTTTAATAGACTACATAAAGGGGCGCCTGGGTGGCTCAGTGGGTTAAGCCTCTGCCTTCAGCTCAGGTCATGATCCCAGGGTCCTGGGATGGAGCCATGCATGGGGCTCTCTGCTCGGGAGGGAGCCTGCTTTGCCTTCTCTCCCTGCCTGCCTCTCTGCCTACTTGTGATCTCTCGTTCTCTGTCAAATAAATAAAATATAAAAAGAAAAAGACTTAAAAAAGGTCACTGAATAAAAACCGGAGGCTCGGGCGCCTGGGTGGCTCAGGCGCCTGGCTGGCTCAGTGGGTTAAAGCCTCTGCCTACGGCTCAGGTCATGGTCCCAGGGTCCTGGGATGGAGCCCTTCATCAGGCTCTCTGCTCAGCGGGGAGCCTGCTTCCCCACCCCTCTGCCTGCCTCTCTGCCTACTTGTAATCTCTGTCTGTCAAATAAATAAATAAATAATCTTTAAAAAATAAAATAAAATAAAAATAAGCGGAGGCTCAATAATCCAAGCCACAAAAGAAAGATCAAAACCATCTGTGTTTGACAGGTAAAGACTCTGACTGATTTGTCAACACCTCAGGAAACAGAAGACCTCAGAATCCCACAGAACAAAAGCTCAATGAAAGCAGGAGCTATCTAGCATACCACCAGATCTCCAGCATGAATAAATAAACTGTGTAAGAATACAGTTTCCAAAAATCAAAGGTTCAAAGAGAGAACTATTTTCAGTAAAGATCTCAACATGTAATATTATCTTTCCAGATTTAAAAAAATTGTGTTATGCCTCAAATACCACTAAAATTATCTTTTGTTTCTCAAGAACAAAATGCATCAAATGCAGAGTAAATGGGCCTTGAATCAGATGAGCCCCACAAAAGAGTATTTTAAAAGGAGCAAATGGAGATGAAGCGTTAGCACACTGACCAGCAAAAACCTGATATGCATATTTGATAACAACCCTCTCCAAAACTATCGGTTTCCTCTGGTTTCTGTTTCAGCTAGGTAAGCACTTTTTCAATCTATTGATTTTTAGAAGTTTTCCCTTTCACGTCACCAAGAACATCTCTATTTCTCTTGTCTTCTCTTCAATAGCCCCAACTTTCCCACAATTCACCTGTATGGCTTTTTATTCAAATTCCTTTTGTTTGGAAAATCCTTCCCTTTCCTCCCACCGGAGCTGAAAGCATCCTCCCTAACTATAGTCCCTTTGGATTTTATGGAAGTTTCATTTCCTTGCAGCAGAGGCCTGGTCTATTTCCTGAAGCCAAATTCATTGTGCTCCATAAAAGTGAAAATAAAATCATTCAAACCACAGTCAAGAACAGAATCATCTACCAATCTGTACCCTCTCTGCCAGTTTCTCATGCAAATATGCCTTTCTCGCAGTGACCTTGTGTTCCCTCCATCCTGGCATCTGTATTTTCCAACCCACAGAATATTTCCCTCCCAAGTCCGTAAATTTTAAATCCTATGTAACCTAAGATTTTCTGCTGTAAATTCTGTTTCCCAAAGCTAAACAACCTTGGTAAAGGGAAGGAACCATGGACAGAAATTAGCTATTTACGATAATAACACTTTACCATGTTTAATGCTTTGGATGTTATTTCACCAGAAGTGAAGAGATGGAAGAAAAAAGAAACGCCCTTTAGGAATACTTCATAAAGACTGTTGCATCTGATCTTTGTAACAACCTTGGAAGGCAGGCAGAGTACGCATTTATTACCCTCTTTACAACATCAAAATACACATCAAAAAGTTAACCTTCTTATGACTTGCCCACAGACTAGCAAGTGTCTGCCCAAAACTATATTAACATCTTGCCTCTTCCAACTCAAAGGCTATATACTCTCTCTCTCTATGTTTCTATCCTACAGCCAAGGAGAACATCCATTTTTCAGCATTTCAGAGGGAGGACTGCCCTGACTTTTGGGACACCGTCTCCCTTCAGCTGACAAATACGAAAGTCACCTTCAGTTTTCCCAATAGAAAACAATGCTCTTTTCTTCCATATGCCACCATTAACAACTACTTCTTTCCAAAATAATTTCCAACAGTTCCTGTTTTAAAGGGACTGACTTACTCATAAGGGGCTAATAATCCAGAAAGTCTGCATCAGCATATGATTTTCTCAATAAAGTTTAGGGCTGATGCAACATTTCCCACTCTCCAATTCTACAGCTAAAATGACAAGAACATAGAACAGTCAAAAATTGCGCAAGACAATGCTACAGTGTTTTTTACTCCACCACATCTGCCTCTAAGGGTCTCCTGTGAGTCACTATCTTTTGTGATCAGTCATCATTATAGGGACTCCCATTCTCTACTCTAATTATTTTATTTCTTAAAGAAAAGCTCAGCAGTAGAAATGGAATCTTATTACATCTTTCACTACCTTTCTGAAGCACTGACCCCCTTAACTTAGCACCTTAGATGCCACATTGTTCCAATTTTCACCACTACTGTTTTACACAAAACAAAAAAGAGGCAAAGTAAGGTTGCAATTCATTCGTTTATTCATTCAACAAACACATATGAAATCCTATCAGACACCAGGATTTGGGACCCAAAATTAAGCGTCTGTCCCTCCTCTCATAGTCTGGTAGAGAAGAAAACTAAAGACGTGATTACGGAATAAACTGATCTAGGTCAAGGTGGAAGTGAGCACAGGGCTTGGGCAGTGGCCATCATGGAATGCTTCCTGGAAGAAGTGATTTGTGAGTACTTATAAGCATCTCTTTACTTTCAACACAAAATAAACCTAAAAGACTCAACTCTTCTCCTCAGAAGTTTGTACAATTTACGTGCCAAAAGCCAAGTCAAAAATCTAATTTAATATCAGAATTTATTCTTGACTACCTGCCCTAAATTTCAACCTTTAACCCATACTCCCACAGGTATACATTACAAAGGGTAAAAATTCTGTCCAACACAGTGCCTTCTCCCAAGTCTGTAAAAGAGGATTAAAGATAAATGAGAAAATGAAATACATTTTTAAAATATATAATCATCTTCCTAACTGGAAATGAACACTTTGAACAATCCAAGCCCTACAAAGCACAGCTATTGGAAGAGGAAACTGAGGTTCAAAAAAGTCCCACTTTAATACAACAGAATAAAAGATCTCTTTGAAGTCACCAGAACAGCTTGAACAAAAAGAGAGACAGAAGGCTATTGTGGGGCTTTAGCCTCCAGATGATGAACCCTAAACACACTGCAATGGTAAACAAACAAGCCTCAGAGCTGGAATCTGATTTGGTGGCCTGACAAAACATTACAATTTAAGGAATCTCTCTCTCCCCATTCATTATTTCTCAAACAAAGTCCTACTGGCTGACAGCTCCTGTTTTTCTACTGGTTTCTAGGTTTATTGCTTGTAAATTATAATGCACAGTGTTGTTTAAAAAAAAAAAAGGTACAGGCAAATGAAAACAATCCTGGTTTTAAAGACCCATAAAAGACAGTATATGTAACAAATGAACTCTGTCTGTGTTTACTATGAGGACCTATTACTCCTTTATGCTACTCTGGTGGATTTTAAACTCAAATGAATGCTACCACAGCCCACTAAAGAGCAGGTTAGAGGAGGGAAGGAGCACACTCATACACCTGCCTCAGCAGGACCCCAGACTGCCTCCCTCACCACTTCCTGCGCCTAGGCCAAGCAACTGCCCACCAACTGGGGCGGCAGACACCAGCCATTTACATTCTGCTATCCCAAGAAGTAGGCTCTAAAGTCACACTTCGATTCGGCCAGGCACATCCACATCGCCGCCACTCAGCTACCCAGCGGAAGGGAGGAAAACTCGCGGCCCCAGAGAGAAGGCTGGCGGCGGGCAGAAGTGGAGGAGAGGGTCCCAGCTGTTCCCTTGACTCCGCCTGGCCAAGGTGGGCCCGGGAATCCTACAACTCGGAGCCGCACCACCGAGCCCCTCCTCCTGCTTGGCCCAGAGGGCTGAGATCCCCACCCCCGGCCCCTGCAGACCTGAGTTCACCTGGGCCCCGGGGCCCCTGACCCAGAGCCACTGCCACGGCACTACCCTCCCGCCCTGGGCCGCCGACCCCCGGCCCTGCTCCCCGGCCGGGAGACCCTGCCCAACCCGCGCCGGGCCGCCCGAAGCCCTCTCGCCGCCCGGGGCCGCCCCGCGCCGCCCGACCGACCGGCGGGCCGCGCACCGTGTGGGACTGCAGGCTCTGGCTCGCCTCGATGGCTGCTGTCAGCGGCACCGTGTCGTCCAGCAGCACCTTGCCGGCCGGCGGCTTCTCCATGAAGGCCATCCCCGGACGCCCGTCCGCCACCGCCTCGACACCAAGAGCAGGAACCAGGCGCGCCGACTCCCGCCGCCCGCCCGGCTCCGCCGCCGCCGCTGTCAACACGCGCCGCCCCACGCGCCGCCGCCACCCGCCGCGCCCGCGGGGTCCTAGCGCCGGCGTCTCACCGCCCTCGCTGTCAACACTGGCCGCCCTTCCCTCCGCCGCCTCCCCCGGGGTCCTAGCGCGATACCACCGCGGTCGCCGCTTCCCTGGACCCGCGTTTCCAAGCTCCTCGCAGCCGCCCGCAGACCCGATACCCTCAGCATCCAGCCTCAGACCTGGGACACTCCACCCCAAGCCACCACGTCCAGAGATCCTCAGATCCGAAGACATGGCGTCCTGAGCCCTGTGATCTAGGAAATCTCTGGCCCAAAGATTGCCAAACCAAGCCTCGCAACGTTGGGCTTTTCACTTTAGGCCCTCAAAGCCTGGACTAACAGACTTGAGAGTTTTACAGCTGGACCTTTCCCACCCAGACCTCCCAGGCCCAAGGAGCCTAACAGCCAGAAAAGGGACCTTCAGGATGAGACTCTCAGTCCGAGCCCTGCAGACCCAGAAACTTTCTAAAACAAGCCCCTAAGATTCAGGTTTTACTAAACCCTTGATCCTAGATTTTCAGACCCAATAACCTAAGAGCTAGGTCCTCAGAATTGAACCCCACAATTGGTGCCTTCGGACCCCAGAACCCTCAGACCCATGTTCTTGGAACTGGGGATCCTAAAAGACCGGTCTCAGTCCAGGACTCCAACCTCCACCCTTGGCCCCAGCCACAAAAGCCTTGTCAAAAAGAAAACCTTAGACCCAAAATGGAGTCACTTGTGCTAGGCCACATGACCAAACCAGAACTTACTATCTAACCTAAATGTGGTTTCAAACTCTCCCAGAAATGTAATTTTAACAGTCAGTCAGGAATTTAATGGCCAGCCCCAGTGAGGTAATCTGACCCACAGACTCTCTATCCCACACCTCCCCCACAAAGGGAAGATGAGGTAATTTGCATGGTAAGACCCCCTGCCCTCGCCTGAAATAATTCTTTCTTTTGCTAATAACTTCCTTGCCCCACCCTCCTTCCTATAAACAACAACAACAACAACAACAACAACAACAAAAACCGTCCTTTTTGTACAGCACCTAAGAGGTCCTTTCTGCTTGCTAGATGGGATCCTGCCTGAGTCATGAATCACTTAATAATGCCTATTTGATCTTCAGACTTAGTTGGCTGAATTGTTTTAAAAGCCTTCACCCCTGGAAACTCTCAACCAAGATCCTGAAGACTTGGGATCTTCTGCCCCACTGTACTGGCTCCAAGAACCTCAACCCCAGAGCCCCAGAGCTTGGAGATCAACTTCCCAGCAACACGTTTGCCCTTCACAGTCTTTCTGAAACCAAGGTCACAATACTGGCACTCCCCCTGCCACCCAGTCCTCTCCCCCCACCCCACCCCTGGAATCCCACCCACACCAATCTTTCCAAGGGCTGCCTCCCAGGACAGCGGAGTTAGACTTGGAATCAGAGGACCAGGATCATTGGGGCTCTGGTATTTACCAACTGTGTGACCTTGAATAACTTACCCAACCTCTCTGAGCCCCAGCTCCCTATCTGCAAAATGGAGATACTACTACCTGTATGGAAAGGTTAGGATGTGGAATGCAGTAGGACAGGAAGGGGCTTAGCTCATTTTTGCTTAATATTTGTTAACTTCCTTCCCCTACAGTTCACAGAATGGAGAGTTTCTCTTAAATTTGTCTCCCCTAGATTTTTGCATTTTAGACAAGAGAACAAAGTTTCAGGGCACCTGGGTGGCTCAATCATTAAACGTCTGCCTTCTGCTCAGGTCATGATCTTAGGGTCCTGGGATGGAGCCCTGCATCAGGCTTCCTGCTCAGTGGAAAACCTGCTTCTCCCTCTCCCCCTTCCCCTGCCTGTGTTCCCTCTCTCGCTGTCTCTCTCTCTCTCTGTCAAATAAATAAAATATTTTTTAAAAAGAGAGAATAAAGTTTCTTGGTAACTCTCCCCTCCACCACCATTAGACATGACAACAAAGGCCTAGACAGTACCCAAAGAATACCCTCTCCAAATCTTGAGCTTACAGCGATTGTTGGGCAAGTAGCCACAACAGATCGACATGTGAAAAGGGAAACAAGGAACTTCATGATTCAGTCCTAATACAATCAGAATTCTAGTACTCAGTTTTGTCTCCGTGTGTTTAAAAGCAACAGTCTACTAAAACACAACCATATATCATTTAGGGATCATTCAACTTTTTCTTCTTTTATAATTTTAATTTTTCATTTTCATTTTCTTGAGGGGGAGGGGCAGGAACAGAGGAAGAAGAAGAGGGAGAATCTTAAGCAGGCTCCCTGCCCAGCACTGAGCCTGCCATGGTGCCCAATCTCACAACCTTGAAGATCACGACCTGAGACAGAATCAAGAGTTGGTCGCTCAACCAACCGAGCCACCCAGGTGCCCCTCCACTTTTTACTTCCATTTCTTTAAAGCAAATTGATTATTTCATTGCCACAATCACAGAAACCAAAATTCTGCTTTATTCATAATTCCTTTCATAATGTGGACCGACCAAGATAAGGCTCTTCTCAAATACTGCTGGTGGGAGTATAAATTGGTCCACCTTTCTGAAAGGCATTTATTCAAAAATAATTTTCAGAGTACTTA
The DNA here is from genome assembly GCF_030435805.1 of Mustela lutreola. Lineage (NCBI taxonomy): Eukaryota > Metazoa > Chordata > Mammalia > Carnivora > Mustelidae > Mustela > Mustela lutreola. The sequence goes on along the minus strand of NC_081291.1, from coordinate 26,975,271 downwards.
CCACGTAATAATTACCTTACCCAGTGCTAGGAGCTGGGATTTGACAATACATATCAAGGACTTTGAAAATGTTCTCACCCAGTAATCACACATTTGGAAGGGTAGCCTTAAGAAATAATAGAGATCAGTGCAAATAAATAGCATGCAATGATGAATATCTAACAGTAGGGAATTGGACAAATCATGGGACAATCATAAGTAGAATATTTTGCAGTGATTAAAAAGCAGATTATCAAAAGATATTTATGATGTTGAGAAATGCTCTTGATGTAATAATGAGTGGGAAAAAGCAGTATGTGCACTTGTAGGATCCAAGTTTTTAACATGTTTATATAGAAAAACAAGGGAAAACACCAAAATATCAATCGAGGGTCTCTAGGAAGGAATGCCTTCCATTTTTATGCTTTTCTGCATTTTCCAAAATGTCTCTAATGAAGATATTTACTTGCATGGTTATGAAAAAAACAATATACAATCAAGTTGCGAAGTCATAAAATAACAGCCTTGTCTAAGTATTCCTCACTTGGGAAAAGAAACTGAAAGCGAGAAATCGGATATAGGATGGAATGAAGCCAGAGGCGAGCTCTCAATCAGACTTTCCCTTTCCCTGGAAATTCTCAACTGAAGTAGGCCCTCAGAACAAGTGCTACAGCGAGCCTTATCATTTCATTTTCATCTGCCCAAATCAGTGCCTTATCAGTGATCCCCTGAGGATCCTGAATTTAACTGCTCCTAAATCTTCTGGAGACCAGGCCCCAAAACTTGTGACAGCTTTTGAAGTGGCTCCTGTTGGATGTGGAGAAACCCTCCCCAGGCCAGAGCCGATCTAAATCCAATCAGCTTTGCTTCCAGCCTCAGACCCAGCAAAGCGAGTGAGTTATGTATACCTTGGTTTTTGCCACATACACAACTACTCAGGCTAGCAGGGAAAAAAAAAATATTTAGATCCCTATATGTTGCCAAATGTGTAGATGGCCCACAGGTTGTTTAACACTTGGCATTTGGCCAGGCTGAAGATAATGAGGAAGATTTAGTGAGGTTGCTTCCAGATCTGGCAACTGTTCTACAAAGCAAATCACAGAAGCTTGTGGAAAATTCAGTGCTTCCTAAACAGCATTGCCTCCCAACTCAAAATTATCTCTTTCTTTCTTTCTTTCTTTTTAAAGAATTTATTTAGTTATCTGACAGGGAAAGAGCGGGAGAGCACAGGCAGGGGGAGTGGCAGAGGGAGAGGGAAAAGCCTGCTCCCTGCTGAGCAGAAAGCCTGATGTGGGGCTCAGTCCCAGGACCCTGGGATCATGATCTGAGCTGAAGGCAGTTGCTTAACCAACTGAGCCATCCAGGTGCCCCTATTTTATTCCTTTAAATATTCATAATCTGGATAGAAAACAATAAAGTCACTCACGTTTTATCATTTTTCTTTCCCTTTGATGTTTGCTATCATATCACAGAGGAATTTTGCCCAGGGTTTGAAAGAAGGTCAGACACAGCTGAAAGCCACCCTAGAAATTGATTGTGGCCTAGAAATTGACTGTTTGTGGGGCCTCCTATTAATACTGTTCTATTTATGTAGTGTCGACATCAGTCTTGGGTTCTCTTAGGATTTTGAACTTAAATAGTTTCTTGTAGTTGATTTTGGTCCAACCCAACATTTCTCTGAAGATGTTGAGAATTCTTGTCTCTGCTGTGCTTGTAATCCAAATGAAGGCAAGCCAAGAACAAAGAAAGTAAAACATCTGGGACCCGGGAGATCCTGCAACCCAAGAGTCATTTCACAGCACTCCCATTCTGCTCAGATACAGCCAGGTAATAAATTATGCCAACACATGAGGCATTCAGAGGGGCCCAGCGGTTCAGAATGACAGTCAACCCTTGCTAGAGTATGTTTTAATATAAAAACTTAATAGATATAATTTAATAGCAATTTTCTTTGGGAGTAAATTGGTCTCTGAATCATACTCAAAGAACATAAAAAGAAAAATGACTAATAATTCAGCACCAAATGAAGGCCTGTGGTTACCTAAGAGGTACCGGTGTGCATACAGCAATTTCTTCTTTTTCTAGATGAATACGCAAGTCAGGTCCACAAGATGAATGGAGGCTGTGCTGAGGCTTTCTTCCTGCTGTTACTCAAGATTTGTTGCTCAGAAAAAGAAATGAGTGGCATCTCACCAATATGGAAATATTTCTAATAGAATATAAAAATCTGTTAAGCAATTTTCCAGTACATTAGGCTGAAATTGCTTAAGATGGGTATATCTTTCTGTAGCAATCAAACATGACATAAATTGCAGTCTTACAATGCCCCTATGTGGAAAGTGCTAGTACAATTTGGCCTGCTGTTTTATTTATTTATTTATTTATTTATTAAAGATTTTATTTATTTATTTGACAGAGAGAGATCACAAGTAGACAGAGAGGCAGGCAGAGAGAAAGAGGAGGAAGCAGGCTCCCTGCCGAGCAGAGAGCCCGATGTGGGACTCGATCCCAGGACCCTGAGATCATGACCCGAGCCGAAGGCAGCGGCCCAACCCACTGAGCCACCCAGGCGCCCTGGCCTGCTGTTTTAGTCGGTACTTTCATACTCACTTCCACCTGTGACCTCGTACCGTCAGGGCCGCCTCTCAGTGGTCCCGGAGAGAATTTCCTAATTTGAGGGTCACCCCTGCTTTCATCAGAAGAACCACATTGTTTTTGGCATCTCCCACAGGGCTCAGCGTGAAAACCACCACCAGGCAGTTTCCCTTAGAGCCAGCTTTCACAAAGCATGAGTGGCTTGAGCATCTCTGAGTAAAAATAAGAAGTCACCATTGACAGAGAAGTATCCCTTCTTGCCTACTTCTCTAGTCCAACCTTGTACTGATTTACGGAGATCAAAGGAGACCAGGGCATTCAGGGACCATTTTATAAATGAAAACGGCCATATTGAGAAGCTACTTTTGAATTACACAGTATCAGGAACCAGCCAGGCCTGACATTCCCCTTTTCCCCACCAAACTTGGCCTACACATAACCTTTCACCTTTAGAATAACCCTTTTGATGATTCTGCTCTAAAGACAAGTTATCACTGAAGGTCAACTGAGAAAAAGGGTAGGTGATGGTTACGGGAGCCATCAAGTAATAGTATATAGGAAAATGCTGCACTGTAGCAGGAAGTGAGATCTAGCACATTTGGAATATAAAGAGAATTCTATAGAATCGTGGTTCCAAATACTGTAATGCCACATGACGCAATACTATTACAGAAGCTGCCAGTGCTGCCAGTAATGGGAACGTTATGAGACCCACAGGGAGATGGAGCAAAGAAATGCTTTGGCACCAGAAAGGTCCCCATTTGCATCCCTGCTCTACCACATACTGGCTGTACAGCCTTGGGCAAGTTACACAGCATCAGTCTGTTTCCTTGCCTATAAAATGGGACATTAAGTTTAATTCACAAAGTTTTCAGAGACTAGAGTTAATGTAGAAAACTGGCTCAGTGGGACGCCTGGCTGGCTCAGTTGATGGAGCCTGTGGCTCTTGATCTCGGGGTTTTAAGTTTGAGCCCCATGTTGGGTATAGAGATTACTTAAAAATAAAATCTTAGGGTCACTTAGGGTGACTCAGTTGGTTAAGTGTCTGACACTTGGTTTTAGCTTCGGTTCAGATCATGATCTCAGGATTAGGAGATCGAGCCCTGTGTCAGGCTCTGTGCTCAGTGTGCAGCCTTTTTGAGATTCTCTCTTCCTCTGCCCCCCCTCTACTCACGCTTTCTAAAAATCTTAAAAGAAAAGAAAAGAAAAGGGGGGATGGGGGCACCTGGGTGGCTCAGTCGTTAAGTGCCTGCCTTCGACTCAGGTCATGATCCCAGCATCCTGGAATGGAGCCCCACAAGCTCTACATTGGGCTCCCTACTTGGCAGGAAGCCTGCTTTTCCCCTCCCACTCCCCCTGCTGCGGTCCCTCTCTTGCTGTGACTGTCAAATAAATAAATAAAATCTTTTAAAAAAGGGAGGGAGGTAGAAACTTGAAGAAAAAATGGTAGCTACTACCATTATTAACGATCATATCATACTCCATTTATGGACCTAGTTCTCAAGAGTGCTACTAGAGCCAGAGAATGAGTTCTACGGGAACAGACAGTCATGGCTTGGAGTCTGTATTTTGTGCTTCAAGTTTTCATTCCTTTCCCCAACACTGTAACAGTTTTAGCTTGTGTAGCCTTCCCCTATGAATAAGTCTTCCTGTGCATCTGAGCCGCACAGCTGCCCATTCTGAAACTCATGAGAACGGCATCCTTTTTCTCACATTGATTTTAGTATTTTCATCTCACCATCACCAACTAGAATATGGTACAATAGTCAACAGTTTAAAAATACCATTTATACACATCATTGCCCTCTAGTGCCTAGAGTGATTTTTCCTAGTAATCTGCTTAATTTATCCCCTTGACGTAAAAATTAAAAAAAAGAAAAAAAATCTAGTTAGTGACTCACCAGGTGGAAAAACCTTTTCCCAGGAAATGGAGGTTGATCTCACCAATGACTCTTGCTCTATCTTCCTGATCAAAGCATCTAGCTGTAATCAGAACCACCATCTAAAGTCACAGAGCAGGGCACCCGGGTGGCTCAGTGGGTCTGGCCTCTGCCTTCAGCTCGGTCATGATCTCAGGGTTCTGGGATCGAGTCCGGCATCGGGCTCTCTGCTCCATGGGGAGCCTGCTTCCCCTCTCTCTCTGCCTGCTTGTGATCTCTGTCAAATAAATAAATAAAATCTTTAAAAAAAATAAAATCACAGAGATTTGGATGTTCTGTTATAGATTATCTTTTTTTCAAGCAGAGAGCCTGATGCGGGGCTTGATGCCAGGACCCTGGGATCATGACCTGAGCCGAAAGCAGAGGCTTAACCCACTGAGCCACCCAGGTGCCCCTGTTATAGATTATCTTGAAAGTGTTGGTTGCGCTGGGATGACCACTCAGTACGAACACATTAGACGCATTTCCTCTTCGGTGTCCAACTTTTTTTTCTTAATACTGATTAAATTTTCAATATCCCTCAGTTCTTAAAAACTTGGCCTCCACAGCATTCCTTATACTTTTTATTTATAATATCTTTACAATAAACATGTATTATTTATACAGGGGAGAATCCACAGTGTTTTCAAGGGAGGGAGAAAATAATCTGGATTACTAAAATAGAAATTTTGCATTCCAACTCTATTCCAGGTTTAGACTGATTAACATCTTGAAAAATGAGTCTGTCACCTGTTTAATTGTGGGCTAGTTTGCTCTAAACTTGGGAAAACGTCTAACCTCATTCACGGGGAGAATGGATGAGCGGCTGGACTTTGTGCTTAGCTATTTGTACCTAGCATCTCCATCGGTCCTGTGTGGTAGGTGTTGTCATCCCTGTTGTATAAGTGAGGTTGAGACAGTTTACATAAATGAGTCCAAACGTGCACATAAGCCCTTCTCTAATCACAGGGAAACCATCCGAAAGGCATATGTCACTGAAGATGGAACAAGGTGCCATTGTGGTGTAAATAGTAACAAATTACGACCAACTCTGACCCAGAAACTGCTGAAGGACAGGATCTAAGTACCTGGACTGGTAGAAGGTAGGTGCTCAGAGATGACCTGACTTCTGCTGCTGCCTTCAGTAATTAAATGCTAGCTATATTTAAAAAAAAAAAATGCTAGTTATAAATTCAGTCACAAACTTAGTCTCCACAGATAGAGGCAGGTTTGTTACTCAAATGCAAATCTAACTACATGTGAAATCCTAAAAGTAGAACCTTTGGCTAAATAACCTTCCTGGTATTTTTTCCATTTCTTTTTTTTTTTTTTTTTTTTTTTTAAAGATTTTATTTATTTATTTGACAGAGAGAGATCACAAGTAGGCAGAGACACAGGCAGAGAGAGAGAGGAGGAAGCAGGCTCCCTGCTGAGCAGAGAGCCCGATGCGGGACTCGATCCCAGGACCCTGAGATCATGACCTGAGCCGAAGGCAGCGGCTTAACCCACTGAGCCACCCAGGCGCCCTATTTTTTCCATTTCAAAAACCTAGACAGACGATGAATATACTTAAGTCTATGAAGCATAACGCCAAACTGGACAGTGGACCTTGGAACGCCCCTCTACCTGCTCCCCTCCCCCAACACAGGCTTCTTGGTCTATAAGCCATCCCTCGGGGAAGAGCAGCAATCCCTTTTCCTCAAAGGCTCTAGAATAGTACCACTGGCACCTGAAAGTGCATCTTTAAACACAGTTCAGGACTGGGGAGCTTCTGGGACCATAACTTTAACCCAGCCTTCCATAACAGTCTTTTCACCTTCTGTTACAAAACACGACACGGCAATAACGGCAATGAATCGCTTCAGCCTTTTCACCTCTGCGGAGGCTAAAACAACTTCTCCAACATATAAAGGGGCTGGAAAGCTAATTTCCTGTGAAAGTAATACACAGCCTGGCCCTGGCATTTTAGTTCCCAGGAGAGCCGAAATAAGTCCATTGACCAAAACTCCATGTACAATTGTCTTTCCAAACTTGGTGTGTTTTGCAAAATCTTCATTTAAATGCAAAGGATTAACATCCCCCGTTAATTCTGAGAAGGCAGCCACGTCCCTCTGTGTGAAGACCCTGCTGAGTTCAGCCCGGTCTCCAACTCTGACGTGTGTCTGCTCAATGCGCTGCCGATTCACCACTGGTTGGCTCAGGCAGATTCTCCTCTGAACCCCAACCCACCACAGATAATGGCGGGAAATTACTGGGAACATCTTCAGCACTGTCAAATCCTAGCAATCGGAGCTTTAAAACGGCTTCAGTCTTCAGACAGCTTATTGTCACCAAAAGGTGCTTTTGAGAGCAGAGGAATGTTTCTGCAATTGAAAACTATTCAATCCAATACTAGTTCCCTACTATTACCAGATAAGGCAAGCAGAAATGGAGAAACCTGTAAGAGAAAGAAAAAAGTTAAGGAAATCTGGGGAGAAATTGCACTGCAACACAGGGCATGTGGAAACGTGCCTCGTTTCCTAGGGTACGTGAGGCTGACGCAGTGGCATCTCAAAGAGCACACTTAGAGGTAGCCTCAAATACATAAATCATCATCATAAGTTTACAAAGAGTCTTCTAATATTTTAGGCACTAGGTATTAAGCAACAAATGGAAAGTTAAGACTTTTCCACAAGAGTTCCAAGTTTCATCCCCAAACATCTCCCATACAATCTAAAATCTAAGTGCTTTCTCTCACACTTCCAGAAGCAATGTAGTCCTTATTCCTCCCCCCTGCCCGCCGTGGATAATTTTAATCCATACTAGATTTATGCAAGCAAAAAATGGGACATGTATTAAAAAAGCAGTTTGAGGGACGCCTGGGTGGCTCAGTTGGTAGGACGACTGCCTTCGGCTCAGGTCATGATCCCGGAGTCCTGGGATCGAGTCCCGCATCGGGCTCCCAGCTCTGCGGGGAGTCTGCTTCTCTCTCTGACCTTCTCCTCGCTCATGTTCTCTCTCTCACTGTCTCTGTCTCAAATAAATAAATAAAATCTTTAAAAAAAAAAGCAGTTTGAGGGGTGCCCAGGTGGCTTAGTCAGTTGGGTGTCTGACTTTTGACTTTAGCTCAGGTCATGATCTTGGCGTCTTGGGACTGAGCTCTATGTTGGCCTCCTCGCTCAGCATGGAGTCTGCTTGAGATTCTTTCCCTCACCTCTCCCTTAGCATCCCCCCCCTCCATGGGCCCAGCACGCTGGGGCCCGAACTCTGCTTCGTTCTCTCTCAAAAATAAATCTTAAAAAAAAAAAAAAAGAAAAAAAAGAAAAAGCTGTTTGACCCCTTCTCAGCCTTGTTTGGAATATGTGAAGGAAGCCTTTACCTGAATTACTCTGAAAGCGCATTTCTTGCCTTTATAGGATCCTAACAGAGTCAAAGAGCTCCACAACTTGACAAGACCACTGTAGAGAGATCAACAATGAATGCATAAGGATTTGTCTCTGCGATATCTCTCTAGTACTTTTGTGATGGGCCAGACAGCTAAATTAGTTCTAAAAAACCCTAATTTAAATGAGAAAACTTGAGTAGATGTGCTGCCAAAGAGAGCCCTAAATGAGAAAACTTTAAAAGTAAAAGCACAGTATCTCATAGGCAAAGAATAAAATAAACTGCAATTAGGAATGTTTCTAAAATATACATTTTTGAGTTTGCAACCATGGCTATCAATTGGGAAACACAACAGCTATAAGCAAATTATGAGTTTTGTTCTTTATGTCTAAGCTCCTGGGGGATAAGTGTTCATATCCATCCCAGTTTAAAATTCCCAAAACTACTCAGAGTTCATAAGACAAGCCTCTTCTTAGAGAAGAGTATTTTTGCTCTATTTCTCCATCCATGTCTCTCCTCTATTATACTACAAAGGTGCCTCTGTCTGTCATACCTGCTACATATCCTCAAGATGGCTGACAGGGTCTTCTCTTCGTAGGTTAGGACGTCCAAGGGTAACGCTGCATCAACCTAAGTATGGAAAAATACTATTAGCAGACTATTATTGTTGCTATTTATTATTATTATTTTTAAAATTTTATTTATTTATTTGACAGAGAGAGGGAGATAGGGAGAGAGGGAACATAAGCAGGGCGGAGTGGGAGAGGGAGAAGCAGGCTTCCCACTGAGCAAGGAGCCTGATGTGGGGATCGATCCCAGGACCCTGGGATTATGACCCAAGCTGAAGACAGAAGCTTAACAACTGAGCCATCTAGGCTCCCCTCGCAATTTATTTTTTTAAGGTAATCTCTACCCAATGTGGGGCCTGAACTCACAACTGCGAGATCAAGAGTTGTATGCTCCAGTGATTGAGGTAGCAAGGTACCTTCTCCCATCACTGAGTTCTTTTTTTTTTTTTTTAAAGATTTTATTTATTTATTTGGAGGGCAGCAGAGTGGCTTAGTCATTAAATGTCTGCCTTCGGCTCAGGTCATGATCCCAGGTTCCTGGGATTGAGTCCCACGTTGGGCTCTCTGCTTGGTGGGAACCCCACTTGCTTCTCCCTCTTCCACTCCCCCTGTTTGTGTTCCCTCTCTCGATATCTCTCTCTCTGTCAAATAAATAAATAAATAAAATCTTAAAAAAAAAAAAAAGATTATATTTATTTGAGAGCAAGCTAGAGAGAGAGAGAAAGAGCAAGTATAAGCAGGAGCAGAGGGAGCAGACTCCCTGCTGAACAGCGAGCCTAACACAGGGCTCCATCCCTGGATTCTGGGATCACGACCCAAGTCGAAGGCAGATGCTTAACAGACTGAGCTACCCAGGAGCCCCCATCATCACTAGTGTTAAAGTCTTACAATTAATCCTGTCAACTGCTATTCTCCTCTAAAAAAGCAATATTTTATTTGGTGGTGCTGGAGTATTGGGACTGCTTATTTACAATTATCCCTGTCTGGAATGTTCTTCCTGTAACTCTTCCTGACTCTTTACCCTTCAAAAGTCTTCGTTTAAATCGTTCCATCCCTGGGGGCACCTGGATGGCTCAGTTAGTTGAGCAGGAGACTTTCGATCTCAGGGTTAAAAAAGAAAAAGTTCCATCCCTGATCCCCAGGATTAAGCTCAACTGCCTGCTAGGTTGTTTCACATACAGAAACCATCTACTTCCTCTCTCATAACATTCTTCATTCTGGAACCGGGTATTACACCTGATAAAAGGTGCACACTTTTCTCTTAAACTTTTTATTTTGAAAAATTGGAATCACAAGGTACAATGTATTTTAAAGGAAGGTTCTATGCACCCCCGGTAATACAGTATCAAACCCAAAAACCTAAAATTGATAAACCAGTTTATTCAGATTTTGACAGTCATACACGCATTCATATTTGTCTGTGCGTGTGTGTGTGCATACTTCTCTGCAATCTTCCCACACAGAGCGTTTCATGCAACCACTATCATAACCACCAAGATGGTATCTCATCTGGGAGATACCATCACCAGAATTAGATCATCACCACACGGCTGCTCTCCTACGTCGTTTTAGTCACACCCACTCCTCCCCCCAACCCCTAACCACGTATCTTTCTCCAGTTTATATACTTACTTACTTCAGCTGCATGATACAAATGGGATCACCCGGAATGTTACCTTTTGGTATTAGCTTTTTCACTTAGCATAATTCTCTGGAGATTCAGTTAAGTTTTTATGTGTATCTACAGTTTGTTCCTTTTTATTACTGATTATATTCTACGGTATGAATATATCATGAACGTTTAACCACTCACAGAAGGACATCTGGCTTATTTCTGCTTTTGGGCTCCTACAAATAAAGCTACGATGAACACTCACATAAAAGTTTTGTGTGAACATTAAGTTTTCACTTCTCTAGGACAAATGCCTAGGTGTATAACTGCTGGGTAGTAGAGCATATGCATGTTTAGTTGTTTTTAGAAACTGTCAAATGGTATTCTGAAGTGTCTATGCCATTCTGCATTCCCATTAGCAATGAAGGAGTGACCCAGTTTCTCTACATCCTCACCAGCATTTAGTATTATCACCATTTTCTAAAATTTTATTTTCAGTTGCTCTGTTAGGTGTGTAGTGATAGCTCGCTGTGTTTTAATTTTTTATTTACTTTTTAATTTTTTTATTTTTAATTTTTTTTAATTTTTATTATTTTTTTAATTTACTTTTTAAAAAAAAGATTTTATTTATTTATTTGACAGAGAGATCATAAGTAGGCATAGAGGCAGGCAGAGAGAGGAGGAACCAGGCTCCCTGCCTGACGGGCCCCAGGATCCTGAGATCATGACCTGAGCTAAAGGCAGAGGCTTAACCCACTGAGCCACCCAGGCACCCCTATTTACTTGTTTTTTTAAAGATTTTATTGTTGGGCGCCTGGGTGGCTCAGTGGGTTAAGCCGCTGCCTTCGGCTCAGGTCATGATCTCAGGGTCCTGGGATCGAGTCCCGCATCGGGCTCTCTGCTCAGTGGGGAGCCTGCTTCCCTTCCTTCTCTCTCTGCCTGCTGTGATCTCTCTCTGTCAAATAAATAAATAAAATCTTTAAAAAAAAAAAAAAAGATTTTATTGTTAAGTAATCCTGACACCCAACATGGGGCTCAAATGCACAACCAAGAGTCAAGAGATCAAGAGTCTCATGCTCCTTCAACTGAGCCAGTCAGGTGCCCCTCCCCCATTTTGTTTTCTGGGGCTTTTTTTGAGCTTATTGTGTTGTTGTTTTTTAAATTTTTATTTATTTATTTGAGAGAGAGAGACAGTGAGAGAGAGCACGAGAAAGCAGAAGGTCAGAGGGAGAAGCAGACTCCCCCTGGAGCTGGGAGCCCAATGCAGAACTCGATCCTGGGACTCCAGGATCATGACCTGAGCTGAAGGCAGTTGCTTAAGCAACTGAGCCACTCAGACACCCTGAGCTTATTGTGTTTTTAAGGTGTGTTTCCCTAATGGCTAATAATGCTGAATATCTTTTCATTCATGTGTTTCTCTGTCCACAGTACATCTTTTTTTCTAAAATGTCTATTTGTATCTTTTACACACTTTCAAGTTGAAATGTTTGGTTTTCTTTACTATGGAGCTTTTAGAGTTTGTTTTATTTTTATTTTTTGAAAGATTTTTCATTTATTTTTGAGACAGAGAGAGAACAAGCATGCATGGGGGGGAGGAGAAGGAGAAGCAGACTCCCTGCCGAGAAGGAAGCCCAATTCCGGGCTCAATCCCAGGACCCTGGCATCGTGACCTGAGCCCAAGGCAGACGCTTAACTGACTGAGCCACCCAGGCGCCTAAGAGTTCTTTTTACATTTTATTTTATTTTTTAAAAAAAGATTTTATTTATTTATTTGACAGACGGAGATCACAGAGAAGGAGGCAGAGAGAGAGGAGGAAGCAGGCTCCCTGCTGAGCAGAGAGCCCGATGTGGGGCTCGATTCCAGGACCCTGGGATCATGTCCTGAGCTGAAGGCAGAGGCTTTAACCCACTGAGCCACCCAGGCGCCCCTCTTTTTTACATTTTATATATGTGGTTTACAATTAGTCTCCCCCAGTCTATAATTTGTCTTTTCATCCTCTTACCTGAGTCTGCTGTGGAGTAAATGTTTTTAATTTTAATGAGATGCTTATCAGATTTTGATTTGATAAAATATATGAATCAGGAAATAATTTCCTAAATCATCTTTGTTCTCTCTCAAAATTCTGCTTATTTTCAAGTAAATGCTAACATGGGACTACTCAGTGCGCTGGTCTATGATAAAATAAGAGGCTGTAACACAATGTAAATAAAAAATATCACTAAGTACATTGTTTAGTTCAGCTCAGTTTGTTTTTTTTAAGTTTATTTATTTATTTATTTATTTATTTATTTTTAGTAATCTCTACACCAGTGTGGGGCTCTAACTCATGATTCTAAGATCAAGCATTGCAAGCTCTTCTGATAGCTCACCTCAAGGTTTGCTTACAGAGACTTTCTCAGTAAGGAAGGAGTGTGCTGATTTTGGTGTGAATCACAAATTTTCACAATGGGCAAAAAAACTGCACAGGGTGCCTGGGTGGCTCAGGCAGTTATGTGTCTGACTCTTGATTTTAGGTCGGACTGTGATCTAGGGTCCTGAGCTGAGCCCTGGTTGGACTCTGTGCTCAATGTGGTGTCTGCTTGGGGTTCTCTTTCCCTCTCCCGCTACCGCTCCCCCTGCTCACATACACCCTCTTTAAATAAATAAAATCTTAAAAAACAAAACAAAACAAAAAAACCCCAAAAAACTATTTGCAGGTTGTCAGTCTGGGCCACAGTGTGTATAGCACGGCACTAAAACATTTGTCTAACACATTCCTTGTCAAATACACAAAGGCATATTAGAAAAGACCTACCCAAAACTCATCATTTCTGAAAGTCTGCTTCTGCAGTGTCAAGTATGTTTCTAAAGTTTTAAAATAAGCATTTGGAAAAGCACTGTTTCGGTATTTCTTACAAAAATCTTGGGAATGTTCAATCTACCAAGTGATTCATACCTCCCCAAAGAGGTCCTTCAAGGCTGAAATAAGCAGCTGTTTGAACTGTGCAGCATTCAGTCCAACCCCACGATCCTGAAATTCTCTACAAAAACATTAAAAAGAAAAAAATGTATTAAATTCCATACTATCCAGATTCATAAAAATGTCATTACAAATAGAACTAAAGAGACTGAACTTACAGGGAGACTTTCATATAATGGTACTCAGAGGGATTTTTGTAAACTATTCTTTCATATGTGGTGGCTGGGGTTGGCATCTTTTCCAAAGCTGAACACATCTAGAAATTAAAGGCAAGAGGGCTACAAATTAGCAAGGTACAAGCTGTTTTTCACTCCCCACCCCCCATTTTTTAAATGAGAATTTTTTTTAAGGTTTTATTTATTTATTTGACAGATATCACAAGTAGGCAGAGAAGCAGGCAGAGAGAGAGAGAGGAGAAAACAGGCTCCCCACTGAGCAGAGAGCCTGATGCGGGACTCAATCCCAGGACCCAGGGATCATGACCTGAGCCAAAGGCAGAGGCTTTAACCCACTGAGCCACTCAGGCTTCCCTTAAATGAGAATTTAACCCATTTTTATTTTTTTAAATTTTAAAATTTTTTTTAAATTTTTAAAAAGATTTTATTTATTTATTTGACAGAGATCACAAGTAGGCAGAAAGGCAGGCGTTGGCAGGAGGGTGGGGGGAAGCAGGCTCCCTGCTGAGCAAAGAGCTTGATTCAGGGCTTAATTCCAGGACCCTGAGATAATGACCTGAGCTGAAGGCAGAGATTTAACCCACTGAGCCACCCAGGTGCCCCTTGATTTCTTTTCTTTTTTTTTTTTAATAATTTTTTTATTTATCAGAGAGAGAAGGGGGGAGAGAGCAAGCACAGGCAGAGAGAATGGCAGGCAGAGGCAGAGGGAGAAGCAGGCTCCCTGCTGAGCAAGGAGCCAGATGTGGGACTCGATCCCAGGACGCTGGGATCATGACCTGAGCCGAAGGCAGCTGCTTAACCAACTGAGCCACCCAGGCGTCCCTTGATTTCTTTTTTTAAAGTAAGTTCTACACCCAGTGTGTGGCTTGAACTCACAACCCTGAGATCAAGAGTTGCATGCTCTACCAAATAAGCCAGAGAGGCATCCCAGACCCATTTGATTTTTTTTCAAGCTTATTATTTATCTAAGTAATCTCTACATCCAAAGTGAGGCTTGAACTCATGACCCTGAGTTCAAGTCACATGCTCCTCTGAACGACCCAGGCACCCCTTGCCTTTCTTTTTTTCTTTCTCCCTTTCTTTCTTCTTCTTCTTCTTCTTTTTTTTTTTTTTTAAACCCATTTGATTTTTAAAAGAACTCCTAGTATAGTAATTCATTTATTTCTGGTTAAACCAAATTTACCCATAAAGACGCAAAGATTTTCGACATGCCACACTGCTGTACTCTCAAATCCTAATAATATAATCCCAATGGACACTTTTTTTTACTAAGTACCTAGCTCTGGGCTAAAAGCCCCACATGCCTTAAGTCATAAGTTTTCAAAATGATCCTATGAGGAAAAGCTATTATTATTCCCACTTTCCCCCCAATCCATTTTTGAGAAGAGGACACTGAGGCTTGGCAAAGAGAGGTAACGCTTGCCCAAGGACACACAGATTCCAAACACTCCTGAGTCCCTCAAGACCACTCTGGTTCAATGCTTCCTAATTAAAAAACAAACAAACAAACAAAACGACACCTGGGTGGCTCAGTCAGTTATGCATCTGCCTTCTGCTCAGGTCATGATCCCGGGGTCCTGACATCCTGAGCATCGGGCTCCTTGATCTGTGGGGAGCCTGCTTCTCCCTCTACATGCTGCTTCCCCTGCTTGTGCATCATCTCTAACCAATAAATAAAATCTTAAAAAAAAAAAATAGCATACAGGAATAAAATGTAGGATCTTCTTGTTTGCCCTCAGTCAACACAGAACATGAAGAGGAGAATGAGAAGTGGTAGCTCTGCTGTTCCATCCCATGCTGGATCTGCCTCTTCTGTCTGAAGGTCAGGTGTATACAGAGCTATTTGGCAGCCCCTACCCCCCACAAAGGGCTGAGCTTAAAAAGCAAGGGGTTTGAGAAGAGGGATTCCTGGAATGGGCAATGAATATCATTTCTAATAGACCTGGATCCTTCAAGAATTCAGAACATGCTGGTCCCCTGGGGATAATCTGTCACTGGCTCCACTCCTACCTCACTCCCCCTCTGGATAGCCCCTATTCATCCTTTACATTTTAGCTTAAAGCTCACCTCTTCCAGGAACTTTACCTCCTCAAGAAAGCCATATTTTGGACACCTTATTCTACATTAGATTCACTTGTTTTGCAATCTCTTAATACTATTTGTTCAATATCTGGTTCCCCAATAAAGAAACCAGGAAACTGAGGGCCAACCAAAGAAAGGGACTTAGCCAAGGCCACATAGCTATAAACCAGCATTTATAAAACCTTTGCACCAGGCTCAGTTCCAACCACTCCTAGATGATATCCTCAGAGAAAAGGAGAAGTTAGGGTCAAGGAGCTACATCCAAGCATCCACTTAGAAACATGAATAGTTACTGTGTCTGGCACAGAGTAGGTATTCAATAAAACTTACTGAATGTGATAAGTATTAGGCCTGTATGTTTGAGGATACTTTTGCTTTCAAGAAAGACTGCAGGGGCGCCTGGGTGGCTCAGCGGGTTAAGTTGCTGCCTTCCGCTCAGGTTATGAACTCGGAGTCCTGGGATAGAACCCCACATTGGGCTCTCTGCTCAGCAGGGAGCCTGCTTCCTCCTCTCTCTCTGCCTGCCTCTCTGCCTGCTTGTGATCTCTTTCAAATAAATAAATAAAATCTTTAAAGAAAAAAAAAAAAAAGAAAGAAAGAAAGACTGCAGAAATAACCACCTGATGATTTTTTCCCCAATCATTAGAGTTGTGCCTGACTAGAAGGGCAGAGAGAATAGAGCCCTCAATCACTTCATTCATTGTCTGGCACCCGAAGGGTGTTTTTTTTAAGAGTCACCCTCAGTCTTGATGGAGTTGGCTGTCTGAGCTAGGGGAATGAGATTTGGCCTGAAGCTCAGGATGCCAATAACAATGAAGACTTTTCTGGAAATGGATGATAATGGTTCCATAACAGTGTTAACATACTTTGCATCAATGGGCTGTACCCTTAAAAATGGCCATTTTAAGTTATGTATATTTGACCAAAAAAGACTTAAGGAGCAAGTGTTTACTGAGCAGTGACCTCCCCAAAGGCCTCAGCCTCAGCCTCAGAGGCAGTGACAGTATTGCCCTCTGCAGGCTGTCCCGAGATTAAGGGAGAGCATGCCTGGGTACCCTTCCTACAGCCAGGCTCACTGTAACAATGGAAGAACTTCCACAGCTCTTGCTATCATCATCTTTGAAGCCAGCCTTTGTAATGGCTGTAGGGATGCTCATTAAGTGACCTACAATCATAGGTGTCCCTAATTCCACCTGCTGCCCACTCTCCCCCAACCTAGTCTCTACAGCAGTCAGACTGAGCCAGTTAAAACCTATTCGAGCCCTCGCCATTCCTCTGCTCAAAACCTAGCCATGGTTCCCGTTTTACTGAGAGTAAACCCAAAGGACTTACAGGCCCGGCAAGGCCTTACCCTGAACTGTACCGCTGCCTCCTCCCCCAGCTCTGACCATGCTCCCTTGCTCACTGCCCTCCACCAGACTCCTAGCTCTTCCTCACACACCGTTTCCCTCCCGCCTCTGCGCCTCGCTCCCAGCTTTTCCGCACGCTGGGAACACTCCTCCTCCAGGTAACCAGATGGCTCGCTCCCTCGTTTCTTTCACGGCTTTGATCAACTCGCACCCCTCGGTTTGGTCCGGTGGCTGTTCTAATACGGCAGCCCCTCCACGCCCCTGTTCTAGTTTTCCCCCACAGCACTTAACCACCTTCTGACACAACTACGTAATTCATTTATTCGCTCTGTACTTCCCTCCCCCACCCAACAGAATATACACTCCGCAAGAAACCGAGTTCTATCCTGTTCACGACTGTTTCGCAGATATCGAAAAGTGCATCACACACAGTATGCATCCAATATATAAGTTTTGGGCCAAATCAATCATATTAAAAGAAAAGGAAAAAAAATGCTCAGTCCCCTACTGCTGGACACTTCAGTTGTTTTAAACCTTTTTTTTTTTTTTTTTTTTAAACGACCATCCGCCATTTATTTGGCGCCCACCTGGCGCCGGGCGCATGCGGTCTGCACACGTGATTCCGCTCACTCCTCGCAGCCACCATCTGCTGCCGAGACCCTGTTGTACAGATACCCGGGGACGTGCGAGGCCGGAGCTCGCCAGCAGCCCACTGCGTCCTAGGCCGGAGCAGATAGGTATTTCAGATGGTCGCGCGCCGGCCGCCGTAACTCTTCGCTTGCGCATGCGTACCTGTTGCGTACGGCCATGCGTCACGAGTGTGGCCGACTGAGCTCATTCCCGGCAAAAACCGCTCTTTCAAGGGCTTCTGCTTACCTGCTTTCGATAAGATTAGTCTGGCGCCTCCCTGATTCCTGTTCACTGCAAGAACCCACCAAAGCTGGAAGCTCCTCTGCAGTGGCCAGACCCCTGGGCCCAGGAAACTCCGGGGTTACTTACGTTTGGCTCCTGTCTGTTTCGCTCCCCGGAAGCGTAATGGCTAGGCGCGGATATGACGTCACCGCGCGGCGTCCTCCTTGGAACCTGGGCGTGAATCCTGCAGGAGCTCAGACTGGCCGAGCTCAGTGCCCCCTGGTGCCCGTTTCAGAGAAAACTCTGTGACCAAAT